>NW_027411603.1:2500000-3125000 GCF_049639745.1 Rhodnius prolixus | reverse complement strand
GGTTGATTAAACGCCGAAAGGTACACAAATCAGCAAGTACCCAACATTTCATTCATGCTTAGTTGATATAATTTAAATAATTTTGCTGCATTAACTTTTCCTTCACATTTTTTAGAATTTATTAGATGTCACAGACCCTTATGCTGGCCATTTTCATCTACAAAATATTTGTTCAAGTAGCACTGTAGATTGACTTTAATCTATAATAATCAAACTATTAATTACATGTTAAAAAGAAAATGTTATTAAAAATAAAAAAAATTATGAGGCTAAAAAAATTCACACTTTTTTAAAAAATGCTTACACCAACATACATCAATGATTTTGTTTATTTTATTTATTTATTTTATTTTTAAATAAAAATCGTCGGTTTAAGTTCATTCTTCGATTAAATTAATTGTTATTTTATGTAGTAGTCAAACGTTTATTACAATAGGTAATAATTATCTGGCTTAAACGCAAATAATATAGTTTTCTTCAATTACATTCTCAATCTAGATGTTCTTCCCACAATGTTGTATGTATGTAATATAAAATAAATAAAATATGCATATTTTTAGGACAGCAATTATTCCAGTATTTTACTATAAGTAAAATTAGGGGGACTAAATTAAATTACAATGGAGAGATGAATGTTTAATAATCTACTTGTTATTAACTGTAAGTCATTTGTGCTCACGAATATTTCGGTAAGACGAATTCAAGACTGAAATATTGTTTCAGATCCTCCGTGATTCAAATTTAAACAGTAGCCGACTCTAACTTTGTCTTTTTTTACTTTTAACAAGCATGAATATGTGTCAGAATAAAGGGCATATTAAAGATAAATCAGAAGAATAATTTGGAATAGAGTTAGAATAAAGTACCTATTTAATAACGAAGATATAATAAACATTTTATCATAATTATAACAAAAAAATATTATAAACGAACTGGCCAGCATAAGGGTCTGTGACATCTAATAAATTCTAAAAAATGTGAAGGAAAAGTTAATGCAGCAAAATTATTTAAATTATATCAACTAAGCATGAATGAAATGTTGGGTACTTGCTGATTTGTGTACCTTTTGGCGTTTAATCAACCCTTATACTTAACATTATAAACTGTAAGTTTTTGTTAAGGAGATTTTTGTACCTTTTGGATAGATTTTCATTTTTGTCTATTTTGCGAAGTTACATATCTGCTTTACAGATTTTTTTAAAGTTTGGAATAAGCAATTCTATCATTATAACCTGATAAGGTGACCGTAATTACCACCGGAGAGATCTTTGTAAAGAATGATTATAGTTGCGGTCCCTAAACCATCCTCAATAACAATTCTTTTTTAGAAAGCGTCTTGAACAAAATAGCAAGGTATTTGTACGTAAATAGCAAAATTAAACTGCGATTTCAGAACTTCCTTTATGAGGAGTAAGAAAAATAAACTGCGATTACAATACTTTTCCATCAAAGGCAAAGAGTGAAATATTTTGAATCGAACGACAATTCATTGATGAAAATCGGTTCACTCATTGATAATTTTAACGATTGCAGTACTTCCTCTTAGTAGGTGTAAGAGCACGATGGCACTTCACAGCCACGTAGAGGAGCTTTAATCACTTCTTCGTGCTAAATTTTATCGAAATCGGACTAACCGTTATAGAAATATTGGTAATAATAGTTTTAGAAAGGGCCTTACTTGGTGGGGCAAACTCCCCTCCTTAAGAGGCATAGCATCGAGACTTTTACAGTGCAAATCTGTACAAAATTTTGATTCGAATGACACTTCATTCATGAAAATCGGTTCACGTGTCGGTAACTTGAAACGATTTCTATACTTCCCCTTAACAAGTGTAAGAGCAGATCGTCGCTTTAATGTTACGTAGGGAAGCCATAACCCTAGCATCCTACCAAATTTTATCAAAATCGGGCCAAGATTTACAGAGTAATTAGTAATAATAATTTTGGAGGAGGCCTTACATAAAGGGGGCTAACTCCTCTCCCATTCGATGTACAGCGTCGAGACCCCCAAAAGGCACATCTACATAAATTCCTGAATCGAATGACACCTCATTCATGAAAATCGGTTCGCGCGTTTAGGCGCTACGCAGTTTACAAAAAAGGTAACAACAACAAGAAGAACAAGAACAAGAACAACAACAACAATTTCTGAAAAAGCCGTTTTTGCTCATTTTCGGCAACTTTTTTCTCAAAACCTATTAGATCTGGGTTGTTGCAAAAAAATTACAGTTATAAAGGAGGATTTGCTCTATATTTTAAAGAAAATTCGGGAATTTTATCTTTTATAGAAAAAGAGAAAAAAATTGTCAAAGTTGGGTGTTTTTCAACGTTACGCTTTTTCATACAGTTTTTGACGATCAACCCTTATACAACTGTCCTACCGGACAGTTTTAATTTGAGAATAAAAACCGCAAAGTTATTTGTTATAATATCTCAGGCTTTTACAATAATTTTATTGGAATATTTTGTGGTTAATAAACCCCCCCCCCTCTCATCTCTTTAAAATTCCTTTTATTAGAAATTCAATTAAATTAATAAAAGTTAATTATAAAATATCAATAAAAAAAAATATCTCCTACAATGAGCACCCACACAATTTACTCTTAATATTATTCTGAAAACACTAACTTACAATTTTTTTTTTTTTCTGTAACTCAAAACACATGGGGCAGGTGTTGGTCTAGTGGTCAAGAGATTGGCTTCGTATGTGGGAGATCACCAGTTCGAATCCCGCGTACGGCTACTTTTTATTTGTTAAAAAAAAAAATTTGTTTATAGTAATGAATGAGCTCCTGCTCCTGTCCTCGACACCTAATTAGTAGTTGGCGATTAATTTTAATTTACTTTATAAGTTATACTTAATTCTTACCAACATTAGATTGATCGTAATCGTACATTTCACTGAAATAGGATTTACAAGGAAGCCTTTCTCGGTTACTGTTTTATATGAAAAAAGGGAAAAGGAAAAATTATAAATCTATAAGTTGTAAACTTATCAACGAAGTTCACAGTAAGGCCTAGAAGCTGTTTTTGGAGAAAGTGTTCAATCCATGGAATAAAGAGGGTACTTCCGGTTTAGGAATTTTACCGGAGGTAGGACTGTATAGTGCTTAAAAAGTGACCTATTACTGGGAATCTATCTAGCCCACCTTTCATAGAGGAACCTTTACTCGGAATCACTATTGAGATACAAATAAATTATAATTCTACATCTTTGCTAACTGTAAACCAAGTTTAATAAAAAAAAAAAGGTCGGAACTGTTTGAGGAAATCTTTGAAAAACTGGGGGTGAAAACAATTACAGTAATACAGTCGTATTTCCGGTCGGCGGCCATTTTCGAACAAAACCTTATTCCTTCAAAGTAGGCACTTTGTTTATTTTCATCCAAATTTTTGAATTTACTTCCATAATTAATGCACTTTATAGATATATGCCTAACTACGTTCCTCATCCGGAAAAGTCATCAATAGAATTTTTCTCGGAAAAACAAATGTTTTAAATAAAAGTTACCGTTATACAAACGATTAATCACAACCACGTTCACAGGAAATCATTACAGCTGTTTTTGTTTTTTTCCGGATAAATTCAGAAACATTTTAATTCAGTAAAATTCAGTACTTCCGCTGGATAGATTTTGACCGAAACCTTTGTTAGCGCCTGAACTAATTAATAAATTTGAGCTCAATAGAATATATTTCCGGAGAAAGATGGGTGTATTTCAGTAAACGCTTTTTCACGCTTTTATTGGCGACCGACCGTTATTCAGTTGTCCTACCGGAAGTTTAAATAATTAAATACACGAAGAACAAAAGAATGTTAATCCAGTTTATTAGGGGTGTTAATATTTTTAAGTAGTTTGGTGCGTGGAAAAATGTCTTTTGCATCATTTTATGCTGTAATAGATGTAAGAAGTGAAAAATCGTTGACCGAAGATGGATCTATTGATCGGAAACGTTTCAATGATAGACGGAAATGTAAGCAAAGTGAGGTAATAAAGGAAACCGAAGTAAAGAGGAATAAAAACAGTCTCGGTTTTTATTACGACAAATTAAGAAACAGTCTACAAAGCAAACAAGAGGAGGAAGAAAGTAATAGAATAACCGTTGAAGAAATCGCTTAAAAAATTTCTTAAAACACATTACAAACTTCCTGCTGTTTACTACAAAACTTTTAACAAAATACAATTTTGTCCCAACTTTTACTGGATACCTTGTCCCGGAAATTCCATTACGGGTACTTCCCGTAACAACAGGAGTTGGGTAGATTCCTTTTCATGGGATAAGAATTAATTATGAACACAAATGTTTGGAGTTGGAAGAAAAAAAATTTGTAAATTAGAGTTAAATTTGTAAAAGTTGTGTGAGTGACCATAGCAAATTTTGTTTTAAGTAATTGGATCGTATTGCATAAGTAATTTAGTGTAAAGCCTTGTTGAAACAATTTACAATCATTTAATGAATTAAAAAGCTAAAGTAAAAATGCTGTTTTGTTTTTTTTAATTCATGGCTGGTACTAAGTAAATATTGATTAAATAAATAAACAAAACGTTTGTAAATTGGACAATAAATCAATATTCAATCAATAGAAAAGTTTTTTTCCAATTGTTTACCTTCAATCAACGATCAACTTGAAGCAACAATTATATTTAATTTACAACTTCAATTATTAATTAAAATTGTCAACAACCAATCAAATATTTTTCAATTTTACTAACATTTTATTTATACTTTTTTTTGGGGCAATGTAATGGTTCATGTGAGTGTATTGGGAGATTGTATAATGTGCAGATTGAGGTTGCAGAGTTTGGCTGAAGAAGTCACTGATTGTGCTGTTGTTTGTTGGGGGCTGTCAGTTTAGTATAGGGTTGTTCATGATTTTTTTTTTTTTTTTCAGGTTCTGGGGTTACACGCAGGGACGCCGAGTTTCTGGAAGAATTCTTTTTTAATTTTTTACCAGCACCCTAGGGTACTGGGACCAGTGCTTTCCCAACCTTTTTCTGGTCCATGGCACATTAGTCAGAATACCAAACAGTAAACGGCACACTGGAACTGAAATGCTCCTATTTCATTTTGAAAATGACGTATTATGCTCTCAACTAGTGCTGTACAATAACAACACTATTACCAAGTTTTCGTGGCAGGCTGTAACATTAATAACAAACCCAATCATTCACCCACGTCTAAGTAGAATCTTATGACAAAGAAGTTCTTTATTTTAATGCCCCATTATTGATGCCATCAAGAAGTGCCTGTAATTCATCCTTAACTAAAAGAAAGTGATTAAAAGCACCTCTGAATGAGATTAAAGTTACCAAAAACCAAACAGTCAATAAAGAAGAACGAAGAAAGCTATGTGACATATTTTACTAATTCTCCATCTTGAATCCTCTTGGAGCAAGTTAACTCCAGGTCTTCCAGTGGTCAAGCTAGATAATGACTAAACTGTATTGCTTTAATTTTGTTATATTTGACTAGCCTAGTTTTTGTGTTAATATTTGTTGTTAATTTTATATTTATCAGAGCAATTGGAAATTAGGGATAGCACTTAATGTCTGTTAAAGAAATATAGTTTTGCTATTAACTGGGAAAGCTAACTGTTAATGATATATTTTAGCAAATTGCGGTGACATTTGTACTAATGCATTGTGGGTAAGTACAGAGGCTAGAATCAGGTGAACGATTCCAACCCTGGAACTGATTCAAATCCAACGACTCCGAAGGTGGACTCGTTCTGCCCATCACTATAGAAATTGTTATGGGGCGCCCCCGCCAAGCAGAACTGATGAAGTGAGGTTTGTTTTATTTAGAAACTAATGGTATTTCCGCCTCATTTTATGTTTTATTTCATTATAGGAAATATGAGGTTGTACTGTTTTAACCTATAATTAATTCGAATGCAACGCCATTATAATTTTATTATTTTTTGCCACGGCTCACTTCTACCGTAGTAGTATAGGTTGGGAAGCACTGCACTGGACGGTAACCAGCGAATACTCTTAAGTGAGTTTGATGTACTGTGAGCGAATGAGCAACTTTTCGAGCCCAAATTCCTTGTTATTGATTTCCATGGCGTTTAAGGTGTAAACAGTAACTTCAATGATTGCGATTATAAGTTTAGCGGAATAGCATAAGTCTAATCCCTGTGGCAGCCCTTAGTTGGAAAAAGCTTTGCAAGAAGTGAGGCTAATGAGTAGAACATGGAACCCTTAGATCTGTTAACGGACCACATTACGGATGGTATCTCATCCTGCGCAAAGGCGGTTATCTCTTAAGAACGCTTCTGCACCGAATCGGCTTTCACATTATGTGCTCTTCCTCATCCCTTGTTTGGAGGACTGGTACACCTGGAAAGCTTGGGCAACTCGATTAAGGGGAAAGCCACCAGAGAACAGAATCAAGGGAAGATGGAATGTCCTGATATACGAGTTGGTTATCCTGATTACACATAATTAGAGCTTTTGTCTATAGAACTCGATAGAATAAAGCTTAATATATAAAATTACTGCTCCCAGGAGGAAACCTTCCTTCAGGAGCTATTGCTGTCACGTGACTAGAGTTACCAGCATTAGCAAGAACTTGTAAAAATGAAATAAAGAAATAGATTTACCGCTATAAAATATACTACATCCAAGCAAAATGCTATATAAGATTTCTTTCCGATTCATTTACCCAAACTTAACCTCCTGTACCAAAAGCTACATCCAGTTAAGTTCTCCAGAGTTCTGGAATTGTTGAAACTCTCTGTACATGTTACTTGTTTCTACCACATACCCGATTACATTCATTCTCGTTAACCAGGCTGTAAAAAATCCCTTCTTTCTTTTTATCAGTTTTTGCTTTTTTATTTTTATTCTTTCTGTACTTTCTCTTACTTATGTAAGAAAAAATGAAATTATCGAGGAGTATCTTGTAACCGTTTAGGTTGGCAGAACCGGCGAGTACTGCTAGCGCCCCTAGCGTAACCTGACCCAAAACTATCATTACCTTCTCTCTAGTCGTTAGAGCATGTGCTTAAAATTTTCATATTCTTATTATTTCAGTTTTTTTCTTGCTTGAAAGTCTTACTTTTGTTATTTTAATGTTAGTAATTCTGGGCTAATGTAAAGAATAGTTACCCGGAGGTGTGGCCTGTTTATTTTTGGTGCATGCGCAGTACAGCACAGTTACCGTTCACTTTTTAAACTACTTCCCGCCAATGTTCAATACATATTCTTTTTAAATTTCTCAACTTCCGCTAATGTGCTGTATATAATTTGTTTGAATTTCTTACCTAATTATGTTTAGCGCGCATGCGCAGTACACTCACTCCATAGTAACTGCTTCCTTTTCAATGTATTATCAGTTCCCGCCAGTGACTACAGTTGCTACATGTGTTACGTTTTCATTTCAAGAACTTTTGTTACTTTGTAGGTGTCTATTTTTTTGAAACTCCATTAAAATGAGTGTTTTGAATTTAGAGTTCTTCTACTTCTTAAAGCATGAATGTAATCTGAGTGAGGATGGAGAAATGAATGTTTTGCAATTTTGTATGGATGTTGCTTTAATTGATAGAAGATATGTATGCCCGGATAAAGATACGTTGCTAGATGTCATTAAGACTTTCATACTGCCAGGATCTACAATTTACTCGGACTGTTGGAAGTCAAATGACTGTCTACGAAGACGAAGGGTTCAAGCATTTGAAAGTAAATCACTCCATAAATTTTAAAGACCCCGAAAACTGGTGTATACACGAATGCTATTGAGGGAACATGGAGTTCCATAAAAAGGCAACTGCCAACTAGGACCGTCACTGGCCAGTTTGACTCCTATTTAGCGGAGTATATGTGGCAAAGGAGTCATTCTTCCAGTGGCGACCTAATGCGAGATTTTCTGGAGGGTGTAGCAGCTGTTTATAAGCCGCCTGAAAGGGATTCCCCAGATTAAGGTAAGCTGTTTTTGTTTCTATCATTATTTGTTTGAATCGCGTGTATGAACTCTTTTAAACATTAGGGATTTTATCTGTTCAGCTAGAAGGGATGTGGGTACAAATAAATTTGTAGCGGGGGCGTGGAGGTGAAATTTTTTTAAATAAAATTATCAGTCTTGAATAAATAATTCGAAGTGATTCTGATTCGCTGTTACCATATAACCCGCCAGATTTAAATGTAAATATAAAATTAAATCTTTTTATATTTATATTTGAATTTGGCGGGTTATATGGTAACAGCGAATCAGAATCACTTCGAATTAGGCCACACCTCCGGGCGCTATTCTTTACATTTACCGTTTATCTTTTATGATATTGTGAATGGTGTTCTTTTTAGTTTACAACTGTGTCTATCTTGCACTACTTATACTTCTGCTTTCTTGTATTGCCTTAGGCTTGTACTTATTATTTTCTGTATATTATCTATGTTATTGTAAGTATTTTTATTTATACACACATATATTCTTTTAAATATTTCAGTACTATCGCTGTAAATAGAGACTGTGCTTTAGCTTTGGTTCTGTAAAAGCTTGGACCTGTCCTTCTCACCTGAGCTTGCCTGGAAGCTTATTCGGTAAGTACCCATTACATACTAAGATACTGATCTCCTTCTCAAACAATTAACAAGTGATAAAGTGCTAGCCCGGCGCCCTTCCTCAAATTCCAAAATTTTCTATGTGGCAAGCCAACACAATGCCAACAATGGCACTACCAAGTGCAATGCCTAACCTAGAGAGATGGGCCAATTTGTAAAAAACACTTTTCGGGACTTGGGCGCCTCTAAAACGGATATTTCTGGTGTAAAAACTCAAAGCTATAAATCTGCAACTGAACTATACCTTCTGTTACTTAGTAGGGCTAACAGTAAGGTAATAAAAACTAAAATTAATCCCAAGGTAGATGCTTATCTTAATCCTAAAACATGGCCAGCAAATAAATAGTTAGCTGATAATCTTAGCACGGCTAGAGCTGTTGATTTACTATTATTAAAATGTTCTCCTCGCTACAACGCTAAACTACGCCTTGTATGGTTGTTGCCGGCTTTATTAAACTTGGCTTCAGCGTAGCCGCCAGTCTGTGCGCTTCACAGAGGGGTGCCCATAACCCGTTAGTAGCTACTGAAAGTTACCACAGCTCCTAAAATACTACGGTAGGCGGATTACTTTCAACAACAATATTTTGTTTATAATCTTTAGTTATTACAAGCTAGCAATAATATTTAATGTTACCTGTCATGTAACCCGTAAAGTACAGAAGGTCTTAGCATAATATAATACGTGCAGTATTATGGAAGTGCAGGATACAAAGCATAAATATAGCTTCCAATCAGCCCTCCCCTCCCCCCTTATACATCTCGGGCTCGTCTAGACCTTGAAACGTGCGAAAACTTCTTTACAGGAATACTTGAAAGATGCTATAAAGTGCCTGTAGAACTCTGAACGATTGAGATTATAATACTTATCCCTCAAACCTTTTGTGGACTTACGGACTAGATCTGTGGGGTTCAGCCAAACTCCGACAGATAGTTGATTTGACTAAACCTCACTCTTCACAACGACCTCAACATCTCCAAACTTACAACAACTTGCAGAGACGAAACATCACTAGTTCCAAACTGCTCTCACTACTTGCTCTAATTCATTTCTCTTGCCTCTACTGCCAATCTTAACAATTCACCTTACTGATTGAATTCACCATTTAAGGCTCCGAGACTTCCTTGAGAACTAAAGATCAACACCATCATCGATTTCCTGCAGAGAGAGAGAGAGCCACCGCTGGATAGCTCCTCTCTCCGCCTGCTCTTCACGCATCACTTACATCATCACCATATTTACTTATTGTATATATTTATGTACAGATTGTAAATTACTAAATAAACTTGAAAAATAATAATGTAGAGCTATAGATTTCACAAAATAAATAAGTAGAAGTTTTCTGTAAACAAAATAAATATAACTGGATTAACTCAAGTAAAATTTTGACGTTTAGCTACTAGTACCAGGTGGATATCCTGCAACAACCCTGGTGATGAAAATATCCGCCCTGGGAGTTCAGGGAGAAGTGAGAGCGACCATGAGGGAAGACCATGATATGAATAACTACTCCCTGGCGTCCATTCAATCCTCCCTAGAAATGGCCCACTCGGAATATTCAAATAAAAATGGGAATCTAAACCACATTTTTGATTGTTTTATTTGTGTAGACAATACCATTTATATTTTTTTTAAACTTGCACTTTTTGAATTAATAAATTTCATTTTATTATTGTAGGTGCACAGATTGATCACAAATGAAGAGTAACACTCTATAAAGAGGTAAAAGAATTTTTAAAGCAAAACTTTGTGACTCCTTAACAAAAACTTACAGTTTTAAAAGTTAAGTATAAGGTTTGATTAAACGCCAAAAGGTACACAAATCAGCAGTTCCCAACATTTCATTAATACTTCATTGATATAATTTAAGTAATTTTACTGCATTAACTTTTCCTTCACATTTTTTAGAATTTATTAGATGTCACAGACCCTTATGCTGGCCATTTTCGTCTACAAAATATTTACTCAAGTAGCACACCATTTAACTTAGATTGACTGTAATATCTATTTATCTATAATAATCAAACTATTAATCACAGGTGAAAAAGAGAACGTTATAAAAAATATAAAAAAAATAAGAGGCTAAAAAATTCATAAACTTTTTTTACATCAATGATTTTATGCATTTATTTTTATTTTTAAATAAAAATCATTGGTTTAAGTTCATTCTTCGATTAAAGTAATTGTTATTTTATGTAGTAGTCAAACGTTTGTAATAATAAGTAATAAATAATCTGGCTTTATCGCAAATAATATAGTTTTCTTCAATTACATTCTCCATCTAGGTGTTCTTCCCACAATGTTATATATATGTAATATAAAATAAAGAAAATAAAGATATGCATATTTTTAGGACAGCTAATTATTCCAGTATTTTACCATAAGTAAAATTAGGGGGACTAAATTAAATTACAATTGAGAAATGAGTAAATATTGTTGAATAATCTACTTGTTATTAAATGTATGTTATTTGTGCTCACGAATATTTCGGTAAGACGAATTTAAGACTGAAATATTGTTTTGAATCCTCCGTGATTGAAATTTAAAAAGTGGCCGACTCTAACTTTGTTTTTTTCTACTTTAACATGCATGTATATGTGACTACTCAGAATAATTCATCACTCATTTTATCATAATTATAATAAAAAAATATTATGAATGAACTGGCCAGCATAAGGGTCTGTGACATCTAATAAATTCTAAAAAATGTGAAGGAAAAGTTAATGCAGTAAAATTACTTAAATTATGTCAATGAAGTATTAATGAAATGTTGGGAACTGCTGATTTGTGTACCTTTTGGCGTTTAATCAACCCTTATACTTAACTTTTAAAACTGTAAGTTTTTGTTAAGGAGATTTTTGTACCTTTTAGATAGATTTTCCTTTTTGTCTATTTGCAAAGTTACGTCTGCTTTACAGATTTTTTAAAATTTGGAATAAGCTATTCTATCATTATAACCTGATAAGGTGTTAAATCGGAACCGTAACTACCACTGGAGAGATCTTTTTAAAGAATGATTATAGTTGCGGTCCCCAAACCATCCTCAATAACCATTTTTTTGAGAAAGCGTTTTGAATAAAATAGGAAGGTATTTGTACGTAAATAGCAAAATTAAACTGCGATTTCAGTACTTCCTTTTAAGAGGAGCAAGAAAAATAAACTGCGATTACAGTACTTCTCCCTAAAAGGCAAAGATTTTGAATCGAACGACAATTCATTGATGTAAATCGGTTCACTCATTGATAATTTTAACGATTGCAGTACTTCCTCTTAGTAGGTGTAAGAGCATGATGGCACTTCACAGCCACATAGAGGAGCTTTAATCACTTCTTCGTGCTAAATTTTATCAAAATCGGACTAAGCTTTGTAGAAATATTGGTAATAATAGTTTTAGAAAGGGCCTTATTTGGGTGGGGCGAACTCCCCTCCTTATGAGGCATAGCGTCGAGACTTTTAAAGTACAAATCTGTACAAAATTTCGATTCGAATGACACTTCATTCATGAAAATCGGTTCACGTGTCGATAATTTGAAACGATTGCTATACTTCCCCTTAACAAGTGTAAGAGCAGATCGTCGCTTTATTGTTAGGTAGGGGAGCCCTAACCCTATCATCCTACCAAATTTTATCAAAATCGGGCCAAGATTTACAGAGTAATTAGTAATAATAATTTTGGAGGGGGCCTTACATAAAGGGGGCTAACTCCTCTCCCATTCAATGTACAGGGCCGAGACCCCCAAAAGGCACATCTACATAAAATTCCGAATCGAATGACACCTCATTCATGAAAATCGGTTCACGCGTTTAGGCGCTACGTTGTTTACAAAAAAGGTAACAAGAACAACAAGAAGAAGAAGAAGAAGAACAAGAACATTTTTTGAAAAAGCCGTTTTTGCTCATTTTCGGCAACTTTTTTCTCGAAACCTATTAGATATGGGTGGTTGCAAAAAAATTACAGTTATAAAGGAGGATTTGCCCTATATTATAAAGAAAATTTGGGAATTTTATCTTTTATAGAAAAATAGAAAAAAATTGTCAAAGTTGGGTGTTTTTCAACGTTACACTTTTTCGTGCAGTTTTTGATGGTCAACCCTTATACAACTGTCCTACCGGACAGTTTTAATAAACGATTTAAAAGAGAACAACCAATAAGTAAGCAACAACAAGTAATCATAAATTTTATAGAAATCCATTATAATTTATTGAAGTTGTTTGATTAAGCAGGCCGTAGAATAGGAGATTATAAATTATGAGAGGCGATGAAGACTTGGTTATTCACAGCTTCCGGAATGGAACAATGGATGATACAGTTGGAACAAGCGGAAGAGGACCCTCTATTAAGGAGGCTTTGGATGTATATAGGCGTAGGAGTGAACGGAAAGAGGATGAGGGAACGTGATTGATATTGGATACATAGCAGACCTTACAGCTCTACACAGAGAGCATTTCTGGGCATGCTGAGATCATTATTTAAAGCGCTATTCGGCAAATCCTGGTAACTGAATAGCCTTTTGAAACTCAGATACCTTTCGATACCATTTCATCCAACTTCATCTGGGATATATTATTATTATTATTTTTATTTGTTAAAGAATATTCTTATACAAATTTTGAGTCTGGCTCAGTTAATATACAATACAACAAAATAAAGTAGAAATAAATAGTAATAATGCTTACGATTCGAAAAAGCCATTAACTACAAGATTAAATAATTCAAAACCTATTGTAAAAAGGGGCGATAACATAGTCCTTTAAAGAAAATAGATAAACAAATTAAACATTATATAACTTTCCATACAAATAAAATTAAATAAGCAACCCCTAAGTAAATATAAAATCAAACAAAATCGTTCCTTCTTAACATCTCCACTAAATAACAATAAACATCATTTAATTTTATTAGATTGTTATAATCCAGGATACTCTCCATATTTTGTAAATTATCATCATGAACTATATATCTTTGTATGTAACGCTGGCGGTAGTCACAACAACCAGAACAGATTAGAATAAGATGCTCCAAAACATTGCCTATAACCTTATTACACAATTTACAAATTTCTTCTGCTTTGAAAATATACATTTTCCCTTTTATATAAAACCTTAGAAAGTCACCATTTGCAACCCTCAATTGGCTGACTATCCTTATTTTTTCAAAACTTGTACAAAATTTTATATAATCCTCAGGCTCAAAACATTTAAAATTAAAAACTCTACGATAAAAAGGCAGATAATTTGAGTTAATAATTCTATTTAAATCAACCGATAACAAGTTATTATTAAACTTCTCCAACAAGTTCTTCCTATTCTCTATTAGATAACTTATATCCGACGTAGTAAAAAATTTTGGATCTCCTCCATTTTCTGCAAGACATTTTACTTGGCTCACCCAGTTATAATTGACATCAGCACAGACGGAATCAAGCTTGCAAAGTGCTCTAAAGCAGTGTTTTAACAGATTATTTTCCGGTAATTTCCTCAACTTTATCCAATAATTCACCACCCTATTGAACACCTTTGCAGCAACCTGACTTCGTCCCAATTCCAATCGAACCACATAGTTAGGAGTACATTTGGGCCAGTAAAAAAGGGACTTAAGGAACTTACATTGAACGGTTTCCAAGGCGTCAAGATAACGTAGGCTCCAAATTTCGGACACATACAATAGGGATATAGGTTCCATGTATTTTCACAAATACCTAAACGAAAACAACGCACATCGTCTGTTTAGGGGTCACACATGGAAATATCAAAAATCACATCTTATTTTTAAAAAAAAAAAGTGATATTAAATACCAGCTGTTAAACATCATTTTTTCTTTACTTTATCTCTTCTGAATTTCTCGTATTACTGCGTGTGCGCAGTACATTCTCTTACTCCACCAATCAGGAGGTTTTGCGATCGTGCAGATTTTCGAATTTTTAGATTTTCCGGGAAGTATCACTTTTTAGGCTCTTAAACGTTTAAAAAAAAAAAGAGAAGATAGTTTTTACAAATTTTTCCTGCCTTAGAATGAATTTTGGACAACTCATAACCAAAACACAAAAAAAAAAAATATTTAAAAAAAGTGAAATAAGTTAAAATTTAATATTTCTCAAAGTTCCTACCAGAGAATGCACCAATAAATATTCAAATATTTCAGTTGCCTACAGTTTTGCATGGGTACTAACTTTTTGATTGGTTCGCGTATATTTTTAATTAACTAAAAATGAAATTAATATTCTTCACCGTGGGTTTTGCTGCTCAAGATAACCTGTATGTATTGATTGGGTCGCTCTTTACATTGTTTTGTCCTGTGTACATAAATAAAAGTAAAAGGGGCGGGTGTGTTGGTCTAGTGGTCAAGAGAGGGGCTTCGTATGTGGAAGGTCCCCAGTTCGAATCCCGCGTATGGCTAGTTTTTATTTGTTAGAAAAAAAAAATGATTGTAGTAATGAATGAGCTCCTGTCCCCGTCCACGTCTCCTAATTTGGTAGTTGGACGTTAAGCCCCGTCAGAAACAATAGGCGATCACTTTATAAATCAAAGTGTGTAATAAAACAAATAAATAAATTACATAAATCAAACTTTCTCTAAAAATTTAAAAAAATCAGATAATGTTATAGTCACTACCCTTAAGTACGTATTCATTGAATAGGTTGGAGTACATTCAGAGCTTCCTTTTAATGGTATCTCCAGCAAATTTATGTCCACTGAACACGAAGTGATAGGAGAAGATACCAATCCTAAGTGCCCAAGTCTAAATTGAATTTAAAGAGAACAGCCATTATTATTTCGGCACTTCCGCTGGAATTCCTTGAGAGAGCCTATTTCCTGTACATTATCTGTCTCTTTCCTCTTCCGGCGTTCTCAATCTTGCTTCCGCTCTGCTACTGATTGTAACAGATCTTCTGGCAATCTCGAGTTTAAAAATTATTTGTTTTAATTTATTTAATTAAAGGTCCCAGACCTTATTACAGGATTCTTCCATTTCTTCATCTTCTTCTCCTAGCGCCTCAATGTGTCTTTAAACCATTTTACAGCAAAGCACGCTCCCTGCAAATTACTAAATCCTAATTTCTTAAATGGGTCCCTCAGGGTAAAACTTACGATACAGGAAATGAAAATCTTCCCGCTCTTTTCTCCAATTAGAGTTCCGCACAGAATTCTAATTAAAACGTTTCCTTTTATCCCCTCAACTACGAAAACACCTTGTTAACGTCCTAATTCTAAAGAACTATTAAGAAAATCCCAGTTTTTTTACAGATGAGTGAAAACACCTCCTCGGCTATCTCTTAATTAATTCTCCCCCCTTCGAATTAATATATATTTCCTGTAAAACAATTAATTTTTTGGAAACATATTTAATTTATAACATCCTTTAGAAAGGAGCGTATCCCACAATATTCCCCCAGGATTGCCCTAAAGTGAACTCTACAAAAATGAATACAATAAAAATTATATTCCAAAGTATAAAAAACTGTATTCAGGAAGTTTAAAAAAATAATAGAATAGGTGAGGCTATTTAATTACGAGACAGATGCTGCTACAGAAGAACTATGCATGCGCCAAATCCTAACGACCGCGACAGCTGTGCAGCAGCGTAAAGCCTTCTCTTTCGATTGCAGCGTCTCACGTGTTTGTAGAGAAATCAGTCTGACCGGAACCATCGTTTGTGTTAGAAGTGTTAGTTTTGTTTTGCCGAATACAAGATACTTACACATGTAGTAGAGCAACGAATTGTCGTGAAATTTCACTTGGTAAAACCGCTACTGAAACTTATCTTTTATTAAAAGAAGTTTATGGCTTTTGAATGTTAATCACATGCGCGAGTTTTTGGAGTGGTTCAAGCGTTTCCAAGATACGTCCGGGGAGATGATGACCGCCCGGGTCGCTCTTCTACGTCCAAAACGGATGCAAAATATCGATTATAATTAATCAACATTACTACCGGTAAGGTGCTTGCTCAACTCCGTGAAAGAGTAAGGAAAAAACGTTCCCGATTTGTGGAAGAACAAGTCACGGGGTTCTCCATCAAGACAGCGCGCCAGCCCACACTGCATTGTGTAGCCAAGTACAACATCCCAGTTTCTAGGCCATCCGCCTTATTCGCCTGACCTGGCCACCCCATGTGACTTTAGATCTGTTTCCCCCCCCCCACCCAAAGTCAAATCTGCATTAAAAAGGAACACGATTTCAGCAGTCCGTTGAAGCTGTGAAAGAAAAAGCGGCACGCGTCATGCAGGAGCTCAGACAGAAAAAGACTTCCAGCACTGTTTCTGAACAATGGTAAAATTCGCATGGAGCGTTTTTAGGGGTGTATATTGAAGGTGATAATAACCTAAATATGTATAAATTTAAAATAAAATGTTTTACAGCATCTTCTCGTTATTTAATAGCCACACCTCTTAAGATGTAATTGAAAGGGCCGTACAAAATACTGTAGGGGTGCTTTAATGTGCAGTCTACCCTTGCCACTCCCTTTCAAAAGAGCCTTCCATTGAATTTTCCTGAAAAAAAAAAAGTTTTAGAGTCACAAGTGTGCGAGGAAATGCCAAGTTTGAAGAAAACTGTTGGTCCAGTTGTCCAGAATCTCACTCCCTAAAAGAAGAAGCTCAGTAAGCACCACTATGTTTTTAATTTAGAAGGCAATTAACGTGCAATATTAATTTTCTTGTACTCAAAATTAAGTTTATTATTTTTGTGAAAATTTTTGTGTTCAAATAATAATTAATAATTAAATGCAAAAGGAATAAATTAAGTACTTTCACTTAAATTTTGAGTATACTTTATTTTGGTGTAACTATAAACGTTTGTGGCAAAAGTTTTTACATTTACAAATTTAATAATCTGAACACAATAAGAAAGCAGAACAATTTAAAAGCCATTTCATGATTGCTTATAATTTATTTATTAAATGTTTTGAAATTTATAAGAATATTAAGTATAAAAAAAGATCCCTGCGGGAAAACTTTGGGCAGTAAAAATACACAACAAAGAGTAATAAAAAAGAAAAAGTACAAGATAGGAAATAGAAAATTTATTTTCTTTGGGTTTTCCTTATTTTTTTGGGAGGGAGTACGAAAAAGAGAGGGACAAAGGAAAGAAAAACAACGTAAGTTTATACAAGGAAATAATTTCGCTTGAAAAACTGCTTACAAAATGCAAAAGTAGAATTCTGAGCTGTAGATAGAATGAAATAGTGGAGCTTACAAGAGATGTGTACTTTGTACGATTTAAGTTTTCAGGCATTGTGAGTGTGGATATAAAGAGCAGATGTGTGGCTTTGTTGTCAGATCCTGAGGGAGAGTCCAGTGTGACCCACATGGGTTATCATCCCTCCGTTCTTTCACTTTCTAACATGCTTATTTTAGATATCTTTTTTTGCTGACTTCAATAACTTTTCTAGCTTCGTATTGTATGCTTGGTGGATATATATATATTAGATATATTTTTAAGTCTGGAGAGAGATAGGGCGTGACGAAGGAGACAGAATACCGAAGAGAGGCCGGAGAGTAGGATCCAAGACGAAGAGAGATATTAGGGTACTTTTCTGTTTCTTACTAGAATGAACGAGGCAGGTAAGTTGTAGTAGGTGTAGTAGAAAAGAAAGAAGAGGCGGCAGCAGTCTGAAGGTGAGTGCTTAAATTGTATTGGGCGACTTCGTAGAGTTACGAGACCAAACTGCCGCCTCCAGACTCTTAATGTAATTCCCCGAACGATACTAAAAAAAAGCACCAGTTGGAGTATACTTTGGGGATTTTGAAAACTAGAACTTAAGAAGCTGGAAAAAGCTGTTTTCCCGGCCATCTTCATGAACGATATCTGCTGGTTCCCCCGTCTCTCGAACTCTCCCAAGGCTATAAACACCCTCATTCCTGGTGGCACCGCCTCCTTTATATACACACACACACAAATCTGCGCTACGCCCTCTTGAAACTGGTTTTTAACGCAATAACCCATTTTCCCTCAACTAGCTCCATTACCTCACTATCTATTACTTTAGAAAATAGTAAAAACTATTTAGTTAGGTAATGGAGCTTTAAAGACAAATACACGTCGTTATGTGTAACTCATTAGACTTGATTTTGTCTATAAGTACATTATTAATTTCATAAATTATAGCATAACAAAATATTTTAAATTTATTCAATATTGTTCAAGGACAAATAGAAGTTGGATTCTTTAGGAATTAAATCAAAATTGTACTCACTAGATGGTGCTTTGAAGTAAGCTCGTATGGCTAAGGATGTTACTTCTCGAGGAGGAAAAACCAAGGCCTGAGGAGCTTTACCCAAGAGTCGCTCTCCAGAATTAAGGGTCTTAATCAGACTTAAGTCTTTTAATCAAAAGACGGGTCTGGAGAGCGAACTTCAGAATGGGGGGAGCCACAATAGATCCAAATGGGTCGCAGTGGCGCCCTGGCTGAATCTAATCTAACGTTAGAAAAATGAATCAATGAGGAGCAGCTTAGAGATTCAACCCTTCGTAACCAAGTTGGAGAATCGGAAGTTGGGGGTGGTTTGGCCACGTCTGCAGGAGAAGCGAAGAAGAGAAGATTAGGTGCTTGATGGAGGCCGCAAACCAAGATTGGGCTTTTTGGACTACATATTTGAACGATTGGCACAAAAGCAAGGTCAGACAAGGTTATCTATCCGAAGATTGGCAAGTAATAGAGAAGAGAACATCCGATGGTTGAAGGCCTAAGCTATCTAAAGCTCGACGCTGAAAGCCACAACAGCCAAGACAAAGAAGAAGAAAAAGAAGTTTTAACGTAACGTTTTCATGGAACTTATACTAAAAACTAGTCTTCAAAACTAGACCATGTTCGCGTTGAAAATAGTCGCAAACGACTGTACCAAACTCTACTGAGTGGAATGGCTGATTTCCGGTCGGCCAGTTTTCTTTAAATTTGAAATTCTGGTTGCATATTTAATCCTTACTAATTTTTGATGGGTGATAAGCCCTTACAGTACCCTAGAATGGTACTTTTGAGGGAACCTCAACTAGCATCACATCCCGAAGAGCCACAAGATCGAATTTTCCCATCATAACGTTTCAAATAAATGCTCCAGAACTACGTTTACGCAACAAGTACGTCGTAGGAGCCGTTTCCAAGAGAATCTCTAAAAAATGATTTTATTTTTTTTAAAGCGAGATTGAGTAAATTATTTCTTTCAAATCGATTTTTTTTTTGGTTCAAAAGCACGATTATCGTTCGATTCGATCTAGACCAAATTAATCAAATTTTTAATCGTTTTTTTCGCGTTTACGCTGATCACATATTCTCACAGAACTGACAGACGCAAAAACACTCAAATCCCACACATACTTGCAGATTAATTGGAAGAACAGGAAAAACTGTTTTGGACTCTAGGGGCGTCAAAAGAAGAATATTTCCGGTCGGGAATCGATATCGTAAACCTATTACAATAAGTGGAAGAATAAGAAGATAAAGCTAGGCGATTTTTTTTTTTTTTTTTTTTTTTTTTTTTTTATATACAGGGTGTCCCAAGCTATATGGATAACGACTTTTTCTCGGAAACTAAGGTAGCTAGAAAAAAACTAAAAAATACGTGTTCCCTTAGTTTTTTGTTAGAAATCCAAATTTACTTTGTAAATTTTTTTCGGTGCTTCCAGAAGCGAGATACAGGCACCAACTTCATTTTTTCAAATGGGAAGGTGCGGTTTTTATTTCAGAAATAGATTCCTCTATTTTTTTTAAAGAAAAATTTACTCGAACGGTTTTTTTCTGTGAGCGATATTTTAGAAGTTATGAATGAAAACATGATTCTTATAAGAAATGTCAAAATGATATAACGGTTTTTTGATTGAATAAGAAGAAAAGTACTATTTTATCATAAATTTTACTCCTCATTAATATTAAAGATCATGCTCGAAATGGCCTCCACCATTAGAGATGCATAGACATGCTCTTTCCCGCCAATTGCCCCTTACTGCCAAAGAAGTACATTCGGCTTTAACCGAGTTACAGGCATCTATTATTCTCAGCTTTAGTTCATCTACAGATACAATCCCGGCTTGATTCTGATACCTAGATTTAGAAATGCTTTTAGATAAGCAGAAATAAGGAAAGAAAGAACAAAGTTATGAATAATCACCTTGTTTTTCAGGTATCCCCAAAGGAAATAGTCCGTAGGTGACAAATCCGGTGAACGAGGTGGCCACTGAATAGCCCCCGTGATGGATATAATACCATCAGGCATGTAAAGAGATATCTCGATAGGCAATTTGATGGGCGTGTTATATCGACACGGGGGGGAATTCAGTGACACCTCGTTTACCGGATTTGACACCTATGGACTATTTCCTTTGGGAATACCTGAAAAACAAGGTGATTATTCATAACTTTTTTCTTTCTTTCCTTATTTCTGCTTACCTAGAGGCATTTCTAAATCTAGGTGTATCAGAATCAAGCCGGGATTGCATCTGTAGATGAACTAAAGCAGAGAATAATAGATGCCTGTAACTCGGTTAAAGCTGAATCTATTTCTTTGGCAGTAAGGGGCAGGAAAGTGCATGTCTATGCATCTCTAATGGTGGAGGCCATTTCGAGCATGATCTGTAATATTAATGAGGAGTAAAATTTATGTTAAAATTGTACTTTTCTTCTTATTCTATCAAAAAACCGTTATAATATTATCATTTTGACATTTCTTATAAGAATCATGTTTTCATTCATAACTTCTAAAATATCGCTCACAGAAAAAAACCGTTCAAGTAAATTTTTCTTTAAAAAAATAGAGGAATCTATTTCTGAAATAAAAACCGCACCTTCCCCATTTGAAAAAATGAAGTTGGTGCCTGTATCTCGCTTCTGGAAGCACCGAAAAAAATTTACAAATTAAATTTGGATTTCTAACAAAAAACTAAGGGAACACGTATTTTTTAGTTTTTTTCTAGCTATCTTAGTTTCCGAGAAAAAGTCGTTATCCATATAGCTTGGGACACCCTGTATGTACGGAAAAATGGGCAACAATAAAAATGAAAATTCTATGTTTACTAAGAATACAGTTTTCCGCACTAGCGTGGTTACGCCTACAACAAAGTAGTTTTTTTTTTTCTACCATTTTGTTAGGGAAAAAATATCTATAAAATGGTAAAAGTTTGCAAAAATCTGATATTATCAAAGTTGAAAATTGCATTGTACCCACGATATAATGTAAAATCCAGAACGCTCATATAGATTCCAATATAGATCGCACCCAGAGGAGCGATTCGCCGTGTCTCTGGTGGTAAACAGATCACGTGATACTCTAAACAATGCTAACCCCCTCCCCAAAATAAAGGTTTGAATTATGTTCATTGCGTAGTAACCTATTCTATCCCAATTTTTGTGTTTTGTATAACACATGGATTGTAATAATGTACAATAAAATTGTAACCCATATAAACAGCTGGGTGTATTGCTGGATACCGTGTTTCAGAACTGACATTTGCAATCCATTTCCGCTCCTCCTCCCCCAACTCCAAATTTTACAACGTACTAAATCTATCGTAATTTTTCTTGTACCATGGCTTTTTTTCCTAGCTTTTAAAAAAAGTCCTTGGGGATAATGGCAATTTGAGTGGACTTCAAATTTAAGTAAACATTTCAAGTGTAAAGTACGGTTAGAATTAAATATGGCTTAACAAATGTTCGGTAAGTTTAGAAAGTTAATTTGAACATTAGAACTTTAAAAGGAAAGGTCTGAAGATTTCCCACCAATAGTTTTTCTTTTATTGAAATTTTAATTTTCTTTATTATTATTCATTTTCATTTTCTCTGCGTTTTGTAGTCTAGAGCAGTTAACGGCTTGTATAGCACGCTTACTTAATACCTGTAATTATAAAAACAGTGTACAGTCGCACACAGCCATCTCTTGGCGGTTCTTTTATCTTTCCCGCCATTGCGCTACTCTGGTTCCCGCCCAAACTTCTATAGCCTCGCATTTTTGTATAACCTTTGCTGTGTTTTCATTTCATTTCAGTGCCAGCATACTAGACAGTGCATCTCGATCATCGGCCAAAAAAAATACGAGTAAAAACCGCCTTCCTATATCATTTACATATTCATCTGTTCAGCATCAGTGTTTTCTTCATCTTCAGCTTTAGGGTTGGTCCTCGGTGTACTTATTTTTGCCCTCTTTATGGCCTCCAACCTTGACGAGGTGGTGGAGCTTACAGACTAAGAACTCTAAGGAAAAGAAAATCACCAATAACCACCAACATTAAGACGTATGTATAAAAATATAACTTTTTTATTATTATTATTTTATTAATATTATGTTATTATTTGGTTTTAGGAAAGTCGACCATGAGCCAGTACATTTACTCGATGGATATTATTTATTTAGATTTTCATTTATCTAAAATAAATACCCAACTGCAGAACAATAGACTTGCAACAAGTATATATGGCGATAGAATGACGTGAGAGTGACATCACCGAGAGCGGTAACCTTCATATATAACTTTGATTACTGTCCTCCAGGATTGTCGAGAAGAGTAAAGGATGATTGGTGATGATTGATGATTTAGGGCGTTTTAATGAAACTTTTGTTTCTTTTTTGGTACCGAAATGGTATTAAGTCCTTGATGAATGGTATGTTAAGGTCATCATGGATTGTTCCATTGGTGCATTAGTCTGTAGGCGAAGAATTTTGAACTTTAACGTGTAGAATATAAAATGAAAAATAAATGGAGAGATAACACACAAACTAAAACACATAAACCATAATAATAATTTACTTAATACTCATAAGGGTTTGAATAAACACTAATTAACATAAATATAGTTTATTCACATAAGTCATAAGGCATAACATTCATAAAGCATAACTTCCATAAAGAGTGACCAAACTCAACTCTACTCAACTAAGGAATGTCTCCAACTACCTGCTACCATCTAGCTACCCCTAACGGTCAGCCCTTCTCTTACACCCTCAACAGGGTTGCCAAATATCAAACATTCCAATACATTTAAATTTACTACAAACGATTGAAGACGGGTAAGATATTGGGATGCTTAGCTGAACCGCACAGTTCCGAGTCAGTTAGTCCAAATCGGTTTCAGTAGGGCGTTCTTATTAGTTACTTTGATGGTCAGTTGCTGGTTTTAAACCTCTCTTTCATTTTATTGTTTTTTAAATTTTGAACCCAAATCGTTATGATTACAAAAAGCACCGTATAATAAAGTAATCGCCAATATTCCCAAGCGAGGCTTACCACCTACCAGTTAGGTGTCCTGGACGGAGCGGGAGGCACTCATACTTATCTACCAACATTTTTTTTCTAACAAATAAAAAGTAACCATACGCGGGATTCGAACTGGTGATCTCCTACTCACTAGTCCGAACTTATAACCACTACACCAAACCTGCTTTTCCATTGCTTGCATGGAAACATTTAGTTTCTATTGCAATTACTCAGTTTACAATTTAATTAAATGGTAATTAGTTAATGTAGCTAATTCACACAAAATTTCAAATAGAGTTTTCCTCCATTTTTAAATTTTAATTAGGAAAACAAATGAGCTTTAGAAAATGATGTTATTAGACTATTAAGAAGTTATTTTTAGAGAGATTGAAGTTTTGTACTTTGAATCCAAATTAATTCTGTTATCTTTATTTTGACTTGAACTAATAATTTTTAGAATCGATTCCGTTTATGGATTTAATCCAAATCAAATAAATCCAAAGACGAACTTACCAATTATTAGAAGTGTCTCCTAATTTACGTCTCCTGTACTCCTGTAAAGTTAAGCACATTCCACAATCTACTTGGATGTACCAGTAAAACATGTTGTAAAACAATTAAATGAAAATGTATTTAAAAAAAAAGTGATAATTTCATTAAGCTGGAAAGATCTTAGTTAAGCCAACTTGCTTTACTTTATGATGTTCAGTGTTTTAACTTAATTTCTAAAGTACCGGCTGGATTAAAGCAAGCTGTGAAGCAGGAAGTTTAGGGACCCGCTGCAGGGCGAACGTTTTGCAAAACGGGATATACACCATTGCAAACTGTGCTCGCCTAACAGCAGCTGCTATATCCCATAGCATACACACACTAGCAAGATGTGATTAATGGCTTCTAAGAGACAGTCATTAGAGGAATTTCCGCTTTCATGGTTATGAAGAAATGTACGTTTTTTTTTATTTATTTATTTTCACTAAATAGGGTAAAAAGTTATTTTTTCATTCTTTTGATTCATTTTCTTGCTACTCTCTTTGGTTACCATTATTGGGAATTTCAAAGTTCTATTATACTAAGATTCTCTAATACTTAAGAGTACTATTCCTTCAAAAGCAAAATCTCAACGCTTTATCTAACGCTAGTATTGTATAGATTGAAGACAAGTACATCCAACTTGAATAAAACTTTGTAGGCAAGCTTTTGCAACCTCCATTTCCGCCCGCCCGCCCGCTCCAATTTCCCTAAAGCCCATTCTGCATAAAAGCTGCAGAATATAAGAGCAAAGTTTAAGGAAAAGCTTCAAAGCTTTTTCCGGAGATAATTTTCACAACGTCCGTTTGATAGTTGATCGTTAATTTACAATTGAATTTTCAAGTGAGACGTAATCGAAATATGAAGTTTTTTGATCACTGCCATTTTTTTTTCTCGGACTTTAGGGACCACAAATTGTGCCCATTGAACTCAAACGCTTAAAATTCTACATTATTCTCAAACCCATGTGGACTTACGGACTATCGGGGTTCAGCCAAACCTACAAACATACGGACTGTACAGAGACATTTCAATCAAAACTACTGCCGACAGATAGCTGTCGCTCCTTTCTACGGTGACCAACCTCACTTTTCACAACGACCTCAATATTCCTTTCGTTTAAACAACTCGCCAAGACTAAATACCAAAAGTTCCGTACTGATCTCTCTACTTGTTCTAATCCTCTTGTACTGTCTCTCGCCTCCTCTGACAATCCTCCTAACAATCCTACCTGCCGACTGAATCGCCAGTGGCCCACGACTTCCTTACAGTCTGAAGACCTAAAGAGCATTATATCCCGTAGAGAGTGCTACCCCCACTGGGTAGTTTCTCTCCTCCTGCTCTTCACGTACCAATTAACCTTAGTACTCCCTGATTTACTTATTGTATCTACAATCTATACAATAAAACTGTCCGGTAGAACTTAATAAATTATAAAAAACAAAAACAAGAAACTGTGGCTGTGTCATGGACACGGCCGTGTGTTGTACGTGAATACGTTTACGTAACGGAGTTACTAATGTCCGAATGGATTGTTGAAAAAACGTCGTAGTGAAACGTGCACTAGCTGCTGCCCAATGTGTCTTCATAATCGACGATCGAACACAATCTATGCCTATACAGTCCCGTTGTCGATGTAGAAGCGATTGCATCATCCACTTGCATAATTTCAACCGCCCCAGCTGCAGATGTACTGACACAGTCGTTGATCCGCTCGGCCGCATTCATTCTTTTACGTTCCCGACGGCACAGCTTGACTCGGTCATATGGTGTTTTATTATTACCATTCGATTGTTCTTGAGAAGCCCCTTTCCAACCGTATACGATCTCTGTATTTGGTTTTAGCTTTTCGACGCGTATAGGCCGACATTATATATTTTTGATAATTTTTTTTTTATTCTAACACCTTATTATATTCACTGTCACTATTTTACTCGAATGTTTTATATACAATCGATAGATTGTGACGACAGCTGACGATTAAAACTTACAGCGAACATCGTAGCTTCTCCGAGTCAAAAGTTATACTAATTGCAAATCTCGATACGCAGCAAAATGATCTCAAAATGGCGGCGCTTTCCCCTCCACCGCGCGCGATGCGTCACAGTCCTCGCTTATCGTAATTAATTCTTTGATCCTTTAGCTATCCAGTGAGTCTAATTTAATTTTGGATGTGGACGATAGATTCGAAACTATAATGCCAAACTGTATCCCCCGATTTTGTTCTCATTAGGTTTTTTGGATTGCCTCCATATGATAGCAAATTTACAGACGTATTCACGTCAAAACAAAACAAAAAATCGCAATACTTCCTCCAGTGTGGAAATAAATAAATAAAATAAATAAATAAAAAAAAATGGCAAATGTTATATTAGGCTTGGTTTACGTTTTACATCATATTTGTTGTCAGATGGAGAGAAATTTGTATATGCTAATTTCAAAGTCTTTTTTACTTTTAAACTTTACGTCCCCCTAATGTTGGGGGTTGTTACTGGTTACGCCACTGCTTGGGTTCCCCCTCACAGTATCCCTGTTTTTCTCTCTCTCTCGCACAATCTCCGCTGAGATAATCCAAGGTTTAATGCATTCATTTATCAAGATTTGCGCTCTCAGAATTAAAAACATGAATATATTTAGCCTGCTTTTTGCGTGAATAACCATTCTAATATTTTTACGATGCATACTTTTATATTATGTACCATGTTTATCTCAAAATTATCTGTCATATAGTTAATTATTTTATTTACTTAAGATAAGTTTACAGTGACATGACTCTTCTACAATAACATCTAATCTTTTCTCTTTTAATTACAGCTTCACTTGTTACCTTTACTAATTACTCTTCCGATACTTCCTGCACAACTAGTAAGGGTAAGTTTTGCGGAAGCCGTGACTATCTAAAAATGGATACATCTGATTTAGGTTGTACAACTGAACAATGTACTGAAGTTGCACATTAGATCACCCCGCCCGGGACATCCACAGACTCCAGCACAACACAGAACAAAGTTCTCAGACTGACGGCTAACTCTCTTCCACGGACTAGATTAGATTAGATTGTTTTAGACGTGCGGTTCCACCAGAAAGGGGAAGGAACGCAGGCAATCCAAAATGGTTCCCATTGTTCCTCGCCCACCACTCATCTCATGAGAGATACCGGGGCTTTAAAACAACAAATCCGGCTAAAAGTTGCCAGATGCTAATAAAGTAGTAACAGGACGCTAGGGAGCATGGTGACTCAATCGTCCAGTGCACTGAATAAACCTAGAGAGTTCTGGTTAAGATTACCAGATGCTACAATCTCCGGTAGGAAAACATTTAATCTCCTGAAGATGAGAAATCTAGTTTTAGAATAAACTGTACACACCTGCACAAAGTGCCGCACAGTCTCATTGGACTCACCACAGCCAGCGCTATTTGGCATTTGAACAGACGGTCGACGGACTATAATCGACCATGAGACTGCATCCATAATCTCCACGTCCAAACCATTCTCTTCACTCTAGATGGTCATCCTAGCCCACTCTGCCGCTAAATAGCCACTTACGATCCTTACATTCCCTACAGACAAAAAAAATCGTAACATATCCTGTTCTTTCTCTGGCTGCGGGTTGTTTCAGCCTTTTTCTCTGCATATTTTATGCTTCTCACCCTAAGTTTTCCGAAGGTTACACGAAGGTTGACATGTAATTGTATATATATCCAAAAATAATGTTGATTTATCTATCTATCGAGCTGATAAGTGTTAAGAATTAACTAACCTAATCTAACCTGAGAACCCAGGTGTGCTACTCTTTAGCCAATGTTTTAAAAACCATTCTGCGCTACAAAACTTGTTTGATATGAGCGGTGCAATGAACATGATGTAGGCGTTTGGCCAGACTCATTCATTGGCCAATAATAAAAACAAAGTCACCTTATTGGTGAACATCACAAATACATATTTGAGTGGAGATCAATGGTAGCGCGAATTTCTAAACAGCACCCCGCCCCCTACACTTTGGAATAGATATTCCTGTTCAGGACAGGTTTAACGATAATCTACACCCACGTATCTTGCTTGAGAATTTTATTAAAATGGTCTGTGTGTTTTGGACATCAGAAATTGTTCATACTTTTTTTTGTTGAGCTCTATCGATTCTATTGTTTGTTCATTCGTCCACTTCATCTTATTAAATAACAGTAATCAATAAAACAATTAGATTATCGTATAAGTAGAGTAATAAAAATAATCATCGATTTTCACGAACACATCAAGCATTGAAATGTAAAAAAAAGTAAAGTAATGCCTATTTTTTCAGGCGGGGCTTTACGTCCAACTACCAAATTAGGTGTCGTGGACGGAGGCGACTAGCAAACATACTTTACTATAAATTCCTCATATTAACCATTAAATAAAGTGCAAGGCCTAGACTACTACCGCAATACATCTTAGCTTTGCGGGTCTAGCCTATAACCGCCTAACATACTTTACTATAAATTCCTCATATTAACCATTAAATAAAATGCAAAGCCTAGACTAGTACCGCAATACAACTTAGCTTTGCGGGTCTAGCCTATAACCGCCTAACATACTTTACTATAAATTCCTCATATTAACACATTAAATAAAATGCAAGGCCTACACTAGTACCGCAATACATCTTAGCTTTGCGGGTCTACCCTATAACCGCTCAGCTACCGTGGAGCCTTATCTACTGTAACTTACTAGCCTAGGAAAGTACAACGACCACGTACAATACACTTTAGAAGCAAGCAAAATCCTGCTCCGAAAGTGCCATATTAAGATTTTACTTAGAACCACTAATCGAATTAAAGATATACCAAGATCAATTGTGCCTCTTACAGAAAATCATTCGAGATTTCAAATTATTACCACTTCCGGTGAATACTAAATAAAGGAAGTTTGACAAGATCGCAAATATTCACTCTTACAAAGGGAATGAGAGAAAGGGAAGTCAATAATTATTAATGTTCATTATTTTTTGTTACTAATTTATTGTTTCAATAGGATGTTAAAAAATATCTGCCAATTTCAGTGATGTTTTGTATTTTTTATGTTATGCCGAGCTTTCGACCGAGGGACTAGGTCACATCTTCAGGGCTGTGGAACATATTTTACAGTGTAAAATAAATAAATAAAATGCAAGGCCTAGACTAGTACCGCAATACATCTTAGCTTTGCTGGGTCTAGCCCAGTGGTTCTTAACCGGTGTTCCCCAGAACTCCGGTGTTCCGCGAATATGGTCCAAGTGTTACGCGAAATTTCAATTTTAAATGTATTGAAATTTAGAAACTTAGGAAAGATACGAAAACGAAAAATTGTTCCTTTTTTTTTTAATTTGAATTTAATTTTAAGTTCTAGCTAAATACCGAATTTCAAATTATTTAATGTTAGTGTTCCGCGAGAAAAATATATACATATAATTGTGTTCCGCGTCTATGAATAGGTTAAGAACCACTGATATAAAGGGGTGAAAATTTTTTGGGTCATGAAATTCTGTAAAATTATGGCCGTTCTATATCTCCCACTGTGAACCACGTATTGGTATGGAATTTTGTTCTCTTGTACACTTTGTTTTTCTCAATTATAAACTATAGTTATTTTGTGCACAGATCTATAAATGTAGCAGATATAAAGGGTTGAAAATTTTTTGGGTCATGAAATTCAGTAAAATTATGGCCGTTCTATATCTCCCACTGAGAACCACGTATTCGTATGAAATTTTGTACTCTTATACACTTTGTTTTTCTCAATTATAAACTATAGTTATTTTGTGCGCAGATCTAAAAAGGTAGAAGATATAAAGGGTTGAAAATTTTTTGGGTCATGAAATTCTGTAAAATTATGGCCGTTCTATATCGCCCACTGTGAACCACGTATTCGTATGAAATTTTGTACTTTTATACACTTTGTTTTTCTCAATTATAAACTATAGTTATTTTGTGCGCAGATCTAAAAAGGTAGAAGATATAAAGGGTTGAAAATTTTTTGGGTCATGAAATTCAGTAAAATTATGGCCGTTCTATATCTCGCACTGTGAACCACGTATTCGTATGAAATTTTGTACTCTTATACACTTTGTTTTTCTCAATCATAAACTATAGTTATTTTGTGCGCAGATCTAAAAAGGTAGAAGATATAAAGGGTTTAAAATTTTTTGGGTCATGAAATTCTTTAAAATTATGGCCGTTCTATATCTCCCACTGTGAACCACGTATTCGTATAAAATTTTGTTCACTTATACTCTTCGTTTTTCTCAATTATAAACTATAGTTATTTTGTGCACAGATCTAAAAAGGTAGAAGATATAAAGGGTTGAAAATTTTTTGGGTCATGAAATTCTGTAAAATTATGGCCGTTCTATATCTCCCTCTGTGAACCACGTATTCGTTTGAAATTTTGTACTCTTATACAATCTGTTTTTCTCAATTATAAACTATAGTTATTTTGTGCACAGATCTAAAAAGGTAGAAGATATAAAGGGTTGAAAATTTTTAGGGTCATGAAATTCTGTAAAATTATGGCCGTTCTATATCTCCCACTGTGAACCATGTATTCGTATGAAATTTTGTTCTCTTGTACACTTTGTTTTTCTCAGTTATAAACTATAGTTATTTTGTGCACACATTTAAAAAGGTAGAAGGTATAATGGGTTGAAAATTTTTTGGGTCATGAAATTCTGTAAAATTATGGCCGTTCTATATCTCACACTGTGAACCACATATTGATATGGAATTTTTTTCTCTTATACACTTTGTTTTTCTCAATTATAAACTATAGTTATTTTGTGCACAGATCTAAAAAGGTAGAAAATCAAAAGGGTTGAAAATTTTTTGGGTCATGAAATTCTGTAAAATTATGGCCGTTCTATATCTCACACTGTGAACCACGTATTCGTATGAAATTTTGTTCCCTTATACACTTTGTTTTTCTCAATTATAAACTATAGTTATTTTGTGCACAGATCTAAAAAGGTAGAAGATATAAAGGGTTGAAAATTTTTTGGGTCATGAAATTCTGTAAAATTATGGCCGTTCTATATCTCCCACTGTGAACCACGTATCCGTAAGAAATTTTGTTCTCTTGTACACATTGTTTTTCTCAGTTATAAACTGAAGTTATTTTGTGCACAGATCTAAAAAGGTAGAAGATATAAAGGGTTGACAATTTTTTGGGTCATGAAATTCTGTAAAATTATGGCCGTTCTATATCTCCCTCTGTGAACCACGTATTCGTATGAAATTTTGTAATCTTATACACTCTGTTTTTCTCAATTATAAACTATAGTTATTTTGTGCACAGATCTAAAAAGGTAGAAGAAATAAAGGGTTGAAAATTTTTTGGGTCATAAAATTCTGTAATATTATGGCCGTTCTATATCTCACACTGTGAACCACATATTGATATGGAATTTTTTTCTCTTATACACTTGGTTTTTCTCAATTATAAACTATAGTTATTTTGTGCACAGATCTAGAAAGGTAGAAGATATAAATGGTTGAAAATTTTTTGGGTCATGAAATTCTGTAAAATTATGGCCGTTCTATATCTCCCACTGTGAACCACGTATTGATATGGAATTTTTTTCTCTTACACACTTTGTTTTTTTCAATTATAAACATTAGTTATTTTGTGCACAGATCTAAAAAGGTAGAAGATATAAAGAGTTGAAAATTTTTTGGGTCATGAAATTCGGTAAAATTATGGCCGTTCTATATATCACACTGTGAACCACGTATTCGTATGAAATTTTGTTCTCTTATACACTTTGTTTTTCTCAATTACAAACTATAGTTATTTTGTGCATAGATCTAAAATTTTAGAAGATATAAAGGGTTGAAAATTTTTTGGGTCATGAAATTCTGTAAAATTATGGCCGTTCTATATCTCCCACTGTGAACCACGTATTCGTATGAAATTTTGTTCTCTTGTATACTTTGTTTTTCTCAGTTATAAACTATAGTTATTTTGTGCACAGATCTAAAAAGGTAGAAGATTTAAAGGGTTGAACATTTTTTGGGTCATGAAATTCTGTAAAATTATGGCCGTTCTATATCTCCCTCTGTCAACCACGTATTCGTATGAAATTTTGTACTCTTATACACTTTGTTTTTCTGAATTATAAACTATAGTTATTTTGTGCACAGATCTAAAAAGGTAGAAGATATAAAGGGTTGAACATTTTTAGGGTCATGAAATTCTGTAAAATTATGGCCGTTTTATATCTCCCTCTGTGAACCACGTATTCGTATGAAATTTTGTACTCTTATACACTTTGTTTTTCTGAATTATAAACTATAGTTATTTTGTGCACAGATCTAAAAAGGTAGAAGATATAAAGCAGTGGTTCTTAACCGGTGTTCCGCGAATATGGTCCATGTGTTCCGCGAAATTTCAATTTTAAATGTATTGAAATTTAGAAACTTAAGAAAAATACGAAAACAAAAAATTGTTCCTTTTTTTTAATTTGAATTTAGTTTTAAGTTCTTGCTAAATACCGAATTTCAAATTATTTAATGTTAGTGTTCCTCGAGAAAAATATATTCATATAATTGTGTTCCGCGTCTATGAAAAGGTTAAGAACCACTGGTCTAGCCTATAACCGCTCGGCTATCGTGGCGCCTCAAGCATTGAAATCTTTCGTTTCTTTTTCTGTGAAACATGTAACAATAAAGTAATAATAAATGCTTTTGCAGGACGTTTCATCGACCTCCACTTCGACTGCCTCCACAACCCTCCGCTCCCCCTAAAATTAAGGAATCCATGGAAACTCTGTTCTATCTCATTGGACTATGCTTGCAAAAGTTTCCTAACATTTTGCGCCAGTAACCTTAAGTCTTGGCTCTGGCCAGACAGACTTTGAATGGTACAGGGAAACTGTTTTCTACGAGAAGCACGATGGACCAACGTAAGACCTAAATTATGCAAAGCCCCGATTCTCAAGATTAAATTAGATGGGTGGCCATTGGAGACTCTAAAGGAAGTTAGGTGTTTTTTGTAGAAAATTTTTTATTTAATTGAGACGCTATACAAACAGACCGAAGGTACTTTAAAGGAAGTAATTAGTACTGGAAGGAAAAGATACGAACTGAAAGGAGAAGTTTCCTGCAGGAGAATCCTTATAATTACGAAATTACACTCAACCTCCATAATTATCCTGGATATTTTCTGCTAAAAAGCACCTCCAATGAATACCAACTCCTTTCTACTTTCTTTGGTGAGAAAAGGGTGGAAAATATTTTAAGCTTTTTCTACTCCCTTTAATTTTCCCTCTTTTTGTTGGGAAATTCTTGAGAAAGGGACATTGTAGATTTCATTTCATCTTTCTTTTAATTCTGAGAGCATTAATTTCTTGAAATAATTCTTTTGAAAGGAAGAAAAGAAAACATCGTAAGCTCTGCTTTCAGGAGTGGGGGGAAAACTTGATTCTCACAACTCGCATGACTTTCTCACACCAATTTAATTAATGAACTTTACTCGCCACTTATGGCTAAAAATAAAGTCCGCAAAATACAGGGTGTTCATTTTAAGACGGCTCAAATGCATTTCATGCTTAAACGGTTGATCTGAGCAAAAAATGGGTCGAGGAAAAATTTGTTATTCCTTAATTTATCAAATAATGCACTTTACTCAACTTGTGAAGCATGTACTGTGCCTTTAAAGGTGGCTCCTCAGATACAGAGAGCAGTTGATAACCTCCTGGCTAACCTGGCTTGCGAGCCAGAGGAGGCACCTTTGAAGACACAGTACATGCTTCACAAGTTGAGTAAAGTGCATTTTTTGATAAATTAAAGTATGCTTGAGAACTTATTTCCCGATATTAAGAAAAATACTAGCTTTACTGCTTTGGCAATACTTATAGTAGAAAGGGGATGAAAAAATACATAAAAATGACCTATCGCGTGCTCTTCTTTCTCTTTGATAACAAGTTACAAAATTTGAAATATGATTAATAAATACCAGATTTTGAAATGGCCTAGCACCTTTAATTTTGAAGGTGTCGAATTGCGGTTTCCGGTTTTGTTTCATAACTTTTTATACTCTTTAAAACTGTGTATATGAAAATTGGGGGGGGGGGGGTTCAACTGCAAACCCTCACTTTTGGGTCGTGCGTATGGCGGGCAGGAAGCTAAAATCAAGGTCACATATTCTGAAACTAGTGGCGACGAGCAACAGAATTTTTCCTCTACCATTTTTTTGCTCAGATCAAACTGTTTAAGCTTGAAATGCATTTGAGCCGTCTTAAAATGAACATCCTGTATATTCTGTAAGAATGGAACTTCCGCTCAGTCAATCTTATTTTTAAATTTAAAGTTTCATTCACATTTTAAATTCTTACTAGTATTTTAAAGGCAGTGGAGCTGTAGGTTATCTTAACGAAGCTTAACACTTAACTAAACTTAACTTTCCCATAATTGTGGTAAGATGAATTTTCTTGGAAAAAGTGAAATATCCGGAAAACTAAACAAAATCCAATCATTAGGTTGATTTTGTTTGGGAAAATGTCATTCCCAAAAGAACCAACTAATAAATCACCATCCTGTTTTAAATCAATTTTTTTAACGAATAGCTTTCAGTAATGAAACTAATTTTCGATCAAATTATCGAGAAAAAAATAAAATCGATGTACATTAGTCAAATTTTTTTTTATTGTCGAACGCTTAAACGGATATACGTACGACCAGCCGCCATTAGCAGATACATTTGGAAGGCTCGTTCTGTCTCTAATGAATTTCCTCTCTCTGTCGTAATGAGAGCGATAAAGTTCCTCTCTCTCTCTCTCTCGTTGCCCCCACTCCTTACTGGGCTGTCAGTTATAAATCATTTTAATTTGTTTATTTTTTTTCCAGGAGGTTGGTCTTGCCAGGAACAGTGGTCACCGCCTACCACCACTGCCATAGGACGACTAAAGAGTGAAAAAAGAAGTGAATGAAATACAGTTTCTGGTTTCATCTACAATACGACCATGACAGTAAGTATTACATATTTATGTTGTAAGTGGTGCATTAATGTAGAAGCCTACGCTATAAAATTTTGTTGCATTAATGTCGTCAAAAATTTTCTCATAATCTGGACAATTATCATAACCATAAATATGCATAGAGGATATCTCTAGCTGGCAGAGGATGGGTTGTAAGAGGAATGAGGTCATGTGCACACGTCATGGTGATGACTCGACAGGATTTACAAAACACAAAAATGATTCTCTGCTCACCATAAACTAACTCAAACCTAGCTCTGGATGCTGTTCATAATTTGGCCGTTTTAAAATCGCTGGTGATTAATTATTTAAAGGGTTTATTAACCTCTTGTTTTTCGTTATTTTTAAGGGACTTAGGGATGCAAAACACTCGATCAATAATAAGGTGAAACAAAAATGGATAATTCAAAGCGCAGACTTGGAAAGAAAGCAGCCAAAGTGACTTAGCACCATCAAGCCTCCCGCATTACCAAGGTACAGGATTTGACTCACCAGTCCCTTTAGTCATTCTTCCCTGATTCCAGCTAGCCAAAGATCTCAGACAGCAATCTAACTAGATTTCTTAGCAATCAGTCAAGATATAGAAGTCAGTTTTTTACAATCACGGCCAACACGTGGAACAACACTTTGCTGATGTTTTCTGATCCTATAGTGTCCTGTAGGATGTAAGAAGGGACACTATAGGATCACTTATATCCCTATAAATAAGCTGTAATACTAAATTATAACTGCCCTTTAGATATTAAAAAAAAAAAACGCGTCCGACGTCTGCAGCCGCTTCTTAACAGGATCAAGTCAAGCCAAGTTTTCAACTTAGCTTCTTGCCGGTTTCAAACCAAGATTGTTAATAGTAAGGAATGAAGTGATCAAGATAAGAAAGCAAAAAAAAAAAAAAATGAGAGGAATTCTAGCTTTTACAATCGATCAGTGAAATCGCATCTTTTGAAAAACAGTAAAGTAATCGAGAATTTTAAATGTACCGCTATAAATACAGAGCGGTTGAACGGAAGGTAAAGAAGTCTATTTCCGGTCACGTAGAGCACGAAAAATCGTATATCAATAAATTTTCCAATATTGCTTATTGTACATTTATCTAATGAAAATAATGAAATTGAAATGGAGAAAACTGAGGAAAAGTCTCATTTTCCTAAGAATAATTTTCTGTATCTACCCTTTTCAATCAAATAAATAAATATGAAAGTAGCTATACTTTTTTGTACATAAATATTAAATGTTTTTTATTGAAAAATTGAAAAATATCAACACCATTTGGCTTGACGTTGCCTCTAGGTTATTCTTTTCAAATCTATACAAATTATTATTTTTTAAATAAATAATTCTTTTTATTTGTTCCCCTAATTTTTAAAAATAATTAATAAAATAATAGTATGGACTTGTTAAGATTTTTGTAGTAAATATAGACAGAGAACGGATTAGCCGAGTGGTTAGCGAGTACTGGATTCCAACGTAAAGATCGTGGGATCGAATCCAGCTGCTGGTCCTTTGGTTTTTTTTCTCTTTCTAGGAGCTTCTTTCAGCTCACTGTCCGGTTTTGTAACTTTGAGAGTACTGTCCAGAGGCTGGCAGTGCACGGAAAAAAAAAACTTTGGGCGCCAATTACTTCAGATGTTGATGAGCCTTAAATCATTAATGCACTGAAGGAGAAATAAAATGTGCCTAAAAATAATAGTTAAAGAAGAAAGATTATTCACGATTAAAATAAACACTCAATGTTATTTTTTTATTATTTCTTTTTTTTTATGATTTAAGGCGCGTCAACATCTAAGGTTATTGGCGCCCGGAGCTTTTTTCAGTGCACTGCCGGTCTCCGGACAGCGTTCTCTCATTACAGACAACACTGTCCATCACCGGACAGTGAGCTGTAAGAAGCTCCTAGGAAGAGAAAATCTAAGGGTCAGCAGCTGGATTCGAACCCGGGACCTCCGCGTGGGAGTGCAGTCAGATTATTTGTAAATATTAATAATTTATATTGTCTATTCATATTGTCATTAAAAACTTTCCGGTAGGGCTTACAAAACTTCTGAATCTATGGACAGACGCTAAGTTTGATGCATTTCTCCTCGAAAAAAAGACGCCAATTTGAGTATCAGATGTGTTGCCCAAGTTCGAACTTGGAAGAATATCGTCGCCGGAAGTGGGTCTATATATTTTTTATTTTCTGCAATTTTATAGATTAGAATTTGAAAATAAACACAACGTATGTTAGTCCAATTTATCATTTTGGTTTAAAATATCTTTAAAGGATGAACTAACACCGGAAATACCAATTCAACCACCAACTGGAGATGCCCAGAAAGGCGGTTTGATTTATGCAACCAATTGAGTCTAGGACAAGCTCTAGTTTGAATGCCTACAACACAAGTTTAGTGGCTACTTTATTTTCTGCTGGAAGTCTGCAATGGAGAAACGCTGGTGGCTAAAGTGTGAGAGGTAAAGCCACAATAGGCTACTCTACTAGATCACAATAGATTTTTCGTTTTAGCAAATAAATTGAAAACAATCAGTTTTCTTAAAGTTCGGCGATCTAATCAAACTGTCTTTCACAGGGAAAATATCGATTTGGAGATCCTCAATGGGGAGAAAAATCGATTTCAAAAAGTCTCTGGGTGAATAAAGTGTCGTGAAAAAGCTGAAAAATCACAGGAAGATGAAACCTAATTTGTCGGCACCCAAAAGGGGGGGCACGACTATAACCAAGCGACGGAAGTGCTCAAAGCGGAAGAATCACCATACTGAGATGACCGATCATTGGTTTGAGCTTTTACTTCCAAATTGATCAAACGATTTCCATTAAAAGAAACTGTAAATTGCCTACAACTTATTTTTGAAACAGAAGTAGAATTAGAAAATGGGATGGGACCTATGCCCCATGGCACCGTAGCCAGAGGAGTCTTATTGTGCCAGCCCCCTTTTTTAGATCTAGTAGACGAAACCTCTCCAACTAAAGAGACTGAGGACTTTCCCTACTAGTTCTTTTTGAGCTACTATCTCCTTTGGTCTCAAAGAGCTTAGCGGGAAAACTCGATTAAGGATACTACTAGAGAAGACTACGGGTACTTTATAAATCGCCATTTCAGTAGAACATAGGGTCCTGCTTCTTCAGATGAATGAGGATTACCTGGGAGCTGATCTTTTCTTTTCTAGTTTCTTTGTCAGAGACTTTCCTTTCGTGCAGTTTTAGAATAATGCAAAAACTAATTTTTCCCCCTGAAAAATCTATGACTCTGAAATAAAACTAAAGGCAAGGGAAGGTTGGGGACGCCACCGACACTCAGAATACCCTGACAAATTAAACAGACACAATAAACTTTTATTTTGAACTTGCATGACAGATGGGAGGATCATGATCCAGGACATAATGACTTACTTAAAATAAATTGACAATGTTTCGACTTACTTAGATTAATCAAACTTAATTGGCATAACATTAACAATTAATTGACATGACGATAACACTTGGTATGTGCACAACTAGATTCTTTATAAAATGACATATAGACAGTTGATTCCGACAACACAGGTCAGGCCGACCCACGCTCAGAACGCCATCTTGGCGGGCGGACAGCAGAAAAGAACAAAGACGTACACTTCCTTCGTAGTGACCAGTTGAGAAGCCCAAAGGGCAACTGGCTCGAACTCCCAGGCACACGCTGGAGCCCTCTCTCCGTTGTCTTCTCCAGTGCGGCCAACTGGACAATGTTGTGCTAAAAGGTAAATTCTAGGCCAAGGGGCCGCACATCCCTTCGAGGATCGAACACCCCCCAAATTCTGAGACATCGAATTAGGAGAAAATTGAAGATGACTTCTTTTTGGAAAAAAAAACAACTCCTCTTACTAGATGAAGAATGTATGGAAAAGGGGCTTTAGTCTTTTAAGTTCCCTAGTCCTAAAGGAGCGTTCCCAGTTCTAAAGGGATGAAAGGAACAGAGATTTTTTTTTTGTTTTGTTTTTGTGGTCTGTGATTGCCCTTAACGATTAGGTTTAGCTTCTTGTGTACAGTATTGGTTTTATCGCTAAGCCGGTGGATGCTTTGAAAGGTCAGCGCAGTGATAACCCACACTGTGGAGGCGACGGTCTTTGTATGTGACCCACCAACTAGTAGCGACAGAACGAACTACCCTACTACTAACAGACGGGGTAAACCAGGCCAACAACGAACCCACCAGCATATTAAGTAGGGAATCCCTTTGATTATCGCCTGATTAACATTGATATATGTTCCCTGGAGAGTTGTTCGTGCTATCTATATATATCCTCTGTCCTTCCCACGCATTAAGGGATCATTATTAATTAGAAAAGTTTTTTTGGGGGGGAGGCGGGGTCCAAACACCTGCACGGCTTTCAATGATCTCATGGCTTTAACTTTCTGTCCTATCCAAACATCAAAACATATTTAATGTTGACTAAAATTAAAAGGTTTGTAAAATCGAATATCCTGGAAATCATTTTACTGACGGTCCCATGACGGAAGGGAAGCTCTGGAGATGCTTGGTCCAGAGGATCGCCCTCCTACCACTTTTAGATCTATATTCACTGACTATTTTCGAACTCGGAGATCCTCCGAACCGGAAATGAGAAATTCTATAAGATAGCAATATTTTCCTTGTCTAGTAAAAGGAAGTGACGAAAGTTTGAAGGGTTATAGGAGAGGTAACCAGATTCATGAAGCCTTTTAACTTACATCATGAAAAAAAAATATAATTAATATAATAAATTATTAATAATTTTACTTAAGTATAACATCAGCCCGCGGTTTTCATTTTAGCGAAACTTCATTTTAATTATATCTGCTTTAAAGTAAAGTAAAGTAATTGTAAAAGTAATTTTTCAGGCGGACTTACGTCCAACTACCAATCAGGTGTCGTGGACGGAGGCGACTAGCAAACATACTTTACTATAAATTCCTTATATTAAGCATTAAATAAAATGCAAAGCCTAGACTAGTACCGCAATACATCTTAGCTTTGCGGGTCTAGCCTATAACCGCCTAACATACTTTACTATAAATTCCTTATATTAAGCATTAAATAAAATGCAAAGCCTAGACTAGTACCGCAATACATCTTAGCTTTGCGGGTCTAGCCTATAACCGCTCGGCTACCGTGGAGCCTTATCTACTCTAACTTACTAGCCTAGGAAAGTACAACGACCACGTGCAATACACTTTAGAAGCAAGCAAAATCCTGCTCCGAAAGTGCCATATTAAGATTTTACTTAGAACCACTAATCGAATTAAAGATATACCAAGATCAATTGTGCCTCTTACAGAAAATCATTCGAGATTTCAAATTATTACCACTTCCGGTGAATACTAAATAAAGGAAGTTTGACAAGATCGCAAATATTCACTCTTACAAAGGGAATGAGAGAAAGGGAAGTCAATAATTATTAATGTTCATTATTTTTTGTTACTAATTTATTGTTTCAATAGGATGTTAAAAAATATCTGCCAATTTCAGTGATGTTTTGTATTTTTTATGTTATGCCGAGCTTTCGACCGAGGGACTCTAGGTCACATCTTCTGGGCTGTGGAACATATTTTACAGTGTAGTAACAATAATTATATTACAATGAATATGTACTCTTATAATGTAACGTAATTTACAAAATTATTTACCTAATTGACGTAATGTAATCATTTACATCAATCAATTAGAGGGTTGGTGTGTCTTCTGTCTTGTCTGCCCATGGGACTGAATGTGATCGGTTTTATTTGTTTGGTTGTAAGGAAGTCTCAGTGTTGCCAATTGTCAAGTATTTTGTAGTAGGTTAGCGTATATGTTGTTTATAAATTGTTCGTGTCAGTTTTTTGAAATTTAGACTGTTTTCCGTCTTAGATATGCATTTTCCTTTTTTTTGTGTGTGTGTTGGTTACTAATTTTAAGTATCTTTGTGTTTTGGGAAAGATCGAAAGTGTGATGATTTTCTGTGCTGTGTAGATAATAATTATTATATTAAATTATAATTCTTATACTATTATTAAATTAATAGTAGAAAAACCGGAAATTGACGAATCACAGTTTCCCTTTCCCATAAAGCTGCTCCTTGAAATAAGTTTTTGAATTATACTTTAGCCTCTAACTTCCGCCGCGAGAGAGTTAAATTCTCGAAAAGTTAAATAACAATAATCATTCTCAACGACCCTTCACCAGCTCTTGAAGCGTCTAAAATAATATATATTTATTGTATAATATCCTTCTTTAAGACCTTTCATTGTTGCCAACCTTTAAAAGTTGTTTAATTTTCATTCCCTCTCTGTCCTTGTCTTTGTATTATAAGTTTAGAATAGAAAAAAAGAGAGATATCCAAAATATGCTATTTCTTTATTATTATAAGTATTAAACTTTTTCGTTTTATAAAACATAAATTGAACCAATTCAGTTCTCATTATTTCATTGTTCTATTTCTTGCTAATAAAATACTGTTGTTTATCTTTTAATGTTTATTTAAGTCTTTCAATTTTCCAAAGAAAAGTCGTAACTTAAATGTTTTATTCATCTAAATTATTCTCATTTTGTTTTGTTTTTTGTTTTCAGTTAATTTATTTTTTCTAGAAAATAATTAAAATTAAATGAAGTTTTAAAAGCTACAGAAAAGTTTGAAAAGTAAACGCAGAGGTTTTTCCATTTTCCTTTTAAATAAGAGATATTTTTTCTTTTTTTCTTTTTTTTTGTGTGTTATCCGTACTCTACTTACAGGACGTCGAAATTTTAACTAACTGAGAGAAAACTGGGCTTTTAGACTTCTGAAATTGAATGAAATCTGGTGTGAACGAACATTCATTCATACGACTGCAACTTATCTTACTATTTACTGAAGTTCTAACCAAATTTAAGGCGCCAAGGTAGCCGAAAGGTTAAGAGGATAGACCCGCAAAGCTAAGATGTATTGCGGTACTAGTCTAGGCTTTGGATTTTATTTAATAGTTAATACGAGGAATTTATAGTAAAGTATGTTAGGCGGTTATAGGCTAGACCCGCAAAGCTAAGATGTATTGCGGTACTAGTCTAGACCTTGCATTTTATTTAATGTGTTAATATGAGGAGTTCATAGTAAAGTATGTTAGGCGGTTATAGGCTAGACCCGCAAAGCTAAGATGTATTGCGGTACTAGTCTAGGCCTTGCATTCTATTTCAAATGGTTAATATGAGGAATTTATAGTAAAGTATGTTAGGCGGATATAGGCTAGACTCGCAAAGCTAAGATGTATTGTGGTACTAGTCTAGGCCTTGCATTCTATTTCAAATGGTTAATATGAGGAATTTATAGTAAAGTATGTTAGGCGGTTATAGGCTAGACCCGCAAAGCTAAGATGTATTGCAGTACTAGTCTAGGCCTTGCATTCTATTTCAAATGGTTAATATGAGGAATTTATAGTAAAGTATGTTAGGCGGATATAGACTAGACTCGCAAAGCTAAGATGTATTGTGGTACTAGTCTAGGCCTTGCATTCTATTTCAAATGGTTAATATGAGGAATTTATAGTAAAGTATGTTAGGCGGATATAGACTAGACTCGCAAAGCTAAGATGTATTGTGGTACTAGTATAGGCCTTGCATTCTATTTCAAATGGTTAATATGAGGAATTTATAGTAAAGTATGTTAGGCGGTTATAGGCTAGACCCGCAAAGCTAAGATGTATTGCGGTACTAGTCTAGGCCTTGCATTCTATTTCAAATGGTTAATATGAGGAATTTATAGTAAAGTATGTTTGCTAGTCGCCACCGTCTACGACAGGTAATTGGTAGTTGGATGTAAGCCTGCCTGAAACAAAATAGGCAATTACTTTACTTTACTTTTAACCAAATTTACTTCGATCATTTGAGCTCTATTTAGTTCATCACAACAGGAAGATCTAGCCCTCTCACTCCCAGTACAAACTCAATCGAATTTTCAGGAAACAAAATGTGTTTCCGGTTAAAGTTAGTAATGATAAATCGTAGCAAAGATAATCTATGAAAAACTGAACTACTTCCGGTTCATTGATTTGAATATTCGGCAATTTTTATGATTTAAAGGTGAATAAATACACAAAGACATACCACACGCGCAAGAAATTGATTGGAATCACTTTTTACTGGCTCGGTGGTTCCCCCCCCCCCAATACGTATAATTTTTTTGATGAAAAAGCTCAAAAATCTGAACGAGTACAATCTCTTACTCAAGATGAAGCTAAAACTAAGGGAAAAAAGTTTTTTTTTGAGGCTTCAACTACGTATTTTGGCTTCGTAGATGTTTTTATTGATGTTACTTAATAGATTGCCGCTTTGCCCTTAATTTAGCTACCTCATTAAGAGCATCAGCCTGTCTTACGTAGCTTATCTACCTAAGACTGTCAACTCATAGCTGTCATGATCATCCAGCTTGTACAGTCATCCCGCCACAATCAACGTATAAACTTCCTGAGATAACCTCACCGGAAGCAACATACATAATGTCCATTTTGGGAGCGGGGGAAAAGGAAGTGCTCAGGAAGTGAAAACTTGTGGGAAACACTCTTGCGGGGATTTCTTAAAAGATGGAAGAAGCCCATCTGGGATACAGCAGAGTTCTATTGGGACTTGACAATACTGAGGGTGAAAAGGGACCAACACTGACCATTTAGCTTGTGTAGATAGACCCAACTAGTCCAACCTGTTGTCTGTGTGGTTGAAGAGCCTCTTCGTCTTCTTAATTGGCTCCAGTGGAACTTCCTGGCGCTCTCCAGCCACGTACTCAAAGCGCTGTTCGCTGTGATGTATTTGTTCATTAGCCACTCGTATGGACGATATGAAATTTACATTTGGGTTTAGTTACTAGCAATTAACAGAAGTATGACGTTTTATCATGGCTACGTAGTGTGATGGACGAACGTCAATCAAAAACGATACCCACCATAAGGTTTTGGAGAGCACTAATCAAACGGAAGTGCGACTTGTTTTCCTTAACGTAATTTACAATAAGAGGAAGTCATGAGAGTGGATAATTTCTCTTACTGCGGCGATCATGCTGACCATGGCACGGTTAAGTATTGAGAAACACTAGTAACCACTTTGGGGTAACTTTTAAAAAAGTATTTCCGGAAAAAATAAGGTGTATTCGCAATACTTCCTCTTGCTAGGAAGGAAGTAAATCAAGCAAAAATTAAGAAATAAAATAAAATGGTTGAGTAGGAAAAAAAAATAAGTTAAGGCTGTTCTGAAATGCGATAAACGGCTCAAAGTAAAACACATTCTTTCACAAAGAAAATACATAAATAAACTAAGGGTACAAAGGAATTCTAAAGAGGCAAAGCATAAGAAGCAGATCTTATAGTAGGACGAAGTGGGAGGTGAAAATACCCAACATTTTGGGCATAAAATTAGGTCGCCTTGTAATTCCCGGAGCTTGCTTCCAGGCTAAGTCCTTTTTATCAAAAAAAGAAAACCACGCTCATAATAAAATCCAATTGACCCAGCGCCTTTTTTTTTTCTTTTGTGAAAATTTATTTTAAATTGTTGGAGAGGGTTGGGAAAACCTGGAAAAGAAAGAAAATCTACCAAATTTATGTATTTGATAATTTACGACATTTATTTGCTAATTTTAATCTCCTTCCAGAAAGGTACTCTTTATGCCAAAGGAGTTTGGGTTTGGTTTTCTTAAAAATGAATCATTAAATTTGATTTTTCTCTGCTTTTTGCAGGGAATCTTTATTCATTTTCCTACATTCTTGTTCAGTTTCCTTCAAATAATGTCTTTTAAGGGTAAACATCAAAATAAGAAAAGTGTCTAGTCGGTTTATCAACATCGTCAAAGTCTACATTCCTCCGACGCACCTAGGTGCAGATTAGATTAGATTCTATGATATTTGTCTGGAAAGCCTAGGCCAATGTGACCCAGAGTCTATTGAGGCCACCACTAACTGGAGTCTCCTGTATGTATGCGATAAAATAAGTGAATGCTGTCTCTAAAAATGGTTTTAAACTTAAATGACGGCAATGATGCGGTCCGAAATGAGGTCATATTTAAGTGTTGTGTAGCTTCTAAGAGAAGCTCTTTTTTGGTACTACTGTCTCTTAACGATGGTGCAATGTTTTAATTTTTCAGACTGGCCCAGGGTGCAAAAAACTTCAGCTACGAGAAACTAGGTAGATAGATTCTACAAGAGATAGTTGACCAGAAAGCCTAGGTCACTGGCACCTAGTCCAGAGCACCTCCTCTAGTTATGTTCTTTTTTTCTCTAGGCTTGGAAGTTCGGTGAGAAGCTGCCAGACAACGTATGAAGGATTGGATTTTTCTTCCCCTAGATAGATCCTGCAATAATTGGCCAGACAGCCTTCTCCACCGCTATCCAGTGGATCTATTGTGGCACCTACTAGTCCAGCGCATACTCTTGTAAAGTCCTGTCTGTTTGACTGGAGTTCGCAGTTTGTTGAGAGGCTACTCGAAGAGCCGAACTCTAAACTAAACTAGCCCTGAGACTAGCCCAACACATGGACACAATACTTGCAACGTTGTTTCACCTCCATCCTGAACAGAACCTATACAAGGCTTCCCATTCTGTTTGCTACTTCCCCAATTGAATACACAAGAACAGTTATCGATTACCATTTAAGAAGATTTCTCTCCGAAAGCAAAACCTAGGACCGGTAACACTTCCGTTAAGTTCAATACAGTAAAAATTCAATGCTTTCCAGAAAAAGCTTGGCAAATAGGCGCTACGGTAGCCGAGCGGTTATAGGCCAGACCTGCAATGCTATGATGTATGGCGGTTCTAGTCTAGGCCTAGGATTTTACTTAATGGTTAATATGAGGAATTTATAGTAAAGTATGTTAGGCGGTTATAGGCTAGACCCGCAAAGCTAAGATGTATTGCGGTACTAGTCTAGGCCTTGCATTTTATTTAATGGTTAATATGAGGAATTTATAGTAAAGTATGTTAGGCGGTTATAGGCTAGACCCGCAAAGCTAAGATGTATTGCGGTACTAGTCTAGGTCTTGCATTTTATTTAATAGTTAATATGAGGAATTTATAGTAAAGTATGTTTGCTAGTGGCCTCCGTCCACGACACCTAATTGGTAGTTGGATGTAAAACCTGCCTGAAAAATTAGGCAATTACTTTACTTTACTTTTACTTGGCGTATTAGAATTAGAGAAAAACTTGTCAATATTTATGGCAGATTACTTGTTTAAACAATTTTTTACATTTGAACAATTTATCTTTATAGTTTAAAGGAAGAAAAAGCGTAACAAAAAATAACTATGTAAATGAATGTTTTCCCAGATATTTTCCGACCCAATTTTTTTTTGCGCTAACTACAAAGAGAAACTGTAATTTTTTTTTTTTCACAAAGAAAACACTGTCTAATCTCTCTCTAGATTTTCTTTGTGGAGGAAAAAAAAAAAACAAGAAAAGTGTCTTCTCTTTGCATTCTAAAAGAAATTCAGATGTATTTAGAATTCAGAATGAAAACTTTTCACTGGGAAATCCCTTGATGAAATTATATCTTAATAATGCGGGTTCTAGTCTGTTGAACTACAGTTTTCTTTTTTTTTACTTCATGTTATTTATGTATTTCATAAATGGACGAAAATGAATTGGATGATTACAGAGCATCGCTTTGAAGTTCATCATTGTAATCAGTCATTCGCCTTTAGTTGGAGCCCAAGGAATGTAAGGTTTCATCAGTTTCAAAACCATCAAAAACTGAACGTTTCAAACAGTTCAAATGGGACAAAACCCAGTAAACAACAATAAAATAGAAGGGCTTAAACCCTTTGAACCCCAACACCTCCACTCCTGGCTGCCGGACTACATAGTCTGGCTAATAACTTGCTTGGCATAGCTTATCCAGTTCCATTCTCAGATTTAGTACATAGGACATCCCAGAAAATAATATTCCTGCTCCTTTCTCTCTTTGGCTGGATGATAGCCACGCTGTACATGGCAAAAATATTCACAGTCTCCGCTGCATTTAAACTCTTCTGTCTTTATCTGACTGATCTGCGACTTAACACCAGAGAAACTGCAGACATTTAAATTCTGCACCATAGATGGGAATATGATGAAATTCATAAGTGGGTATGAAATCATTATTTATGTCCATGAAAATCTGTGGCATCCATCATGTATTTGTGTGGAAGTCTTCAGCTGTGAAGGAGTCTGGTGTGTATTCGAACCGTTCCTCAGGGATCAGTTGCGCCATTTAAAAGCCATTCTCGAACGCTTGTGTTGCTAAAATAGTTTAAAGGAAGTTTCACTCCTGGAATTTCCTGTTTTTATTTAATGGATGGTTCACTTTCCCGAAAATGGTTCCTTCGGATTTTCCAAACAGGTTTCTATCTTTTATTTTAGCCATTTTTTCCCAGAAAAACTCTGTTTTAAGACCTTTTTTTTGTGTAAAGTTACATTTCAATGTAATGAACGATATTTTACAAAACTATTGGTTGAATTAAGGTTCACAGTTTAAAGAAGATTACTAGAACTTTGAGAAAGTCGTAGGTGTGGCCGCCTACTGAATTTCGATTTCTTGGTTCAGGAACCTTAATTTGCCTTTTATATATCGATATTTGAAGCGATGGTCGTTCGTAAATAGGTCGTTCGCCATACATCCTCTACCCTAAAGTAGCTAAAAAAGAGACTTTGGTTGGCAAAAAAGAAAAGAAAAGTTTCCAAGAGAGAAAGAAAAGTCGAGTTTGCCGCCCCCAGCAAGGTGGGAGGCGGAGAAATATCAGCTTTAAACAAAAACAGGATGAAATACTGTTAGACAATAGGAAAGATAGGAGTTCTGTTTTTCAGCAGTTTCCTTCTTTGGCCTTTTGGTTTCAGCTGTTCTTTCATTCTGAAAGTTCTCGAGGAGAGAGTTCGGAAGACCCCCTCCCCACACTCTATGGCCTCATTAATATCTGAATGGACTTATTGGTGCCCTAAGTACATTCAAACTCCCCTTGCCCTATATGAACTTCTTTTATTTATCTCTTTCCTTATGTATGTACCTGTCCCTTGAATATTGCTTTCCTGTTGTTTCTGAATCCTTCCTTTTTTTGTACTCTTCGTAGTGTCTTCTTCCTTTACATCCTTACTTTTACTTCCTTTGAAAAAAGGAAATAAAATCCTATTTGGAAATCATGTATTTAGGTATCTAAATCTTCAAGAATGATAGAGAGATTCTTATATAAAATCTAACAACACTTTAAAGCTATTTTATTGAACAGAATGAATATATAAACAAAAATCTGAGACCCGCAAAGCTAAGATGTATTGCGGTACTAGTCTAGGCGTTGTATTTTATTCAATGTGTTAATATGAGGAATTTATAGTAAAGTATGTTAGGCGGTTATAGGCTAGACCCGCAAAGCTAAGATGTATTGCGGTACTAGTCTAGGCCTTGCATTAAAACTGTCCGGTAGGACAGTTGTATAAGGGTTGATCGTCAAAAACTGCACGAAAAAGCGTAACGTTAAAAAACACCCAACTTTGACAATTTTTTCCTCTTTTTCTACTAAAGATAAAATTCCCAAATTTTCTTTAAAATGTAGGGCAAACCCTCCTTTATAGCTGTAATTTTTTTGCAACAACCCACATCTAATAGGTATCGAGAAAAAAGTTGCCAAAAATGAGCAAAAACGGCATTTTCAGAAAATGTTCTTGTTCTTCTTGTTCTTCTTGTTGTTGTTACCTTTTTTGTAAACAACGTAGCGCCTAAACGCGTGAACCAATTTTCATGAATGAGGTGTCATTCGATTCGGAATTTTATGTAGATGTGCCTTTTGGGGGTCTCGACGCTGTACATCGAATGGGGGAGAAGTTAGTCCCCTTTATGTAAGGCCCCTCCAAAATTATTATTACTAATTACTCTGTAAATCTTGGCTCGATTTGGATAAAATTTGGTAGGATGATAGGGCTAGGGCTTCCCTACGTAACATTAAAGCGGCGATCTGCACTTACACTTGTTAAGGGGAAGTGTAGCAATCGTTTCAAATTATCGACACGTGAACCGATTTTCATGAATAAAGTGTCATTCGAATCGAAATTTTGTACAGATTTGCACTTTAAAAGTCTCGACGCTATGCCTCATAAGGAGGGGAGTTTGCCCCACCCAAGTAAGGCCGTTTCTAAAACTATTATTACCAATATTTCTATAACGCTTTGTCCGATTTTGATAAAATTTAGCACGAAGAAGTGATTAAAGCTCCTCTACATGGCTGTGAAGTGCTATCTTGCTCTTGCACCTACTAAGAGGAAGTACTGCAATCGTTTAAATTATCAATGAGTGAACCGATTTAAATCAATGAATTGTCGTTCGATTAAAAAAATCTTTGCCCCTTTGCCTTTTAGGGAGAAGTACTGCAATCGTAGTTTATTTTTCTTACTCCTCTTAAAAGGAAGTTCTGAAATCGCAGTTTAATTTTGCTATTTACGTACAAATACCTTCCTATTTTATTCAAAACGCTTTTTCAAAAAAATTGTTATTGAGGATGGTTCGGGGGTCCGCAACTATAATCATTCTTTAAAAAGATCTCTTCAGTGGTAGTTACGGTTCCGACTTAACACCTTATCAGGTTATAATGATAGAATTGCTTATTCCTAATTTTAAAAAAATCTGTAAAGCAGATATGTAACTTTGCAAAATAGACAAAAAGGAAAATCTATCCAAAAGGTACAAAAATCTCCTTAACAAAAACTTACAGTTTAAAATGTTAAGTATAAGGGTTGATTAAACGCCAAAAGGTACACAAATCAGCAAGTACCCAACATTTCATTAATACTTCATTAATATTTAAGTAATTCTACTGCATTAATTTTCATTAATAAGTTATTTTTTAGAATTTATTAGATGTCACAGACCCTTATGCTGGCCATTTCATTTATAATATTTTTTTGTTATAATTATGATAAATCACATATACGTACATGCATGTTAAAGTAGAAAAAGACAAAGTTAGAGTAGGCTACTGTCTTGAATTCGTCTTACCGAAATATTCGTGAGCACAAATAACACACAGTTATAACAAGTAGATTATTCAACAACAATTATTCATTTCTCAATTGTAATTTAATTTAGCCCCCCTAATTTTACTTATAGTAAAATACTGGAATAATTAGCTGTCCTAAAAATATGCATATCTTATTTACTTTATATTACATATATACAACATTGTGGGAAGATCATCTAGATTGAGAATGTAATTGAAGAAAACTATATTATTTGCGATAAAGCCAGATAATTATTACCTATTATTATAAACGTTTGACTACTTCATCAAATAACAATTACTTTAATCGAAGAATGAACTTGAACCGACGATTTTTATTTAAAAATAAAAATAAATAAATAAAATAAACAAAATCATTGATGTATGTTGGTGTAAGTTTTTTTAAAAAAAAGTTTTGAATTTTTCAGTCTCATAATTTTTTTTTATTTTTTAAAACGATTTTCTTTTTAACCTGTATTTAACAGTTTGATTATTATAAATAACTAGATATTACAGTCAATCTACTGTGCTACTTGAACATGTATTTTGTAGACGAAAATGGCCAGCATAAGGGTCTGTGACATCTAATAAATTCTAAAAAATAACTTATTAATGAAAATTAATGCAGTAGAATTACTTAAATATTAATGAAGTATTAATGAAATGTTGGGTACTTGCTGATTTGTGTACCTTTTGGCGTTTAATCAACCCTTATACTTAACATTTTAAACTGTAAGTTTTTGTTAAGGAGATTTTATTTAATGGTTAATATGAGTAATTTATAGTAAAGTATTGTAAAGTTTTTGTCCTTTTTAACTAAAAACTTTACTTACACAACTAATGCCTGCCACTAGTTATTAAATAATATGTGGGTTTTATAAAAAATAAAACTCGCTAAACTTATAAGTAGTCTGATTTATTAACACATTAACATTACTAACATTAACATTTACTAGCAACTAACGCTATTCATTACAGCTACCATTTACAACAGTCACAACAGTTTACTGTTACTTACTCACTACGTAACGCCACAAAACTGTTCCACGACTGACCACTGGTCCGCACTGCACCGAATTGCACTAGTCTCAGCTGCACTAACACAGCTCTACTCACTAACTGACTAACCGCTCGACTAGCTAACTTTGAAGCACTCCGCAACACTGACTCTCTCAAAACTGTCACTTCCAAAGTGTCTCTCCAAACTAACTTTCCAAGACTCACTCAAAGACTAACTTCTCCAGCTGTGTCTGCCTCCTTTTAACTGCGACTGCCCCACTCCGTCTGTCTCACGCCCACCTGCCGCTCACTGGCTGAGGGAAACACATACTGCCACCACCCCAACTGGGGCCGCCCTCTTCCAACTCTCTGTCTCACTCCAACTCCGTCTGTCTCACTCCAACCTGCCGCTCATTGGCAGGAAAACACATACTGCCACCACCTCAGCTGGGGCCGCCCTCCACCAACTCTCTGTCTCACTCCAACTCCATCTGCCTCACTCCCACCTGTCAATCACTTGCTGGGGAAAACACATACTGCCACCACCCCAACTTGGGCCTCTCTCTTAGCTGGCTTGTACACAGCGGTGGACCGTTACAGGCTACGGTCACTAAACTCCTGGAACAATCTAGCCCCATTCTTCTCCGGCGCAGGTAGAGACCGGCCTTTTGTTTTTACAGTGATGGCCTGTTACCGACTAGAACAATCTAGGCCTTTCTTTTCTGCCCAGGTCAACTTCGTTACAGTATGTTAGGCGGCTGTAGGCTAGACCCGCAAAGCTAAGATGTATTGCGGTACTAGTCTAGGTCTAGCATTTTATTTAATGTGTTAATATGAGGAATTTATAGTAAAGTATGTTGGTCGTTAAGCCCCGCCTGAAAAAATAGGCGATTACTTTACTTTTTACTTTTATAAACAAAAAATCTGGTATGTCCACTCACATGACATTTATTTACCACTCAATTTTCGAGTTGTTGATTTTATGGGAACATTTTTTTAACACACCTCAAAATGTCCCAAAACGAATTTACCCAGAAACATTTTTGTTCAAATAAGAAGTTTAGAAAGAAATTGTAAGGGCTTATTAGGACAAGTTACAGGAAGTGGTAGTTGCGGTTGTGGACGACTTTATCTGGGACAATGTTAGTGGCCAACATGAGTACGCAGTTTAATGGAAGTGGTTGCAACCATTTTCTAGAAAATTCTTTTCTGAAAATTCGTAAATTGGTACTTCCGGTTTAGGGATTATGGTCGCTACATTGTAGTCAATCTATCGATCAAGCGTAATCGAAATCTAAAGTTTCAACTTTCTGCAACATTTAGTTTTTTACACATATTTCCTACAAACAGACATACTACAAACAATTCACTGGAAACCACTTTTTCGAACTAAGGCCACCTCAAACTTCCGGGGAAAATTGGAAATCGAAAATTTGTGATGATTGCAATACTTCCCCATTTTCATGATATAACTGCCAGTTTCAGTCATTATAAACTTTATTATGCCGCAGCTTTCGACCTAGGGACTAGGTCATCTTCAGGACTGTGGAACATATTTACAGTGTGTTAACAATTATATTACCAATTAATTATATTACAATGAATATGTATTATGTAACTAAAATTTACAATATACTGTTTTACATCATTAGAGAAACGGCACTGCACGTGTTGTGTCAGTGCGAGAGGCTCGTATGGCTAAGGATGTTACTTCTCGGGGAGGAAAAACCAAAGCCTGAGGAGCTTTACCCAGGAGTCGCTCTCCAGCATCAAGAGGACAGGTCTGGAGGGTGAGCTTTAGAGTGAGGGGAGCTACAATAGATCCAAAGGGGTCGCAGTGGCCTAGGCCTTCAAGGCCGCCCTAGTTTAATCTATTCTATTCACTATCATTAAAGGGTTGGTGTGTCTTCTGTCTTGTCTGCTCATGGACTGAATGTGATCGGTTTTATTTGTTTGGTTGTGAGGAAGTCTCAGTGTTGCCAATTGTCAAATATTTTTTTAGTAAGTTGGCGTATATGTTGTTTATAAATTGTTGGTGTCAGTTTTTGAAATTTAGACTATTTTCTGTCTTCGATATTGTTATTTTCAAATTACTAAGTTGTTCTACTTAATCCGACGTTACAAGATTAAACCCTACTTAATCCGACGGTACAAGATTTTTAAAAGTGCCGAATATGATTTTTACAGTGGGCGGTAAGATCAATAATCTATGAAAAGCGTTCAGCAGAATTTTTTAACTAAAATATCTCTGAATTAATTCATTTGATTATTTATTCCGTTTGATAATCTTACTCAAACACCGCCGTTATATTAAACCCCCCCCCGGTTGCTAAGCTTTGCTACAAATTTCAATATGTTGTTTTAACAACCCCCTAATGGAAATGTAATTCCCCAACTAGCAAAATCATTTCCTGTAATTCTGGGAATACTCAGTGGTGGCTTCCCTAAATTGGATCGTAAAGCTTAGTTGGGCGTAGGTTTGGGGGGAATGGGTCCAATTCGGGGTATTCCTAGCAGCACAATCGCCATTTTGTATCCCTAAAAACGATCCTGCTAATGTGCCCCTCGTTAAGTTTTATTCATTTAGATTTTGGTATTTATGTAAATAAAGTTTTGAACGGTGTTGACTTGGGAAGTATCTAATTCTCCTTTTAGGGACGTCCAGCTTCCTCGTCCAGGATCTTCCACTAATTCCTCCTACCATCCAGGATGAATGGGGTTTCTTTGAACCGATCTTCGCGTCCTACCACCAGAACCTATCCACTACATAATCCTTTCATTCTTCACGTTCCATCCTGTTTTGCCAGGTCCAATATTTCCCTAGGGATCTTACTGTCCCACCTACAGCCGTAGAAATCACTCGGTCTTATGTGTTAGTACCCAGGCCTAACGGAAAGCTTCTGGTTGAAAGCTTACGCCCTTTCTGTGGAAAACCGAGTAATCCGCCCAAAGTTCAGTATTACCAACTTTGCACGCTTTACCTAAAGGTATCCATTTCCCTCTAACTAGTTCCGAAAGCCTATTGTTCCCTAGAATTCCATTCTGTTCACACACATACTGTATACCTACTTTAGTAATGGCTTCGTATTTTGCAGCGCTCCAAAGTTAATTGGCTTCTCTGGAAAACTCCTCTAAAGCTCCTTTACTTCTGAATACGGAGTTTTATCGGGGAAAATATTATTCTACGACCTACGCAAATCTATTGTTTTCCCAATTGGTAGCTAGCGCGGCACTAAAATCTATTGCACTACCACAAAAAGTAAGATCTCCACGAAGGCGCAGAATCTGTTAAGTTCTGGGAAGACTGTATCCTCCTGCCGCAGCTGGTAACTACCCCGAGTCATTCTAATCTTCTTTGATTTGAGGCAAATTCGAGGAAGTGTATTGGAGTTTCCAGTATCTTTCCATGAAATCTGCAGATGTTCCAGGCCTAATATCTTCCAGGACGTCCGCTGAGTCGACAATACCACTTGAGCAAAGATTCGCTCGCTTCCAGCAAGACTCTGAACTCATCCAGTTATAATTGCTCAGTCAAAGGTTAATTTGAAGTTGCTTTATTCAGATGAGGAGCTCTTATTGTATAAAAAGTCAGGTGAGCGAAAACTCCACGACCTGTTTTATGGGATCATTTCAACTTAAGCCCCAAAATGTCCAAAACAAATTTTCCCTGGAAAAAGTATTCAAAGTGAAAAGTTTTGATATAAATACGAAATTTTCTGCAGAGAAAAAAGAAAAAGTGAAAAATCTAATGATTGAAATGTTACTTCCGGTAATTTTAGAATTTTCAACCAATCAAAAACTTCATCAAAACATTTAACTGCCCTTTATAATTTAAAACACGCCGAGTTGTAGGTTATACTGGAATGGTAGTTAAGAGGGAAGAATAACCACTTCCTTCAAAACGTTACCCCATCCCCCCCCCAAAAAAAAGTTTTAAATAATAATGAGAAAAGCAGCCATTTTCAAGAGTATTTTCGAACCTCGCTTAACGAGCATAATTCGTTCCAGAACCTTACTCGTTATGCGAAATACTCGTTAAGCGAAACAATTTTTTTATATAAATTAAAATAAAAGGGGATAATTGCTAGATCAGCCACACTTACACCATTTTCTCGTTTCTCAATGATTTTACGTTTCAATTCTAACGTTATTTTAATTCTTTTCGAAGCCATTTTGTTAGAGGGATAACAAAATAAACACAATAATATTTAAACACAAATATCACTATATGGACTTCCCCTATACATACGGTGACCATTCGTACTGTTTTTGGCAGGACAGTACTGTTTTTTAAGACGCTGTCCTTCTTTTTTTTTTAAGCATAAATGTCCAGTTTTTTATTTATTTGTACTGTTTTGTACTGTTTTTCAATGAAATTTAAATTATACTAAATGTAATTAATGAAAATATGAATATTTTTTCGAAGATTTATATAAGATTTTGTTAAGATCTGATCTTCATGTTGTGAAAATTAGATATATTTGTATTTTACTTGTCGTTAGTATAGTTTTAAAGAATGTGACATTAAAACAAAATTTGTCGTAATTTTAAAAGACTGACTATTTTTTCTATTTACAAGAGTTACTATTTACATTTTGTTACTAATTAATAAGTGTATAGTGCAAGCGTCGCTCAGTTTCGGCTGAACATGGGCCATATTATATGGCCATTGTTTTGTAATAACCGATCTCGAGTTAATAAACGTATTAATATTTTTTATAGGTTTTTTTTGCTCCTTGTCCTGTTTTTTGATACAAAAATAATGGTCACCGTACCTATACACCACTCATTCAGTGAAGTTCGGTTTCGACTGTATCAATGCATTAGATACGTGGAGAATATGAAACGCATATGCGTAAACAGGAATGACTAATCGAAGAATGCGCAGTTTTCGATGAGTCAGCGAAAACTGCGCAGTCAGCGAAATGTCATTAGAAAACTATCGTTATGCGAAACATCGCTCGCTATAAGAATCAATTTGTTTTACTCGTTATGCGAATTACTAGTTAAGAGAGGTGCTCGTTATGCGAGGTTCCACTGTATTTTCAAAAACTAAAAGCTAGCATCAGTCATTTCCGGTAAAAAGGATCCTGGCCAAAACTTCTAATATCAGAAGCGTGAGTAGTCCTAAAACGAGAATAACAAGTTCTTAACTTCCTGTGACTTTCATTTCCTTCTTAGACATTCAAGTGCAACATACTACCGACCCGCACAGAACATAATATTCGAACATATAAGACGTAATTTCCGTTTTCAACAGCCCCTTGAAACGTTTATTTCCGTCTAGTAAAAAAAAAAACTAAATTTCGTGAATTTTAATCTCCTCATATTCAGGTGTAATTAAAAGTAAACCCTTCCCCCCACCAATTAGGGTAATCCAAATATCGATAAAAATATCGATTGAGTTGGGTTTCCAAATATCGTGAATATCGAGTGGTGTTTATATTCACAAATAAAGTGTACTTTTCATTGACGTATTGTGAAGTGTTGCTTTATTAAACCCTCCATCGGGCGCAACTAATCTGTGAGATTAATGGACCCAATAGCTGTTAATTTCATCCAAAATGTGTTGGAAACGTGTGAAAAATTTCAGTCTGAAGTTTTTCTGTAAAAAAAAAAGAAAAACTCGTAAAGTGGAACAGAACATTAATGTGAATAGAAAAAATCAGTCATCCCTAATTTTGGAGGTGCACATTTTTGTGAATGAATGTGTGCAGATGGTTTATTAGCATTATCCAAGAAATTTTTTTTACGCATTGATGCCCGCCTATGTTCAGAAGAGCGAAAGAATGACCATGACAACCATCTCCGAACGTTTCTGTCGGACGTTGTCACCAACTATACCAGGCAAATGCCATAAAATATTATTGGCTCCCTCGTCTAACACTAGAAGTAGGTTTTTTTTATCCGACAATTTGGTTACTTTATCCTGTACATACGCACTCAAAATCATCTGCCATCATGATCTTCTAAAAATTTAAAAAAAAAACTGTTGTGTCCGAAACCCCTTCTCTTTCTTCAGATACAATATTATTCAACAAAAGACACTCGTTGCAAAAATAGTCAATAAGTAGAAAACTATCTTTTAAAAACGGCTATAGTTGGTTTTTGCAGGTCCCGGATACGCCAGTTGGTTCAGGTTGGTTGAGTGGACAAGCGAATTTAGCGTACCCATCTTTTTCAAATGCGTCCTTGTCCAGTGTCGCCAATCTGCGCCGGCTGTGGTGAATCCAATGAGACTTTGTAGAGGAGTGTCCTATTCTAAAACTAGATTCCTCGGGTTAAATGTTCTCCTACCGCAGTTTGTGGCATCTAGTAATCTCTAGCAGAACTTTCTAGGTTTATTCCAGTGCACTGGGCGATTGAGTCGCCATGCTCCCTAGTGTCCTGTAGCTACTTTATTAGTTTATTATATTAGCATCTGGCAACTTTTAGCCGGATTTGTTTTTAAAGCCCCGGTATCTCTTATGAGATGAAGGGTGGGCGGGTGAACAATGAGCATTTTGGATTGCCTGCGTTCCTTACCCCTTTCTGGTGGAACCGCCCGTCTAAAGCAATCTAATCTAATCTCTTAAATGATAATATGGTACTTTGTAACAGTTTTTTTGATAAGAAAACTTGAAAAATTTCAATACCCCAAAGAATAAGACCATCGGGAGCAACTTAATCTGAGGCAGATTACGCGGACGCTAAGTAACACCACAGGCCGTTCGGTTCAGAAGAAGGTAAAAGAGGAAGCTACTGAGGGCCATCATGGATCATTCAAAGAAATACCTGAGTAGCTATCGACAAGAGAATGGCCCTCTTCATCTCACAGATTAGTTGCGCCCTATGGAGGAGTAAATAAAGCAACACTTCAATACGTCAATGAAAGGTACACTTTATTTGTGAATATAAACACCACTTGATATACACGATATTTGGAAACCCAACTCAATCGATTTCTTTATCGATATTTGGATTAATTATGCAAACTGATTGTGCCAGAACATAACTTTATATTGTATTCTCTTTTTTTTGACAAGGAGTAAAACATATTTGGAAAATAAATTTTCTCCATTTTCAAATACCTGAAAGAATTTTTTACATTATTAAATGACTGTCAACACTAACTCAATATATGTGGAAAAATATCTACACTCACAGAAAAAGAAAAAACAAAATGGCCGCCTTGTTTGACAGGAATATAAGAGGTTTTCCTCTTATTACCAAAGACCCTATATTAAAATCCTTGGTCGAATGGTGAAAAAGAAAAATTACTGCAGACAGAAAAAGAAAGTTAAAATGAAATGAGGATGGTGCCTAAAAAGGAAATGTTAAAGAAAAATCTCTTTTTTACCCTCCGAGGACAGTTGAAAATTAAAATGAGTGGGGGGGACTTAGCTGAAAATAAGTCTGTCAGCTCGGCGGTTTGAGTGTGCCGAAGGCTGGGTGCGTAAGTGTAGATTGATGTATTTGTTAAACCTTGAGGTAGTGAGGAAATGTAATAAATTAGGAGAGAGAGAAAAAGGGGGAAAAAAAAAACAGCTGTTAACACAGTAATTTACTTACAGCTAGAGTGGGGATACATGGTTGAAGTGGTGGGGGAGAAAGTGCTTAGTGGAGGGGAGCTATGCTATGCCGAAGTGGGGGAAGGGGTAGAAAGCTGCAGATAGGAATGGGTAAAAACGATATTCTTGTGCTTAGGTCAGCCGTGTGGAAAGCAAACCTTTACTCACTGTACTCAAAGTACTCTCGAAGTTACTTAATGACCACAGCCTCTTGTTGCCAAGGCAACTCAGTTGGGCTCTGTTTCCACCCCCACCCCCACCTGCTGCTGGCTGGCTCCTTTCACACTGTTGGGATAATTTATTGCTCAATAGTCGCTCCAAGGATACATGCGTAAGATAGATTACCTAAAAAATGATTGGTTAACTTCTTAGCGGGTATCAGCCAATAGTTGCACTCAGGTGAGTGTTTTTTTTTGGGGGGGGGGCAATAAAAATGACTTTTGAATCACTAAAAATGTTTAGAGGAAAGAGGCGGAAGCCTGAGGTGTATGTGTGTGTTTCAACAAATGATTTCTAAAACAAAACAAAAAATAATAATCCCAGTAAGGGAACTGTCACTAATGGGTTGTTACGACAATAAGCAGGCTGAGAGCTGTACCACGCGGTGTGCGGAGATCGTATCTTCACAGGATCAACAAAAGGTCCATCTCTCCTCTTTGCGTAGATTGCAATGAGGAGGAGGATTTTAAACAATATAATAATGGTATGTCCACGTTATGTGGTAGAAAGGAAACGAATGTTTGACGACATACGATCGTATACAGGTATTTAGATGCACCATTTCGCTAAGAAAACATAATATTCTCCACCAACATCTATGTGCTTAAATCTGTAGCAGAGCTAGCTATGAAATATGAATGTCTCGTATTTAAAAGTTGTAGAATGAATGCAAGAAACTGATTAGAGAAGGATTACGGTGATTTTAATTTCGGTTAAGCTATAAGGATGGCAGGAATATAGAGTACTGATCCATCCATTAGTTGTAGTAGTTTATGTAAATAGTTGTACTATATAGTAGAGGGATGAATGTGTGAAGCGAATGTATTTATAAGTAAGAATGGAGAGTGAGTGATATTCTAGTGATAAGCACCTAGACGATGCTGGCTGTATGGCGGAAGACAATGCCATAAAAAAAAAATATATTACGATTCATTTCCGCCAGGTTATCCAACTTAACTAATAAGTGAATAATATCTTTAAAAAAGGAAGGGATTAGCGTATTCCAGCTTCCAGCCCTTAGACTTCCTCTTATTCCAAGCTCGCTGTCCGTTCGATGATCTCAGGATGTTAAAGCGCCATAAATTTGGGAAATAAATAAATCCCTCAACCGGAAATACGTACTATTTTTTTGAGATTACCCCAAAAAATTGGTTTCAAACGTTTTCAACAAACTTCCTGTATTTCTGGGCATTTCTGAGAGAAGAAGGTTTAGAGGTATCCCCCCTCCTAAACTGTAATACTTAATCCTTCCACAAATTTATACGCAGCAGAAGGAAGTGAAAATTGTCATTAAAATTCTATTTATTTCAGTACATAATCCGGAATACATAATTCCGAAGATTTTTTATTTATTTATTTATTTGGAACTGTACAAAATATACATCTAGCAAATGTGTATTTACAGATAAACATTTGATTGTGTCACAGAGCTCTGGCTCAGTGCCACAACCAGGATGACAGGATGAGAGAAACCAGCCAGCGCTGGAACTCTCTAGGAACTTATTGGGGTTTAGGAAGCAATGAGTTCACGTGGCCAACGCCGTTTTAAGAGTGACGTAGAGGATTGTCAGGATGTGGGACGATGGTGGATAGTGATTGAGCCAGAGGATTTGTGGGTGATCAGAGAGAGTTTGCTGTGGAAATTTCAGGAATCGGGGGTGTGGATTAACTTCATTTATATAGGGGGAATTTTTGAGATCATGATGGAGGGTGCGGTTGGAGACATTTTAGAATGGGCGCGTTAATGATTCGGCCCGGAGGACTTTAGACTGGAAAGATTGTGGATTGGTTGGATGTTGGATGGTTTTAGCGGAGCCCCACAATTCTCTGCTCCATATTGGTCCGTAATAGTGTTTTGTAAAGTGTAAGCATGTTTTGTACGTTCCGAAGATTTAATGAGAAAAAAGTCGCGCGAATTTTTTTTCCTCCTCACATTCTTTGTAATTCAAGAAAAAGGAAGTCAGAGACAAAGAGAAAAGAACAAAAAGCAAAATTGCGCCGAGAATACAATAAAAGAAATCGTAAGACAAAGTAGCCAAAATTGGTAATATGGTACGATAAGTGCAAAACGGAAATCCTCTAGATTAAAAGAGGTGAAGGAAAAAGAGAGAACAGTACCATCTAATCAGAAAGAAAGGAAAAGAATAACTGGGGCATGATTTCACCTTAAATACCATATCTCCCCACCACTAGCAAGGCAGTTATCCCCACCACTAGCAAGGCAGTTACCCCCACCACTAGCAAAGCTGTTACCCCCACCAACACTGCTCTCTGCCCCCACCACCTAGCAAGCCCCTCCTTGACACTGCTGCCCCCCCCCCATTCAAGACACAAAATAGATTATAGCAAGGAAAGTCAACGTTTTTATCATTCATATTGTAACACGTGATCCTTCATCCATCATCAGTTACCGATCCCTCCACCTCTCTCTCTTTAACCCCTAACTTCCGGTTGCTTCATTTGTCTTCTCCTGGTATTCTTTCTTTGCTTTTGCTATCCCACCTTCAGGTTCTTTTTTTGTTCTTTTATCCTTTATCCCCGATGGGGTTCAATTTCTTCATTTTTTTTACTTTTTCTTGCTAGCTGGAAAAACTATTCTGTTTGGGCCAAATTTTTTACCGGAAACATCCCTCTTGAGATGCTCTTAAGTCGGAAAATGCGCTATAAGGCGGAAGCTTAACTGTGTGTGTTTGTGTGTGTGAACAAATGATTTCTAAAAAAAAAAAAAAATCGCCGTAAGCTAAAAATATATATTACGATTCATTTCCGCTAGGGTATCCAACTTAACTAATAAGTGAATAATATCTCTTTAAAGGAGAAGAGTTATCTTAGAGGTTAGCGTACTGGATTCCTGAGCTTCTAGCCCAGGGATGGCGTACCTTTTTGAGACGTGGGTCAAATTTTGTTCATTTTTTTTTTTTTTTAGTACGAGCTCTTGGGTCACAAGAGTTAAGTTTAAAAATGTTTAAACTGAATATTTTCAAAACTAAACATCTTTAAAATTCAGTTGGCTTGACGGGGTAAAACAGGACGAAACAAGTAGCTATGGAAATCTCTTTTTACAAACATAACTGAACAAAACCTTGTTACAAAAGTTAGTTTTATCTGAAGAAAAATCTAAATATGGTTATTTGCTTTGGGTTGTCGATTTTTTTAACAAACAAAATATGAGTAAAATTATACAATTTTATTTGATATTTTGTAAACACTTTTGCTTTATTTCAAATACTACAAAAGCATTTGTCGTCATTTGCGCTTTTAGAACTGTAATGATCAAACTAAAGGTTGTAGATAGCAATTTAAATTGCTTTTGTGTCAATGCGTGATTGAAAAAAATTACAGATAGAATATAAATTATCCACAACAATTAGTAAATCTAAATCAGGCCCGCGTAAACAAACAAAATGGTTGCTTAATAATTGTGGGGTCAGTGAAAAAGCTTGCGCGGGTCATAGGTTCGCCATCATTGTTCTAGCCCTTTAGACTACCTCTTATTCCAAGCTCGCTGTCCGTCCGATGATCTCAGGATGTTAAAGCGCCATAAATTAAGAAATAAATAAATCCCTCAACCGGAAATACTATTTTTTGAGATTACCCCAAAAAATGGTTTCAAAAGTTTTCAGCATACTTCCTGTATTTCTGGGCATTTCTGGGAGAAGAAGGTTTAGAGGTATCCCCTCCTAAACTGTAATTCTTAATCCTTCCACATTAATTTCTAAAATTTCGAGCGGAAATAAAATTATCCAACCGGATGTTCCGCATTACAGGATGATTTGTTTTTGTTCCTTTTCATTTCGGGGAAAAAGATGCTGTGATGGCTCTCTAAACATTTCATTTGAACAATAATTTACTTTTTTATTGCAATTAATTTTGGGACAGATCTAAGGAGGCAAGGAGGGAGTTGATTTGTTGCAATGATCATTCCTACAAAACGTATGAGTAAATAATTACGAGTAAACGTGTGAGTAAATATGTTTCGAAATTCAAAGTTGGGATTTTCAGTAATTTTCCATGGTACCTAGTTCAAAGAGTTTCATTTGAACTTTTGGGATGTAACTTGGCAACTCAAACTTTGGTTTCAAACTTTTTCTCAGTGACGTGTTGAATTTCAAGGAGAATTGCAGTGGAGGGAGCTATGACGTCAGGGTTTCCTTTAACAGCACCACTTTATCATGTCGTGAAGCACGTAGCGAAGTATATAACATTAATGTTATAGTCTACCATAATTTTAGTTATCAAAACTCAAGTTTCAAGACTTGGGTTTATGGAGGTCGTGTGAGTGTACACAATACTTCTTTTTTTTCTAATTTGAGGTCACTGGCGCCAGGAGCTTTTACGAAGAGAAAAAAATCTTTAAAATAAGCACAAACTGATTGAGTAGAAAAGAGCTTATACGAGGGTCGTTTGAAAATAAAAACTACTTAATTTTTTGGGGTAAACCTTTTTTATTTTTCAACATAGTCTCCTTTTAGGCTTATACACTTCGTCCAACGCTGCTCTAGTTTGTTGATCCCTTCCGAATAATAGGATTTGTCCAAGTCTGAAAAATAGCCATTCGTTTCTGCAATCACCTCCTCGTTTGAATAAAATCTTTTTCTCGCCAGCCATTTCTTCATATTGGGGAACAAATAGTAGTCCGAGGGAGCCAAGTCTGGAGAATAGGGGAGATGTAAAACGAGTTGGAACCCTATTTCCATTAATTTTGCGACCACAACTGCTGAGGTGTGAGCTGGTGCGTTGTCGTGATGGAAAAGGACTTTTTTGTGGGCCAATCGTGGGCGTTTTTCTTGCAGCTCGGTTTTCAAACGGTCCAATAACGATGAATAATATGCACCTGTAATAGTTTTACCCTTTTCCAGATAGTCGATGAGGATTATTCCTTGCGAATCCCAAAAGACAGTCGCCATAATCTTTCCGGCCGAAGGAACGGTCTTCGCCTTTTTTGGCGCAGATTCCCCCTTGGTAACCCATTGTTTAGATTGTTCTTTGGTCTCAGGAGTGTAGTGATGTATCCATGTTTCATCCACAGTGACGAAACGACGCTTAAAGTCCTGCGGATTCTTCTGGAACAGCTGCAAACCGTCCTTGCAACACTTCACACGATTTCGTTTTTGGTCAAGCGTGAGCAATCGCGGCACACATCTTGCGGATAGCTTTGTCATGTCCAAATGTTGATGCAAAATATTATGTACCTGTTCATTCGAGATGCCCACAGCACTAGCAATCTCACGCACCTTCACTCTTCTGTCATCCATCACCATATCATGGATTTTATCAATGATTTCTGGAGTAGTAACCTCAACAGGGCGTCCAGAACGTTCAGCGTCACTTGTGCCCATATGGCCACTCCGAAAATTTTGAAACCACTTATAAACTGTTCTAATCGAAGGTGCAGAGTCACCATAATGTTTATCAAGCTTCTCTTTAGTCTCCTGAGGCGTTTTGCCTTTCATAAAGTAGTGTTTAATCAACACACGAAATTCTTTTTCGTCCATTTTTTGAAAATCACTCGACTTCCTCGATTCAAACGAATGCCAAACACAAAGAAATAGACCGATCTGGCTGAAACTTGGTGTGTGTTCTTCCAAGAGATGCTACTAACTAAACATAACCTCGATACGCGCCAGTAGTGCTATCTCTCTGACTTTGCACGGACTTTTCAAACGACCCTCGTAAAGCGCATTTAAAGTGGTAGTAAAAAAATAAATAAATAAAATAATAATAATGAATTATATACAACAGTTGGCCAAACTGTGAACTTGAGAAGAGCAAACATAAGCACTTTGAACCTTTACTTTATGATTAACATTTAAGCTTAAACAGCAGGGGGTCAAAGGTCAAGAGTCAAAGTAAAAAAAAAAATAAAATAAAAAAACTTTAGATAACTATTTTGTATGTGTGTGGAATAGTAACACGTCTGAAACTAAAAAATAACAAAAAGAAGAGAATAAATAATATATTTTACATAAAACAACTTTTCCAACTTATGTTTTATTCCGCCGGCACACACATTATTCTCCGCTGGGCAGATGTTTATTCCCTATTTGCTTCTAAGTATTTTCCCATTTACAGAATCATGTTGATCTGATGTTAATACTATGTAATCTCTATGGATTTAAACTGAATTCTGTCTGTCCTTATTTACGTCACTACTACTTCTCTCTCGCTCACTCTCTCGGCACTCCCACTCCTACACTTATTTGGTAAGAAAAATATCAAATCGATTATGTAAAAATTTTCGATTTCGAGCTTGCACCGAAAGTACTGGTATTACGTAGTTCTATAAAAATCCTATTGTTATGACAACGCCCAAAAAATGGAATGAGATAACCGAGTGAAGTGAGGCTAGAGGTTGGTCTAGTGGTCACGAAAGTGGCTTTGTGTGCAGAAGGTCACCAGTTCGAATCCCAGGTGAAGTATAGTTACTTTTTATTTGATAGCAAAAAATGTGGTTAGAAAAAAAAAGTTAATAGTGAAGTTTGTGCTTTCCACCGCTGTCCACGATATCTAATTGGTTGTTGGACGTTAAAAAAAAGAAAAAGAAAATGGCCGATTACTTTATTCTTTTCAGAGTGAAGTTCAGCCACACCCCCTGAACTCTTCAGACCTCTTGATGGATTCGCATCGGATAATTTCCTTGCACGTAGGAACTATAGATACCAGTTCTTGAATTTTTACTGAGTTCTGATTAATAGACTCGTTTCCAGTTGAAAAGATTAATATTTTATAGATTTTATACGAAGCAGCATACATTTATGTTGTATTCCTGACCGGTTTCGAACCTAAATCCATAATTAATAAATATGATTTGCTTGAACTAAATTTCCATCTGATACTTGCTGAGGAAACATAGTTTAAAAACAATTCTTTTTACCAAACCTCTAAAGATGGATGAAGATCCAAAACCGGTAAGAAATGCAGTAAAAATATGCGCACTACGAAAGGATGAAATAAGTGATATCCTCCATTACTTCCTCATGATCAGGTCAAATCCTGTATTTTCAAGTTTTTACTGGATATATTTGTTTTGATTTCCTCTCAAGTCTGATAATGGTGCTAGTTGATGTGTGTGAATTGCCTCAACCGGAAGTAGTACTTTACTGAATACTTTTTTGACTCAATCGGAAGTAGTGCTTTGCTGAATACTTTTTTGACTCAACCGGAAGTAGTTCTTTACTGAATACTTTTTGACTCAACCGGAAGTAGTACTTTACTGAATACATTTTTGTCTCAACCGGAAGTAGTAGTTTACTGAATACTTTTTTGACTCAACCGGAAGTAGTACTTTACTGAATACCAACAATTTTTCTAAACTGCATTTTTAGATTTTTAAAAACAAAAACACATCGAAATTCGTGTTAAAAAAAAAAATGTTAAAACGTGCATCATTAAATCAAAGGAAGTCGTAAGAGTGTGCCAAATTAAGAATAATGTAATAAATGAAATAAGCGGCGATTTTAATGAGTTTTCCCAGAAAGATTTCTGTTTATATTTTTACTTCACCAAATTTTAGTAAAAGATAAATAAATAAGCGGATCAAAAAATTATAAACCAATTGAATTGAAATTGAATAAACGAAAATAAAATCTTCTTTAATATTGGTTAGCATTATCAGCGTAATTGAGCAGAAAGAGCTGGTTATAAAGGGATACTCGAAGTGAAATCTATCTGACCGTACTCAATGGCGGACCAAGTGCTTTTTAATAAAAGAGAAAGAAAAAAAGGAAGCATTTAATATCCCAAGAGTTCTTAATATTACAAAACTTTAAAGTTTAAAAGTTGAAAGTAGACTTTACCCCACAAAAGTTTACATTCTCTTTAAATTATTATTAACTTTTACGGAATAATAAAAAACAAAAAAATAAAAATAAATAAAAAGCAAGCAACAGTTTTACCAACCTTGTACAATGTTTGTTGCAACCGTAAAAGGAAGTGAAGCCAAAAATGCTGATGCCAAAAATATGGTTGAAGCCATTGATGCCAAAAAAAAAAACTAGTAGTCTTCAAACATTAGACTGGAAATCTGTAAAAGAAATAAACCAAAAATAAATTAAATATTTAAAAAAAAAAAAAAAAAAACTATGAAAATAACTTTGTACGGTGGTCTCAAAATGATATGCAGAGTTACAGGCTTAATTCCTGTTATCTCAAAACATTCAAAATTTCCAACTTTAATAGCTCTCTTCGTATTGTTCAGATTGAAATGAATTCTTTACCAAATTGTAGAGAAAAGGTAGCTATATAACTGATATAAACTCCAATATTTTAGTGAGAATACTAATTGAGATATGGAAGGTTAAATTTTGGAGGTTTTCAAATACCTTCAAACTTTAAACGATTATATCTCTTCTTCTATTCATCAGAATACATTGATTTCATTACCAAATTGTAGAGAAAAAATAGCTGTATAACTTATATAAACTGCAATGTTTTAGTGATAATAGTAATGGAGATATGGAAGGTTAAATTTTAATGGTATTCAAATACCTTCAAAACTTTGAACGATTACATCTCTTCTTCTATTTATCAGAATTCAATGAATTTTTTACCAAATTGTAGAGAAAAGATAGCTGTATAACTGATATAAACTGCAATGTTTTAGTGACAATAGTAATTGAGATATGGAAGGTTAAATTTTAGTGGTATTCAAATACCTTCAAACTTTGAACGATTATATCTCGTCTTCTATTTATCAGAATTCAATGAATTTTTTACCAAATTGTAGAGAAAAGATAGCTGTATAATTGATATAAACTGCAATGTTTTAGTGACAATAGTAATTGAGATATGGAAGGTTAAATTTTAATGGTATTCAAATACCTTCAAAACTTTGAACGATTACATCTCTTCTTCTATTTATCAGAATTCAATGAATTTTTTACCAAATTGTAGAGAAAAGATAGCTGTATAACTGATATAAACTGCAATGTTTTAGTGACAATAGTAATTGAGATATGGAAGGTTAAATTTTGGAGGTTTTCAAATACCTTCAAAATTTAAACAATTATATATCTTCTTCTATTCAACAGAATACATTGATTTCTTTACCAAATTGTAGAGAAAAGATAGCTGTATAACTGATATAAACTGCAATGTTTTAGTGACAATAGTAATTGAGATATGGAAGGTTAAATTTTATAAGTTTTCAAGTACCTTCAAAATTTAAACGATTATATCTCTTCTTCTATTTATCAGAATTCAATGAATTTTTTACCAAATTGTAGAGAAAAGATAGCTGTATAACTGATATAAACTGCAATGTTTTAGTGACAATAGTAATTGAGATATGGAAGGTTAAATTTTATAAGTTTTCAAGTACCTTCAAAATTTAAACGATTATATCTCTTCTTCTATTTATCAGAATACATTGATTTCTTTACCAAATTGTAGAGAAAAGATAGCTGTATCACTGATATAAACTGCAATGTTTTAATGACAATAGTAATTGAGATATGGAAGGTTAAATTTTGGAGGTTTTCAAATACCTTCAAACTTTGAACGATTATATCTCTTCTTCTATTTATCAGAATTCAATGAATTCTTTACCAAATTGTAGAGAAAAGATAGCTGTATAACTGATATAAACTGCAATGTTTTAGTGACAATAGTAATTGAGATATGGAAGGTTAAATTTTATAAGTTTTCAAGTACCTTCAAAATTTAAACGATTATATCTCTTCTTCTATTTATCAGAATTCAATGAATTTTTTACCAAATTGTAGAGAAAAGATAGCTGTATAACTGATATAAACTGCAATGTTTTAGTGACAATAGTAATTGAGATATGGAAGGTTAAATTTTGGAGGTTTTCAAATACCTTCAAACTTTGAACGATTATATCTCTTCTTCTATTTATCAGAATTCAATGAATTCTTTACCAAATTGTAGAGAAAAGATAGCTGTATAACTGATATAAACTGCAATGTTTTAGTGACAATAGTAATTGAGATATGGAAGGTTAAATTTTATAAGTTTTCAAGTACCTTCAAAATTTAAACGATTATATCTCTTCTTCTATTTATCAGAATTCAATGAATTTTTTACCAAATTGAAGAGAAAAGATAGCTGTATAACTGATATAAACTGCAATGTTTTAGTGACAATAGTAATTGAGATATGGAAGGTTAAATTTTAGTGGTATTCAAATACCTTCAAACTTTAAACAATTATATCTCTTCTTCTATTCATCAGAATACATTGATTTCATTACCAAATTGTAGAGAAAAAATAGCTGTATAACTTATATAAACTGCAATGTTTTAGTGATAATAGTAATGGAGATATGGAAGGTTAAATTTTAGTGGGATTCAAATACCTTCAAAACTTTGAACGATTACATCTCTTCTTCTATTTATCAGAATTCAATGAATTTTTTACCAAATTGTAGAGAAAAGATAGCTGTATAACTGATATAAACTGCAATGTTTTAGTGACAATAGTAATTGAGATATGGAAGGTTAAATTTTAGTGGTATTCAAATACCTTCAAACTTTGAACGATTATATCTCGTCTTCTATTTATCAGAATTCAATGAATTTTTTACCAAATTGAAGAGAAAAGATAGCTGTATAACTGATATAAACTGCAATGTTTTAGTGACAATAGTAATTGAGATATGGAAGGTTAAATTTTGGAGGTTTTCAAATACCTTCAAACTTTGAACGATTATATCTCTTCTTCTATTTATCAGAATTCAATGAATTCTTTACCAAATTGTAGAGAAAAGATAGCTGTATAACTTATATAAACTGCAATGTTTTAGTGACAATAGTAATTGAGATATGGAAGGTTAAATTTTATAAGTTTTCAAGTACCTTCAAAATTTAAACGATTATATCTCTTCTTCTATTGATCAGAATACATTGATTTCTTTACTAAATTGTAGAGAAAAGATAGCTGTATAACTGATATAAACTGCAATGTTTTAGTGACAATAGTAATTGAGATATGGAAGGTTAAATTTTGGAGGTTTTCAAATACCTTCAAACTTTGAACGATTATATCTCTTCTTCTATTTATCAGAATTCAATGAATTCTTTACCAAATTGTAGAGAAAAGATAGCTGTATAACTGATATAAACTGCAATGTTTTAGTGACAATAGTAATTGAGATATGGAAGGTTAAATTTTATAAGTTTTCAAGTACCTTCAAAATTTAAACGATTATATCTCTTCTTCTATTTATCAGAATACATTGATTTCTTTACCAAATTGTAGAGAAAAGATAGCTGTATCACTGATATAAACTGCAATGTTTTAGTGACAATAGTAATTGAGATATGGAAGGTTTAATTTTAGTGGTATTCAAATACCTTCAAAATTTGAACGATTATATCTCTTCTTCTATTTATCAGAATTTAATGATTCAATGAAGGAAAAGAGAGTAAACAGAAAAAGAATCTTAAAATATTTTTCCTCAATTTTAATTAAAAAACACATTTCATCGTCATTATCAAATATGTCAGATAATAAATTTAAAAAAATTAAATTCCATAAAGATTGTTGAGAGAGAACCTCCCCGGGCCAGCTGTGCGCGAAGGGTTAATAAGGGCCCTCAGAAAGAAAATGCAAATATTTCTGTTATTAAAAAACATCTTTCGTAATTAATTTATTATATTTTATTTTTACTTCATTATTGCTGAAGAGGATTCTTGTGTCCCAAGTGGGCTGAGAAATAGAAAAAAATATTATGAAGTGGGGGACAAAAATATATAAGATGAAAATTTTCTTTTCTTCCAGCTCTCCTTATCAATTTCCTGGGTTTCCCGTGGAAAGGAAGTGCAGCCGAAGTGGAAGAAGTGAGAGAGAGAGGAAAGTTGGATATTAAATCATGCCAGCCGGGAGCTGCCCCCAACTACAGTCTGTTAAGGAAGGAACATGGACAATGTCTTGGTCTTGGTAGCTGGAGGAGAGCCTTCTTTTAATTTATAGTTAACTTATTGGCGACAGGAATTCACAATCACCATGAAATTTATAATCCTTGAGGAGTAATTTATTGATTTTTTTCTTCTTTTTTTTAAAAAAAATAAATCCGGAGTGACCACTCACACGACTCTCACTTACTCCTATTGTCTAACTTTTGTCGCAAGGATTTATAAGGATTTAAATGACATATTGGCACTTGTCTGAACAGTGTAAGTTTTTTAGGAGGCCCATAAAGTCTGTGGCGCATTTTCTCTTAGATGGATTGTCCACGACGCTCTGTGCTTTGCAGAGTGCATGAGAATCCTTGCGTTGTGAATGTGATGTGAACGGATGTTTTTATAAAGTTATACGTAACGGTCTTGAAGAGCTGTATTCATTCTCTTCTTCTTTCTCTTCTTCTTCTTCTTCTTCTTATTATTATTACTAATTATTATTATTTTATTATTATTATTATTATCATCATTATTTCTATTCATTTCCACTTACTTCCTCTTTCTCTTCCGCTTACTTCCTCTTCTTCCGCTTATTTCCTCTTCCGCTTACTTCCTCTTCTTCCGCTTTCTTCCTCTTCCTCTTACTTCCTCTTCCGCTTACTTCCTTTTCCTCTTCCCCTACTTCCTCTTTCTCTACCGCTTTCGAGAAAATAGAAAGTAAGTAATAATAATATTATTATTATTATAATTTTTTTTTTTTAATGATTTAAGGCGCGTTAACATCTAAGGTTAGTGGCGCCCGGAGCTTTTTCAATGCACTGCCGGCCTCCGGACAGTGTTCTCTCGTTACAGACAACACTGTTCATCACCGGACAGTGATCTGTAAGCAGCTCCTAGGAAGAGAAAATCTAAGGATCAGCAGATGGATTCGAACCTGGAACCTCCGCGTGGGAGTCCAGTACGCTAACCGCTTAGCTAATCCCTTCCCTTTATTATTATTATTCTTATTTTTTTTTCACGCATCAACAGCTGAGGTTATTAGCGCTCGGAGCTTTTTTCAGTGCACTGCCGGCCTCCGGACAGTGTTCTCTCGTTACAGACAACACTGTCCATCACTGGACAGTGAACTGTAAGAAGCTCCTAGGAAGAGAATATCTAAGGGTTAGCAGCTGGATTCGAACCCGGGACCTCCGCGTGGGAATCGAGTACGCTAACCACATAGCTAATCCCCACCCTATTGTAACTATTGTAAAAAGAGCTATTGTAACAAAAATCCAAAAATCTGATGATTACAATATCTTTTCTTATTATATTAGTGTAACATAAAGTAAAGCTCCCTAACAATAACAACAAAACAAGATCGTTTGCTTAAATTTAAATAATTTTTTTTCAAGAATAATTACTTTTACGGTAATTCTGTGCGGTGAGGGGGCACGTATTTTTCTTAGACTGTTCTTCTACTACTAACTGTACAACACTAGTATCAGTCGAACATGAAGAAAACCATCTATTTTAATAATAATAGTGTCACGGTTTTTAACACGGCCGGTGGAGGGGCGCTATGAGTTCGCTGTGACCCGTTGGTGGTGGAGAGAGAAATCCCATATACAATATATGGAAATGGAAAACTCAACATTACCTGAGATAAGCGTGAATGCAATTAAATTGCGCCGTGCATGCAGTATTAATCAGTAGCTTGCAGTGTATTTGATGCAGTATGCAGTTATATTTATGGGTTGATTTATAATGTTACGATCTGTATAATAAAGGTTTGTTTCGTTGTATTAGAGTTAGTTATCTGAGTTGTGAAAATTATTTTACTTATACTGGGAATGATAAAGTGAGTTAGAGATTACTGGTATAAATCATGCATTCTAACTTCTAAATACATGCATCACATTCTCTAACTTTCTATAGTTGTTAGACGAATCTGAGCAATAAGACTTCCATTGCATTAAAATGTACAGTATCTTGACGCCCTAGTTTCCTGACAATAAAATCTGGGTGCTGGTGTTGGTCTAGTGGTCAAGAGAGTGGCTTCGTATGTGGGAGATCCTCAGTTCGAATCCCGTGTAGGAATACTTTTTATTTGTTAGAAAAAAAAATTGCTTATATGTAGTAATGAATGAGCTCCTGCCTCTTCCAAGACACCTGGTAGTTGGACGTTAAAGCTCCGTCTGAAATAAAATAGGCGATTACTTTACTTTACAATAAAATCTTGCAAACAAGATAATGGTGATGGACAGAACTTATGCAAAACTTACTAGTGTAAGTAAAGGTTCTTGACATTGTAAATTACCAGCAAGCACCTAAAAACCAGCAAATCTTAACCTTACCATAGCGATCGCTGAGTTAGAGATGGCCAACGAGAAGACGGTGGAATCTGAACAGAATTATATTCCGGTTCCGTTACCGATTGAAGCCACAATCTCACTATATGATCAACGTTGATTCCAATCAATCATCATCATTCATCATTCATTCATTTTATCTTGTGGTAATCATTCATTTCATCTTGTGGTAATCATTCATTTTATCTTGAGGAAATAATTCATTTTACCTCGTGGTAATCATTCATTTTATCTTGTGGTAATCATTCATTTTACCTCGTGGTAATCATTCATTTTATCTTGTGGTAATCATTCATTTTACCTCGTGGTAATCATTCATTTTATCTTGTGGTAATCATTCATTTTACCTCGTGGTAATCATTCATTTTATCTCGTGGTAATCATTCATTTTATCTTGTGGTAATCATTCATTTTATCTCGTGGTAATCATTCATTTTACCTCGTGGTAATCATTCATTTTTTCTTGTGGTAACCATTCATTTTATCTCGTGGTAATCATTCATTTTACCTCGTGGTAATCATTCATTTTTTCTTGTGGTAACCATTCATTTTATCTTGTGGTAACCATTCAATTTACCTCGTGGTAATCATTCATTTTACCTCGTGGTAATCATTCATTTTTTCTTGTGGTAACCATTCATTTTATCTCGTGGTAATCATTCATTTTACCTCGTGGTAATCATTCATTTTTTCTTGTGGTAACCATTCATTTTATCTTGTGGTAATCATTCAATTTATCTCGTGGTAATCATTCATTTTATCTTGTGGTAATCATTCATTTTATCTTGTGGTAATGATTCATTTTATCTTGTGGTAATCATTCATTTTATCTCGTGGTAATAATTCATTTTACCTCGTGGTAATCATTCATTTTTTCTTGTGGTAACCATTCATTTTATCTTGTTGTAATCATTCATTTTTTCTTGTGGTAATCATTCATTTTATCTTGTGGTAATCATTCATTTTATCTTGTGGTAATGATTCATTTTATCTTGTGGTAATCATTCATTTTATCTCGTGGTAATAATTCATTTTACCTCGTGGTAATCATTCATTTTTTCTTGTGGTAACCATTCATTTTATCTTGTGGTAATCATTCATTTTATCTCCTCCCACGAGTCTAATCTATTACAATCACGTTTCCTTTATCATAGCATAGTTTACGCCTCCTATTTACCTCCTCACCTATTTACGTGTATTTACAGTCTTCCCATATTCATTTCTCTGTTTTCCTCGTTACGACTTATTTTTACTTAGTTCTCCAGACTCCAGACAGGAATATCATCCATAGCCCTCAAAGTGAAAACAATAATGGGCGACCATTGCTTGGATTGTTAAAACCCGGCAACTAATTAATCAAAGCACTTGATAGGCTGGCACAAAGTTATGGGCTTGACTAAGCTAATTGACTGACTAATTAAATTGAATTATTTATTTTGGTATCGATATTGATGAATCAAATATAGTAGAAGAAGAATTGGAAAATCCAATAATGAATGGATTTCCAAATATTACTAGAAAGAAGTTCCTGCAAAGCTAATCGATACGAACAGAAGCATGTCTGCCCTGGACCGAAACATCTGTCGGCCTGTGTTTATGGGATGGAGAGAGGGAGAGAGATAGAAAAAGGATCTTGTTTATCATAAAAGTTTATCACCTTCAAAATAAAGTTCTTGGAGCAACTTGTTGTACAAAGAAGAAAGCAATTTAGAGCACAATAAGCGCTAGAGCGTACTTAATTAGTGCCGGAAGTGAGTAAGAAGTATTATTGAAGGGAAGTAATAAACTTGTCTTTAAGCTCCGGTAGCCGAGCTGTGGGGAGTAAATCCATGGTAACCAATAGTTAGGCAACGTTGTCAGAAAAGTCAGGCAAGAAAATTTAGGCCAGCTGGAGAAAAATGTTGACAACTTATTCACGGCCTTCTTAAGTTTCTAGTTTTCACATATTGTATAACTGTGGAGCAAGTAAGAACTGCAACTGTTGCTCTTGCTTATAATTTAGGCTAACTTCTTTTGCCTAGAAGGCTAGATGGTGCAACTGAACTACTTTAGTCCTAGATGGCTAGATGGTGCAACTGAACTACTTTAGTCCTAGAAGGCTAGATGGTACAACTGAACTTCTTTTGCCTAGAAGGCTAGATGGTACAACTGAACTTCTTTTGCCTAGAAGGCTAGATGGTACAACTGAACTTCTTTTGCTAGTCATGCTTACTAATACTAAGTCCTTAGACTTAACCTTTCCTTACACTCCTTAAACCTCTCCTGGCGAAATCATGATGTTCTTTGACATCGTCTCACGCCCTATCCTTCGGTAGTCATCCTCGACATCCTGTTTCCTTCTAGCAAAGGCTAAGGATCTTAGGATAATCTAAGGATTTTCTTTAAACTCGCTATCCCTATTGCACGCACATAGTTCCTACAACTTACGGCAAAAAAAAAAAAAAATAATTCCGGAAAATTTAATAGCGCATTTCTGGGCGAGAAAAGTGCTTGGATTTACTACGAAGTATCATTTAAGTGCAATATATGCACTAATTACATATTAAGTATTTACAAGGATTAAATAGGTAACCAATATTTCAGATTTGAACAAAAAAATGGCTGTCCGGAAATGCTATTTGGCTCAATTGATTTTTTTTGAAGTTTTCAGCATTTTTTCTGAAAACAGGACTTTCCCAGCGAATTTGAATAATACTGTATATGTATGAAATATGTATCCTGTATAATATTTTTAGCGTAAATTGTCCAGTAATTATTCGAACTTTCATTTTTCGTAGTTAAACTTATTTCAACTTAGTAGGTGGCACGGTAGGCGAGCGGTTATAGGCTAGACCCGCAAAGCTAAGATGTATTGCGGTACTAGACTAGGCCTAGTATTCTATTTAATGTGTTAATATGAGGAATTTTTGTAGTAAAGTTTGTTAGGCGGTTATAGGCTAGACCCGCAAAGCTAAGATGTATTGCGGTACTAGTCTAACCTCTTGGATTTTATTTAATGTGTTAATATGAGGAATTTATAGTAAAGTATGTTTCTTAGTCGGCTCCGTCCACGACATCTAATTGGTAGTTGGACCTAAAGCCCGCCTGAAAAAATAGTCTTTACTTCACTTTATTTCAACTTAGTTATATCCCGGAAAAACGACTCCAGACAGGAAATATCATGGCATTGCCCGCTAAGCAAGAAAACAATAATGGACGACCATTTGCTTGGACTGTTAATCACGGCAGCTAATTAATCAAGGCACTTGATAGGCTGGCACAAAGTTATGGGCGTCACTAAGCTAATTGACAATAGATTTAAGTTAACTAATTACTGATTGGTTAGTGTCAAATTGCTAAATGGTATCTAGCCAATAAGGTAGCTCAAATTTTTTTGTTGACTCTCTAAAGGAAATCTTAAATTTTGTTTTTTTGGAAAAACTTATTTCCCAGAGCTACAGAGTTAGCTAATTAATAAAAAAAAATTAGGAATTAATATGGATCTATATTATATAATAAGGTTACGCAAAATAAATCTGGATTTTTGGCAAATGGGACAATAATAAATCACATCCAAGGGGAAAAGACTAAATTAATATCACAAAACGGGAATTTAAAAGCCAAAGGACTGCTTACTTTTTCATTTACCTTCTTTTTTTGAGGGGGAGGGGCTTCTTGGGCTAAAATTAGGAGATGATAATCCCTACATCTCCCGTTTTAGGCACCAGGTAATCCTTTCAATGCCAAGAGATGTCCATTTTCAACTCCTGTTATATTTTTATTTTAAATATTTAATTTAACCCCCTCCCCCTCCCACCAATCCTTATTTATTTACCATCTTTACTCTGTTTCCTCTGTGTTACTCTGTATGTGACAAATTCTTTTAAAATAATAAATATCGCAGAAGTATGATGAAAATATGCTTTTTTTATTATAATTTTTTTTTTATTTATATAAAATCTGGTGTAAAAACAGGCGTGATTTTCACTTCCTGTTATAATCGTCGCGATTATCTAACTTAATCATTTTTTTGTTTTTTTTTCGAACTACGGAAGCACAATAAAGTTTTTTGCTTAAACCATTTCTATTTCTAGCTTTGCATTTTGCACAGAGATGACATTTCAAGAGCAGAGGTTGCCAAAGTGGTCTATGTAGACCCCCCAAAGGTCTATTTAACAAAAGTAGGGGTCGATCTGAGTCAGGGGGTCGAATTTCGAACCCAATATAGGGAACCTTGCAAAGAAACACCAGGCACACCCCATCTCATTAATTAAGATGCAATACCTGTAGGGTGAAGGGACCAGTAATTGACCGGGCACCAGTAATTGACATACCAGAAATAAACTGGTATTATAAGGGATATGAGCCGTTTTTAGTGGTGATTCTTTCAATTTCGTTATTGAGAAGCCTTTGGGCAGCAGTTCCAGAAAAATATTAATTATTGGAAGGTTCCTTGGTATCAGTGGAAGGTTATTTGTGTTAAAAGTTCAAAATCAAGGAAAAAACAAGCCGTTGCTAAGGAGGATTGATAAGAAAATAATTTTCCTTTTTTCTTATTTTTCGTTTATTTGTTCATATATTCGTGTGGTTATCAATGTTCTGTTATAATTAGTATTACTTGTAGATTTCATTTATGTAGTTTTTTTTTTAATTATAAGAAGCATTGAGCATTAAAATGGGGCTGTCAATCACTGGTCCTTGAAACGGCAATCTGCCCGGTAATTGACATGTATGTCAATTACTAGTCCTACAGCTTTTTTGTTTGAGACCAGTGATTGACATCCTGGGAAAATGATAAGATAGGTTGATAAATTTTATTATAATTAAAAATTCAATCATTGTAAAATAAAATCATTGATAAAAATCGGCAAAATAAATAGTAAAACTTCCAACAAAATATGTTTAAATTAATGAATTAGCAAATGTACGCCTTATTTCAAGAGGGCATGCAGAATGATTATTCTGTAGAGAACAACAATGTATGGACAACAAACTGGAATAATCGTGATCGCCGAACAGCTTCAAGAGACCTACGTGATTGATAAAAACGACGCCCACTTATCGGAGTTGGAAAATCTCTCATTCTCCCTCAGTTTTGGGTCCTAGCCACATGACAAAGAAGAAAGCGAGGAAATGGCTAAACCATAGAATTCCATCAAATAAAACGGCCAGGGGAAAAATGAAGCTCCCTCAAGAGAAGTACCAGGTGCGAAATCAAACATACGTGGAGAGTTGGTGACTTTGTGATGTTACACATTAATAACATAAAAATGTTTGTAAGATCTATTGTATTTACCAATTAACAGACATGTTGACCGAAGACGAATATATAGCATCCCATAGGCTAAATAGGCTAAACTGTATTAAAAAAAAATGAAATCGGTATGAAAACCATTTTTAATTCCCAAACACGTGAAGGTTGGATCGCCCTATACTACTTTATGGAGAACGTTACCAATTTAATAAAACCGTTGATGTGTGAGGTTTTCAAATGGCTAGTGATTTCAAGTGGCTAATTATCAATTACGTAAGATATATTATGATGTTCATTTCCTATGTATTCCGAAAGAATATTTTGTTTTTCATTCATTTTTTCTTTTATGGTGTGCCTATTTTAATAACACATATTTTTGTCAATTGGTTACCTAGTTATGTGAATATCAGTGGTTTATTTGTAGGTATGTGTATATTAATACCTATCCTTTCCAAGTTAAAGAGTCAATAACAGATATATATTTTTTAATCTAGTTGTTTCTTCATTGACGTTTCATTTATTTATTACTGTTATAAGTGCGAATGCTTACAACCTGTTGCGGGACGCGATGAACGTGCACACAATGTATATATATATACATGTGCCCAAGAGGTAACTCAGTAATAATAAACAATAAAATACTGAATAGATGCAGAAAGTAAGAATGAATTACATTCAGATAGTTTGGTTTCGAAGCAAATGACACTGGCAGCACAGATTGTGGAAAATATTAGCGAAGCGCTCCAAAAGAAGGGAAGCTAGGAGAAATTTGGTTCACTAGAAAGCACCAACAACTCGAACCCAAAGACGCGTAGATGCCATCGGTAGCAGCGTTATAGGCGGAATGAATGAAACAAGGATGTGACCACATAGTCTAATCGGAAGTAGAGAGGGTAGTTTGGTAAAGTGAGAACCAAAAAAGTTCCCAAAAAAGGGTTTAAGTAACAAAATATTTAGCGGAAACTTGAAAGGATAAGAGAGCGGAAGAGTTGAGAGAAAGAGATAAAAGCGAGCCGACAGACATTGTGTACGATCTAACAAGCATTTTAGCTAATATCTCCTTGGTACTATTGAAAGTAAGGGCTGTTCTTCAAATTACCTGTCTTGGTTTAGACTTAATTAAAATTGTCCGGTAGGACAGTTGTGTAAGGATTGATCGTCAAAAACTGCATAAAAAAGGGCAATGTTGAAAAAATATTAGATTATTTAGGTTTGCCTATTTAAAAACTGATTGTAATTAATTATGAATAAGACTAATTTTTGTTATAAATCCAATTGAAAAAGTGATTTAGGTGATTTATTTAGATTTAAAAGTGATTTTGAATGCATACCTTATGTCGTTTCATGAATATATTTGTATGTCAATTACTGGTCCCACCCCATGTCAAACACTGGTTCCACCGAAAATTCGGTATGTCAATTACTGGGTCACTGACATACTTCCAAAAAAAATCATTTTTGGTTGACATAAAGATCGAATTTACTGCTTTTAAAATATTAATAAAATAAAATACATCCTACTGGTGCGGTACAATTTTACAACCTTCACCTGGAGCCAAAATAACGGAAGTTATTCTATCTTAAACTCGAATTTTTTCTTAAGCAGTCAATTACTGGTCCCTTCACCCTAGTTACTTTACTTATTTATAATTACTTATTATTTAATAAATATTAAGGTATTTGAATTTCACCATTCAAGATATTTTTCATAAAACTATTTATTACACAATGTAAAATTACTTTAATAAATGTTTAAAATCATAAAATAAATGTACAAACACAGTACCTAATAGATAGTTGTATTTTAATTAACTGAAAATTACTTTTATGGGTGGGTCGATGGAGATTTCGAAAAATTATATAGGGGTGGTCCATGATCAAAAAAAGTTTGGCGGCCCTTGTTTTAGAGGAAACTAAACAACGCTCACCCATTTAAATGCCCCCCCAAAAAAAATATTTTTCTTTGAAAAATAACAGAAATAAAAGTTGAATATATTTGTAAAAAAGATTAGCGAAATCTCAAACAAGTGAAAAATCCATTTCAGTAAAGTGACATTTCCGGTAACAGAAATTTATTAAACCTTTCCGGTAGAGGACAATTGTAGTAGGGTTCACCGTCAAAGAAACTGCACCGTAATGTTTCAAAACAAACCAACTTGTGACATCTTTCCCCCCCTCTTTTTCCTGTATAAAAGAAGAAAATTTACCAAATTTTCTTTAAAGTAAAGAACTTCTATCCTTCTGGTTTATGTGGATGGGAGGGGGTAAACTTAGGCAACAACACAGATCAATCTAGCTGATGGAAGATGCACAGGACCCGGACCTGTCTCACTGGCTGACTCTAAAGTAACCCATTCATTTTCCTTCAGCATTTCCAAAGCCATTCCTGCACCAGTTTTTGTGACAAACTTCACTAGACTGGATGTCCTTCGAGAAAATGACAATGTCTGTAATAAATTATTCTCGTCTTAAGATCTTCTCGGCACCTGGAAGGTATCAAAAAGTAAAGTAATTGCCTATTTTTTCAGGCGGGCTTTACGACCAACTACCAAATTAGGTGTCGTGGACGGAGGCGACTAGCAAACATACTTTACTGTAAATTTCTTTTATTAACCATTAAATAAAATGCAAGGCCTAGACTAGTACCGCAATACATCTTAGCTTTGCGGGTCTAGCCTATAACCGCCTAACACACTTTACTGTAAATTCCTCACATTAAAAATTAAATAAAATGCAAGGCCTAGACTAGTACCGCAATACATCTTAGCATTGCGGGACTAGCCTACAACCGCCTAACATACTTTACTATAAATTCCTCGTATTAACACATTAAATAAAATGCAAGGCCTAGACTAGTACCGCAATACACCTTAGCTTTGCGGGTCTAGCCTATAACCGTTCGGCTATCGTGGCGCCTAACCTGGAAGGTATATAGCGACCACCTACGCGTGAAAAATGAAATTATATAAATGTTTTCTAAAAGAAGAAATCCCTGTTTTAATGTTGCAAAATATGATTCAATGACAGAAGTAACTCTTAATTTTGAATTAATTATTATTCCAAATTATGAATAAAATTTGTTTTTAAATTTGCTATTTAAATATAATTCACCTCTTTGTAACTCATTACAAAAATTAAATCACCGGTTAAAGCAGACCTAACATTAACCCTTTTGGTTAATTTAATTAATTATTTAGTATTTATTTAATTAATTAGCTCAGTGTTGAAAAGGTGTGTTGGCTCCTCCCAAATGTGACCTAATAAAAGGTCACAGTCGGGTGATTGGTGTGTTGCAAGGGCACTTTTTCTCACACTGGGAAAATGAGAAAAATTATATTTTCTTTTACTTCTGCTGCTGGTGAGGAGGCAAACTCTATTTTCTCCAGAGAGGAAGTAATCTTCTTACCGTAGCTTACTGTAAGTTATAAGCGCCTATTCCCATTATATCTATGTATATAATATATTTTTTGTAGGCAATTTTTTATACCTGGGAAAAATAAATAAATAAATACTTCACCACAGAGCAATATATAAAAGAAGTGGAAAGCGGAAGCAGATACTGAGTGAGTTGACAGGCGATGAAAGGAGTTAAGCTTTCCAGACCATTTGACTAGTTCGGTGGGTGGGTTAGTGGGGGCCGCCGTTGGAGACGGTTGGAGGTGGCACAAGCGGAAGCGGAGTGTGGAAGGCGGTATGTAATGTCACCGTTTCGGACCATTAAACCAAACTCTGTATATAAAACTCGCATAAATTAATTATAAATATAGCATCCGGTTTGGAGAGAAAAAAAAAAAAGAAGAAGAAAAATCTGGTTTAGGCCCTCAAGACTTCCTCTGTACTACTGTTCTCAAATTTTTGGTTTCACTGAACGTTTGAGTCGTATTTAGTTCTTATCATATCGCAAGGAAGATCTATCCAACCCCCTCTCACAGTACAAACTCTTAATGGAATTTTCACGAAAAAATTGGTTACAGTAAAGCTTGTAATCACTGCACAAAGTTTAAATGAAAATCGCAGCAGCTGATTGAGAGAAAATCTTAAATTACGGAAAATTCTATTCGGAAAAGTTGCACTTCCGGTCAGCTGATTTTCATCGAATTTGGAAATTCAGTCTCACTTTTGACTATTATTAATACAATACAGTTGGCAAGCCTGTACAGTAAACAGTAATGGCGCTTTAGAGGGAAACCTAACCACAGATTTTTCTAAGAAAGGCCAAAGAAATGACTAAGACATAAATCTTGTAAATTGATACTTCCGGTGGACCCAATTTTGGCCCAAAACTTATTGTAGCAACCATCATAAGCAGAATATCAAATTTTAACTCGTTATGATTCTTCGTTTTTGATATATGGAGGGGCTACAAAAGGGGCAGACATACACCGAGACCAATTTGGTGAAAATCACTTTTAAGATTCAGGGGGAGACTCAAACGTTGCTAGTAAGAGAAAGAACGAAGGAATGGTAGATGCTGCTCCCAAAATATTCCAGGTAAAAACCTTTGGTTTGAAGGGTTGAAAAGAAAAATGGCCATTTCATCACTAAAAATGTGGAAGTAACAGATAAAGTATTTGTATACGAGTGGTAAGCGAAAATATGAGTTATTAGATTTTCAGTTTAGACCTCCCTGAGTTCGAAAATACTGTAGTTTTCCGTTACAAAATCTGTTTTGGAGTCTCTCATTATATCTATCTACACGCAATACTTAGTTCAGGGTACCATCTTGGGATGATAACATGTTCAAAATCAACAAACACGAAGTTGACACTTAAGATTAGGAGGGGGTCTTTAAACTGTAGTACTATTTACATACGTCATCATTGTCTATCATAGTCCCTTCCGTAAAACATTTAAAGTAAGGAAAGTAAAGTAAAGTAATCGCCTATTTTTTCAGGCGGGGCTTAACATCCAACTACCAATTAGGTGTCGTGGACGGAGGCGACTAGCAAACCTACTTTACTGTAAATTTCTTTTATTAACCATTAAATAAAATCCAAAGCCTAAGACCGGGAATCGAACCCAGTACCACAATGCATATTAGCTTTGCATGTCTCGTCCCTAACCGCTCGGCTACCGTGGCGCCTCAACAAACACGAAGTTGACACTAAAGATTTGGAGGGGGTCTTTAAACTGTAGTACTATTTACATACGTCATCATTGCCTATCATAGTTCCTTCCGTAAAACATTTATTTCCAACATTTTCTTATAAAAATCCACCTTAAGGCTTCTCTGGGAAAGATTTAAGGGTGAGGCTTGGCTCTAGCGTGCCATTTCTGTGTATTCTACAGTTTTACTATCTAAATATAATTTCATTCAAAAGATTTATTACTTCAATTGGAGTTAAGAGAGTGTTTTCAAAATATTTCACACCTTAGACACGACTGCAATTAAAGAAACTAGAGTACGAAGCTTCATCTGTTCATTTCCGGCTTCCGGATAATATACTCTGACGATGAAAGAAGATCGATCGCCGAGCTATAAAATCCTACTTGATTACAGAACATTGAAGTAACAGTATATTGTTTGAGAAAACACTACCTAAATCCAATTGTTGTAAGACAATGAATCGGATTGTTAACACAGTATAGTGAATTACGTAACTTGTAAACAAACAATACTGTACTAACAGTATACTTTTACTAGACAAAGTGTACTGACAAAGTCGTCAAGTACAATACCATTAACTGTACAAAATTTTCCATAAAAATTCCGTATTGTTGTAATTTACAAAGATTTCCGATTATTTCTGCTCATTCTAAGGAAGTGCTCCATTGTAAGGGGACAATTTCTGTAAAAGGAAGTTGGTTACTCTATAGTGCCGCTTTTAGTATTAAGTACAATTTTATTAGGGACGTACAGATATTGTTGCAAATTTTAGTAATAATTTTTTAACTATTTGGATTACCAAAAAAAGATGAGCAGTACTGTACAATTTATAACGGAAGTTTTATCGATGAAGGTGCTCTGATTCTGGGTTTAAAGACGGAAGTACCCTTTTACCGAAAGGATTTTGTTTTTCCCAAAAATGGCTGCCACGATTTCCTCTTAACTACGTACACAGATTGCATACACATAGTTCTATTTTACTATAATCATGTTTTTTTTTTACAGAAAATTCATTGAGAGCTACTCTAGGTGATGTCAGTATGTCAGTACGAGTATAAAAAGACTCTAAAGTGTTGGTAAGAATTAAATGTGTTCCAATAAAAATTTAAAGTTTAAATATGAGCCGTGTGAACTGGAGTAAAGAGGATGTCGTGAGAGTGTACGCACTTCTATCATTTTAGAAGTGACGTCAGAGCGCTAATATTTCCTATCGTCTTAAGCAATAAACTTTTCATTTTAATATTCTTAGAACACGCAAGTAGAAAGATTGTTAAAATTTAATATTGCCGACAGTGATGAAATAAAGAAAATTTATTGTTGAAGGGGGTCGGGGACTTCTTTAAAATATTCCCAACGCTGTGGGCACAGCTTGTCTTTGTCGGCTAAAATGTGAGGAATTTTTTTTTTTTTTTGTTTAATGGGGTGGTGGCTACTGTAACTCGAGGAAGTTAAGATTCTTCCAAGAATCGGTGCCGATCTAAGCGAGAACTGATCCATCTTTTCTTAGAAATTTGAATACGGCCAATGAATTTAACGATTTACTTTCTCTTTCTTCTATTTTTTTTTTTTAACGCCCAACTACCAATCAGGTGTCGTGGACGGAGGCGACTAGCAAACATACTTTACTGAAAAATTCCTCATATTAACTAATAAATAAAATGCAAGGCCTAGACTAGTACCGCAATACATCTTAGCTTTGCGGGCCTAGCCAATAACCGCCTAACATACTTTACTATAAATTCCTCATATTAACACATTAAATAAAATGCAAGGCCTAGACTAGTACCGCAATACATCTTAGCTTTGCGGGCCTAGCCAATAACCGCCTAACATACTTTACTATAAATTCCTCATATTAACACATTAAATAAAATGCAAGGCCTAGACTAGTACCGCAATACATCTCAGCTTTGCGGGTCTAGCCTATAACCGCCTAACATACTTTACTATAGATTTCTCATATTAACCATTGGGAATATAGACTAGTACCACAATACATCTTAGCTTTGCGGGTCTCGCCTATAACCGCTCGGCTATCATGGCGCTTTTCTCTTGTTCCTTTTTTAAAGTAGTTGTATCGGAATGGTGGAACAGTAGACAACTTTATGTAGTTTTATTTCTGTGTAATATCCATTTTTACAAACTATAATTTTGGTAATAATTAAATAGTTTTTAAACGTTCGGCAGTTTGAAGAAAAAATTTGTGAGTTAATCTAAATCTAAAGGGTGGATTCGAACCCGAGTTCTCAGCATCAGAACCTAGTTTACGCAAACCACTGAGCCCAAATCCCTACCATAAATCCCACCAAATTGCATTCTTCTTTCTGAATATGAAAGGAAAAAAATATAGTATGTGTATATTGACTAGATTGCAGAATCATTTGAACTTTTATTAAAGCCTTGTTTTAATACTTCCAAACTTTTGTAATATGCTTTCATATTAGATGTTTAATTAAGCGTACGAGGGTCGTTTGAAAAGTCCGTGCAAAAATAAAAACTACTTAATTTTTGGGGGTAAACCTTTTTTATTTTTCAACATAGTCTCCTTTTAGGCTTATACACTTCGTCCAACGCTGCTCTAGTTTGTTGATCCCTTCCGAATAATAGGATTTGTCCAGGTCTGAAAAATAACCATTCGTTTCTGCAATCACCTCGTTTGAATAAAATCTTTTTCCCGCCAGCCATTTCTTCATATTGGGGAACAAATAGTAGTCCGAGGGAGCCAAGTCTGGAGAATAGGGGGATGTGAAACGAGTTGGGACCCTATTTCCATTAATTTTGCGACCACAACTGCTGAGGTGTGAGCTGGTGCGTTGTCGTGATGGAAAAGGACTTTTTTGTGGGCCAATCGTGGGCGTTTTTCTTGCAGCTCGGTTTTCAAACGGTCCAATAACTATGAATAATATGCACCTGTAATAGTTTTACCCTTTTCCAGATAGTCGATGAGGATTATTCCTTGCAAATCCCAAAAGACAGTCGCCATAATCTTTCCGGCCGAAGGAACGGTCTTCGCCTTTTTTGGCGCAGATTCCCCCTTGGTAACCCATTGTTTAGATTGTTCTTTGGTCTCAGGAGTGTAGTGATGTATCCATGTTTCATCCACAGTGACGAAACGACGCTTAAAGTCCTGCGGATTCTTCTGGAACAGCTGCAAACCGTCCTTGCAACACTTCACACGATTTCGTTTTTGGTCAAGCGTGAGCAATCGCGGCACCCATCTTGCGGATAGCTTTGTCATGTCCAAATGTTCATGCAAACTATTACGTACCCGTTCATTCGAGATGCCCACAGCACTAGCAATCTCACGCACCTTCACTCTTCTGTCATCCATCACCATATCATGGATTTTATCAATGATTTCTGGAGTAGTAACCTCAACAGGGCGTCCAGAACGTTCAGCGTCACTTGTGCCCATATGGCCACTCCGAAAATTTTGAAACCACTTATAAACTGTTCTAATCGAAGGTGCAGAGTCACCATAATGTTTATCAAGCTTCTCTTTAGTCTCCTGAGGCGTTTTGCCTTTCATAAAGTAGTGTTTAATCAACACACGAAATTCTTTTTCGTCCATTTTTTGAAAATCACTCGACTTCCTCGATTCAAACGAATGCCAAACACAAAGAAATAGACCGATCTGGCTGAAACTTGGTGTGTGTTCTTCCAAGAGATGCTACTAACTAAACATATCCTCGGTACGCGCCAGTGGTGCTATCTCTCTGACTTTGCACGGACTTTTCAAACGACCCTCGTATATAGCTTAAGCGTAAACACACTGATTTACAAACAGAAAATAAAATAAAATCATCTGTTTTCAGAGAGATTATTGGGGGACCAATGGGGATTAAATTGTGATACAAAAAATTTGTGTAATAACCAGCTAGTCATAAAACAGGGTATCTCTGTTTCCAGTAAAACAAAAGTTGAAAATTCTACACGATTTCTATCCATTTCCGCTTATTCTCTTTTCCGCTTACTTCCTTTCCCTCTTACTTCCTCTTCAGCATACTTCCTATTCCGCTTACTTCCTCTTTCTCTTCCGCTTACTTCCTCTTCCTCTTACTACCTCTTCCGTTTACTTCCTCTTTCATTTACTTCATACTTAATTTACTTAATTTTCCTCTTACTTCCTTTTCCTCGCCCGCTACTTTCTCTTCCTTTTACTTCCTCTTCCGCTTACTTTTTCTTCCTTTTACATTCTGTTCTGCTACTTCCTCTTTCACTTACTTCCTCTTCCTTTTCCGCTTTTTCTTTCTCTTACTTCCTCTTCCGCTTTTTCTTTCTCTTCCCCTCTTTCTTCCTCTTCCGCTTTTTCTTCCTCTTACTTTCTCTTCTGCTACTTCCCCTTCCGCTTACTTTTTCTTCTTCCGCATACTTCCTCTTCCTCTTACTACCTCTTCCGTTTACTTTCTCTTTCGCTTACTTTTTCATCCTCTTACTTCCTCTTCCTCTTCCCCTTTCTCTTCCTCTACCGCTTTTTCTTCCTCTTACTTTCTCTTCTGCTACTTCCCCTTCCGCTTACTTTTTCTTCTTCCGCATACTTCCTCTTCCGTTTACTTTCTCTTTTGCTTACTTTTTCATCCTCTTACTTTCTCTTCCTCTTCCCCTTTTTCTTCCTCTTCCCCTTTTTCTTCCTCTTACTTTCTCTTCTGCTACTTCCCCTTCCGCTTACTTTTTCTTCTTCCGCATACTTCCTCTTCCTCTTACTACCTCTTCCGTTTACTTTCTCTTCCGCTGCTTCCTCTTTCTCTACCGCTTTTGAGAAAATAGAAAGTAAGTAATAATAATATTATATTATTATATTAATAATAATAAAAAGTTTGTACGCACGTATATTCAAAATAATAAACGAACAGAAAATACAGTATTACGGTTGATGAATTTAGGAGTGCGTATGATGTTATTAGAGTTTTATTTCCGCTGCAACCCCCCTCCCACCACTTCTACAGTGAGGTTTTATTTCTAAACGCAAATAACTACACAATAGAATTTTCACTCTGTAGTCCCAGCAACAATATACATTTTTATTACTACAATACGTATTCACGCACAAACCACTCTCGTTTTACATAAAATGTATGCGTAAAAGTTTTTTTAATGTTCTAGAAAATGTTTATATAAAATAAAAATACATCGTAAATAAATAAATGAAAAAAAAAAAATTGTTTAGCACATAATTTTTACAATTGTAAAATAAAACAAACTACAAGAACCACACGGCACGCCAATTGTTTTATATACTGCCTTAAAATATTTAATTTATTTTATTCGAATATTTTCGTAGAGTTAGATGAATATATTCACAAATATATATGTATATATAATATATATTCTTAAATGTATTACGATTTCCTCTTTTACAATTTCCGAGCTTATATTATACCAAATATCCGTCGAAGCACGCACTTTTATTGTATCCCTGAATGGATTCGTATTTTCATTCATCATAATTAAATAAGTTTCCGGTTGAATTTTTGCTCCACTCCCAACTCTATACCTCGCTGATTCAGGCAGCAAGTGTAGTGTGAGACGGAAACAAGAGTGTAGTCGAAATCTCTGCACCAAGCAGATTAAAAACACCCGGTGATGGACGAAAGTCCGAAATCGGCCAGGGATGCCGTAAGCGCATGCGTGCTACGACTGATAAAGTCAACGATATAATCCACCGGAAGAAACATCTTTACTCTCTAACTCCTAGAAGTGTCCTTAATCGAATTTTCCCAGGAAAAAAAAAATCCATTAAAATAAAAATAAAATCGTAAGAGTAAATTTCCAGAAAATTCTTTAAAACAAAACTGGAAAAATCTATTCAATAAAGTTAATACATCCGGTCGACTGATTTTGGGGCATCCTCTTTGGTGGTACTACAGCTAAGTACTATCAAATTTGAATTATTCTGCAATTTTTGGGTTTTTGTTTAGAATTACGGCGGATATACAAACGCACGCAAGCACGGACAGAAATCCCAGAACCATCTTTGGAAAAACCACCATTTTCAGACTCAGTAAAAAATCTGAAAACGAATTTTCCAAATAAATCTTAAAATAAAAAAAAATTTCACGTAAACAATTTGTTTTAAGCATAGAAAAAAAGGAAGTAAAGAAAAACCGCCTTTAGAGAAATTTCCACTAAATAAAAACAAATAATCAAATTTTTCTTCCGTTATTTGTCCAATTTTTACCATTTGAAATAAAAGGAAATTTAAAAGTAAAGTAAAGTAATCGCCTACTTTTTCTGGACAGGCTTTAAGTCCAACTACTGAATTAGGTGTCCCGGACAGAGGCGACTAACAAACATACTTTACTATAAATTCCTCATATTAACACATTAAATAAAATGTAAGGCCTAGACTAGTACCGCAATATATCTTAGCTTTGCGGGTCTAGCCTATAACCGCCTAACATACTTTACTGTAAATTCCTCATATTAACCATAAAATAAAATAAAAGGCCTAGACTAGTACCGCAATACATCTTAGCTTTGCGGGTCTAGCCTATAGCCGCCTAACATACTTTACTATAAATTCCTCATATTAACACATTAAATAAAATGCAAGGCCTAGACTAGTACCGCAATAGATCTTAGCTTTGCGGGTCAACCCTAGAACCTCTAGACTATCGTGGCGCCTAAAAAAGGAAATTTTAAAATTGAATTTTTCTTTAGCAATGTAGTCCGCATTATCCATTCATTTATTGATTTTCCTTCCTTTTTCTTGACTTCTTCGCATTTTACCCCCCCTCCCCGTGGATTCCATGAAACAGAGAGGCTTTCCATTTTTTTATATTCTAATCCTTAATGTACCCCATCCTAAAATCGATAAAAAAAAAATTTTTTCTTCATGTTTTTAGGCACTGGATTGCTTTTAAGTTAATTAATATCTTAAAACACACAAAAAAAGTTAGGTTTCTCATTTCAACCTCGTCCTTCCCCTTGCCCCCCAAAAGAAGGGCTTACTAAATATAAAGTCTGTAAAAGAGGAAAAATTGTTACTGAAAAGTATGAAATGAAAATAAAAAAAATATATACCGTTGTTTTAGGTTTATTAAATTTTGAAAATATGGTTCGTTTTATTTCATTTTTTTTGTTTATTTAATTACGACAATGTAGCGCATACTCACACGACTTCCTCAAACTTCTAGACTTAACGTTACAAGTAATGAATTTTCTTCCTTGGGGCTCTTTGCGAGAAAACCTTTTAAAATAGTAAAAATTCTATTCGGTAAAGTAGCACTTCCGGTCGATTGATTTTGATCTATTACGTTAATATGGTTACTCTTCCGGTTGATTGATTTTGATCTCTACGTTAATATGGTTACCCTTCAGTTTGATTGATTTCGATCGCTACGTTAATATGGTTACCTTTCCGGTTGATTATCCAAAAATCAGAACTAACAAATTAAGCACAATATGTGTCCATTTTACAGAAAAAAAAAAAAACTATTGTCATAATCAAGATCTTATTTACGTAGAGCCACTAGAAGGGTTTCAATTCCTCATTTCCGTTTACTTATCTATAAGATGCCATTTCCGATCATCGTACTATTCATTGCAGAGTTTAACTGAATATTTGGTAAAAATTTCATGTTTTATATATTTTTTTTTTTTCTTAAGAAATGTAAGATTTACTGTAAAGAGGAAGTCTTGCTATTGTTTGCATCAGTTTTTTTTTTATATTTCCGGTTAAACTTTTACGATTGCATTGTTTCTTTTCCTAGTTGTAGGAACAGGAAGCATTTCGTCCTTCTTGTTCCACTTCTTTCTTTTCTTTTTTTTTGTGAAAGAAATATGGAGGGAAACATTTACCGGAGGAAATAGTAGAAGGAAAATGTGGTTACTGGCACATAAGAAGTGGCGGGAAAAACTTATTGTAGCACTGTGACGTGGTGTGGGTTTTTCAAAGGTGGGGCAACTACACCGCTTGGAGACTTCTCAATCTTCTTGTGTTTCACCGGAAGGAAATATCACTTTTTTGGAACGCTTTCTACCTTGTTAGCAGTAGCACAGTTTAGTTCCACTCGGAAATAAAATTTTTGTGGTTGTAAAGCACTTTCTAAACACCTAACAGCTATGTTTCCTTCCATTGACCTTGTGGAACTGGGTCTTCTTTGTGGACTGTCAGCTTGTTCAGAGATGGTGGTGTTTTGGTTTCATCCTGTACGGCATGGAATATTACTTGATAATGCTTTATTATTTTATACGTCCATTTCTCCCCACCTCTTACATTCTGTTATCTAGTAAAAGGAAGTGTGGGGTACTTGTCAAATTTATTGACATTTTCACAGGAAGTTATGAGAACTCAAATAAAAAAAAGTTTGTTTTTTTTTTAAGGTAATGGTCTCCATTGCATGATTACCAGTGAGAAGAATTTCCGGTACCTGATTTTCACAGGAAATGACTCTTTTTTTAAGTTCCGGTGAGCCCAAATAAGTGGCTTTGAAACGTTTAATTTGCGGGGAACATTAGTATAGTAAAGGTAAGTAAAAGTAGAGTAATCGCCTATTGTTTTCAGGCGGAGTTTAATGTCCAACTACCAATTAGGTGTCGAGGACAGGAGCAGGAGGAGCTCATTCATTACTATTAACAATTTTTTTTCTAACAAATAAAAAGTAGTCATACGCAGGATTCGAACTAGTGACCTCCCACATGCGAAACCACTCTCTTGACCACTAGACCACCAATATTAGTGTAGTTCAGTTTGTTTTTGGAGAAAAGTGTAATACAAGGATTTAGCGACATATTTGTTATTTTAAAGGAAATAATAATGGTTAAAATGGCCATTGGATAGGTTATGATAGAACTTTTCAATTTATAGTAGACAATTTTCAATTTAAATGGCATTTGTTTTATAAACTGAAGAGAGAGTTTTGTAGCATGAAATGTTAGAGGCGTTCTTGAATTCACTTGTCATCGGCAAACTAACTCTCAGTTCCAGTTAGGGCGTTGAGGTCGAGTGGATGATCTGAAGTGGAACTATACCATGAATGTTCCACAACTATTAACCTGTGATTATACCTTTTGCTTGTGGAGATCCATATTTCGAATTGTAAACCGAGACTGGAGGTTGGTTCTCAGTTCTTGTTGATTTCCATGTATGAATTTATTGATTATATTTTGCCGAATTAAAGCATAGAATAATTTTTTTTTTTTTTAATCTGTAGTGAGCACTAACTTATCACGAAGACTTATCACGACGACTTAACAACCTAACCGCATCGCTTTCCTTAGTGTTTTGAAAGACAAACTAACATCCATCAGTAAAAAAAAATAATAATAATAATTAAGATGATCAAGGAGATGGAAAGATTATTAGAAGGGATACAAGTCCTCTATCAAGCTTGGAAGCCATTTAGATCCTGTAAATAAATCTGAGGGAAGCGGCCGAGCTGGAAATCAGACATAACCACACTTCAGGGAGAAATATATCCCCGCTATAACGCTTCCTACACACTTCAAGAGAGAAATATATCCCCGCTTAAAAGCTTCCTACACACTTCAAGGGAGAAATATATCCCCGCTCCAACGCTTGCTATACACTTCAAGGGAGAAATATATCCCCGCTCCAACGCTTGCTATACACTTCAAGGGAGAAATATATCGCAGCTTCAACGCTGCCTAAACACTTCAAGGGAGAAATATATCCCCGCTTCAACGCTTGCTACACACTTCAAGGGAGAAATATATACCCGCTTCAACGCTTCCTACACACTTCAAGGGAAAAATATATTCCCGCTACAACGCTTCCTACACACTTCAAGGGAGAAATATATCCCCGCTTCAACGCTACTTACACACTTCAAGGGAGAAATATATCCCCACTTCAACGCTGCCTAAACACTTCAAGGAAGAAATATATACCCGCTTCAACGCTTCCTACACACTTCAAGGGAGAAATATATCTGCGCTTCAACGCTGCCTAAACACTTCAAGGGAGAAATAAATCCCCGCTTCAACGCTTCCTACGCACTTCAAGGGATAAATATATACCCGCTTCAACGCTTCCTACACACTCCAAGGGAGAAATATATCCCCGCTTCAACGCTTGCTACACACTTCAAGGGAGAAATATATCCCCGTATCAACGCTTCCTACGCACTTCAAGTGAAAAATTTATCCCCGCTACAACGCTTCCTACAAGGGAGAAATAAATCCCCGCTTCAACGCTTCCTACGCACTTCAAGGGAGAAATATAACCCCGCTTCAACGCCTTCCTAATAACCCAGACATTTTCTGAAAACTCTTTGAGTGACCAGCCTTGTAGGCATCATTCTCGGCCACACCTTGTATCTTCCACTTTTCAGTAAGAATTGCTAGAGGATCACCAGTGAGTTTGCTAAAACCAATCACGGCTATTTACGGGTCCTACATCTACCGTGTTGGATATTGTTCGGTGTTTTGCTAGGCAAGGATACCCGCAAAGACCCGTTAAGATCTTTTTGAAGAAGTGGCTAGTCCATATCCCCATTATGTGCGTTTGTGAGAACTTTTGCTTCTCGTTAAATTATGAATGTTGCAAAATGAACTCAGAATAATTTTCTTTCAAATTAAATAAAACACACAGCAAAAATGCCCGCAATGCATTCCTCGCATAATTGGAGAATTGCCTCTGGTAGAAAGTTATTTAATTTGGTAGAGAATTATTGCACTTATATGGTACAGCTGACATTTAGTTCCAATTTTAAAAAATAAAAATAAAACCCTTTTAAATAAACAAACAAAAAGAAGAAAAGGCAGTAAAATACTGGTCTTCCGCGATAAATGTCACAACAGTGCAGCCAACGTAATGAAGATTTATTTTATTGTTTTTACCATGGACCGTTGGTAGTACACGAAAACTGGCCAGTCGGTCGATGCGGACAAAATGAAAAATATAACACGAATTAAGTTTTTTTTCTCTCTTTTTGAACTAAGCATAACATTCAGAATTAAAACTTTATCAAAATCCATTTTCTGTTCTAAATGAGGTAATCAAAATGGAGAACGACTAACAGGTGTTTTTTGTTCCTGGACAAAGTTCTTTTTTCCAGTGTTAGGAAAATGTCGAGAAAAGCTAAACTGTGATTTCAAGATCTTTGGTTAAGACATAACGGAAATGAAGGAAATCCCTTCACGTGTGATGTGAGTATTAGGAGTGAAAAAATTCTGAGAAAGATTTTCGGATCTATTTTTTTGAGGAAGTTGGACGGAGGAGAAGATCCAGAAGATATTGAAGGATATGTATCGGGTTAAAGGGATTTTAGGATTTATTAAAAAAGAAAGACTAAGGTGGCTAGTAAGCATGTTGGAGGACACTTACCCTAGAAAAAAGGAAAACGTCATCAAGAAGAAGTAAGAAGGTGTTGGGAAGTCTATAAGGATGAGGTAGTGGAGGATGTTGAAGAAGTTGAGCGTTAGTGGATGGAGAATGCGGGCAAAGGATATGACGCACTGAATTCCTGAGACAGCCGAAGATCTTCATGATCTGTTTGTGCCAAAGAAGATGGACGCTATTATTTCAGTATAAAAAAAAAAAAAATTCTTTGAACCTCCCTGGCAAATGAGAGCATAGTGATTCCGGAAGTGATTCTATAACTCAATACATGTATATTTCCGTTGAAAATTCGATGTCGAAAATTTTGACATGGTCACAATGCTTCCGCTTTTGTCTCGAAAGAGTTTCATCAACCGCCCCTAAATAACATCTGAGGGAAATATAAAAGTGTAAACTTTCTTTCAAACTGAAAAGAAAAACAGGAATATGTAATTTTTCTTTTCAATTTCCCGACTAGAATTTTTCAAAAATGCGATTAAAGAAGGAAAAATTAAGATTTCACAAATCAAGTAACGACTTGCACTATGCATGACTTTCCCCCCCAAAAAAAGAAAAAGGTTTTTCTTCTTGTTATTTTGCGGAAAATTTATAGATTTGAATAGAAAATTTGTAAGCTCTATTTAGGAATTAAATATCGTGACAATTTTTCTTCTTAGTTTATCGATTTGGTAAGGAGAGATGTTGGAAATTTTTTCTTTGAGAAAATTATTTGACGTAACTAAGTCTGTTGCTATAGCAACGGATTTTTTCTTCTATCTAATGATTCCACTCATTAAATTCATGAGACACTCCGAACTTCGAACAGAAAACTACTAAAAGGAAAGCGCCACGGTAGCCGAGCGGTTATAGGCTAGACCCGCAAAGCTAAGATGTATTGCGGTACTAGTCTAGGCCTTGCATTCTATTTAATGTGTTAATATGAGAAATTTTGTAGTAAAGTATGTTAGGCGGTTATAGGCTAGTCCCGCAAAACTACGATGTATTGCGGTACTAGTCTAGGCCTTGCATTCTATTTAATGTGTTAATATGAGGAATTTTGTAGTAAAGTATGTTAGGCGGTTATAGGCTAGACCCGCAAAGCTAAGATGTATTGCGGTACTAGTCTAGGCCTTGCATTCTATTTAATGTGTTAATATGAGAAATTTTGTAGTAAAGTATGTTAGGCGGTTATAGGCTAGTCCCGCAAAACTACGATGTATTGCGGTACTAGTCTAGGCCTTGCATTCTATTTAATGTGTTAATATGAGGAATTTTGTAGTAAAGTATGTCAGGCGGTTATAGGCTAGACCCGCAAAGCTAAGATGTATTGCGGTACTAGTCTAAGCTTTGCATTTTATTTAATAGTTAATTTGAGGAATTTATAGTAAAGTATGTTTGGCGGTTATAGGCTAGACCCGCAAAGCTAAGATGTATTGCGGTACTAGTCTAGGCCTTGGAATTTATTTAATGGTTAATATGAGGAATTTATAGTAAAGTATGTTTGCTAGTCGCCTCCGACCACGACACCTAATTTGGTAGCTGGACGTAAAGCTCGCCTGAAAAAATAGGCGATCACTAGTAAAGTAACCCTTTTAGTAGTAAAGTAATTACGCCTAATCGGTGTGATGGATTGATATAAAAGATGAGCTTATATTAAAGCTTCACCGCAGCAGTTAATATTGCTTCCAAAAATGTTTCAAACCAAAATATTAGGCCTAAACGTACGACATGTCCGGATTGAAAGTAAAGGGCATTATTTCACAAGATCCAGTAGTTATTCATGGTTACAAAGATCTGTAGTTACCACCCAAGAGAGAGAGAGAGAGAGAGACTGTGGCGGTCCCTACCGGATAGACCGGCTACTAGTGGTAATATGTTCGTCTTGATAAGAAAATTCTATTCCTTCAACTAAAATATATAACCCTAATAATTTCCCCTACATTCTGGATATGGGGGAAGGGTTTTCACCCATTTATATAATAATATATATGTATAATTTATAGCAAGCGCATAGATTCTACATATTACATACATTATCATTATTATTTTCTCATATTATATATGGATATAATATGAAAGTTACATTACCCAAAATATTAGAAATTTTTCTTTAAGCCCTTTCAAAGTCGCGTAGAGGTTCTAAACCGGAAAAAAGTTAAGTAGCCTATCAAGGATTAAATTATTTCCGTTCCACTGTGCGCACCCCCCTCCACACACCCTGAATGATCTAAATGATCGTGAAGTAAAAAACGAGCCAATTGAGAAAGCAGGTTTGACTTGACACGCCAATTCTTCTTTTTTGGTTACCACCACTACAGGCACTTGTTGGTGGCCTTAGTTTTTGCGGCCAAGACATCCGTTTCTTTGCCATAAAAAGTCTGTCCCTGGAATCAGGCTGTAAATTCTCGAACGTTTTTTTATTAGTTTCCACAATTTTTTCTTTTTTTCAAATCAGTTGAATTCAACAAATCAATTTTAGAAACTTTATTGTGGTTTCCCACAAAACAAAAGGGACCCCCCCCCAAAAAAATAGAAGGAGTTTCTAATATGATGATGTGTTGATTAGGATCATAGTACTTGTTAGGAGGTAAGTAGAAAAGCCTATTTTTCAAGTGTATTTCTTTGAAAGAGAAGCTCTTTGGTTGAACTGGATGATGGTAGTTAAGGCTTAAAGGAACATGTACGAGCATGTTGGGCTGCTCCACATAGCAGGAGAAAAGGAAGGATATTGAGAGAAACATTTAAAAGGAAACACTCATGGACAGATAGACTGACACCCCCAACCCGGGGGGATATAAAGGAAGAAAAAGCGCTCGTTATCCTGTATGAAGAAAGAGCCACCTCCGGGTCTCGTCTACAGTTAGGCTACACCAAAGCTCGCCTCCAACCACCACAACAAAACTGTCGTCTTCTTCCTTCCAGGCTCGCAAAGTGTCCCACACTGGGGCTAAAGTGTTCGCCATGAACACTTTAGCCCCAGTGTGGGACACTTTGCGAGCCTGGAAGCTGTAGCCATTACAGCTGGATAAATTCCCATCACCGTTAAAGGGAAAAAAAAAAATTCCTCCCCTCGTAATAATTCCCCTTACTTTTATGAAGACGTCGCAGAAGGTAGAAGAACTCTTTCCTACAAACCAAAAGATAAGAGATTGCGGAAATGGAAACATTAGTGAAAATGCTATCAGACACCTGGAAATGAGCCTCCAAGTTTTCTTTTGTCATTTGTTATATTATCGTTGCAGCTTCAATGACATTATGATCTGTCTGTTTTTTTTGTGTTGATAAAAAAATTAACCATAATATTGTAAGTTGCAGTTCATGAGTGCCACCCTCTGAGATGAACATCCAGAAAAACTGCAGCGTAGATCGAGCCAACATCCTGCATGGAGCAAGAATAAAGGTACGAGAATTTATTTACTTTGTCAGCACATATTTAGAAAACGTATAACCTTTTCTGAAAGTAAATAAAAAATATTTAGGTACTGTAACATATTAATTGCAGTATATTAAAGACTTAGTCCATGATTGTTACGTTAATATAAGCCCTGGTCATCCTAGAATTAAGCTTATCTAGCTCATCATTATCTAGCTGCAGAGGTGATTGAGAAACTAGTATTTCAGATTGGTGAAATCATCTCCCCGATACACCTGCAAAACGAATCTGCACATTGCTATCCCAAAAAGAGTTGATTGCTCAGCGTATTAAAGTTACCGTGCAAATGTTTTACGAGATGTGCAGACTGGAGTAACCTTTAAAGAGAGACTCTACAAACCGCAATGTTTTAATGATAAAAGTTATTGAGATATGGAAGGTTAAATTTTGCAGGTTTTGCAAACAGCTGAAATTTCAAACCTTAATATCTCACTTCGTACTGTTTAAAATTCAATAATCCTTTTACCTAATTGTAGAGAAAAGTTAGCTCTATAACTGGTATAACCCGCAATGTTTTAATGATAAAAGTTATTGAGAAATGGAAGGTTAAGTTTTGGAGGTTTTGTAAACAGCTGAAATTTCAAACCTTAATATCTCTCTTCGTACCGTTTAAAATTCAATAATCCTTTTACCTAATTGTAGAGAAAAGTTAGCTCTATAACTGCAATGTATAACCCGCAATGTTTTAATGATAAAAGTTATTGAGATATGGAAGGTTAAATTTTGGAGGTTTTGTAAACAGCTGAAATTTCAAACCTTAATATCTCTCTTCGTACCGTTTAAAATTCAATAATCCTTTTACCTAATTGTAGAGAAAAGTTAGCTCTATAACTGCTATAACCCGCAATGTTTTAATGATAATAGTTATTGAGATATGGAAGGTTAAAATTTGCAGGTTTTGTAAACAGCTGAAATTTCAAACCATAATATCTCTCTTCGTAAGCTCAGCCTGGAAAAGTAGGCATTACTTTATATTTTATCATTCATTTACATTACTAACAGATCTTCTTTTTCTAGTAATATTTTTCTATTATTACAAAAGTTGAAAGTGGTGTAAAATTTATTCATGCATTGGTAATGAGATAGAAGCACAGCTTTGAAATCGGGCTCCTTCTTAAGTAAACAGAACATTGAATAGTAAAACTCCTTAAAGAAAAGACAAAAAAAAAAGTTGAACCAAAAGAAAAATCAAAGTTACGTCATTATAAAGGCGTAAGGTGACAACTTTCAATCGGATAAAAAAAAAAAGTAGGGCCAAAGGGCCGGGAAAAGCGCTGCTGTTAATAGTACTGCCGCGAATCCTTGGGTGTCAAGGAAAATGATAGGGTTAAACCCTTTAGTCCTCTTTTCCAAAGTTTTCCTCCAGATTTTCTTTTCTCCTTCAATAATAGCATCAGACCCTTTATTTTTCCTTTTTTCTTTCCTTAACCTTTCACCTTACCGGAAGTTTCATTTCACCTTTCAGGGAAACCAGGTAGATTTTTCCACCAAATTTTCACTTACTACTACTCCTGAGTTTTGTACTCATAAATGAGTCCGGAGTTGAACTCCGCAACATGACATTTGAGTCATACTTAATACTTGCCAACATCATTCAGTTTTTAAAAGCATAATTTTCCTTAAATGAATTTTTATTTTAGAAAAATGATTAAAGGAAAAGTTATAGAGCTAATATGTACGTAATATATAAACGGAATTTAATGGAAAAGCCTAGGGGCCATTTTCACGAACTTTGAACTATATATTGTGCATTTGAACAATATATTGCGCTTTGAACCATGTATTGTGATAAGAGGTACTTACCGGTCAAGGAATTTTGTCTTCAAACACATTTTTAGCTACACATTTAACGCTTTTAATAGTTCACAAAAATAGATTTTTTGGGAAAATTGCACTATAGAAGGTTGGAAAAGCCAGTGTAATGCTCATCGACCACCCTAAGAAGCCTCTAAGATCATAGAATCTAAGAAATCTAGTAAAGTAATTGCTTATTTTTTTTAGGCGGGGCTTAACCTACAATTACCAATTATTAGGTGTCGTGGACGGGGGCGGTAGCTCATACTCATACTATAAATAATTTTTTCTAACAAATAAAAAGTAGCCGCACGCGGGATTCGAACTGGCGATCTCCCACATACGAAGCCACTCTCTTGACCACTAGACCAACACCTGCCCTCTAAGAAATCTCTATCTCTGCTTGCTCTTTGTGGTAATGAAGTTTCACATTGTAAAGCCATAACTACTTCATGCAATGTATAATACGTACTACATGTTAAACTCCAGTGCATTTATTAAATCAGCAGAATCTACAGAACATCCAATCAGAATGGTTAATTTACTCTAGTATAATCATAGATGGTCAAATTGAAACTCGTAGAGCAAAAGCGCAGAGTATGTTTTGTTATTAGCTCACTGACTGTTGAATGCTATGCGTTAATAAATCAGGAGGTTATGCATTATATGAAGGTTTCTGGTGTGAGAAGGCAATATTACACTTTAGTCAATATGGCCGCCACAAGGATAATACTTCTGGCTGGACTAGCATAATCAAAGCAATATTAATTAGTTGTGCCCAGCTTAATATCTACTTACATACTATATGCTAGCTTACGATCAAACAATTCAAATACTAATTATCTTCTGAGTATATTTCCTTTAATAATTTCTTGTTAAGGATTCCATTAATAGTTAGACTAGTAGCATTTACAAAGACAGAACTTATCAGCGTGAGTAAAGGGTTCTGCCCTTAAAAAGTGATCCAGATTCTCTAAACGGCCCTAGCTAGGGAGACAAAGTGGACTATCTAACACAGCGCCTGCAGGTGATGGCGTTAGCCTACAGGATGGCTGGAGGCACTGGATTTTGAAGGATTAAGGGACATTTTTGCTGGAACCAACAACCATTATTCATACAAGCCTACAAAATGGCTGAAGGCACTGGATTTTTGAGGATTAAGGGACATTTTTGCTGGAACCACAACCATTATTAATAGAAGCCTACAAAATCGCTGGAGGCACTGGATTTGAAGGATTAACCCTCAAACCACAAGATGCGGGTTGGATCCGACTCAAGGCGAAAATATATTTCCATTGTTCCCCCCACAATTAACTTTTAGCGATTAGACTCGGTATACCCTTTCTGCGAGTCCTTAAGAAGAGCCCACACTGTTTCCGCCGATTCGGTAAGTGTCACTCCGTTCTCTGGGTTCTTATTTTTGTCAGTAAGTCAGATTCTGGGTCGGATCCGACCCGACCTTGGTATTAACGTTATACGTTTTGTCCTGTACAAGTGGAACAAAAATGAAGAAAGTTACTCTGGAGATGCACGTTCGACTTTTTTCAGGAACCTTGCGTTTTCCTTGACGCATCCTCTTGCAGAAAAAAGACTGAAAAACGAGCGTTTTCCAAAGGAATTACTCCTAACGATTGAAAAATATGTCCTACTTATTCCCACTGATAATGGCGAGCAATCAAATGATTTTTTTCCATAACGATGCGATAATTTTGTTACCACACCACTATTTTACTTTAATTTTCATTCAAGCTCTTTGTAAACTGTTTTGTTTTTATTGAGACAAGGTTCCTTTTTCAAGTTCTTTTCTTCATGTATTAGTCTATTCTAAGGTAATTGTGCCATAAAATTATACAATTTATTAAAAAATTTATACATTTTATATAGAAATAAATGTGTTATTTTGAGTTATATTTGAGTTTTTCACTGTAAGCAAGAAAATATAGTATCTGGTCGGATCCGACCCTACCTTAGTGTTCGTGTCAGGAAAATTCATCTTGTGGTTTGAGGGTTAAGGGACATTCTTGCTGGAACCAACAACCATTATTCATACAAGCCTACAAAAACGCTGGAGGCACTGGATTTTTGAGGATTAAAGGACATTTTTGCTGGAACCAACAACCATTTTCATACTACAAAATGGCTGGGGAGGCACTGGATTTTGAAGGATTAAGGGACATTTTTTGCTGGAACCAACAACCATTATTAATACAAGTCTACAAAATCGCTGAAAGCACTGGATTTTGTAGGATTAAGGGACATTTTTTGCTGGAACCAAAAACCATTATTAATACAAGCCTACAAAAACGCTGGAGGCACTGGATTTTTGAGGATTAAAGGACATTTTTGCTGGAACCAACAACCATTTTTGCTGGAACCGCAACCATCGTCTTTTCCATAATTATTATTTAATATTTTCACTTTATAAGAGGATGAAGTTTCTGCAATCTTCTTAATTATCAGTTTACAATGCCAATAATGTTTTGAAGTTCGTAAATATTAAAGTTATTTCCGGGAGAATAATTATTTTTAGCAGCATCACTTTAATAGGGCAAACAGCTCTGCCCTTAATATTGATAATTTTTCTTGGAATTTGTTAACTAAAAGAAACTTCGTTATGTGAATTATTTGCGCCATTAACAGTAAAAGTACTTTTGTGAAATAAACGTGGAAATTTTTAATTACAAGAAGCAACTAAAGGAAGTAGAAATAAGTAAATGAGGAATAAATAAATATTTGGTCTTGACAGGAAATAAAATATGGAAAGATTTTGTTTGTTGTTTGTACTTTTTTTTCACATTAAATGGACCCAGCAGGACGCCAATAGTAGTCCTTGACAATTTTCAAATAGAATTGTCTCAATAACTGGTACAAATTGGTGATGCGAAATGACATGAACTGAATAGAAAAGGGCCCGACCCTACATCACGTTGGCTTTCATTTAACCCACACCATGTGGGCATATATTTCTGGAGAAAGAACAAACCCCCAAATGGGGACCCATTTCTATACACGTTTCCTCTTTTACATTGCCCAATTTGGTGGAAAACTGTCCCACCAGAAGAAAAAAGGAGAAAAAACTGGACTTTCTTCTCAATGATCAATGAACTGGAGGTTAAGTGATGAATGTGAAAAATGTTAACAGGATTTTCAACCACCAACTGGAAAAATAACTTTCACTAACCTAACCTTACACACTTGAATTTTCTTGATTAAATCCTTAGAATTCTCATGGAAAATTTAGTTGATCTCAATTTCATTCGAGTACCTAATTTACCGTAGATCTTTGCCTAAGTTTTCACGGAATATCTCTCAGTAGAAAAGTTCTTAAAAACTGAACTAAATTAAAATTGGAATAATATGAAAAGACATACGTAAAACAGAGGTTTGAAATTTCTGTTGTATGTTAAACCTCCAAATTTTAACCTTCTATATCTCAATAACTTTTATCATTAAAACATTGCGGGCTATACCAGTTATACAGCTAACTTTTCTCTACAATCAGGTAAAAGAATTATTTAATTCTAAACACGGAGGCGACTAGCAAACATACTTTATTATAAATTCCTCATATTAACCATTAAATAAAAGACAAGGCCTATACTAGTACCGCAATACATATTAGCATTGCGGGTCTAGCCTATAACCGCTTAACATACTTTACTATAAATTTCTCATATTAACACATTAAATAATTCCTCATATTAGACTAGTACCGCAATACATCTTAGCTTTGCGGGTCTAGCCTATAACCGCTCGTGGCGCCTAAAGTAAACGAAATAGTTCCCTTTAATATCTTTTAAAAAGTAATTTCAAAGCATTTAACGTTTAGGTTCCCTAATCGTACTTCACATAACTGTTAGACGAGCAAGTTACTTTTTATATGGATCCAGTGTACTTGAATACTATCCTGCCAAAGACCAGCCAACCTTTACATAAAATGACATCAACCTAATAAAGATCTGTTTAAGGAGAGCAGTCGACTCGGAAGGAAATGACAGCTTGCCAATCCAATACAAAAATACGGCCACAATTCCAAGACATAACCACACCCTCTGATATTATTTATCTTTCAAAGGCACGCAAGAATCATGTTCACCACACAATCATATTACAGCATGATTGTTTACCGTGCTTCTTTACAGCATATACCAGCCGCCACAGGAATTTAATTTCCATCAGGAAGTTGAGGACTGAGTACTTCCGAGTTTGCGTGCAAGAGCAATGGAGTGAATTGCTCCTCACATGTCACGGTGAGCTCTAGTGAGTGATGGATTTTCCAGGCAGTTTTCTTTCTTTCTCTTGATCGAATTTTCTCCATATTCTGGTGCCTGTCTGAACAATATTAGAGCCTATCATTTTACCTTCCTTTGCAGTCCCTTTCTCCTAGTCCTTTGTAAGAATATTTTATGAGTTAGAACTTACGAGAATGAGTCCAAGAAAGAAGAAAATAGTAAATAAATAAAAAACTTCGAGAAAACTAATAAGAGAAAGTCTTGTGGGTGTTTAAACCCTATTTTCTCTGTTTCAATACATCGATAGAATATATCGATGGTAGAGCAAGTTATTACTCTCTAGTTTAACATTAATTATATTTATGAGGCCGAGTATATCTTGCAAAAGTTCTACCAAAAGCAAACGAATGCTTTCAATATCCAATATATCAGCTAAGTACTTATAGAACTTTACCCTGAAAAGTCCTTTGCAACAACTAAACTTATACATTGAAGTTTAGATCTGTTTGCGGGGGGGGGGGGGTGAGTACATTAACTTTATTATTCATTAAAAATAAAAAAAAGGTTTTCAATCTTTAATAACTAATAGAAGGAAGTAGTTCCCTCAGGAGAACATTCACCCAAAACAGAAACCGTTCGCCATACTGATCTACGTAGGAAGATTTTACGCAATCAATACCTACTTGTTAGAAAAGTTTTAAGCTTAGTTTGACAGATTTAAGCTGTGATAAAGTTGCACTTTATACAAAATTTAATCAGCCTTATAATAGAATTTTTTTTTTTTTTTGAAGTATAAAAATTTTTGTCAGACTAATAAGTCAGAAAAGCGTAAACAATTTACACAGATCAAAATGAATTTTTAAAGGAATTGTGTATGTATTTGTGGCTGACGCCACGATAGCCGAGCGGTTATAGGCGAGACCCGCAAAGCTAACATGTATTGTTGGTATAGTGAGTTGAATTCCCCGGTCTTAGGCATTCGATTTTATATCCTGCTAAAACCTTTTCAGCACAAACCATGATAATTGTAAAGTAAAAGTAAAGTAATTGCCTATTTTTTTCAGGAGGGCTTTACATCCAATTACCAAATTAGGTGTAGTGGACGGAGGTGACTAGCAAACATACTTTACTATAAATTCCTCACATGAACCTAGTCAATAAAATGCAAGGCATAGGCTAGTAGATAAACAGATAGATAGATAGATATACTTCTGTATTTGATGTTATTAACATATTACAGGGGTTCTGAAATGTACAATAATTTTAAATAACCACTGGTATAAAGTAATTAAACAAAATTAAACATTTCTTTGTAAACAAAAAATAAAAAATAATAATAATCATACTGATATAAATTAAACATTTTTAGCTGCAATAAATTATATTTCTTTATTCATCCTTCACAAATGATCTTAGCTTTAAAGATTCTATTACATAATAGTAGATCTGATTTAGGCGATCATATGTGTTTATTTTTAGAATGTTTATTAGCTGAGACTCTTTCTGAAGAAACTCCCCCAGGTAATGCCTTCTCAGCGGTGAATACAGCGGACAGACAAGGAGAAAGTGCTCCTGGGTTTCATTTCTATTTAAATTGCACATTCTACAGATTGAGTTAGTATCTATGTGGTAATAACCATTTCTAGATCTGATTCTCAATGCCTTGCAACTCGATACTCGCATCTGGCTCACCACTCTGAGTGGCATACACTAGTACCGCAATAAATCTTAGCTTTGCGGGTCTAGCCTATAACCGCCTAACAAACTTAACTACAAAATTCCTCATATTAACCAATAAATAAAATGCAAGGCCTAGACTAGTACCGCAATACATCTTAGCTTTGCGGGTCTAGCCTACAACCGCCTAATATACTTCACTATAAATTCCTCATATTAACCATTAAATAAAATGCAAGGCCTAGACTAGTACCGCAATACATCTTAGCTTTGCTGGTCTAGCCTATAACCGCCAAATATACTTCACTATAAGTTCCTCATGTTAACCATTAAATAAAATGCAAGGCCTAGACTAGTACCGCAATACATCTTAGCTTTGCTGGTCTAGCCTATAACCGCTCGGCTATCGTGGCGCTCAAAACCATGATAATTGAGTAAAATCTGAACTTGGGCAGAATATGGAACGCATGCCGCTTTAAATACGTATATAGTTTTTATTATTTATAACAGGAAATAGTTTGTAGAAATCAAAATTTTTTACAGGAAAAGGAAGTAAGTTTACAGTAGTTAATAAATATAAGTTGTAGAGACAGCACTGAATGGAAACAGGAAGCCTGGAGCAGCTTGGACAGGAAGTGGGCTACTGCAAGAGTTTTGGTAACTTAATACTTCTTGCTAGCAGCAGTTTCCTCTTCTTTTTTTTCCCACCCACCATTTTTACAAACCACGCTGGTCAAAAGTTTCCCATAGAAAAGACTACTTTCCTCTTTTGTTAAAAGAAAAGCCTACAAAGACAGCTTATAATAAGTGAGGAACCGTAAGGTCTGGGTGTAACAAAAAAATATATTTTTTTTTACTCTTCGCCATTTTGTTGTAATACATTCTACCCTGACCGACCTCACCTCCTTAGAATATTTTAAAGAATAAAAAGCATACTAAGCTTACAAGAAGCAGACTAAGGCACTTCCTTAACTTCTCTTAATATTATCTCCTCGGTTAGGAAAAGCTGGACAAAGTAAAAAGAAAATTTTTACTTGAAAATTCATTCAATTTCCAAGTGGAGAAAAATTCTCTTCTTTTTATTTTTATATTCCATGCTTAACTTTTCTTTCATTTTCCTGACTTATATTCTTTTATATATAAGTATATATATACATATTTTATTTTAATACCATTTTTATGAATATTTCATTGAACAAATCTTCGTTAGATTGTATTGTTCCCTTTCTCTTCTACTACTTCTTCTTCTGCGCCTTCTTTTACTTCGAGTGCATTTTTACTTAGTCCCAAAGTAGTTAAAGAAACGTATTAAAGTCTATTCTAGAAATCCAAGGACTTAGATGAAGTTTTAAAGTTTCTTTGAGCATAAAACTAATCACTTTTCGCCTTTTATCTTTTCTTATTTTTTCTTATTTATACTGGAGCAAGTGTTGGTCTAGTGGTCAAGAGAATGGCTTCGTATGTGGAAGGTCCCCAGTTCGAATCCCGCTTATGACTAATTTTTATTTTGTTAGAAAAAAAAATTGTTTATAGTAAAGTATGAGTTTCTGTCCCCGTCCACGACACTTAATTTGGTAGCAGGACGTTAAGCCTGAAAAAAAAAATTGGTGATTACTTTATACAGGAAACATGTACAAGTTATATAAATTCTAAACTAAAAACTAATTAAACTCGTATTTATTAGTAGCCGAGCGGTTTTATAGGCTACACCCGCAAAGCTAAGATGTATTGCGGTACTAGTCTAAGCCTTGCATTCTATTTAATGTGTTAATATGAGGAATTTATAGTAAAGTATGTCAGGCGGTTATAGGTTAGACCCGCAAAGCTAAGATGTATTGCGGCACTAGTCTAGGCCATGGATGTTATTTAATATTTAATATGAGGAATTTATAGTAAAGCATGTTTGCTAGACGAATGTATTCATTTATAATTTTACTTTACCTCAGATTCGTGTATAATAACTGCATTTACCTGTTAATTATAAAGTAATTAAAGCGGAAAAAAAGAACATTTAAAAATTAAAGAAACGTGTAAAAACCCTTCAGTGCAGAATTTCACCTTTTTGAAGGTTTGTCACTTTGTGAGCACAAGAGGCCCCCCTCCGCCAACCAATTTCTGAATATTTATTTCAACCATAATGTTATGCGAGATTAATTAAAAATAAATATTTAATTATGTAAAAATTCTAAAAAGGAAAATAATGTTTTAAATCGTTTTCTTTTTTCTCTTTTATTTTATTTTAGTTTATTTTTAAAGTAACGCGGGTCAGAAAAAAATTGATCGATTTTACAGCACAAGGTTTCCAGATCAACTTTCTGAAACGGTCCTGGAATGACCAATAAATTATGAACCCTTCAAGTATTCAAATGATATTTTGAGTTGAACAATAGTGAAGGAAAATGTAAGAAAACATGAGACTGATTTGGTTAACTGGATGTTTTCTTGAGGTTTTTCCAAGAGTGATTAAAAAAAAAATGCTCATTAGAAAAACTAGACCTAGACAACCTAGACCTACCTAGAAAAACCTAGACAAACGGTTGACGTGGAATCCCCCATACTAGACTGAAAAGACAAGAAAAACTAACCAACGCTACAAACTTCTGGCCAGACTACTTGACAAACTTTCGAAACTTAACCTACATAACAAAAGACTCTTATATCTACTGTTACTGCGAACTATTTGGTCATACGGCATCGAAGTATGGGGGATCGACTAAGCGTTCCAACTCACTACGACTCCAAGCATTACAGTCAAAAATACTTCGAACACAACCTCACTATCCATAATGACCTCAAAATCCCTTTCATTACAGAGATCTTGCTAAAACTCGTTTCTTCAAATTTCATTCCTCTAGAGCAGCTCATCCTAACCCTCTCATAGAACACCTATCTTCCTCCACATTACGCCAGGTAATCCTCTAAGGAGTTTGAAGAGAAGATGGCCTCGTGATCTTCTCTTATCGTGAGAGCAAAGCACGTTACTGGAGTGGCACCACTGGGTGCCTTCTCCACTCATGATTTTCTTCTATTTCTTTTTTTCTTTCACCATATTTGTTTGTTGCAACAACTGTTGCAGTGGTAAATTTCAATAAAAGATTTAAAAAAAAAAAAACTACCTGAATATTGCAGGGTTTTTTAAAAAAGTATAGTTGGAATTATTGACAACTGCAGCAAACGGAAGACGTATGAGGTATTTATATTTTGTTCTATGTTAAAGTAGTATCCATTTTCTTAACTATTAATGTTGAGTTTAGACAGCCAACACTTGAGTTGTTGCTAAAACCTAACGCAGTAGATTTCCAGTTTCAACTGACAATGAAAACAATAAACATAATGTGGTCTTCACTAGATAGCTAGCGCTGGCAAACGAATTGAAGAAGCAGTAAAACAAACATAGTCAATTGGCCATCAATCTCCTCTTTGTATACAATTAAGTGTGGGTGTATAAGGAGGATAGGAGATCCCAAGCTTTATCTCGATAGTGTGAAATTGAACTACTACTGAGACCTTTGTGCGCCAACTTGGACAATATACAAACCCACACCAGAAATACTCGACTAGGACATCCTGTACTGTGTTAAGATTACTGTGTTACTCTAGGGCCTGATCGGGAAACCAAGTACACACCCACCCACCCACCCACAGACAGACGGAAGATGGAACTAATGGCAGAGTTGCTTAGACTAAATCTGAAATCCTAATGAGAGTCGACTCAAGACTGAGGCTTGAAGGATCAGGAGCCTAGGAAAGAGGTGGGATTGCCATTAATGCTGGGTTATCCTTAAGATTTCCTCTTCACTCAATCCTCATTGGCTTCTCTGATTCACTAATTTATTCTTTCCTCAGGATTGATTTCAAAAGTGTTTCACTAGTTAGAACTTTAAATTATTGTATTTGACACTTTAAATAACACCAATTTTTACATAAATATATCTAATGTTTGAATCTAATTTATGCAAAATGCTCTTATTAGATTTCTTTTGAAATTCTTTTCCTAAACTATAATCTTTGATTTTATCCGTCATAACACGCACGTTAATTTCCTGACCGGCTTCGGATTTTCGTCCATCAGCAGAGGTAGATTAGCTCAGTTTGGAGTAGATGTTTCGAGTCAGCAAATTTAGTGCGAGAAGGAAACATAAGTGAAGTCGACATTAAATCTACCTCATAATATCAGCGCTATTATCCAGAACAATGAATGTAACACAGGGAAGGGATTAGCGTACTGGACTCCCACGCGGAGGTCCCGGGGTTCGAATCCAGCTACTGGACACTTAGATTTTCTCTTCCTAGGAGCTTCTTACAGCTCACTTGTCCCAGTGATGGACAGTGTTGTCTGTAACGAGAGAGAACTGTCTGGAGGCCAGCAGTGCACTGAAAAAAGCTCCATGCGCCAATAACCTTAGATGTTGAGGCGCCTTAAATCTTAAAAAAAAAAAAAAATGAATGAAACAACATTTTTCAAATAAGTAACAGCATTCTGCTGTGTCAGTATTCATTTAAACAAACATTGGCTGAGGAATCGTTTTGATGTATTAGTGTCAGACATGCGAAATTCCGGAGGCTTTAAGAGCGATGAGTTTCTCTTTAGTCCAACAACATATGTATTCTTATATCACCGGAAGTTAGCCAATAGATTTTCTGTCATCAAGGAAAACAAGTTGAAAAGAAACGTCTTCAATCTAGGAAGAAAAAGTGGTTGCTGATGTTGGTGTAGTTCTTTGAATAGCATTATGTAAAATAGTTGAATGTGCAAGTTCTTCTCTGTAAAAGAAGGAAATAGACCCTGTAGCTTTGTGGAAAAGAAAGAGACGAAGCCGGAAGGAAGCAGATGAAGGCAGACTGGAATGTGGTGGACGCCAACAGCTTTCTCGTTGAGAAGTTGCAGTGTGTGGTGTGGTGGGGGGTGGGGCGGGACGATAAGTCTGAGGGCTCTCTCACAGTTATTTGTTACTTAGCTCTCGGGCGATTTGTTCTCGTAGTTTCATTCTGCCATTTAGCACGCAGAGAGAGAGACTGAGGCTGCTAATATTGCAGTCGGTTGAACGCAGCCTTCTTGGCACACATGAACACACGACAACCCATTAACAGCTACCATACTTTACTGTAAATTTACCTCCTTATATACTATGCTCTTCTGCTACTCTCTCCATATGGAAGGTAAGAGAAAAATAAATACACTGATGTCGTCATTACAGTGACGTAAAGCCCTTTTAGAATTCCTCTCACACACACACACACACGCTCTCTTACTCAGTAATACCTTCAACATCATCCTTCCAAAATCTAATTTCATCGTTGAGTAAATTATGGAACGTAGTATTAAGAAGTGAGTTAACACTTTTTTCCCTACTGCACTTCCTTTTATTTCGTGTAAAGAGGAAGTGAAAAATCATGTCAGAATACTCGTTTTAAGGAGGAGGAAAACAAACAGGATTCAGAAGTTCAGGACATGCTATCTAGATATCAATTGTTTAGCCCGAAGATGTAGAAGATGCTATGTAGAAGATGTACTGGTGGTATGCGAGTTACTGGTTGGTGGTACGCGAAAAATAATCAATAATGGCGGACATAAAAAATTTAAAAAAAAAAATTAAATCATAAAAATACATAAAAATTATTTTAATAAATAATAATATACAGTAAAGATATAATATGTACAGTAATAAGGTTGGTCTGTCTCAAGATATACGAGAAAATATAAATAGCACATTTAACAGCAGGATTAAAATTGTCTTTCATGGGAGTATTTTCCCAAAACCCTGAAAACACAAATGATAATTGGATTTCAAAAACCTCTTCTATAAAGAAAATTTAGGAAAAACTACATCATTATCAATAAAAGATAAAGATAAAATTTAGTAAAATTATTATGTAACAGAACTTAAATGGTAACCATGTAAAGATCTGCTTAAAGAGACTGATTGTAATGAGTAAGCTCTATCCAAGCAACATTAAATTTAATTGGTACTTACAGGTAGTTGAATGCTTAAAAGTAAATTAATTTAGAAGATTTGGGCACAAATATAGTAATCCTAAAGGAAGAACTTTGTAAATTAATTAATAATTTTGAAGAGAAAAATATGTACGCAATGTTTGCATAATTTAAAAAAAGTTTTGAAACTAAGATCCTACACTTTACTAAGTTTATAAAGTGAATATGAACTTGGAACTTCTTTGTAACAGATACATTGTATCTCTATACAAATAAATATGATTATAATAATAAAATAACACACTCGGAATAACAAATTAAACGAAATACAATCATTTTTACGAAGTGGTACAATTTAGCAGATGTATGTACTACCAAGTGGTAGGGCGAGCCAAAAAATAGGTTGGGAAATGCTGATGTAGAGTATCGTCTTCCTGTGGTCCATGAACAAACAATGCCATGGATGTAGTATTGGATCTTTTTAGGATGCCAAGGATTTAGTAGGCATCTTTAAAAGGTGGGAATAACTTTGTCCAATTTTTTTTTTGGTGCCATCAAAGTAAATAAAAGAGGAACTTTAAAGTTAATCAAATTGTTGAAGGAAGTAACTGAAGTAGTAGCAATTGGCCTTGAGAAGCTCGGGGCCGGACGTGACGTAGCACTAAATAGAACATCTTCTATTCTAGACTAGACGAACAGTCCGCAATACTCCTGTTCTATTTAATTGGCCTTCTTTTACACCCTTAAAGTTTTATACAGCTTAGTTTTTCTTTTTTCACTTTGAGTTCCTCGTGGCCTCCCTATTATTCTCTTAGGAAAACCTAGTAAATTTGATCTGACTACTTCTTAATTCGTTTTACTGCTTAAAAGAAAAACTTGCGACAACTTTGGGAAAAGCAATTTTTGAGAAAAGCGGGGAGGCTACACTCTCCCTCTATTTTACTCAACAATACCGTGAGTATAACGGATCTAAATTTTCAGGAATATCCGTTTTGAGGTCTACTACATCCGGAAAAGTGTTTTTTTTTTACAAATTGGTCTGTGTGTGCGTAACTAAAAAAAAACGATAAATCGCATAAAATGTTCTTCATTCTCCGAAAATCTCGAGTTAATATCTCGAGCTAAAAAAAAAAGTTGATATTTCTCTTAGTTATCACAAAAACTGGCTATGTCATGGACACGGCCGTGAGTTGTACGTGAATACGTTTACGTAACAGGTTATATTTTTTATATAAAATATTTTTATTTATGTTTTCGACGATCGAACACAATCTACGCCTACACAGTCCGTTGTCGATGTAGAAGCGATTTCATCATCCACTTGCATAATTTCAACCGCCCCAGCTGCAGATGTACTGGACACCGTCGTTGATCCGCTCGGCCGCATTCATTCTTTTACGTTCCCGACGGCACAGCTTGACTCGATCATATGGTGTTTTATTATTAACAATCGATTTCTTCTTGAGAAGCCCTTTCCAACCGTATACCGATCTCTGTATTTGGTTTTGGCTTTTCGACGCGTATAGGCCGGACATTATATATTTTTGATAATATTTTTTTTATTTTAACATCTTATATTCACTGTCACTATTTTACACTAATGTTTCATATACAATCGATAGATTGTGACGACAGCTGACGATTAAAACTTAAACGAACATCGTAGCTTCTCCGAGTCAAAAGGTATACTAATTACAAATCTCGATACGCAGCAAAATGATCTCAAAATGGAGGCGCTTCCCCCTCCACTGCGCACGATGCGTCACAGCCCTCGCTTACCGTAATGAATTCTTTGATCCTTTAGCTATCCAGTGGTCTAATTTAATTTTGGATGTAGAGGATAGATTCGAAACTATAATGCCAAACTGTATCCTCCGATTTTGTTATCATTAGGTTTTTTGGATTGCCACCATATGATAGCAAATTTAAAGACGTATTCACGTCAATAAGATTTTAGTAAAAAATCAGCAGACCGGAAGTGCCACTTTCCGAATAGAATCTTCCTGTAATTTAAGATTTTCTCGCAATCAGCTGCTGCGATTTTCATTTAAACTTTGTGCAGTGATTACGAACATATTAAATCTACAACTTTTACTGGGAATTTTTTTTTGAATTAAAGGTACTTCTGAGTGTGGAGATATATCTCGAGATTTTCGGAGAATGAAGAACATTTATGAGTTCCAACTTTGAGAATAGTAGTGCCAGATTTTTTTATGATTATTTTAGAGATTATGTTATTATTTCATGAAAAAAAAAAATTGTCACGAATTTAAAACCAGCTGGTGTGCTAGTAAGATAAGAAAACATCAATCCGGCAGCCATTTTGGATATTAAATGAAACATAAGGGAATTCGGGTAACATTTGCGATTAAGTGTGATTAGGTTCCATGTTCTCTCTCTGTCTCTATCTCTTTCTTTCATTCAGCCTGCATTCAGATAGTGATAATAGTAAGGTTCCCAGAAATTTACAGGAATACAGGCCGATATGATAAAGAGCGGGGATGAGATGGAATAGTGAAACTGTGAATGGATGGTAAACGTTCGTAATCCAGAATTCACAGAATGCTTTAATCTATATTCATAACGTTTTGCTGAACGGAATAAAGGTGCTACATAGCGACATGAAGCCCATACATAATGGTACAACCCCCCATCCCCCACCAAAACATCGTTTTACCCATCCTCAACCGGCCATTTTGGTCCTGATAAATTATTATTGTTTTACATAAATATCTTTAATGTGCTGGAATGAACAATTAGATTTCACTTATCATCAGCTTATCTTTTCTTCACATTTTTTTTTGGTATTATCCCCCCCCCACAAAAAAATGGGCCAATCATTAAAATAATATTTAAAAAAAGAAAAACCTTTCTTTCTCTCTCTCTCTCTCTCTCTCTCTTTCTCTCTCTCTCTCTCTCTTACCGCAGTCAACAAAAATTTAAATTTTCTTGTAACTTACAAATGATAAGAATAATCTTCCTTGAAAAAAAAAATGCCCAAAATATATTCAAGTAAATTGTCACTTCTGGTAGGCGGATTTTCATCATGTTTGGACAGCCAAGGACTTCACCGCCTTATGCGTCACTAGAACTGGGGTTCACAACCTGGTGGTACGCGTACGAGTTGCTGGTTGATGGAACATGAAAAATAATCAATAATGGCGTACATCAAAGATTTAAAAAAAAAAAAAAAACTGAAATCATAAATATGAATATATTGGTTTCATGACCGTAAATTGTTAAACTTAGGATGGAAGATTTGCGAGGAATCGGTCCAAATAAAACAACTCGTCTTTTTGCCAACGTTTCGACAAATATATTGTTCTCTTCAGGGCGTGGCTATGCGGGTTGGTTGAGTTACAGAAACTGACCCGCATAGCCACGCCCTGAAGAGGACAATATATTTGTCGAAACGGTGGCAAAGAGACGAGTTGTTTTTTATTTGACCTATAATTCATGAAAAAAAAAATTAATTAATAATATTAGGGAAGGGATTAGCTATGCGGTTAGCGTATTGGATTCCCACGCGGAGGTCACGGGTTCAAATCCAGCTACTGGACCCTTAGATTTTCTCTACCTAGGAGCTGCTTACAGCTCACTGTCCGGTGATGGACAGTGTTGTCTGTAACGAGAGAACACTGTCCGGAAGCCGGCAGTGCACTGAAATAAAGCTCCGGGCGCCAATAACCTCAGATGTTGACGCGCCTTAAATCATTTTTAAAGAAATATTAATATAAAAGTAAAGTTGTTAATAAGGTTAGTCTGTCTCAAGATATAAGAAAAAATATAAATAGCACATTTTACAGGATTAAAAATTGTCTACCCACGTTAAGTACTTAGGACTAACTTTAGACAACAAACTGACTTTCACTACGCACATATAGGACAAAGTAAACTCAGGCAAACTGGACTACAAGACTATTATTTCCTCTTCTCTCACATGACTCCAAAATGACTGGTGACTAACAAACTACTCCTCTACAAAGTAGTCATTAGGCCGATGTCTACGCCTGCTCCGCTTGGAGCCTAGACTTGTAGTAAGTAGTAGCAACATCAAGAAACTCCAGGACAACACAAAGAACAAATTTCACAGACTCGCAACTTCTATATCCAAAATCGTCTGCTCAAACTCCTTTCCATCCTAGACAGTCCATCCCAATCCACTCTGCCGCGACATAGCCTCCTACAGATCCTTCTACAACATACAGGACACAGAAGACTAAAACATATCCTACTCTAACTCTCTACACTAGCTGCAGCTTTTTCCTCTCCTTTTTTCCCCTGCATTCCCATCCTCCTCACCTAACTTTTCTCTTACTTCACTTAGTTAAGAAGGTTGAAATGTATAATACATTTATTTTATGTATATATTTATAGTAATCAATATTTATACATTCCTGTAGTTCCTAAAGTCTTCTTTCTTCGAAATGTTTACTAAATGTTATTATAGCACGACTTTTTCTGATTGGTTGTAGCAACTTCCGGTAGAAGATGTGACTTTAGAGGAAATCTCCCCAATTCCAGACGTTCTCCTAATCGAATTTTCTGTAAAAAAAAAAAGAAAAGAAAAAAAATCTAGTACTTCCCGACGACCAGTTTTAACCAAATACTTAATTTGGCATCCTGTGCTGGTAAGTTCTGATGGATATAATCACGAAACTTCTCGACAGACGGCCTTACGAGCCATTGTCTAAGATGTGCAAATTATTTTATGTGAAAAGTTATTTTGAATTGTTTTTGTTAGTGTATTGTTTATTTATTTTTATATTGTTTATAGTTTAATTTATGTTTAATTGGAGGATATCATTCTGTAATAAGTACATACTTTTCTGTTCATGTATTTTTCATATATTTTGTAAATATACATCATTCATTCATTCAAACACGAAACTAATTTTTTACAGTCTACTTTTTGGGACTCAGAAGACCATCAGCTGAAACATCATGAAGAAGATAGATTACCATTTTTATTTACGCATAGTTTGCAAAGTAATGGACTCGTTTGAATTTCCAAACAATGCTTTCCTTTGTGAAAAGAAAAAAAAAAAACAGATTTTAATCAAAGATGGCTAAAAGTTTGTGGCGGTCCGTTTTTATAGCCTTTCCAGCCTTTCCCAAAGTTAGGGGGGTCACTGACCCAGTCTCGGCCGGGCTATAATACTGTGCATGAAGGTGCGGCCTCTCTGTCGGTGGTATTACAATTCTCATGCAATACAAAACTGGCTAGGGTGTGGTAAGGCAGAGTTTCAAAAAACCCTTTAATGTTAGAAGTAAAGCTGTAAAAATTAACGAACTAGAAGTTAACCTCTACACCAATAGCTTTGAATTCAAAATGAAAACTTAATGTCGCAAACACACGTCACTGAATGAAACAATGAAAATAATTGAAAAAATAGATTTTTCAAGCGGGGTGGGGGGTCAGCTGAATTTTTGCTCCGGTTAATGAGCGAGCATTTTTAAATTTGTTAAATTTAAAATCTTGCGATGAAAAGTTAAATTAATTACAACATTTTAATTCATAAATATTTGCTGCTAAATGAGCTAATAATTGGGTCATTAAAGTTGCGACTTTTTTTTAGCTCTACGATCCCAGGAAAGGATCCTGGAGCTTCTCAATGATGCTTCGGTAAACCTTAAAAAGGATGTTCATTATTTTTAGTGACTGATTCATAGTTTCAATAGGATGAAAAAATAATTGCCATTTCAGTCGTGATACATTTATTCTGCTGAGCTTTCGACCTAGAGACTAGGTGTCATCTTCAGGGCTAGTTTACAAAGTAATTTTTTACATCATTAAAGGGTTGGTGTGTCTATTCTTGTCTGTTCAATAGACACTCAGTCCATGAACAGACAAGACAGAAGGCACACCAATCCCTGTAATGTAAAAATATTACCTTGTAAACTAGCCCTGAAGATGAGCTAGTCCCTAGGTTGAAAGCTCAGCAGAATAAATGTATCACGACTGCAAACTGGCATTTATTTTTTCATCCTACTTACAAAGGATCCTATTTCGAGATCTAAGCTCCAAGACAAAGAAAGGTATGGTATGGTATGGTTGTGCCCAGATTCCGAGATTTCATATCTCGGTAAGCCTAGCAAAAACAAAAATAGCACAAGTCATTGCTGTGGAGATCATTAAATTGAGATCCTGGCAAGCGTTTTTACCGGAAATAAAGTCTTCTTCTACTGTGAGTGATTCAGGATGTAGGGGCAGCAAACTTCCTGTAGCAGAGAGTACTGTAGGAAGACTTCCGAGTACCTGAACCTTTTTTATCCAGTTGTTGAATTGCTCCACAAGTGCAGTGCATCAAACAGTGGATATCCAACAAGCCGCCAGTAGATATGCGAAAAGACCATGGTCATGGGTCCTCTGTAACTGTCTAGGCTGTATCCGAAAGAAGAAGAAAACGGAACTGCACAGATTGTGTCCAAGCGGAAAACTTGCTCGCTCAAAGATAGCACAAATAATCAACGGCTTTTTTTGTCCACCTAAAATTGTGTAAGCTGTGTTATACGTATGTGTAGGCGAGTTTGTTTGTATTTGAGCGAGATTATATGTTTGTAAATATTTACTTAGAGGTTGTTTTATTTACTACAGTAAAAGATAGCAACAATAATTTAATTATTTTTGTTTACCAGACACGTTTTATAAATACTTAAATTTCTTCACTTTTTTTATTTATTAAATTTATTAATTTATTTTTCTTTTGTTGGGTTATCGAAATTTATTGTTAATTTTAATTAACACATCTTTAGCAGATGGACTGAGTCTCATTTTTGTGATTTGTATATTATTACTATTATAATCCCCATTGCTTTGATGGCCCATGAACGTAAGATGGCCTACGATCTAAGGGAAGTCCTCGGAAGATCGGAGGCGAGGGATCACTCAATTCGCTCCTGGCATGAGAGGTGGCAGACGGACAACCGAGGCAGATGGACTGCTCGGCTTATTGACAGCCCTTCTGAGTAGGCTGGAAGAGAGCATGGCGAGGTCGACTACTACCTCACCCAGTTTCTTGCAGGGCACGGGGGGGTTTCACCTTGTATAGGATGGGGAAACGTTGGAGACCCTGACATATATCTTCGGAGACTCTGACCTCGATGACGCCCATCATACATTCTTTATGTGTGATAGATGGGTGCAAGAGAGGTAGTGCTTGGTGCAAGAGATCGGGAGAATCACGCCCGAAAATATAGTAGGGATTATGCTCTCCCACAGAGTCGGCAGGGATAGAGTGGCTACCTTTGTATTAAAGAATATTAAAAAGAAAGAAACAGGAGCTGGACTTCCATCTACTCCTGAGGTAATAGAGAGCCGAATGAAAGCCGGTAGGAGCTCGTATGAGCTATTGTGAGGCACCAACCTGAAGTAATGCGTAAGTGGTTCCAAGGTGGGTTTCTCTGCCTCTAGGGGAGGTGGGTTTTTTAGTGGGTGAGGGTCCCACATACCGTAGGTATTGCTCCACGACGATGCATAATGCATTTATCCCTCTCCATAATAAAATATTATTATTACCCGAAGGCTTTAAGTTTTAGCCAGAAGATCCTGGCAAAACTCTTTGTCTAATTAAACATACAGGACTGGGACAGGCATAACTAGTGGGGGGTGCGACAATAGACCCTGTGGGGTCAACGTGGCTTCGGCAATCTGTCTCTAAGTTGAGTTTACACCAAGCTAAGTTGCTTTGCGTATCAAGTATTATTAATAGGGAACTTCAGTAGATCCACTTTTTGCACAAGACCGTTTTCTTAAAAAGAAACACTTAGACTCGGATGACCCCCCTCATAACTATTATTTCCGGTAGCGGTGAGATTTCGAAAATGTAGCATGATCGATATATATCGCAGTTCTCTATCTAGTTAAAGGAAGTAAAATAAAAAGGAATGGTAGCAATTAGAAAAGCGGCTGCAGAAGGACTTTTGACAAACAGAGACGATGAATGCAATGAAGTCAGCACAAGCTGGCTCAACCGGAAGGACAAAGGAAGTGAAAAAAAAATTATTTCAATAGAAGAACCTTGGATGGGCTTTCCTCCGTGAAAGGAGGCATACACTTATAAAAAGAACTTAGACATCAAATGAATTTAAACAAATCTAGTCGCAAACAACCCTTAGTGAGACTACAAAAGTCAAGTAAAAAAGCCCATGAATGAAAAATTAAAAAAAATACGAACAATGAAGTCCCACATTTTTAAAATCAGTGAACAAAATGGAATGACTTTTCCGCCTTGGAACAATAGAAAACTTTATTTAATTACTTTTCCTCCATAACAATGGTGAAATGGAGCAACACTCGCTTCCGCTAAATACTGTCCGCGCTAGATTTCCTGCAAACTTCGAACGCGAGTAATATTTAATTCTGTTCAGAGGGAATCTAGCCTACACTCACACGCGAGAATTATCCGCTATCGAATTTCCGGGGGAAAAAAGGTTTCCGGCTAGAAGTTGTAGATTTAGGTGTTCGTAATCACTGCACACAGTTTAAATGATAATCGCAGCTGCTGATTGCGAGAAAATCTTAAATTACAGGAAAATTCTATTCGGAAAAGTGGCACTTCCGGTCTGCTGATTTTCATCGAATTTAGGAAAATCAGTCTCACATTTGATTCTTATTAATATTATACAGGTGGTAATTCAGTGCAATGAACAGTAATGGCACATTAGAGTAATGCCTACCACCCAACCTTCTTCTTCAAAAGGGTCTTTAAACAAATTTTTTGTAGAGTCTACAGTATCCATAAAAATTTCAACAAAAATTACTGTCATAAAAACGCCAAAAGATGGGCATAAAATAGACTCTGGACCTAAATATCCAATAAAACATCATAAATTAGTTTCTATAGGCGCCACAATAGCCGAGCGGTTATAGGCTAGACCCGCAAAGCTAAGATGTATTGCGGTACTAGTCTAGGCCTTGGATTTTATTTAATGAGTTAATATGAGGAATTTTGTAGTAAAGTATGTTAGGCGGTTATAGGCTAGACCCGCAAAGCTAAGTTGTATTGCAGTACTAGTCAAGTACCTTGGATTTTATTTAATGGTTAATACGAGGAATTTTATAGTAAAGTATGTTAAGCGTTTATAGGCTAGACCCGCAAAGCTAAGATGTATTGCGGTACTAGTCTAGGCCTTGGATTTTATTTAATGTGTTAATATGAGGAATTTTGTAGTAAAGTATGTTAGGCGGTTATAGGCTAGACCCGCAAAGCTAAGATGTATTGCGGTACTAGTCTAGCCTTGCATTTTACATTAATGGTTAATATGAGGAATTTACAGTAAAGTATGTTTGCTAGTCGCCTCCGTACACGACACCCAATAAGAAGGACGTAAAGCCTGCCTAAAAAAATAGGCATTTACTTTACTTTACTTTTCTAGTTTCTATACGCATCACAAAAATATATAGTTGGTTCTTAGATTTCCATTTTTTTTTTTAATTATTGCGCCAAAATCTAAGTTCTCTTATTTTAGAAGTAGATTACTGAGGCAAATAGGAGCTAGCGACTAAATTACAGATTCGCTAGCTCTTTAGTGGCTGGCCATTGTCCAACAGTTTCCTTGTTCTGGCACCACGGTACAAGGACAACCTCTTAATGTAAGAACGGATATAAATACACGGAACATTTACTTTAAACATATTGGGAAATTCTGGTGGAAAGCTACCAAATATTTTCCTCTGTTCATGGAGTTTTTTTTTTGTTTTCTTGTTAATTATCTTTTTATAGTTATTTGCATCATAATAAAGATAATAATAATAATAATAATAATGTTTTATTTGAATAGAGAATACAAAATATACATATTCTTTCTATAAACATCAATGACATGGTACATTACCGTCTGTCAGAGTCTCATTTGAAACAAAAAATATTAACTTAATGATAAATACATATTTAATGAAAAGAAAAGTGAGGAAAAAGAAAACTATAATTACATAAGAATACTAGTTTTTAGTGTCACAGTAGTATTTGGTAATAATAATTAAAGAAGGAGAACTATATACAATATATAAATTAATAGTTAAATTCATTAACTAAATACCTCCTATAGCGCATCGCACATTTTACAAAATTAATTAGAACTCTCCAATTACTACCATTTAGTAAGCATAGGACTTCTTCTTTATTAAGCACGCGCTTATTAAAGTATCGGATCCTGAACTCTCTCATAATGGGGCATTCAGCCAAGAAATGAAAAGTAGATTCAATAAGACCTAAAGTTGCACATTGAACACAAATAATTGCGAGTGATCCAGGGTTTATAATTTAATCATAATAAAGATAATAGTCAAGGAAAACTTCTATTATTTAAATATTATATACTAGTCGTGTTTTCTAAGTACCGTTTTTGAAATTAAAAAAAAAACAAATATGGTATACTTTTCTTAACAATTTTATTTTTACATGAAAGCCTGGTACCTTAGTCTATTTTGCTACATAATTGCCACTAATTTTGAGGCACTTAAGGCACCACGGTAGCCGAACGGTTATATGCTAGACCCGCAAAGCTAAGATGTATTGCGGTACTAGTCTAAGCCTTGCATTTTATTTAATGGTTAATATGAGGAATTTAGTAGTAAAGTATTTTAGGCGGTTATAGGCTAGACCCGCAAAGCTAAGATGTATTGCGGTACTAGTCTAGGTCTTGTATTTATTTAATGGTTAATATGAGGAATTTATAGTAAAGTATGTTAGGCGGTTATAGGCTAGACCCGCAAAGCTAAGATGCATTGCGGTACTAGTCTAGGCCTTGCATTTTATTTAATGGTTAATATGAGGAATTGACAGTAAAGTATGTTTCCTAGTCGCCACCGTCCACGACACCTAATTTGGTAGTTGGACGTAAAGCCCGCCTGAAAAAATAGGCAATTACTTTACGTTTACTTTACTATTAAGGCACTTATCGTATCGTACAACCAGCACTCTGCCTCCTGACTTGACTACCACTGCAACACGGTCGTTTTGTCGTCATCATCGACGTCGTCGTGGAGCTGACCACCCAGATGCATTTACAAATGCAGAAACCGGTAGTAGTCACTGATTCCCAGTGTGGTAAACGCCACTTTTTGGGGCTTAAGAGACCTAAAAGTGGGCATTTCCGGTAGGAATTCAAAATTGAAAATCTGCACGATTACAGTACTTCCTGTTACTGTAGCAGACTTAGAGAAAGAAAAAAAATAATAATAATAAAAATAATCCAAAACTTCTATGACAATTTGCTGAATCATCCAGAAAATAAAGTATTGCCAGAAGACACACAGTTAAATGACTTTGAAAGGTGGGAAGAATTGTTGGATTGAGTATAAAAAGCAAGTAGTAAGTCGTACGAAACGAAACCATTCTACTGGGCTTCCAATACGGAGATCTAGGACTGAAGAAAAGGCGTCCATGATGTTCGTAGGAATGTAGTAAATTGTTTTGAAGAAACACTTGAAGAAGAAGACAGCTTAATGTTGGAGTTACACGGGAAAGTCGTGGTTCAAGGAGCTCTGTAGGGTATTTAATTGTAGGCACTACGTGGAAGATTTAAAACAAAGAAACTAAAAACCCAAGAACGAAAAAGATATGACGATATACCAACAACCTAGAGGCGTGTTCAAGATGAAGAAAGCAAAGAAACTACTTGCTAGTGCATTCTTCTCGGACTGGTGAGTTTTTATACGCAGACAAATGAGTTCCTAGCTGTCAGGATGGGGCGGCGTTAAACAGTGTGGGTTATAAACAAAGTGGAAGAGCCAGCCATCTGTATTTGTGACATTCTGGGAGTGATGAACAGACAGACAATTCTCTGCCTCTCTGCTTGGTCAATCTACTCTTTCATTCTCTTTATTTAATAAAATTTTTGTCTCGTTTTTAGTTTCTCCACAACACTGGGTAAACCACTAGAACTCCGCCTCTGTCTCTGGGACAAGCTCCAAGATTTGGCAACTCAATCTGGAGTTTTACCAGCAAATAAATATATTTCAATTTAACCCTTTGTGTTGTGGCCAAAACATTTATAAAAAACCAAATAAATAACCCAACTTTCTCTGTTTGGCGTGCACCAATTAGTGAACTCATGAGTGGCTGCCAGATTAAAGTGAGCTCCACATGGAATTTATAATCTATTCTGGATATTTTATTAGCTGCTAATCTTGGTACCAGTTGTACCAGTTGGAGACGTTCTTTAGTTTTAAGTAGTACCCAGCTGTTTAAAAGCGGTTTGTTTATTTAAGGTTGCTAGGTTACGGATATTTGTTTTTTTAATGTTGTCAAGGTTACGAATGTTTTTTAGTTTTGCAAATTGTTGAGTTAAAGAATTGAAGAGGATTGTTGGTGGAGGAATGCTAGTGCCTAGGTTTGCCTTTCTGTTATTTGATACCCTTTTGTGTCGTTCCACTCATTACAAGCAAGAGCTACAAAGTCTGTCCAATGTAACTGGCAGAAAAATCATTCTAGAACTATTTTACAGAATGGATATTCACTTTATTTATTTTTTTTTTTGTATCATTTTTATGAAAACGGTTTCAACTAACTGCTTTAAACTTTGTACTCATGGTGGTTTATTTGAAACATATTTCCTAGAAAATTTGATTAAGGATAACCAACTACTTATTTCTAGGAGTAATCCCTCTAAAGGAGTAATCCCTCTAAAGGAGTAATACCTCTAAAGGAGTATAATACCTCTAAAGTATTACATAATCTGCGGTGTTCTGCTTTATATACTATACACTAAGATTTGATGTTTCATAAAAGAAAATTTGTTCATTTTACTAAGTAGTTTTTGAGAATTATTTCGAAAATGGCTTCTACGATTCGTCCAAACTGTTTGTTTGTACAATATGCTAATAGAATTTTAATTAGAAAATTCATTTTATTGCAGTTCTAGGCATAAGATAGGGGTAGGCTTTCCTATGAGAAGTCAATACAGAAGAAAATAGAGTTTCACATTTTAAATTTCAGAGTTGGAGAAATAGAAAAACAGAAATAAGAGAATAGATTAGAAGAAAAAAGAAAGTTAGAATGAGAAATCCATTTGACTTGGGCAGTTGTTATTGAGTTGTACCAGTTGGAGACGTTCTTTAGTTTTAAGTAGTACACAGCTGTTTAAAGGAATTTGTTTATTTAAAGTTGCTAGGTTACGGATATTTGTTTATTTAATGGTTGCTAGGTTACGGATATTTGTTTTTTTTAAAGTTGCTAGGTTACGGATGTTTTTTGGTTTTGCAATTTGAAGAGTTGACATTAGGAGGTTATAAGTGAACAGTTCAGTGTTTTTGGTTGGTTTTTTTTATTTATAAAATAAAATAAAAGGTGTTTTACATGTGGTATTTATTAAATAAGTTTGATCAGTTTGAAAGTTGACTGAAACAGTGATTTGTTAAGTTACTTCAAATAGAAAAACATCTTTTATCATATCTTCAATACTTACTGCATGTACAAGTTATAGAAGGCTGAGATTTTTTAGTAAGAGAAGTTGGTGTGAGAGATTCATGCCAGTTTTGAAGGAAGGAAGCTGTAAGGGATAGCGTAGGGCACCATAAATCAGAAGGTACACCAGTCTCACAAGGACACAGTCGACTTTTCCAGCCCTTTGGTACGAATTCCTAGATAGGTACCTAACCTAACCTAACCATATTACTTTTAGTAAAATAAAGTTTTTTCTGGACAACATTGAACGGAAAATTAATTTTCATTTTTTTAAACACAGCAAAATAAATAAACAGAAAGAAAAACGGAAAATTCATTAGAAAAGTGTTTTTTTGTTAGGAAAACAATGCCGTTATTGAGTTGATGGCCGGAGTGGGGAGTAAATTCATTCAGTTTATTGTTTGAAAAGGCCATTATTTCCCCCCAGCCTTGGGGAAAACCTGGGAAATCTAGTTGTACTGCGTTACACAGGGCTACTCATGATATACTAAAACAGTGTAGGGTTCTTTTTTTTCTTTTTTGTTTTTGTTAAACAAAAAATATAAAGAAAATAACGGTGAGTGGGGAGTTTAAAAATGGAAAGAGTGGGGAGGATTCCCCTAGTAGGGGCGGAACTCAACATGGGCTTAAATAGAACTCTTTTCTTTTTTTCGATATATATTTTTCCCTTTACTACCTTTACAAATATTTTCCGGAAAAGCGCTAGGATTTGTTTGCTTGCTCTTTTTTTTTTCTATCGATTAATTTCCCTTATGCTTTAAGGGGAAAAATTATAATCGTGTAGAATTTTCCTTTTGTGTCAAAAAATATATACAGGGTGTCCCAAGCTATATGGATAACGACTTTTTCTCGGAAACTAAGATAGCTAGAAAAAAAACTAAAAAATACGTGTTCCCTTAGTTTTTTGTTAGGAATCCAAATTTACTTCGTAAATTTTTTTCGGTGCTTCCAGAAGCGAGGTACAGGCACCAACTTCATTTTTTCAAATAGGAAGGTGCGGTTTTTATTTCAGAAATAGATTTCTCTATTTTTTAAAGAAAAATTTACTGGAACGGTTTTTTTCTGTGAGCGATATTTTAGAAGTTATGAATGAAAACATGATTCTTATAATAAACATCAAAATGGTAATATTTTAACGATTTTTTGATTGAATAAGAAGAAAAGTACTATTTTATCATAAATTTTACTCCTCATTAATATTGCAGATCATGCTCGAAATGGCCTCCACAATTAGAGATGCATAGACATGCACTTTCCTGCCAATTGCCCCTTACTGCCAAAGAAGTACATTCGGCTTTAACCGAGTTACAGGCATCTATTATTCTCTGCTTTAGTTCATCTACAGATGCAATCCCTGCTTGATTCTGATACCTAGATTTAGAAATGCTTTTAGATAAGCAGAAATAAGGAAAGAAAGAAAAAAGTTATGCCTTGTTTTTCAGGTATCCCCAAAGGAAATAGTCCGTAGGTGTCAAATCCGGTGAACGAGATGGCCACTGAATCGTCCCCCATGTCGATATAATACCACGAGGCATGTAAAGAGATATCTCGATAGGCAATTTGATGGGCATGTTATATCGACACGGGGGCTATTCAGTATACTCTCTCACTCTCACAGGACTTGACACCTATGGACTATTTCCTTTGGGGATACCCGAAAAACAAGGTGATTATTCATAACTTTTTTCTTTCTTTTCTTATTTCTGCTTATCTAAAAGCATTTCTAAATCTAGGTGCATCAGAATCAAGCCGCGATTGCATCTGTAGATAAACTAAAGCAGAGAATAATAGATGCCTGTAAGTCGGTTAAAGCTGAATCTATTTCTTTGGCAGTAAGGGGCAGGAAAGTGCATGTCTATGCATCTCTAATGGTGGAGGCCATTTCGAGCATGATCTGTAATATTAATGAGAAGTAAAATTTATAATAAAATAGTACTTTTCTTCTTATTCAATCAAAAAACCGTTAAAATATTACCATTTTGACATTTCTTATAAGAATCATGTTTTCATTCATAACTTCTAAAATATCGCTCACAGAAAAAAAACCTTTCGAGTAAAAGTTTCTTTAAAAAAATAGAGGAATCAATTTCTGAAATAAAAACCCCGCCCCCCTATTTGAAAAAATGAAGTTGGTGCCTGTATCTCGCTTCTGGAAGCACCGAAAAAAATTTACAAAGTAAATTTGGATTTCTAACAAAAAACTAAGGGAACACGTATTTTTTAGTTTTTTTCTAGCTATCATAGTTTCCGAGAAAAAGTCGTTATCCATATAGCTTGGGACACCCTGTATATACAGGGTGACCAAAATTATATGCTCCACCCACTTTTTTTTTAACGGCGGGAAATTTCGAAAAAATAAAAAACACGTATTTAATCATTTTTAGTCTAGTTTATTTTCAGTGATTGACCCATTTTTTTAAACCCCTGTATCTCGAGATACAGCATCCAACTTTTGTTTTTCAAATGGAACGTTATATTTTTTTTTTGCATATTTTTGTAGTATTTGATCTCCTAAAAACAACAAAAATTTTTTTGAAATCGCTTAGGTTTTTCAAAAGTTATGGGTATTTAAAATATGAAAAACAAATTTCAGTTTACTGTCAAAATTACGTTATTTTTTTTTAAAGAATCTATTCAAACTGGGCACAACCAACGGATAGGCAAGCCAAAACTCTGGACTCCCACGCTTTGCTTGTAGCAGCACTTATCGTGGCGAAGTCAAGATCTAGGCAGGCTAGAAGTATTCGACGTTCAGGTTGCTTTTTCTACAAACGTTTAGGTGGAGTTATAGGAAATCAACTAATCGGCCCATACTTCTACAGAGAGAACTTAACTGGTGCAAGGTATCCAACTTTTTTTTCAGAGACATTTTGCCAGTTCCGCTTGAAGATGTTCATCTACAACATCGTCGGCTAGATATGTATTTTCAACAAGATGGTTGCTTGGCACATAATGCGAGAGTGGTTCGAGATTACCTGGACAGAAATTTCCATGAAAAGTGCTTAGGGACTCATTGTCCCATCCAATGGCCACCTCGATCTCCGGACTTGACCCAAGTGGACTATATTTTGTGGGCATGCCAAAAAAATAAAGTGTAAAGTATCCTTAATCCCGTGACTTTAGTCGATGATCTGAAACGTCTAATTACTCTAGCCTGCCTAGATCTTGACTTCGCTGCCATAAGTGCTGCTACAAGCAAAGCGTGGGAGTCCAGAGTTTTGGCTTGCCTATCCGTTGGTTGTGCCCAGTTTGAACAGATTCTTTAAAAAAAATAACGTAATTTTGACAGTAAACTGAAATTTGTTTTTCATATTTTAAATTACCATAACTTTTGAAAAACCTAACCGATTTCAAAAAAATTTTTTTTGTTGTTTTTAGGAGCTCAAATACTACAAAAATATGCAACAAAAAATATAACGTTCCATTTGAAAAATAAAAGTTGGATGCTGTATCTCGAGATACAGGGGTTTAAAAAAATGGGTCAATCACTGAAAATAAACTAGACTAAAAATGATTAAATACGTGTTTTTTATTTTTTCGAAATTTCCCGCCGTTAAAAAAAAAAGTGGGTGGAGCATATAACTCTGGTCACCCTGTATATCCAACAATTTTTAAACTGCGTCATCATCGAAAGTACGTGAAGTCCCTGGCGCTTGGAAATGATAAAAAAAGTAATTCCCTAAAAAGAGATTGGTGGAAAAGCTCTCATAAAGATACAGTAGGGAAGGTTTTGGCTGTGTTCGGATTCAATGTCTGGAGTGCAGTTCACTGAGAAAAGCTCCAGGATGTTGACGTTCTTTTTTGTTAGGGATTTAGGAACTAGGGATTTAACTTGAAGATTGGACAGCTAAAACGGAAACTCTTTTTACTGGTTAGTCCTGGTCCAAGAAAGTTCATTTCTGGACATCTCGTAAATTCCTTCATCTCTATGAGAATTGGTGGAGGGGTTTGATTAGTTTTATCAGAGTTTGGGACACCGTTTCCTTTACGCCCCACCATTTACATTTGAACGCTGAATTGTTTGGTTTGTCTAGAAAATGCAACCATTTTTCTCCACAACAAACTCACCGACTGACTTTGAACCACTTTTTCTGGTTTATTTCTGGTGAAAAAAACAAACAAAAAAGCTAAAGAAATGCTGCATATGATCACAATAAAAGCTCTAAGGATAGAAGAAGAAGTTGGGGAAAAAACTGACTAAAACCTAGTAAAATTACCAATGCGAGGAGGATAACTAGAGTACGCCCAGTTTGATGGAGATGGCTGTTTTTAGTGAGGACATTCTTGGAATACAGGAGTGCAGTAGGTAATAGATTATTCCCAGGGGACGACCGGCTTAGGATAATGTGCAGCGGTGTTAGAGAGAGCCAAGCTAAATGGCCGAGTGTATATATTGCCGCAGGTGTAAATTACCTTCCAGGTATTCTAGGAGAGAACAATACTTAGTAACTTGCCTGCTGTGTGTTTTCAACAGAATTGTTCCCTTCAAATCCCAAGAAATAGTTTCCAAGTCTTTACAATTGATTACATCAAGACAAACCTGAAGTAAATAATATTCTATCCAAAACTATTCGTCCGCTAATTTTATAGTGACCAATATTTCAAACAACAAACTTGGGTTTCCATTTCTACAATGAGGACTATCTCTGCCGGCCAGCACTTTCTGCCCTTCTGGCCAGGACTGGAAGTTTAATGTGGCTGCACTACGTTTTAGAGGAAGAGGTTTAAAAAGCTTCTTTTTTTTCTTTTTTAATCACGAACTGTGAAAAAACTTTGAAGGGCAATAATAGACCTTCCTGGCCTTAGGGCAATTTGGGAGAGCAAGATAATAAAACACAAAATAAAGGAAAGGGTGATGAACGCCACCAACACTCAGAATACCAAATACTTAAGTAGATGAACAAAATAATTTTATTCTACAATTAAAACAAGAACACCAAAAGATATAAATACGGGTCTAGACCTAAAATATAATTGATAAAACTTACAGTTCTTTTAGTTTATTTTACACTTTGCAACGCTGACTGATTTGTTCAATAATAATTGACACTGGCACCTGATCTAACACAAAACGGAAACTGAGTTCCCCATTTTGTTTGCTTCTTTAAAAGACACCGGATGGCTGGGACCCTGGCTATTAAGTCCTGACCACTGACGCTGTACTCCTTCGTAAAGTCAAGGTGATGAGCCCCCGGGCAACTGGCTCGAAACTCCCAGGCACAAGCTGGAGCCCCCTCTCCTACCTCTTCTCCAGTTCTGCCAACTGTAGACGGGCGGCGCTGACCAGAGTCAATTTATATGCGGGGGGGGGGCCGATCCTCTTTTAGGGGATCAAACGAACTGAAATAAATTTTGTGAGAAAGTATATATATATATAAACTTTCTCTCTCCCTGATAAGTTTACTCTATCTTCACTCCTCCATCTGAGAAATCTAGTGTGAACCCACCAACTGAACCCTTAATCAAGTACTAAGATTCAGTAATTTCATTTCATCATTTTTACAAAAACAAATGTTTTACGATCCATACAGCCAGAGATACAATCAACATGCTTGCTACGACGTGTAAAATCAAAGATGCTTAAAAAATGTTATCCATTTGAATTTTTTATTTAAAGATTTAAAAAAATAATAAGGTATCCTTAAGGTTTAATTAAATTTCCGCTTCACGTCATATAATAAAGTATACGCAGATAAGGTCTTCTGCCTTATCTACGAAAAAATTTCCTATTTCCTTTAAAATGTAAATGTTACGAATGTATTTGATACCTGTCATTTCCAGAGTTCATGGATAGACATTGTTATGCCAATCTAGGATAAACTTTTCAACCTCCTGCAGATTTATCTAACATGAAAATTATACGATAGAATGACAGAAAGTTTAACAAGAATACGAAGACGATGTTATCATATAAAGTTACCAACTTGTATACCTACAAGATCGGACATACTGGAATGACATTTAATAAACACACACTTCTTGTATCTATACTACGTATATATCTTTTAGAATTAATTGAAAATTATACTGGAAAAACTTAACCTTATTTTCCGGAAGGGCTATGGAAATTCTCCACCGCTCATCATTAAAACTGTCCGGTAGGACAGTTGTATAAGGGTTGACCATCAAAAACTGCACGAAAAAGCGTAACGTTGAAAAACACCCAACTTTGACAATTTTTTTCTCTTTTTCTATAAAAGATAAAATTCCCAAATTTTCTTTAAATCTTACTCCAAACCCTCCTTTATAACTGTAATTTTTTTGCAACCACCCAGATCTAATAGGTTTCGAGAAAAAAGTTGCCGAAAATGAGCAAAAACGGCTTTTTCAAAAAATGTTCTTGTTCTTGTTCTTCTTGTTGTTGTTGTTGTTCTTGTTGTTACCTTTTTTGTAAACAACGTAGCGCCTAAACGCGCGAACCGATTTTCATGAATGAGGTGTCATTCGATTCAATATTTTATGTAGATGTGCCTTTTGGGGGCCCCGACGCTGTACATCGAATGGGAGAGGAGTTAGCCCCCTTTATGTAAGGCCCCCTCCAAAATTATTATTACTAATTACTCTGTAAATCTTGGCCCGATTTTGATAAAACTTGGTAGGATGATAGGGTTAGGGCTCCCCTACGTAACATTAAAGCGGCGATCAGCTCTTACACTTGTTAAGGGGAAGTATAGCAATCGTTTCAAATTATCGACACGTGAACCGATTTTTATGAATGAAGTGTCATTCGAATCGAAATTTTGTACAGATTTGCACTTTAAAAGTCTCGGCACCGTGCCTCATAAGGAGGGGAGTTTGCCCCACCCAAATAAGGCCCTTTCTAAAACTATTATTACCAATATTTCTACAAAGCGTAGTCCGATTTTGATAAAATTTCGCACGAAGAAGTGATTAAAGCTCCTCTACGTGGCTGTGAAGTGCCATCATGCTCTTACTCCTACTAAGAGGAAGTACTGCAATCGTTAAAATTATCAATGAGTGAACCGATTTACATCAATGAATTGTCGTTCGAATAACAAATCTTTGCCTCTTTGCCTAGAGGTACTGCAATCGCAGTTTATTTTTCTTACTCCTCTTAAAAGGAAGTACTGAAATCGCAGTTTAATTTTGCTATTTACGTACAAATAACTTCCTATGTTATTCAAAACGCTTTTTCAAAACGCTTTTTCAAAACAATTGTTATTGAGGATGGTTTGGGGGACCGCAACTATAATCATTCTTTAAAAAGATCTCTCCAGAGGTAGTTACGGTTTCGACTTAACACCTTATCAGGTTATAATGATAGAATTGCTTATTCCAAATTTTAAAAAAATCTGTAAAGCAGATATGTAACTTTGCAAAATAGACAAAAAGGAAAATCTACCCAAAAGGTACAAAAATCTCTTTAACAAAAACTTACAGTTTAAAATGTTAAGTATAAGGGTTGATTAAACGCCAAAAGGTACACAAATCTGCGAGTACCCAACATTTCATTAATATTTAAGTAATTCTACTGCATTAATTTTCATTAATAAGTTATTTTTTAGTATTTATTAGATGTCACAGACCCTTATGCTGGCCACTTCATTTATAATATTTTTTTGTTATAATTATGATAAATCACATATATGTACGTGTATGTTAAAGTAGAAAAAGACAAAGTTAGAGTAGGCTACTGTCTTGAATTCGTCTTACCGAAATATTCGTGAGCACAAATAACACACAGTTATAACACGTAGATTATTCAACAACAATTATTCATTCCTCAATTGTAATTTAATTTAGTCCCCCTAATTTTACTTATAGTAAAATACTGGAGTAATTAGCTGTCCTAAAAATATGCATATCTTATTTACTTTATGTTACATATATACAACATTGTGGGATGAATACCTAGATTGAGAATGTAATTGAAGAAAACTATATTTTTTGCGATAAAGCCAGATAATTATTACCTATTATTATAAACGTTTGACTACTTCATAAAATAACAATTACTTTATCGAAGAATGAACTTAAACCGACGATTTTTATTTAAAAATAAAAATAAATAAGTAAAATAAACAAAATCATTGATGTATGTTGGTGTAAGTTTTTTTTAAAAAAGGTTTTGAATTTTTTAGCCCCATAATTTTTTTTTTATTTTTTATAACGTTTTTCTTTTTAACCTGTAATTAATAGTTTGATTATTATAAATAACTATAAATAGATATTACAGTCAATCTACAATGCTACTTGAACATATATTTTGTAGACGAAAATGGCCAGCATAAGGGTCTGTGACATCTAATAAATACTAAAAAATAACTTATTAATGAAAATTAATGCAGTAGAATTACTTAAATATTAATGAAATGTTGGGTACTCGCAGATTTGTGTACCTTTTGGCGTTTAATCAACCCTTATACTTAACATTTTAAACTGTAAGTTTTTGTTAAAGAGTAATTATATCCCTTTAAAGATTTAACAAGGTTTTTCTCTATAATTGTAAAACTTTAAATTCTGTTTTAGAAATTGAACATGACGAACTCTATATTAAAACTGTCCGGTAGGACAGTTGTATAAGGGTTGATCATCAAAAACTGCACGAATAAGCGTAACGTTGAAAAACACCCAACTTTGACAATTTTTTTCTCTTTTTCTATAAAAGATAAAATTCCCAAATTTTCTTTAAATTATAGGGCAAACCCTCCTTTATAACTGTAATTTTTTTGCAACAACCCAGATCTAATAGGTTTCGAGAAAAAAGTTGCCAAAAATGAGCAAAAACGGCTTTTTCAAAAAATGTTCTTGTTGTTGTTGTTCTTCTTCTTCTTCTTCTTCTTCTTCTTGTTACCTTTTTTGTAAACAACGTAGCGCCTAAACGCGTGAACCGATTTTCATGAATGAGGTGTCATTCGATTCGGAATTTTATGTAGATGTGCCTTTTGGGGGTCTCGACGCTGTACATCGAATGGGAGAGGAGTTAGCCCCCTTTATGTAAGGCCCCCTCCAAAATTATTATTACTAATTACTCTGTAAATCTTGGCCCGATTTTGATAAAACTTGGTAGGATGATAGGGTTAGGGCTCACCTACGTAACATTAAAGCGACGATCTGCTCTTACACTTGTTAAGGGGAAGTATAGCAATCGTTGCAAATTATCGACACGTGAACCGATTTGCATGAATGAAGGGTCATTCGAATCGAAATTTTGTACAGATTTGCACTTTAAGAGTCTCGACGCCGTGCCTCATAAGGAGGGGAGTTTGCCCCACCCAAATAAGGCCCTTTCTAAAACTATTATTACCAATATTTCTATAACGGTTAGCCCGATTTTGATAAAATTCAGCTCGAATAAGTGGTTAAAGCTCCTCTACGTTGCTGTGAAGTGCTATCATGCTCTTGCATCTACTAAGAGGAAGTACTGCAATCGTTTAAATTATAAATGAGTGAACCTATTTAAATCAATGAATTGTCGATTAAAAAATCTGGGCCTCTTTGCCTTTTAGGGAGAAGTACTGCAATCGCACTTTATTTTTCTTACTCCTCTTAAAAGGAAGTACTGAAATCGCAGTTTAATTTTGCTATTTACGTACAAATACCTTCCTATGTTATTCAAAACGCTTTTTTTTTTCTTTTTTTTTTTTAAATTGTTATTGAGGATGGTTTGGGGGACCGCAACTATAATCATTCTTTAAAAAGATCTCTCCAGTGGTAGTTACGGTTCTGATTTAACACCTTGTCAGGTTATATGATAGTATTGCTTATTCCAAATTTTAAAAAAATCTGTTAAGCAGATATGTAACTTTGCAAAATAGACAAAAAGGAAAATCTATCCAAAAGGTACAAAAATCTCCTTAACAAAAACTTACAGTTTAAAATGTTAAGTATAAGGGTTGATTAAACGCCAAAAGGTACACAAATCAGCGAGTACCCAACATTTCATTAATACTTCATTAATATTTAAGTAATTCTACTGCATTAATTTTCATTAATAAGTTATTTTTTAGAATTTATTAGATATCACAGACCCTTATGTTGGCCACTTCATTTATAATATTTTTTTGTTATAATTATGATAAATCACATAAATATGTACACGCGTGTTAAAGTAGAAAAAGATAAAGTTAGAGTAGGCTACTGTCTTGAATTCGTCTTACCGAAATATTCGAGAGCACAAATAACACACAGTTAATAACAAGTAGATTATTCAACAACAATTATTCATTTCTCAATTGTAATTTAATTTTACTTATAGTTAAATCCTGGAATAATTAGCTGACCTAAATATATGCATATCTTATTTACTTTATATTACATATATACAACATTGTGGGATGAATACCTAGATTGAGAATGTAATTGAAGAAAACTATATTATTTGCGATAAAGCCAGATAATTATTACCTATTATTATAAATGTTTGACTACTACATAAAATAACAATTACTTTAATCAAAGAAAGAACTTAAAAACGACGATTTTTATTTAAAAATAAAAATAAATAAATAAAATAAACAAAATCATTGGTGTAAGTTTTTTATAAAAAAAAGTTTTGAATTTTTTAGCCTTATAATTTTTTTTTAAATGTTTTATAACGTTTTTCTTTTTAACCTGTAATTAACAGTTTGATTATTATAAATAACTAGATATTACAGTCAATCTACAGTGCTACTTGAACATATATTTTGTAGACGAAAATGGCCAGCATAAGGGTCTGTGACATCTAATAAATTCTAAAAAATAACTTATTAATGAAAATTAATGCAGTAGAATTACTTAAATATTAATGAAGTATTAATGAAATGTTGGGTACTCGCTGATTTGTGTACCTTTTGGCGTTTAATCAACCCTTATACTTAACATTTTAAACTGTAAGTTTTTGTTAAGGATCATTCTTTGCTGCAAAAGTAATGTGGCACTTATAAATAATAAATATTGACCCAATACTTTTTTGATACATCCCTCGCGGTTGAAGTTCAAAAGCGCATGCGCAGTACATTTTTTTATTCTAAAACAGTGTTGCAATGTACCTGATCATGAGGTATTTTTATTTTTCCCTAACTGCAAGATTAGGTATTTTTATTTTTCCCTATCTGCGACAAGAAGTATATATATTGTTTTCGTGCCGACTATTTTATTTTGATTTTCTACCGGAAATAAATGTTTGAGGTCCTTTAAATAAATAAAAAAAGAGTTTTTTTTTAGCTCATTGTGTGTTTCTGTGAAGCCCAAAATGACGAAAAAGAAAAATCACACTTTATATTTAAATTCGCTTAGATATTCCCTTGGGACCTCTACAGCAAGTTGGTGAGTAAAATCTCGAAATGGAACACTTTCTTTACTCAACTTACTCTTTTCTTTCTTCTTATTTTCTCACAAAATGGCTTCTACGATTATCGCTAAACTCATTGCATACGTCTAAAAGTAAAACTTATAATACGAAAAATTGTTCCAAGTGACGAAGTGGGCGTTTAAAAAAAAAAAATCGTAAATGTTATCGAGAAAAAATAAAGAATTGAACGCTGATTTAGTCTAAAAAATTATTGCCCAAGCTCTTGTCATAACTTTAAAACTGTGAAATATATTGAATATTCTATTTTACGAAAAATAATCATGGCCGACCTTTTGTAGAATATCCTCTCTGTTCTCCAATACAATTTATAAATTTCCTTCCATTATTAAAAAGAAAAAACTCGTTGAAAAGAACAGCCACTACACTGCCTCCTAAATAGTCGTCAGCTGATAACAGGGATGCTACGTCATTAAGTTAATTAAATATTTAATTACTTTCAGCATGGATAAAAAGAAAGCAACACAAAAAACCTGGGTTTTGCGACGGAAGTTTGCATAAAAAGAGGCTTTTCTTTATTGTTTTCCAATAAAGAAAAGTTATGCTCTCAAATTAGGCTAGTATCATCAAGCGCCGGCCATCACTTGATGAAATTGTTTTCCATGAATTAATTCGTGCTTCAGCATTATCTTAATAATTGTTTTCTTTGACGTTGCTTTTGAGAGGTCTCATCTTGATCGAGTTTTTGTTTGTTTTTTTTTACAGGAAATAATCATTTTTATAATACGCTATGAGCCCCAAAAAAGGGATTAATACAAATTGATCTGGGCGTGGGTTTTGTGGATATGTGTGAGTGACCGGAAAATCGCAGAGAAAATAATATAAAAATTTCAATATATTCAGTAAAATGATACATCCGGCAGGCTGATGTTACTTCTATGTTACGTTAATGGTGGCATCGTTTCTTGGTACTAAATAACAGATCAAATTTGAACTTTCTGCCATTTTCCACTTGCGTTGGGAAAAAACAACTTCAGCTGTTTATCTTCAAAAAATAAAACAAAAACAAAAAGGTAAAACTGTTCCCATCTATTGCAACCAATCCCGTACGAGGACCAAGAACGATATCTGGGATTATACGGGGCGTATTTTTTGGTAAAGTGAATACCGTTTTGAAATTCGGCCGCTGCAGTGCTGTGGTCGGTATTTGGCGCATGCGCACTGTGTACCTATATCTGTCAGAAAGAAACCAGACGCTACTATGGAAACATGTCGATCATATTTACGTTTGTTTGTGAGTAATTAATATGCCTCCACTGATTGTGAATCCTGCTGAATGTGAAATAAGCGCTGTGATTTTGTTTTCTTAGTGCTAATGATGGGAAAGTGGCTGAAATTCATCTGTGAGATCAGGTGAAGTTTATGGAGAGAAAACATTATGAACAGTGAAATGTTTTAGAGCTTTTAAAGATGGCCGCATGAATCATGATGTGGAACGAATTTGGTGACCTTTCAGTCATTACTGAGGATTTGGTGCCGAAAGATGACAAAAAAGTGAACAAGAGTGACTACCAGTCAATGTTTCTGCATTTGAAGATGCATCTGGGTGGTGTCAGTGTCACAATCACGATGATGACGACAAAACGACCGTGTTGCAGTGGTTGTCAAGTATAGGCGGCAGACTTCTACGAGGATGGGATTCAAAAAGCTGGTGGTTGTACGATACGATAAGTGCCTTAATATTTGCGGCAATTATGCGGAAAAGTAGATTAAGGACCAGGATTTTCTGTTAAAATAAAATCCTCCTGAGGACTCAGGAGTCCTCCAAGCGGGAATTTCCCGAAAAAACTGGACTTCCTCTTAGAAGAGTAAGAAATAGTAGAAACATTTATTTATCTAATGAATAACTATTATTAGCTTCCAGCGATAGTTTAGACCAAGGTTCCCTGGATTGAAACGAAGTTATGGAATTCCCCGACCTCTTTTATAAGCGCTATGTATAATTAAAAGCCAAAAATGATTTAAAGTTGGACGTTTTTAGTTTTTAATCATGGAAAAGTTATAGTTAGTTATAGCTACAAATACAGCCAGTTAAAGTTCATAACTTTAGTTATAGAGTATGTGTGTTTGTAAATGGAAGCTATATATATAAAAATCATTAGGTCTTTAGGTAAAGCGTACGTAACAAAGGCTCTGACCCATTGGGGGATGGAGTGAAGTGGATTGGACAGTCCTCCAGTTTGCCAAAGCTGTTGAGTTTGTGACGTAGAAAGTTCAAGCATCACTTATTTATCGCCTCCCCTCGATCCGCTCCGCTTCAAGCTCTCCTTCCACATTGTTTGAGTGGGAGCAATATGGCCCTACATCATTCACTCAGTATGGCTCCAGTGTCCTTCCTCTGCTTTCAGATTTAAATCCAGGGATGATTTCTACTCATTCATGGCTGACTTTTTCAGGGAAAAACATTTGCAATCTCTTACTTTTTAAGTTTATCAAGATAAACCCGGAAGGAAATAGAATGGATGAGAAGATATCAGGACAACAGGTTCAGCTCGTAGGCTCGTACGAATAGACAGACTACAAAAGTGTTGGCCGTCGGACTAAACTAGGGGTCCCCAAACTTTTTAAACAGGGGGCCGTTGGAGGGCCGGACTATAACACAAACTATTTTAAAGTAAAAAACAAAATGGGAACAAATAGAAGATTTCAAATAAAGAACAAGTAAATTTAAATCACCAAACTGCCCAGTATTTCTGTGGGAACTATAGACCTACTATTGGTTAATGAGATGGTCCAATGTCCGGTTTAGTTACAGTGCTTTGCCTTTCTTCCTACTTCTGGCTGTTTTATTTTACACTCTTTTCGGAGCCGTGACGCGTGCATCCCGCGCAGTACTGTACATAAGCGACACAGCGCTTTGCGGCACTGCCACATATAGTGCTCCTCTCACTGACCACCAATGAAAGAGATGCTCCTTCCGGAAGTGCGCCGAATAAATGTTCTCAGGGGGCCGCATATGGACCGCGGGCCGTAGTTTGGGGACCTCTGGACTAAACCATCACGATCCAGATCTATTGTGGCATCCAGTAGTTTACATTACCTCATCCAGTTCTAGATTTGGGCAGTTGGAAGCATGAGTCAGTGGAACTTCCAGAATCAGCATCAGTTTTTCTTCACAGGACACCTCCTGGTCTTAATGAGGTGGAAAAAAAACCGATCCTTTAAGAGATATCTAGCGCGAAAAGAGCACTGGAGGGAGAAATGAGTTGTCGCCAGAGAGAGGTTTATCACCGACTGATGATGGCTACCACTTCTATCTAGAAGTTCCCTAAGAAGCTTGGATAGGTTGCCAAATCACCTCAGCATCCAATGATTGAATACAAATAGCACAAATCCCACTGCCTCCTCAATATGAAATTTTGGGTTTTTATATTTTTGTGTACACGTATTTACCAATAATAAAGTATCTGTAATTGTTAACTTGATCTAGATTTACAGTGTTATTTACTTCAAGCATTTGTAACACAATTCAATAACTAGTTAGTCTAGCCTCATAATAACAATTGCCCTAAAATTAACCAGAAACTGTTCAAACGCAATAACAATTAATTGCCAACTATTAGGTCACCAACAATTTGGCCAGCTAATAATCTAATGAATTCTCTAATTAATTCTGAAATTGATTCAATTAATATGTACAATTAAATTCTGTTAATTTGAAGTTATAGGCCGACTAAGTTTAGTTGACCTTCCGACGGTCAGATAGCGGTGGCAACAGATTTTACGAGTATATAATGAAGTAGGAGGGGTATGAGGGAGAGTGGGAGGTGCTTTTTCAAGTTTTGATTGTTGGCCCAGCTGTTGACTTACGACAGTCGCTGCAGTGCGACTCTGCTGCAAAGACACGAGTCCGATTGGTTACCATCAAAAGGGAATGGTTTAGCTAAATGGACTTGCACGATCAAGATCAGCTGACTATCTTTAGATTACCTCTATCAAGAGGCTTCTCTAGTTTATAGTCTAGTGATAGAACAGTGTTGTTGGTAACACTGTTCGGCAGCTGGACGTGAAACTGGTCAATGCAAAACTTAATATATCGTAGCATTTTTCGATTATTGTAATTTTTTTTTTAAACTATGACCACTGTTGTGAAAAATAAATATCCCCCCCCCCAAAAAAGAGTAAATAAATAAAAAAAAAGAACGGAAGTAGGGCAGAACGGATTAGCGAGGATAAGAGTAAATGGAGGAAGTCCTAATGCCGGGGGGATTAGCGACGTCCAGGCTGAACTAAACCCAAGATTGGAACAGAAATACTTCCGGTTGGCCGAACTTTTTACTACCCCCCCCCCATGGTATTCTGAATTTATTTAAACTTCCGTTTTGTGTGTGAGAGAGAGATTCCCTTAAAATCTTTTTAGGTTAGAAAATTCTGTTAAAACTAGAGCCAATATATAAAGTCGCAAGATGGAAGCAGTTGTTTTCCTGCAGTCCTACCATGTCCATTTTTAACGGGAAATTTAGGCATGGAAAGCTGCTAAGGAAAGATGGTATTTTCTGCAAATTGATCCTCTGCATCGGCAAAGAAAAGTTGTCAGCCAGTGTTTCTATCAATGAAATTTGTTTTTTTATCATTTTTGTCAAGATTTGCGAATTCTGTAATCAATTAAAAGAAACCTCTTATGGGATCCCAGAAATCACTGGAAATCATTGTTCTTTCATTTCTAGTGTCTAGAAGAGTTATCTCCCAAAACTCGAAATCTCTTAGTATGAAATCAGCGATTTTATTCGGTACGAGTACATTCCCAACTGCAGCTAAGCGACTACAAAACCTCTTCACAAAATAGATTGTACACTTATAATCGATCTTATCGAACACAATCTGCTTTATCGATTATTTTTCTACTTTTATCTTATTAGACTTCGTTGATCTACTTGTTCAGACCAGCGTTTCCCAAACTTTTTTTGACTCGCGCAACACCACTTGGTAGTACATCATGCTATAAATTGTACCACTTCGTATTTTGTGAAATTTGTTATTCCGAGTGTGTTATTTTATTATTATCATCTTTATTTTGTATAGAGATACCAATGTATCTGTTACAAAGGAGTTCAAAGTTCATGTTCACTTTATAAACTTTGTAAAGTGTAAGATCTTATTTTTAAAACTTTTTTTAAATAATTAAAAATTGTGTACATATTTTTCTCTTCAAAATTATTAATTAATTTACAAAGTTCTCCTTTAGGATTATTATATTTGTGCCCAAATCTTCTAAATTAATTTACTTTTAAGCATTCAACTACCTGTAAGTACCAATTAAATTTAATGTTGCTTGGATAGAGCTTACTCCATTACAATCCAGTTTCTTTAAGCAGTTTTTTTGCTTAGTTATCATTTAAGTTCTGTCACATTATAATTCTACTAAATTTTATCTTTATCTTTTATTGATAATGATGTAGCTTTTCCTAAATTTTCTTTATAGAAGAGGTTTTTGAAATCCAATTATCACATGTGTTTTCGGGTTTTGGGAAAATACTCCATGAAAGACAATTTTATTCCTGTTAAATGTGCTATTTGTATTTTCTCGTATAACTTGAAACAGACTAACCTTATTCCATTTACATATTAACAACTTTACAGTTTAATATTATTAATTAAAATAATTTTTATGTATTCTAGGAAAGGTATTTTTATGCTTTGATTTATTTTTTTAATTTTTATATGTCCGCCATTATTGATTATTTTTCGCGTACCACCAGTGGTGCCAACACTCTGGTAAAAAGTGTGCACAAAATAATTCACGATTTCCCTCGTGCGCCATTTCGGTGACGTAAGCAGTTTTTACACCAGAAAATGTTAATAAAAATTAAAGATGCTTAAAAAATTCAAAGTCTAAGTTTCAAGTTAATTTAATTACGTGAACTGTGGGAAAAAGGTAAAGTCTCGTTAGGGAATTTTCACCTGCAAGTTCAACTTAGTACGATAATTTAGGCCACCACGGAGAAATGAGTAAATACTAATTATAGACAAGAAAACAAAGAGTTATTTTTCTATTAAAAATTAAAAAGTTAACTTAGGTTAGCACAATTTTAATAATTCTATAAATAATTTCTAATTGTAATTAAAATTTAATTTGCAAACGAAAACTAGCTAGTTTAGCCAAAGTTAAGAAATTAAATAATTAGCTAAAAGTACAATTGTTATTTTCAAGTAATTGTAAATTAGGTCATTCTAAACGTGTATTTTTGATACTGTAATTAACTTTTTTCTCATAACAAATGATTTTAATAATTAATGAAAAGTAGTAATAGTTTAAATAAGTAATTTATTGTAACAGTATTGTTAACGAGGGGCCATCTTAAGATTAATTAAAATTTAAAAGAATCTAAAGAGACCCAATAAGTGTGTTTGAGTTTTTAGGTAACTTTCCTTTGTGTTAGTAGGTACCTTCTTTTTAGAACTCAGGCTGAGTCTACCCCCCAAAAAATATTTTTCTAAAGAAGAAAACATCGCTCCTCATTAGTCTTTCATAGCTACCTAAATTTCACCATACAAATGCAGTTTTCATTAAAAAAGAAAAAGAAATTGAATTACGTGCTCTACGAATAAATGACGCATTTCAAGAATTTTACCAAGGCTGACACTTTTCACAGCCTTCTGCGCTTGCGCAGTTGTCCACAATCCAGTTGTGGATTTCAGCTTTGATTGTATTTAGGCTTTATCACCTAACAAAGCTATCTATTTGAATTGAAATAACTTTATTGAATTTGGAATATTCTGTTATTGTCCAGTGTCAGCGCTGGATCGATAATCAGTTCCAGTGGCTTCATGCCACTAGAATTACTTTTTTTTTACAAGTTTTAAGGCGCGTCAACATCTGAGGTTATTGGAGACTGGAGCTTTTTAGTGCACTGCCGGCCTCCGGACAGTGTAGTCTCGTTGTCAATCACCGGACAGTGAGCTGTAATAAGCTCCTAGAAAGATCTAAGGGCCGGCAGCTGGATTCAGTCCAGCTAGTCTCTTTCTTTGTTTCTTTGTTGTTTTTAATAATTTTTTTTGTTATATTTTATCAAAGAAACTTCAAATTTGATATTTGATACTTACGCTCTATCAGAAAATGTAACAATAAAATTTTTATCAAAGATTCTGACGTCTCAAAGGATTATCTCTAAAGTTAGTATCCTAATAGATGCTAATTCCTAAGAAAAATTCTATTTTAAGGACACATCTGCGAGTAGAAAGCTATTTGGGCACACATCTCTGGAAATATTTGGGCCATTTGGAAATATTTTACTGTTCTTCTACATTGATAATAATTATAAGAATTCTGGCTGGGGCTTAATTTCCATATTTTTTAAGAAAATCGGCCAACCAAAAAGTGCCACTGAATTATTACATTTTTCAGTATTTTGAGATTTTCATGAAAATGACTCAATAAAACTTTTTCTAAACTTGATATAGTAATAATGTATGTCTGTGATCTATAAAAGTTTTCCGAAAAAATTGATTTTGGGTGGTTCTGGGAAAGATAGTGAGTAGTTTTCTTTATGAAGTGCTATTTTTCAAGGAAAGGAAACGGGAAGGAAGAATTTTCCTGTGACTTTAATATGTTTGAAGACAATCCACAATCGGAAGTATCAATAGATTGTTCATTTTTTATGAACATGGTCCCTAGACCTTTCTGTCAACTTCCTGCATACAACTGTCAACATATACATAGATTCCTCTTGGGTTTTTTTCTTTTTAAAGTCCACAACTACCAATTCGGTGTCGTGGACGGAGGCGACTAGCCAACATACTTTACTATAAATTCCTCATCTTAACCATTAAATAAAATGCAACGCCTAGAGACCGGGAATCGAACCTACTAAACCAACAATACATCTTAGTATTGCGGGTCCCGCCTCTTAACCGCTCGGCTATCGTGGCGCCTTACATTTAGTTCGTTAATTTTTAACAAGATTTCTGGGAGTGGTTGGAATACGCTTTCCTGGCAAGTTCCACTTTCATTGCAATATACTTTGAAAGTACGTTACTGATATCAATTAAACATGGGGATCCTGGGTTCGAATCCAGCTGCTGGGCCCTTAGATTTTTCTTTTCCTAGAGAAGCTTCACTGTCCGGTGATGGATAGTGTTCACTGCAACAACAGAACAAGTCCGAAGACTTGAAAAAAATCTCCGGGCGCTCAGATGACCCTCAGATGTTGACGCGCCTTAAATACAAAAAAAAAAGAAGAAAATTGCAAAAACTCACCATTAAATTGGGAAAATTGTGGGGAAATTATGTCAATCTTGTTGATCGTCAGGATCACACATAATTAACACAAGCACACACTTACACATACTAACACTCGCGACGTCACAACGCTTACGAAATCTAAAAAGTAATAATGTTAAAGGGTTTTTTATTTATTTTTTTTTTTATGAGAGGGGCGTGGCTTCAGTAAAAAATTTAATTATGGGTTGGGGTTAAGTGTTAAGAATTTATCGTACATAATATTACATTGGCACTGAGAGGGATTTGATGTTGATTATCAGAAATGGGAAGGTGGTAGACCCGGCGCGTTTCACCGCCACGAACTCACTGACGGATGTAACGGACGCAGTCTGGCGCCCCTGTACAGAACTACCACCCGCAGAAACACCCCCTAGCTGCCTTCCTCCTTACAGCACCCCGCACTCCACACCCTCACTCTCTTGCATTCTCAAGCGCTCTCTACATACATTACTCGTCAGCACTCAGCTCACTTTGCTTCGTATTGAGAAGGCCGTGGGATTTGTGCTATTTGAAAGCGAGCCTTTCCTTAAGAATATGCTCCTATTAACATTTCCAATAAATATTTTTTTCATTTCCTTTCATAAGAGGAAATATTTATTGCAATAGAGGGAAAATTTCAATTTTCCCTGTTTTGGGGGCCCTTGACTTAAAAAAATATTTTCCACCTCTTACTCTTACGTAAGAAAATGTATTATTTTCGTCTAGGTTTTTGATTTTCGGGTTCCACCGGAAATATCCGGTTTGAGATCCTCTAAGTCCGAAAATGGTTTTTTTTTAATTAGCAAAAAAGAGCAACCGGAAGTTCAAATATTTCGCTTAGGCACAACCAGAAGATCCCACAGTCAAGTTTTGGCCAAAATCGGTCGACCAGAAGTACCATTTCACTGAATCGATTTCCCAGTTTTCCAGAATTTTCTCAAAAAAGAAAAAAAAAAAGCTCCTATGAGTTTTTCTTCAAACTTTTAACGTTGAAGAAAAAGGCCTTCCATTGCACGGAAAATGATGCATTTACTTTGCCCAATCATTTTTCAGGTACTGCTCATGATCACCCTATGATACTTCGCAAATTCAGTAATTAACAACTTCGTGACCGTCACAGACCACCTGTTGTCCACCATCATGAAACAGCTGCACGTAATCTTTTATAAAAACATAGGATGAAGAGCCTAACTATAAAAGAACTTTTATAAAAGTGGCACTATTAAAGTGTAAGTAACATTTCTCATCAAAGTTCTTATTGCAAAAGCGTATTTACCAAAGAACTTTTATAGCTTAATGCCGGTTTAATATGCATCATCTGTAGTAAACTTACCAACTAGTGGTGTATCAGACGTAATGAAATCTAGAACTTGGTACGCCGTGGTTGGAAATAGATCGTTGAACACTTGGATATGTAAGATTCAAGACCTTACATGGTAATGAAATTATTTTAGAGAGCGCATCAGGTGGGGGGGGGGTCTTAACTCCATGCATCATCAGTTCACTGATGTTGAGCGATGTTGGATCTTAACTGCATGCCGAAAGTTATCAACAAAGTAATGCCTATTTTTTTCAGGCAGGCTTATTGTCAAATTAGCAAATTAGGTGTCGTGGACAATAAACTTACTTAATGGCATTTTTTTTATTTTATTTACCATTAAATAAAAATCAAGGTTTTGACCCTGGGAATCGAACCCAGTACTTTTTAGCTTTGCGGACCTCGCCTCTAACCGCTCGGCTACCGTGTAGCCTCCATTACCATTTACTAGATTGATTGAATATAAATTCTCCACGAAAAATAGTAAAAAAAAAAACAGAATATTTCTTGATATATTATTCATTAAAAATTCATTGTGGTTAAAAATTGCTAATAAGTAGGAAAATTATTTTCCGCAATGCAGTTTTTTCCCCCTAATTGTTGTAAAATTACTTGTAAAATAAAGATTTTTGTTTATTTGTTTTTGTTTTTTTTGGAAAGCAAAATTGGATTATTATAATTTATTCTTAATTAAATTAACAATAAATCCAACTGTAATTTGTTTTGGAATTACGTAAAAATCACACAAATCATAATTTTAATTAAAATATAACTCTTATATGATCCCCCTGATACCAAACATTTTTGAAATGGCCCTAATTTCAATTAATTACCATAATATAATGAATATATTATTCAAAAAATATTAATATTATTGTAAAACATAATATTTTTAGATTAGATTAATTTAAGCCATTAAAAAAATTAAAAGATCTAAATTCTATTATAGGTGAAAATTTAATTAAGTGTGCCATCTTGATAAGAAAAATTCTTGAGCAGCTTCAATAATTAAAGAGTGCTAAATCCATCTTTCAAAATCCAATAAATCCATACAGTTTATTAAAAAGAAGTAATTATGAAAGTAAAGTAATTAACGTTAAATTTTAATCAGCCTAATAATGTTGAAGAGGCTACAAAAGAGAAAAAGTGTAGCCAATCTTAATTAATCATCTTTCATTTTTGTACTCGCCATATTGAATTTGGAAAAAAAATTGCCCATCTCAGTTTTCAGTATTCAATAAATCATAAATCTTTAATTTGCCTTGATTATTATGTAATAAAAAATTTTAACTTACGCAGATCTTCACGTTAATTAGATTACCTTAAAATGCTTTACAATTAGAAAAATTTACTTATACAAAACAATGTTTATTGCATTAGTTATTTTTTAATTAATCATAATTAGAAACTTCTTTGTTTTACTTTCAATCAATTAATTGATCTTGATTAACGTAACCTGTCTTTTACTTTATGCCCATTATATGTAATTATTTCTACCTATCGCAATCAAATACAATATTGAAAGCATTGATACAATGAATCGATTTGTCGGCTTGATTTATTTTATCGACTATTTATTATTATTACAAATTCATACTTTCTATTGCAATTTTTACTGTTCATTACTTTTGGTAAAAGGAAAGTGCTAGAAATGGTATACATATCAAAGACAGAAAACAGTCTAAATTTCAAAAAACTGACACGAACAATTTAAACAACATATACGCAAACTTACTACAAAATACTTGACAACTGGCAACACTGATCTCCTCACAACCAAACAAATAAAACCGATCACCACATTCAGTCCATGAGCAGAATTAGGTAGAAGACACGCTAACCTCTAATGATATAAAAGATTACATTACGTCAATTAGGTAAATAATTTTGTAAATTACGTTACTTTATACTTATTCATTTTACACATAATGTAATTATTGCTCCACAGCTTTGAAGGTGACTTAGGCCCTGAAAGAAAAGACAGAAGAATATGACTGAAATAGGCAGTTATTTTTTGGACCTATTGCATTTTTGTTAACTCTCTTTGAAAATTAAAAATTTTAAAAATGTGACAAACACTAAAATTTTAATTTGACTCGTTCAAATGTAAGTGTAATCATGAATGGGATTAATTTTCACTTATTATTATTTAAAAAAAATTGAAGTTTTCTTAAAGATAGAGCTTCATTTTTATTTATAGGTTATGACTGTATCAGTTACCATGAATCTGCATGCAATGAAGCTTATTTTGGGTCTCAAATTTGGTTTTGCTGCCAAATTTATTGTCTCAATTGCATTCTAAATTGCATCTACTGGAAATTTGGAGGTATGCAATTACTAGTTTACCATTTTCATTGTTTCTGTTGAATAACAATCATCTACGTATATGCTGCTGTTGGTTTTGGTTACAGAAGCTGAACTTAGAGAGGTAAATATGGTTCTAAAATTAGTTTACAATTTAAGGTTAACTAAATACATGGTTATTGATTATAAAGATTTTAAATATATACTTTTTTGCGCTTGTGTTTTTGGGTCTGTCGTGAGAGGAGTTACATATTTTAGTAATTTGAGGAATTTTTTTTTGGAAATTTTAGATGAGATCTCATTTATGGAACGCCAAACTTTGGGAGAAAATTTGAGAAAACAAACTGAAATATTGATTTCGCAAAGTGCTACATCTTGACCTACGTAAACTTTAACATGGTGGCTTCCTCTACTGGCATCTGTTGCTAAATATCAATTATTTGAACTTTTTGCGATTTATCGTTTTTGAGTTGCTGTAGATATACACGAACAGATCATTGTGTGAAAAACATTTTCTGATTCAGAGGACTTCCAAAACAAATCTTTCCAGGTAAATCTTTATTTTGAAAATCTGCACGTTGAACAATATCTTCATGATGTAATAGATTGAGAGAAAGGACAAAATTTAAGAGTTGAGTGTAATGAGATTAGGCTAAAAATGGACATTACAATTTAAAGAAATTAAATGAGGACAATGGCTTCCAAGTTTCCAAGAGATCTGGTAACCTGGATCTGCAGTCCTGTTAACCCTGGGTTTTCAGACCCTGATGAAACCAAACAGGTCAGCAGTGGGACTGTTTAATAATTCTCGTCCATTTTGCCCCTCACTGTGCCCTTAGCTATACAATGAATTTATTTCAGTTAGCCAACATGCCTAACATTATTGACTGGAGTTCCATTATGTTATCATTCTTCCAAATCATTTTACTAATGGAATCTCTCCAAACATTCACTTGGTGAAAATCATAAAACAGGTCAGAAATTATTCCCCTTTTTTGGTGGTTTGTTTATTACTATAGAAAAAAAAAATACAAATACCGAACACATTTCCTGTATTTGTGCTAAACGTTCGAACTAGATCCAATTTATTAAAACGGTCTTTGCATTTATAACCGTTAGGTGGAGAGTTTAAATGTGTGCCTGTACATGCCAGAACCTTTTCTACACTCCGGGAAAATTTGAAAATGCGAACTTGAAGCGATACTCTCCTCACCAGTATTAAGACGAAATTCATGGAGAATAAGTCCATGAGCAAAACGGTTTTATATGTTGTAACACATGAGAAATACAAAAATTAATAACTCAATAAAACATATGAAAATTTAATGATTTTTGTTTTTTAATATACAATTCATGTTTTTTGGTATTTGATAATTTATCTGCATATCCATAGTATAAAACATTCTTTCGTAATAGAATTAATATTTAGAAAAGCCAACTGAAAAAGAAAAACAATCAAAGATGAAGAAAAAGAAAATGACACTTCAGGAAAAACAAGAATTAAATAATGAAGTAAAAGAGCTAGTTGCATATTTCTGCAGTCTTGCTGAAGCTAATAAAGTTGAAGCGGTTAGTTATACTTTAATATGCTCTTATTTACTGCTTTGATTGCTTTCAGTGCGGAAGTAGCCAAATGGATCTGTGCAGCAGATTCTCTAATTTGAGGTAGCTCGGGAAATAGTTATTTATTTAACAAGTGTGGAAAGTAGTACTTTTCCTCACACAAGGCAGGGTTTGCACGCACGAGCGAGCGAAGCGAGGCGAGTGCAAGTGCAAATTGCCGAGTGTGAGGAAAATACTTTACACTCGAGATAAATATTATATTTTTTCTGCAACCATTAGGGTTATTAACTAAAAAAAAAAAAACTAAATAGGAATCACTAGAATCCATTTTAAATTTCTATAAGATAACACTATAACCTTTTTAACTGTTATAATTAAAAATATCTAATTATTAAAATATTTTTATTTCTATATTCCTTACAATGTTTATTTTATTTTTTAATATTCGTTTTTTAATTATTTAGTTACGTTAAATAAGCTTATTAAAGTTTTACAGAAAATATTTAATAACAAAACTTCTTATATCAAGGAAGCACAATAAAGTTTTTCCACTCACTAGTGAGGAAAGTGACACTAATGGGAATTTTTCCCCACTAGTGAGGGAAGTTGGGCATTACACAGCTGATTTTAATTGAGTAATGAGAACATTCCTACATGGTTGCAGAAAATATATATGTTTTTGACTCACCATGAACACGAAAAAGTAGTTTTTACTAATTTATTTGCGTCGATGTTTGTGTGCAGAGGAGTATGTGTGTGTGTGTGAATGCCCATTTCCGGCGAACGATATTTCCGGTGTAAGCTAAAAATCGGAAATTTCACGTGATTAGAACATCCGCTTACCGAATAAGAGAAAATAAGAAACCTAAACAAATTGATGCTTTGAAATTCATATGTAAATCGTTTAATAGTAATCGATAATTAATTTGATAATTTTGTTTTGAATTTTTCTGCTTTCTTTTTATTGGAAACAAAAGTCAAAAGAAGACATCTCGTCTGAGCAAACCACTGCGAAGCCAAGAAAGTATGAAATCATTTGTAATCTCCTCCCCAGCAGATTATCGTCACAGGTAAGCACCAGTCAACCTATTGTTTTCTACCAAAAAACATTTCTCGTAAAAAAGTTATAAAATAAAAACCTCTCGTTCTCTGAAAACGTTAATTTAATTATATTTAATTAATTTTGTATAATTTTTGTACGACTGAGCCAACACACTAAGAGATCCACGATCATCCAAGTGATAGACCATTAGAACATGAGGAAAAGCACCAGCGCTTTCTTTAAGATGTTATTAGAACCATTCCCGTTGCTAAGGTCCCAATTTTTTTTAAACTCTTGACTGCTGTGCCAAGGGGCGTAGGTCCAGCCCCACTAATACAATCTTAATCTTAATTTTAAGGCATAAAATATTAAAAATTTGTAAATATATACACATAAATCATATATACATCATGTATGTGGAGAAGGAGAGGGAGAAAAATAGGATTGATGGAGAAGAGGAAAAAGAATGTTAGAATGAGAAATCCATTTGACTTGGGCAGTTGTTATTGAGTTGTACCAGTTGGAGACGTTCTTTAGTTTTAAGTAGTACACAGCTGTTTAAAGGAGTTTGTTTATTTAAGGTTGCTAGGTAACGGATATTTGTTTTTGGTTTTGATAAGCTAATGGAAGAGTTAACGTTAAGAGGTTATAAGAGAAGCACATTCAGTGTTTTTTGTTTGTGTTTCTTTTATAAAAAAAAAAGGGGTTTACATGTTGTATTTAGTATTTATTAAATCAGTTGAGCTTTTGAGCTGCATTTTGAAAGTTGATTGAAACAGTGATTTGTAAAATTATTTCAAATAAAAGCCTCTTTTTTATCAAATCCCCTTCATTTCACCGTTACATATAACACAAAGATCGCCCTAAATTTTAAAAACGCTGAATTTCCATGTTCTGCGTAGCTCACACATATATTTCTTATGAAATAACTGACTTGAATAATTGGTTTGATTGCAAAAAAACTAGATATAAGAAAAAGGAAAGTGATGCAATATTCAAATAATTGAGTAATTCATGTTGATTCTCCACAGAATTTTTTATTAAAATCCAATTTGACGGAAGAAGGAGAAGCTGTATTAGAAATTTATAGAATGCTCCAAAATGGTGGAATGGATGCAGCTGATAAGGTATCCTCAATAAAAATATGATAAATAATTTTCAAGATTACTGTTTTCGTTTTTTTAATTTTCAATTTCTTTTTGTTTTCCCTCGCTCTGCTTAGAAAGTAAGAGAAACCGGACTTACAGTTGGGACAAAGATATCGGAGAAACAAAGTGAAAGAGTGCTATCATCAGATGTTACAATTGTAAAGGTAAAAATTGTTGAATATCGTACGTACAGAGCTCTACTTCGTTGGCTTTTAATGAAAAATTTACTCTAATAATTGGAGAGTAGATTCCGTGGGGAGTTATGCGATCTATTAAGGGGACTTGCTCTAGTTAGTGCAGCCCAAGTGCATCCTTTGCCCACAAATTTTGCTTCCACCACTGCTGAGGTATAAATGACTTGATTTCTGTAGTCAAACCAAATCCAGGTAGGGAATTGGTAACGATCTTATGGATATCCAGCACATTGCGCACTATCTAGGGGTCGCTCAAAGAAACATACTACTGCTAAAACAGTGCTGCAGTCTATTGCAATCCTGAAGAACTACTTCAAAAAAAAAAGGATTGGTAAAAATTAACTCAGCTGTAGACCATTCATTGACACCAAATCGTGCGACAGATTGTCTAAATGGATTGTCTTTGACTTGTGTCATCAACTAAGTTGAGTGCATGTGTAAACAGGTATTGCAGCAGATGTATTTTATTCTTTTCACCGAAACGTTAATCATTTGGCCTGTATGTTATTCCATAAAAAGTTAAAAATGTTCTTTATTCTTGTATGAACACATCTTTTGAGGTTCTCCCGTTTCCCCCATTTTTTAAAAAAATGATCGCTTTATGATCCTAACTTTCCTTTTTTATAAAACTGAAATAGAAGGAGAGTTTTTTTAAGTAACAATAACAATTACAACCTTCTCCCAAAATAAATAGATCTTTTTTTTCAGCATAAACATTTGGAAAAAGACTTCTCCACATTAAGTAGTGATCAGTTATTAGATACATGGAAGAAGGAACATTCTGCAGGAACACTAACTGAAAAAGATGTGGTACAGCTATCAGAAGAATCGAGTATTGAGGATGATCTAAAATCAAGTGTAATTTAACAAAATTATTTTTAATATTATATCATTTAAATTGTACATTTATTTATTTTAAAATACAAAATTGTAGATATTTCTGTAATAAAACCTTAACAAATGTTATTGCATTTAAGCCAACACAAGTGAAACCAGTCTTCCAAGTATGTAAAACAAGATTGCGCGTCAAAGGGCTTCCAACTACTGGACAAGTTTGCCAAGATAGTCCGAATAATGATGGCGAAATGATGCTTGAGGATGATTTTTATGAGTTTAATGATTATGAGGATAAAGTTTTACAAGCGTATAATATGTGGATGGTAATTTTTTAAATTTACGATTAAATCAATAATCTGGTACCAGCATCACATATCTTTCTCTTACTGCAGTTATTACGTGATTCATTTTAATCTGTACTAAATATTAGCTGATTTCACCTCTTATGTTTTGTTCCATTTTGAAGGTACCATTTCTGGTAGAATCACTTAACACCGAACAAAAACATCTGTTTGGTGAAGTGTGCCACTTCCGCTTGACCAATTTTCTTCAAACTTGAATTTTTCCAGGAAAAACTTTTCCAACTAAAATTCTATTTATGCACAATAAATGTACGAATTTTAAACAAAAACCCAAAAAAATGTCAATAAACAAAACAAAATCACGCTTATTTGTTTTCTAAGAGATCTTGAGTGAGTTATTTCCGGTGAGAATGAAAAGTTTGTGTATTAAAACTGTCCGGTAGGACAGTTGTATAAGGGTTGACCATCAAAAACTGCACGAAAAAGTGTAACGTTGAAAAACACCCAACTTTGACAATTTTTTTCTATTTTTCTATAAAAGATAAAATTCCCAAATTTTCTTTAAATCTTACTCCAAACCCTCCTTCATAACTGTAATTTTTTTGCAACCACCCAGATCTAATAGGTTTCGAGAAAAAAGTTGCCGAAAATGAGCAAAAACCGCTTTTTCAAAAAATGTTCTTGTTCTTGTTCTTCTTCTTCTTCTTGTTGTTCTTCTTGTTACCTTTTTTGTAAACAACGTAGCGCCTAAACGCGTGAACCGATTTTCATGAATGAGGTGTCATTCGATTCGGAATTTTATGTAGATGTGCCTTTTGGGGGTCTCGGCCCTGTACATCGAATGGGAGAGGAGTTAGCCCCCCTTATGTAAGGCCCCCTCCAAAATTATTATTACTAATTACTCTGTAAATCTTGGCCCGATTTTGATAAAACTTGGTAGGATGATAGGGTTAGGGCTCCCCTACGTAACATTAAAGCGGCGATCTGCTCTTACACTTGTTAAGGGGAAGTATAGCAATCGTTTCAAATTATCGACACGTGAACCGATTTTCATGAATGAAGTGTCATTCGAATCGAAATTTTGTACAGATTTGCCCTTTAAAAGTCTCGACGCTATGCCTCATAAGGAGGGAAGTTTGCCCCACCCAAATAAGGCCCTTTCTAAAACTATTATTACCAATATTTCTACAAAGCTTAGTCCGATTTTGATAAAATTTGGTAGGATGATAGGGTTAGGGCTCCCCTACCTAACAATAAAGCGACGATCTGCTCTTACACTTGTTAAGGGGAAGTATAGCAATCGTTTCAAATTATCGACACGTGAACCGATTTTCATGAATGAAGTGTCATTCGAATCGAAATTTTGTACAGATTTGCCCTTTAAAAGTCTCGACGCTATGCCTCATAAGGAGGGAAGTTTGCCCCACCCAAATAAGGCCCTTTCTAAAACTATTATTACCAATATTTCTACAAAGCTTAGTCCGATTTTGATAAAATTTAGCACGAAGAAGTGATTAAAGCTCCTCTACGTGGCTGTGAAGTGCCATCATGCTCTTACACCTACTAAGAGGAAGTACTGCAATCGTTAAAATTATCAATGAGTGAACCGATTTACATCAATGAATTGTCGTTCGATTCAAAATCTTTGCCTTTTAGGGAGAAGTACTGTAATCGCAGTTTATTTTTCTTGCTCCTCTTAAAAGGAAGTACTGAAATCGCAGTTTAATTTTGCTATTTACGTACAAATACCTTCCTATTTTATTCAAAACGCTTTCTCAAAAAAATTGGTTATTGAGGATGGTTTGGGGACCGCAACTATAACCATTCTTTAAAAAGATCTCTCCAGTGGTAGTTACGGTTCCGATTTAACACCTTATCAGGTTATAATGATAGAATAGCTTATTCCAAATTTTAAAAAAATCTGTAAAGCAGACGTAACTTTGCTAATAGTTATTATTACTAATTACTCTGTAAATCTTGGCCCGATTTTGTTAAAATTTGGTAGGATGATAGGGTTAGGGCTCCCCTACGTAACATTAAAGCGGCGATCAGCTCTTACACTTGTTAAGGGAAAGTATAGCAATCGTTGCAAATTATCGACACGTGAACCGATTTTCATGAATGAAGTGTCATTCGAATCGAAATTTCGTACAGATTTGCACTTTAAAAGTCTCGAGCCGTGCCTCATAAGGAGGGGAGTTTGCGCCACCCAAATAAGGCCCTTTCTAAAACTATTATTACCAATATTTCTATAACGCTTAGTCCGATTTTGATAAAATTCAGCTCGAATAAGTGGTTAAAGCTCCTCTACGTTGCTGATGCTCTTGCACCTACTAAGAGGAAGTACTGCAATCGTTTAAATTATCAAAGAGTGAACCGATTTAAATCAATGAATTGTCGTTTGATTAAAAAATCTTTGCCTCTTTGCCTTTTAGGGAGAAGTACTGTAATCGCAGTTTATTTTTCTTGCTCCTCTTAAAAGGAAGTACTGAAATCGCAGTTTAATTTTGCTATTTACGTACAAATACCTTCCTATTTTATTCAAAACGCTTTCTAAAAAAAATTGTTATTGAGGATGGTTTGGGGACCGCAACTATAATTATTCTTTAAAAAGATCTCTCCAGTGGTAGTTACGGTTCCGATTTAACACCTTATCGGATTATAATGATAGAATAGCTTATTCCAAATTTTAAAAAAATCTGTAAAGCAGACGTAACTTTGCAAATAGACAAAAAGGAAAATCTATCCAAAAGGTACAAAAATCTCCTTAACAAAAACTTACAGTTTTAAAAGTTAAGTATAAGGGTTGATTAAACGCCAAAAGGTACACAAATCAGCGAGTACCCAACATTTCATTAATACTTCATTAATTAAAACTGTCCGGTAGGACAGTTGTATAAGGGTTGATCGTCAAAAAGTGCACGAAAAAGCGTAACGTTAAAAAACACCCAACTTTGAAAATTTTTTTCTCTTTTTCTACTAAAGATAAAATTCCCAAATTTTCTTTAAAATAAAGGGCAAACCCTCCTTTATAACTGTAATTTTTTTGCAACAACCCAGATCTAATAGGTTTCGAGAAAAAAGTTGCTGAAAATGAGCAAAAACGGCTTTTTCAGAAATTGTTGTTGTTGTTCTTGTTGTTGTTGTTGTTGTTGTTGTTGTTGTTGTTGTTGTTGTTGTTGTTGTTGTTGTTGTTGTTGTTGTTGTTGTTGTTGTTGTTGTTGTTACCTTTTTTGTAAACTGCGTAGCGCCTAAACGCGCGAACCGATTTTCATGAATGAGGTGTCATTCGATTCGGAATTTTATGTAGATGTGCCTTTTGGGGGTCTCGACGCTGTACATTAAACAAGAGAGGAGTTAGCCCCCTTAATGTAAGGCCCCCTCCAAAATTATTATTACTAATTACTCTGTAAATCTTAGCCCGATTTTGATAAAATTTGGTAGGATGATAGGGTTAGGGCTCCCCTACGTAACATTAAAGCGACGATCTGCTCTTACACTAGTTAAGGGGAAGTATAGCAATCGTTTCAAATTATCGACACGTGAACTGATTTTCATGAATGAAGTGTCATTCGAATCGAAATTTTGTACAGATTTGCACTTTAAAAGTCTCGTCGCTATGCCTCATATGGAGGGGAGTTTGCCCCACCCAAGTAAGGCCGTTTCTAAAACTATTATTACCAATATTTCTATAACGCTTTGTCCGATTTTGATAAAATTTAGCACGAAGAAGTGATTAAAGCTCCTCTACATGGCTGTGAAGTGCCATCATGCTCTTACACCTACTAAGAGGAAGTACTGCAATCGTTAAAATTATCAATGGGTGAACCTATTTACATTAATGAATTGTTGTTCGATTCAAAATCTTTGCCTTTTAGGGAGAAGTACTGTAATCGCCCGTTTTTTTTTCTTACTCCTCTTAAAAGGAAGGCCTGAAATCGCAGTTTAAATTTGCTTTTTACGTACAAATACCTTCCTATTTTATATAAAAAGGCTTTCTCAAAAAAATTGTTATTGAGGATGGTTTGGGGACCGCAACTATAATCATTCTTTAAAAAGATCTCTCCAGTGGTAGTTACGGTTCCTACTTAACACCTTATCAGGTTATAATGATAGAATTGCTTATTCCAAATTTTAAAAAAATCTGTAAAGCAGATATGTAACATTCCAAATAGACAAAAAGGAAAATCTATCCAAAAGGTACAAAAATCTCCTTAACAAAAACTTACAGTTTAAAAAGTTAAGTATAAGGGTTGATTAAACGCCAAAAGGTACACAAATCAGCAAGTACCCAACATTTCATTCAAGCTTAGTTGATATAATTTAAGTAATTTTGCTGCATTAACTTTTCCTTCACATTTTTTAGAATTTATTAGATGTCACAGACCCTTATGCTGGCCATTTTCATCTACAAAATATTTGTTCAAGTAGCACTGTAGATTGACTTTAATATCTATTAATCTATAATAATCAATTACATGTTAAAAAGAAAACGGTATAAAAAATTAAAAAAATTACGAGGCTACAAAATTTAAAAACTTTTTTAAAAAAATGCCTACACCAACATACATCAATGATTTCGATTATTTTATTTTTAATAAAAATCGTCTGTTTAAGTTTATTCTTCGATTAAAGTAATTGTCATTTTATGTAGTAGTCAAACGTTTATAATAATAGGTAATAATTATCTGGCTTTATCGCAAATAATATAGTTTTCTTCAATTACATTCTCAATCTAGGTATTCATCCCACAATGTTGTATACATGTAATGTAAAATGAATAAGATATGCATATTTTTAGGACAGCTAATTATTCCAGTATTTTACTATAAGTAAAATTAGGGGGACTAAATTAAATTACAATTGAGAAATGAATAATTGTTGTTGAATAATCTACTTGTTATTAACTGTGTGTTATTTGTGCTCACGAATATTTCGGTAAGACGAATTCAAGACTGAAATATTGTTTTAAATCCTCCGTGATTCAAATTTAAACAGTAGCCGACTCTAACTTTGTCTTTTTCTACTTTAACATGCATGTATAAGATGTGGCAACTTCAGAATAAAGGGCATATTAAAGATAAATCAGAAGAATAATTTGGAATAGAGTTAAAATAAAGTACCTATTTAAAAACGAAGATATAATATACATTTTATCATAATTATAACCAAATAATATTATAAACGAACTGGCCAGCATAAGGGTCTGTGACATCTAATAAATTCTAAAAAATGTGAAGGAAAAGTTAATGCAGCAAAATTACTTAAATTATATCAACTAAGCTTGAATGAAATGTTGGGTACTAGCTGATTTGTGTACCTTTTGGCGTTTAATCAACCCTTATACTTAACTTTTTAATCTGTAAGTTTTTGTTAAGGAGTATTTAAGTAATTCTACTGCATTAATTTTCATTAATAAGTTATTTTTTTAGAATTTATTAGATGTCACAGACCCTTATGCTGGCCACTTCATTTATAATATTTTTTTGTTATAATTATGATAAATCACATATAGTACATGCATGTTAAAGTAGAAAAAGACAAAGTTAGAGTAGGCTACTGTCTTGAATTCGTCTTACCGAAATATTCGAGAGCACAAATAACACACAGTTATAACAAGTAGATTATTCAACAACAATTATTGATTACTCAATTGTAATTTAATTTAGTCCCCCTAATTTTACTTATAGTAAAATACTGGAATAATTAGCTGTCCTAAAAATATGCATATCTTATTGACTTTATATTACATATATATAACATTGTGAGAAGAACAGCTACATTGAGAGTGTGATTGAAGAAAACTATATTATTTGCGATAAAGCCAGATAATTATTACCTATTATTGTAAACGTTTGACTACTTCATAAAATAACAATTAATTTAATCGAAGAATGAACTTAAACCAACGATTTTTATTTAAAAATAAAAATAAATAAATAAAATCATTGATGTATGTTGGTGTAAGCATTTTTTAAAAACCGTTTATGAATTTTTTAGCCTCATATTTTTTTATTTTTTATAACGTTTTCTTTTTCACCTGTAATCAATAGTTTGATTATTATAGATAAATAGATATTACAGTCAATCTAAGTTAAATGGTGTGCTACTTGAGTAAATATTTTGTAGATGAAAATGGCCAGCATAAGGGTCTGTGACATCTAATAAATTCTAAAAAATAACTTATTAATGAAAATTAATGCAGTAGAATTACTTAAATATTAATGAAGTATTAATGAAATGTTGGGTACTCGCTGATTTGTGTACCTTTTGGCGTTTAATCAACCCTTATACTTAACTTTTAAAACTGTAAGTTTTTGTTAAGGATATTCTCATAAACAGGAAAGATGACATCATCAGAACTCCCCTAGAACCCCTTCCAAGAATAAGTTTACCAAAAACCAAACACTTGCCTGACCGGTCCAAGTTGAAATGAGCAAGCGTCATTGCCAATTCTCATGTAATCTACCTTTTGCATTCAAATTTCTATCAACTATACATCAGATTCAGAATATTTCAAAACTTGCATTCTCCGAATATTTGTGACAATCTTCAATTTCCTTTTTGCTGCCGTAAGGGAAAGAAATCTAGTTGCCCAAGATCTCCAACAAATACAGCCATAATCTCGTCCTTCAGAAAGTATTTTATAGATTCCCTCATAAATTATTTTCCACTTTTTTATCACCTGTTTTTTTTTTGTGATTTCCTTTACAGAAAAGTTATTTTGGTTTTCACAGAAAAAGTGTGAGAAATCGTGTTAAAGAACGAGTGATAAAAATTATAAAGTCAATAAATCTTGATTCTGACGATGATGAAAAGTATTTCAGTTCGGAGAGTTCAGAAGGCAATGGTACGTTTGAATCTTCAGGCAAACATTTGGAAGAAGAAGAAGATGATGATGACGATGAATCGAAGATTAAGGTACGGTTTTTGTTTTGTATGTTTGTGGATGCTGTCTTTCAATAGTTAGAGATGGCCGTTGGAGAATGGGCAAGTATCTTCCAAAATGAAAATGCAACACTTTTATGTAATTCGTAAGAGCAGATTCTGTAATTCAAATTTTTATTTACGTTTTCGAAACTGTTACTGGAATATTTCCGAGACTTTGAGGAAGTTAAATCTTCTACTCAAAATTCTGGAATCCATGTCCATATCTTCTTAACAAAAAACTTACAGTTTTAAAAGTTAAGTATTAGGGTTGATTAAACTCCAAAAGGTACACAAATCAGCTAGTACCAAACATTTCATTAATACTTCATTGATATCACTTAAGTAATTTTACTGCATTAACTTTTCATTGATTCATATCCATATCCACATGGGTATTTAAAAGAAATGGTGAGGCTGAAAAGTCTAGTCGTTTTGGTTGTCTTTTTTTATTAGCGAAGTTTAGAAGTGGATTGGTAAAGAATCTGTTTTTGGTACGACAATGGCCATATCAATTTATTTAGGTTTTAAAGAGAGTGTCTGAATTCTGATCAGTTTTGGCCAACCTTTCAGGTGTTTTTTCTACTTATAACCTTGAGGCGGACACTATGTCAGAAAAACAAGTATCATAATGTTACAATTTCATTTATTATCTGGCAATAATAATAAATAATGGGGCTGAGCCCAATTCCATAGTTAGAATTCTTCAATTGATCACCTCTGTACTTTCATCCTTCCAAGGATTCTCTGACTCCTTCGCTCCTTAGCAAGAGTCAGACTTTTTGGATTGAAAAGCACATAGAGTACATTGCTCTTAAATTAAAAATCCATTAAAAACACCCTCCCAAATAATGGACACGTCCTTTATGTACATATAATAATTTGTGTATCCTGTTTTTCTTCATTTCTAGAATTTAAATTAAATATAGATTTAAGGAATCAATTTTTCTTTTTTTTTTCAGGACACATTTTTAGACGATGAAATTCACAACGACATGTTAACTTTGGGGAAAAAAATACGAGAAGAGAGAAAACCATTGGCTGCTTTTGAATTGAGAAATCGCGAATTAGAAATTATATCAGTAATATGGAATTTTTAAGTACAAATTTAAAAAGATAAAAAACAAGGCATGGTAGAGATAACTTTAACCAGCCTAATCAATACATACAATACAATTCAAAACGACCGCTAAATACATAAAAGTAACATAATATAACCTCTTATTTCAGTCGTAACAGAATATAACCTCAACCCCTGACGCAACATATTGACTTCCCTCACAAGGTCATTGTGTCTGCCAGAACTTTTCACAGTTAAAAAAAAAGTTCTAAAACTAACAGTTGAAAACTTCTAAAACAGTTTTTTTTTTAAATATTTAACAACTAATGTTTTGCAGGATGACCAATCAATCGAGACATCTAGTGAAGAATCACGGATAAACTATGATTTTACCAATGACCCTCCAATTAGTTTTAAAGAACTATTAGAAAACGAGGTAAGCATAAAAATGACTAACATAAGTAAGATAACAAAAAAAAAAAAGTCTGAGAGCAAAATATACTCATTTTTAATTAGGAAATAGTAAGAATATTAACAAAACTTCTTAACATTTATATCAGAAATGGTTATAGATTGTTTTAATTCTAGGCAGGGTGTTGATCTAGTGTTTAGTGGTAATGTTAACATTAAACGGAGGCCCATCGTTTCCACCAATTACCAATCTGAATTGACATGTACATCGAACCAGTGATTATCGCTAGTTATATAATACGTAAACGCTCCATCTGGATCGCAAAAAAAAAAAATTTAACTGTTTTGTTCAATCACGTTTTCTTTAAATGCTTCTTCGATAAAAACCCCTGATTTTAAATTCGGAATGTCATGATTACTTCTTAAGGGTATTAATAGTTTAATTTTTATTATTTAATTCAACTATATAAAATATTTCTTTTATTTTGTATTTTTGCCAGAATACCATCATGCCCTGTATGGAGTTGTCCATAAATCTTTTATTGGATAAAGCGAAGCATCCAGCTGGATCTCATGAACTTTTCTACAATATGGTAATTATCTTACTAGATATAGTAGTGCTATATAGTAGAGGGATGAATGTGTGAAGTGAATGTATATCTATAAGTAAGAATGGAGAGTGAGTGATATTCTAGTGATAAGCACCTAGACGATGCTGACTTTATGGGGAAAGCCAATGCCAAAAAGAAAATGCACAAATATTTTCTTTGAAATGGAAATATTTAAATTTTAATCAATACTTAAATATTATTGTTATGTCCGTTTCCTAGGAGAATTTATCTGCAAAAAAAGAAGAAATGCGACGAAAACTGTTAAAGGATTCTGAATGGCAATTGGACAGAGGAGCTTTTCTGGTATTGGTTGATGTTTTTTTTTGGCTTTATTTCTGTTTTGGGCATTAGCCATGCTTCATAGTATTGTACACCATTTTTCTCTTGTATGTACAAAAAAGTAAAGTAGTGCCTCCTAATTATTTACGTCCAACTACCAAATTTGGTGTCGTGGACGGAGGCGACTAGCAAACAAACATTACTACAAAATTCACTCATATTAACCATTAAATAGAATCCAAAGCCTAGACCTAGGGCAGCTTTTCCCAACCATTTTTTGACTCGCGTACCACTTGGTTGTACATCATGCTAAATTGTACCACTTAGTAAAAAAAATGATTTGTATTTCTTGAAATTTGTTATTCCGAGTGTGTTATTTTATTATTATTATTATCATCTTTATGTGTATAGAGATACCAATGTATCTGCTACAAAGCAGTTCCAAGTTCATGTTCACTTTATAAACTTCGTAAAGTGTAGGATCTTAGTTTTAAAACTTTTTTTTTAAATAATGCAAAAATTGCGCACATATTTTTCTCTTCAAAATTATTAATTAATTTACAAAGTTCTTCCTTTAGGATTATTATATTTGTGCCCAAATCTTCTAAATTAATTTCTTTTAAGCATTCAACTACCTGTAAGTACCAATTAAATTTAATGTTGCTTGGATAGAGCTTACTCATTACAATCCAGTCTCTTTAAGCAGATCTTTACATAGTTATATGTAGTTTTTCCTAAATTTTCTTTATAGAAGGGGGTTTGAAATCCAATTATCATTTGTGTTTACGGGATTTTGGGAAAATACTCCATGAAAGACAATTTTAATCCTGTTAATTGTGCTATTATATTTACTCGTGAAACTTGAGACAGTCTAACCTTATTCCATTTATGTTACGTATTAAAATCTTTACTGTTATTTTATTATTAATTAAGGTAATTTTTATGTATTATAGTAAAAAAACGTTTCTATGATATTTTTATGATTTAATTTTTTTTTTTTTATGTCCGCCATTATTGATTATTTTTCGCGTACCACAGTTTGGGAAACGCCGACCTTGGGAATCAAACTGGAGTACCACAATTCTTACTAGCTTTGAGGTTACCGTTTTGTAAGCTATTTATTTTCTTGATTAGGATTTCAGACTTAGGAAATGAAAGTTAGAGATCTTTGTGTATACGAAATCAGCAATTGATTAAAGTCTCACTTCCAGTTGGTTGATTTTTGTCGAAAAAGATTATTGCTGAGGTTAATTACTAGTTACAAATCGAAGTAACAATTTTAAACTTCGACTAAAAACGCGATTTTCCACTTTTTGAGTCATACTGTACACTCACTCACATAGTATATTCGTACACACACACAAATATCAAAATCACAAAATGTTTTGGGGCTCTCCTGAGTTCTCAAAACGGGTTTTTTCTATAAAAACTTAAAAGAGAAAAGCTACAAAGCTACAAAGAAGTGAGAGAAAGTATAGATATAAGCTTATGATCTTATAATTTAATAATAAAAAAAAGAAACTACAAAAATGTTTCAGAGTGGAGTTGAATATTTAAAAGAGGATAAGGATATTGAAGAACTTGTCGCCTTAACTAAAGACGATGCTGGGAACACTCCTCTGGATCAAATTGTTAAGAACATGTCTAAAAGAGATAAGGCTATTGTTCTACAAATGGAATGTGGAACTCCAGTAATATTATTAATTGATTTTCTAATGAATGAGGTTTAAAAAAATATCCATTACTCAAGATCATAAAGTTTTTTTTTCTTTTTCTTTGATGTAGATAAGGGAAGCTGTTAAGAAAACCCTCACCCCTGCAGAACAATATCGAATTTGCAAAAAATTTTATCATAAATATACGAAAGAAATTGAAAAAAAGGCTAAAGTTAGTACGCAATAAAAATTTGTCCATTTTTTATTTTAAGATCTCTCAGTTTAAAGTAATTTTATTACTTGGTCTGTTTTGACAGAAAGTTCGCAGTTGGATAAGGAAGATGATGGCTGTACGTTTGAATAAATTGAAACAACAAAAACGTAACATGGAACTGGTACTGCATTGTATTTAATACTCCTTTTCTTTTTTTATTAATTGAAGAGTATTTAATAGATTACTCCTTAACAAAAACTTACAGTTTAAAATGTTAAGTATAAGGGTTGATTAAACGCCAAAATGAACACAAATCAGCAAGTATCCATCATTTCATTCATACTTCATTGATATTATTTAAGTAATTTTACTGCATTAACTTTTTATAATTTTTTTTAGAATTTATTAGATGTCGCAGACCCTTATGCTGGCTAGTTCAGATTCAAAATGTGAAGGAAAAGTTGATGCAATAAAATTACTTAAATTTTTATAACTAATTATGTTGATATTACTCACCTTTTATTATTATATCAAAAAACTTAAAATGAATGAAATGGCCAGCATAAGGGTCTGCGACATCTAATAAATTCTAAAAAAATTTATAAAAAGTTAATGCAGTAAAATTACATTGTTAATGTAAGGTACAAAAATAATGTAAAAGTTAATGTAGTATCTATACATGCATGTTAAAGTAGAAAAAAACATTAGATATTACAGTCAATCTAAGTTAAATGGTGTTCTACTTGAACATATATTTTGTAGATTAAAATGGCCAGCATAAGGGTCTGTGAAACATCTAATAAGTTCAAAAAATGTGAAGGAAAAGTTAATGTAGTAAAATTACTTAAATAATATCAATGAAGTATGAATGAAATGATGGATACTTGCTGATTTGTGTGCATTTTGGCGTTTAATCAACCCTTATACTTAACATTTTAAACTGTAAGTTTTTGTTAAGGAGATTTTTGTACCTTTTGGATAGATTTTTCTTTTTGTCTATTATTTGGGTGGGGCAAACTCCCCTCCTTATGAGGCATAGCGTCGAGACTTTTAAAATACAAGTCTGAACAAAATTTCGATTCGAATGACAGACACTTCATTCATGAAAATCGGTTCACGTCTCGATAATTTGAAACGATTGCTATACTTCCTCTTAACAAGTGTAAGAGCAGAATGTCGTTTTAATGTTACGTAGGGAAGCCATAATCCTATGATCCTACCAAATTTTATCAAAATCGGGCCAATTTTGGAGGGGGCCCTACATAAAGGGGGCTAACTCCTCTCCCATTCGATGTACAGCGTCGAGACCCCCAAAAGGCACATCTACATAAAATTCCGAATCGAATGACACCTCATTCATGAAAATCGGTTCACGCGTTTAGGCGCTACGCAGTTTACAAAAAGGTAACAACAACAACAAGAAGAAGAACAACAACCATTTTTGAAAATGCCGTTTTTGCTCATTTTCAGCAACTTTTTTCTCGAAATCTATTAGATCTGGGTTGTTGCAAAAAAAATTACAGTTGTAAAGGAGGATTTGCCCTACATTTTAAAGAAAATTTGGAAATTTTATCTTTTATAGAAAAAGAGGAAAAAAATGTCAAAGTTGGGTGTTTTTCAACATTACGCTTTTTCGTGCAGTTTTTGACGATCAACCCTTATACAACTGTCCTACCGGACAGTTTTAATTAAAATATTAATTAGCCTAAAGTATCTCATCATTTTAAAAAAAGATTTATTTCAGAGTAGGGTAAAATCGGTAGAGTGTAGCTTGTGGTATCTTGTTCCATGTTTACCATGACTCTGAATGAAAGAGTAAGCCCAAGGCCTTGTAATTGCGGTTGACTTGCATTACTCATGATTTGAACTGAAACCCTTTAGGTTGTTGGAAGGATGATGGTGCGAGTTGAAAGGGAGGGTAGATTCCCTTTGCTTTGGCTATAATCGGTGGAATGTGAACATTCCCTATGGATCGCTTTATATACCCTGGTTCATCTTAGCCCCCCCCCAAATTTCTCAATATGTTCCTTAAATAGACCAAGCGGCGGTGAACTATTGGGGGGGGCTGAGTCTCGGACACTAACAGTGATCTTGACAGCCCTTTCCTTGTGTTTGTACTACAGGAGGAGGGGTGACCAGGTGTAGGAGCATCACAAAGTACATCTGAAAGGAATGCCTGGCTGGTAGATGTTGTTGAACTTTCCCAAAGACCTGTTCTGTTTGAGTTTAAACAGGAATACTGATCCGCCTTCACCAGAATGGTTTGTTTTCTTATGGCAGAAATTATTCATGTTCACTTACAATCCTTCCTTGCGTCTAAGTACTTCCTATTTAAATCGGTGGCATTAGTAGGATACGCTTCTGCTGGTCACACCGATCTACTCGTAAGTAAAGTTGTACTTAACTAGTGATGTCTACACGGTTTTCTTTACATCAATGTTCCTGGAGAGGATAATATCCGAAACGTTGTATTTCTATAGCAAAAGCATGATGCCTTAGATTTTGTTCTTCATTGCATTTCCTTGTACACAGAGATATGTTATTAAATCATCTTTAAACGATTTTACGGGCTACATTCAACTTACTTGTCTTAAGAATTCCACTACTTTATACGCTGTCCTATGAACTATGGTCTTTAGGGTTAATTTAGACATTATTTTGTCATCTGAAAGTCTATCTTCATTACTGCAAGACTTGCTTTGTATCGATAACAGAAATTTGTAATTCACCATTTCGCCATTGTTAATGGTCTACTTTGCAACTATGTCCACCATTTTAATGGCTTTAACGCTGCACTATCTCCTTATCATTATAATTTCCAAACCATTGTAATTATCTTGTACCTAAATGAAACTAATAATGATAAATGATTTATTTTTTCTAGAATAGAGATTCCCCGAAGGTATGTCCATACAAGAAGCGTGGAAATACCATTAAAAAAATAAGGAAAGAGGTATATTTATAACCTGTTATAAATAAGTAACCATCGTCTAAGATCAGTAAGGTTATCATTCATTACCAGTAAACTGAGTACAGTGGCGCATTCTGAAAGTATTTTTGTACATTCAAGTTTTTGCTGATCAATTTAGTTTTCATACATATCTTTAATAAAATCTTAATTGAAATGTTCCAAAAATATTCCGTTCTCTGACTTTCATTTATATAGATTATCGTGTCCAACAATCTCTTGCAACAATTCTCGAGTTGCATTTTTAAATTGTACCTCAGATTCACCTAATACAATTATTCAAATAATTGCTTTTGAACTTTAAATCAACGACTTCAATTTGATTAAAAGTACTAATTATTTATTTTGTATTCCTCAGCAGACTATGTTAGCATTCGTAATGGAATATGTACATACTTATGTGACTCTAATGCGTATTGTTTTTAATGCTAGAGAAATTATGTAATAAATTGTCGATATTTCCAGATAGCTATGCTGCGAAGCTTCAATAAAGAACTACAGAAGAAGGATACAAGATCTGCGAAAGACGTATATAGAGAAATGGTCTGGGTAAGAATTGGAGGTTGCTAGAAATGTCATGCTACTAATTTTGTTCAAAATACTAATTTTCTTTGTATCAGTACTTTCAAATTTCCATATTCCTGCCATTAATGTTATAAAAAACTGATAACAGTTAATAGGATAAACTATCCACTTTTATGTAATCACTACCCAGACTTAATGCACGATTTAAGTTTTTTAATACAACGTTCTGGCTATATCAATTGCTAGCAATTTTGTGTATTGGGTGCACAGAAAAAAACATCATGAGGCAAAAAATCTGCTGTTTGTAAGCATTCAGTGAGCTTTTTTTTGAGTAAGTTGTCATTTTAAAGCTTTTTGAGTTTTAGTGAAAAATAGATTGCACCTTAATATGTACGTATATAGTTAACATAATAGATAAACAAAATATGATCAAAAGCTGGTGTAAACAAAATGCAAATGTTTGTGTTTATTCATTTTCTACCCAATTGATGGCATTTATCTTTTTAGTTTGATTAGTCGCATAATGCGCTGTAGAAGGAAAATTTGGCCGCGTGTCTATTTCAGTGGCACTGCCAACCTTGCCTACCTGAAGAAGAGAGGTTCTTGATTAGTTATGTAACCTCTAGAGGTTACCTCAAACATCATTTAATAAAATAAGATCACTAAGATTTTTCTAAAAAATTTAGTTTTATAGATTAAATTTGAAAATTTTGTTGTTAGGCTTGTGAAAATTTCAAAGAAAGATTTGACAAAAGTGCCAACGACGCGGAAATAGTCTACACTTCTCATTCTGAAGATGATCTTGAGTTGTACAAAGATGACAAACGTCGTGGCGAGGTAATAAAGAAAGCAAACTGCGACTTTTATTATTATTATTTTTTCTTAATTAGAGTAGAAAAGAACGAAATAAGAGCGCTGAACTAAGCGATACAATTACTCGTCTCTTAGAACCAGATCCAGAAATCAATAAAAATGGCAGAGTTCTATGTTTTTGTTAAGGTTAAAGGGGGAAATAAAAGTATATACAACAAACGACACAGTAAACTAGAAATGTTACAATCATAAACAAATAGAACACATTTTTAAATATTTAACCTAATCTTAAGGGCATAAACATTCAGCACAGAATATAACAAGATGTAAGGACTAAGGAGCGCGCAACGACTACTCCCCACTCTTCCAATGGTACCAACCAACCGAGACTTGCTGTTATACTAAATAATATTTTATTTCCTTAAAAGTTTTCGAAACTTGGTCTAATCCACCTAAGACTCCAGGAACAAGTCGTACAAAACCGGACCGCAACATAATAGAGGCTTAAAGCTACCATGGGCAACCTGCACCATCAATGATCTAGAACCCATTGGGATCTACAGCCCCAAGTCCGTAAACAGCTTTTCACCCAAAAACAAACAGAAATAATAATCAAATAAAGCTCTTTTAAGCTACAATTTTAAAGCACTCTTGTTTGAATTATTCTCCCATAAAATTTGATTAGGGATATTTCTGTGGGGGGGGGGGGGGGTGAATGAATAGATTTCCTCTAAAGCAGGGGTTCCCAGCTTGAGGTCCGCAAGAACTGAAATATGGTCCGCGAAACACTTAACATTTTTAAAATAGTAATATATTTATTTTGGACATGCGGTGAAGGGGAACGTCGAGCGTTTGTAGAGCGCCTAAAATCAAGTCCAGGAGTCGACTAAAAGCAAATAATGATGTGCGTAAAGCTTTGAGCAATCTCATCAATCCCAGGATTACCAATTCTGTTAAGAAAATGCAAGTTCAAAAAAACCCATTAATATAACTGAAAAACATAATCACAATCTTAATTGACGTTTATTTTTAAAATTTAAAAGTAGTCTATTGTGATATTGAAAACCTTGTGGTCCCTGCTAACAAAAAAATATTAAAATGGTCCCTGGTCATAAAAAAGGTTAGGAATCACTGCTCTAAAGAGTCATTTTTTGGATAATTTACTGCCCTTTCTGTTGTGTTATCCTTAAGGAAGGTTATATTTGTTTATATTTATAACATTCGTGTTTGAAGAAAAGTTCTGGATTTAAAATTAATATCAACTGTCTTTTTTTTTCCACTTTCCTACGTTTTCCGGCAAAATTCATACAAATTTTGCTTGCTTACAAGTTATACTGTGAGGTAGATTCCCTGAATCGTTTTCTGTGTATTGTTTTACAAACTTCATAATAATGGTAAGAATTAAATATAAATATGGTTGTTTTAAGGAAAATTGGAACTTATTATATGGTGAATTAGAGCTATGAGAAATTCTTGTAATTGTTAGTGAAATATCAGGTTTTACAAGGTGAAATAAATATATTTATAAAATATAAAAAAAATGTATTTCCAGATAAGTCTACCAGAAATGTATGAAAAACTATTACACAATGCAATGCAACCCCAAGTAACTATTGGACACGATGATTCTACCATCAGAAAGAAAATTAAACGGTATAGCGATCTAATACGTCTGCGTAAACGTTATATGTCCATACCTACGGTCAAAAGGTACCTAAAATATTCATACATACCGGCACACTTGAAGGCGATGGTAATTTGTTTTCTAGTATTCACGTCTTTAAAAATGTAGATTTTTTTTCAACGTATTAAGATAATCTAAAAAAAAATAAAAAATGCATTTGTTGTAACAGCTGAAACAATTAAAACGACGAAGTCTACCAGGTATGAACTTGGAGCAGACAGCATACGCCATGACCATCTCCTTGGACAGAGTATTCAATGAAGAAAAGCTGCAGGTACCTTTAACAAATTTAATTGTAAATAAATTTTTACAATTTAAATTATTCAAACGAAAAAAAAAGAAAATTCCATTAAATTGGAGGAAAAAAAAACTAACGTGAACGAAGAAAATTTAGAAGGCATGTGCTGCTTTCGGTAGTTTTGGAATTTTCTTTGAAAGTGCATTTTCTATTTAAGGACCTTTAAGGGGAAGCCTAATTTACCCCCTCTCATCAAGAAGTGGCCTTAATCAAATTTTTATAGGTAAAAATTGTAGGCTATCAATAGTAAAATATGTGTAGTTAGTTTAAAGGAAATCATTGACGCCAATTTTAGAGAAGAACTGAAAAAATGACTATCATTGAATAATGGACGTACTTCCGGTTAAAATTCGTATTTTACAAGCTGTTTAGTCCTTTTTTTTAAATTTTGTTGAATTAAAGGCACCTAAGAAAAGAAAAGGAGAGTCTCTAAAAAAGCTCACTCAAGATGGCTCTCAGAATGAAAACAGAGAAGATCTCTATGCACATTCCTCATCAGAAAAATCTCATGAATCGCAAGTTTACAACGATGAAATGGTATTTTTAAATGTCATTCATTTATTTTTAATTAACTTAAGATTTATTAACATCTGAAGTTATTAGCGCCCAGTGCTTTTAACACTGATATACCGGCTTCTGGACAATTTCACTAATAAATAACAGACAACACTGTACATCACCGGAGAAAGAGCTGTAAGAAACTCACGATTCGAACACACGATCGATTTATTTTTCGATCGATCGATTTTTTTACAATTTATTAGAAAATGTACATTCTTGTTCTTACAAATTCACCAAATTTTACCTTTCTATATCTCAATTACTATTATCACTAAAAAATTGCAAATAATATCAGTTATACAGCTATCTTTTCTCTATAATTTGGTAAAGAATTCATTAAATTCTGATGAATAGAAGAAGAGATATAATCGTTTAAATTTTGAAGGTATTTGAAAACCTCTAAAATTTAACCTTCCATATCTCAATTACTATTATCACTAAAACATTGCGGTTTATATCAGTTATACAGCTATCTTTTCTCTACAATTTGGTAAAGAATTCATTGAATTCTGATAAATAGCAGAAGAGATATAATCGTTCAAATTTTGAAGGTATTTGAATACCTCTAAAATTTAACCTTCCATATCTCAATTACTATTATCACTAAAACATTGCAGGTTATATCAGTTATACAGCTATCTTTTCTCTACAATTTGGTAAAGAAATCAATGTATTCTGATGAATAGACGAAGAGATATAATCGTTTAAAGTTTGAAGGTATTTGAAAACCTCCAAAATTTAACCTTCCATATCTCAATTACTATTATCACTAGAACATTGCAGGTTATATCAGTTATACAGCTATCTTTTCTCTACAATTTGGTAAAGAAATCAATGTATTCTGATGAATAGAAGAAGAGATATAATCGTTTTAAATTTGAAGGTATTTGAAAACCTCCAAAATTTAACCTTCCATATCTCAATTACTATTATCACTAAAACATTGCAGTTTATATCAGTTATACAGCTATCTTTTCTCTACAATTTGGTAAAGAAATCAATATATTCTGATGAATAGACGAAGAGATATAATCGTTTTAAATTTGAAAGTATTTGAAAACCTCCAAAATTTAACCTTCTATATCTCAATTACTATTATCACTAAAACATTGCAGTTTATATCAGTTATACAGCTATCTTTTCTCTACAATTTGGTAAATAAAACAATGTATTCTAATAACAGAAGAGGAGATATAATCGTTTAAAATTTGAAGGTATTTGAAAACCTCCAAAATTTAACCTTCCATATCTCAATTACTATTATCACTAAAACATTGCAGTTTATATCAGTTATACAGCTATCTTTTCTCTACAATTTGGTAAAGAACTCATTGAATTCTGATAAATAGAAGAAGAGATATAATCGTTTAAAATTTGAAGGTATTTGAAAACCTCCAAAATTTAACCTTCCATATCTCAATTACTATTATCACTAAAACATTGCAGTTTATATCAGTTATACAGCTATCTTTTCTCTACAATTTGGTAAAGAATTCATTGAATTTTGATCAATAGAAGAAGAGATATAATCGTTTAAAGTTTGTAGGTATTTGAAATCCTCTAAAATTTAACCTTCTATATCTCAATTACTATTACCACTAAAACATTGCAGTTCATATCAGTTATACAGCTGTCTTTTCTCTACAATTTGGTAAAGAATTCATTGAATTCTGATAAATAGAAGAAGAGATATAATCGTTTAAAGTTTGAAGGTATTTGAAAACCTCCAAAATTTAACCTTCCATATCTCAATTACTATTATCACTAAAACATTGCAGTTCATATCAGTTATACAGCAATCTTTTCAGTTATACAGCTTATATCAGTTATACAGCTATCTTTCTCTACAATTTGGTAAAGAAATCAATGTCTTCTGATGAATAGAAGAAGAGATATAATCGTTTAAATTTTGAAGGTATTTGAAAACCTCCAAAATTTAACCTTCCATATCTCAATTACTATTATCACTAAAACATTGCAGTTTATATCAGTTATACAGCTATCTTTTCTCTACAATTTAGTGAAGAATTCATTGAATTCTGATCAATAGAAGAAGAGATATAATCGTTTAAAGTTTGTAGGTATTTGAAATCCTCTAAAATTTAACCTTCCATATCTCAATTACTATTATCACTAAAACATTGCAGTTTATATAAGTTATACAGCTATCTTTTCTCTACAATTTGGTGAAGAATTCATTGAATTCTGATCAATAGAAGAAGAGATATAATCGTTTAAATTTTGAAGGTATTTGAAAACCTCCAAAATTTAACCTTCCATATCTCAATTACTATTATCACTAAAACATTGCAGTTTATATCAGTTATACAGCTATCTTTTCTCTACAATTTAGTGAAGAATTCATTGAATTCTGATCAATAGAAGAAGAGATATAATCGTTTAAATTTTGAAGGTATTTGAAAACCTCCAAAATTTAACCTTCCATATCTCAATTACTATTATCACTAAAACATTGCAGTTTATATCAGTTATACAGCTATCTTTTCTCTACAATTTAGTGAAGAATTCATTGAATTCTGATCAATAGAAGAAGAGATATAATCATTTAAAGTTTGTAGGTATTTGAAATCCTCTAAAATTTAACCTTCCATATCTCAATTACTATTATCACTAAAACATTGCAGTTTATATCAGTTATACAGCTGTCTTTTCTCTACAATTTAGTGAAGAATTCATTGAATTCTGATCAATAGAAGAAGAGATATAATCGTTTAAATTTTGAAGGTATTTGAAAACCTCCAAAATTTAACCTTCCATATCTCAATTACTATTATCACTAAAACATTGCAGTTTATATCAGTTATACAGCTATCTTTTCTCTACAATTTGGTGAAGAATTCATTGAATTCTGATCAATAGAAGAAGAGATATAATCATTTAAAGTTTGTAGGTATTTGAAATCCTCTAAAATTTAACCTTCCATATCTCAATTACTATTATCACTAAAACATTGCAGTTTATATCAGTTATACAGCTATCTTTTCTCTACAATTTAGTGAAGAATTCATTGAATTCTGATCAATAGAAGAAGAGATATAATCATTTAAAGTTTGTAGGTATTTGAAATCCTCTAAAATTTAACCTTCCATATCTCAATTACTATTATCACTAAAACATTGCAGTTTATATCAGTTATACAGCTGTCTTTTCTCTACAATTTAGTGAAGAATTCATTGAATTCTGATCAATAGAAGAAGAGATATAATCGTTTAAAGTTTGTAGGTATTTGAAATCCTCTAAAATTTAACCTTCCATATCTCAATTACTATTATCACTAAAACATTGCAGTTTATATCAGTTATACAGCTATCTTTTCTCTACAATTTAGTGAAGAATTCATTGAATTCTGATCAATAGAAGAAGAGATATAATCGTTTAAAGTTTGTAGGTATTTGAAATCCTCTAAAATTTAACCTTCCATATCTCAATTACTATTATCACTAAAACATTGCAGTTTATATCAGTTATACAGCTATCTTTTCTCTACAATTTAGTGAAGAATTCATTGAATTCTGATCAATAGAAGAAGAGATATAATCGTTTAAAGTTTGTAGGTATTTGAAATCCTCTAAAATTTAACCTTCCATATCTCAATTACTATTATCACTAAAACATTGCAGTTTATATCAGTTATACAGCTATCTTTTCTCTACAATTTGGTGAAGAATTCATTGAATTCTGATCAATAGAAGAAGAGATATAATCGTTTAAATTTTGAAGGTATTTGAAAACCTCCAAAATTTAACCTTCCATATCTCAATTACTATTATCACTAAAACATTGCAGTTTATATCAGTTATACAGCTATCTTTTCTCTACAATTTAGTGAAGAATTCATTGAATTCTGATCAATAGAAGAAGAGATATAATCATTTAAAGTTTGTAGGTATTTGAAATCCTCTAAAATTTAACCTTCCATATCTCAATTACTATTATCACTAAAACATTGCAGTTTATATCAGTTATACAGCTATCTTTTCTCTACAATTTAGTGAAGAATTCATTGAATTCTGATCAATAGAAGAAGAGATATAATCGTTTAAAGTTTGTAGGTATTTGAAATCCTCTAAAATTTAACCTTCCATATCTCAATTACTATTATCACTAAAACATTGCAGTTTATATCAGTTATACAGCTATCTTTTCTCTACAATTTGGTGAAGAATTCATTGAATTCTGATCAATAGAAGAAGAGATATAATCGTTTAAATTTTGAAGGTATTTGAAAACCTCCAAAATTTAACCTTCCATATCTCAATTACTATTATCACTAAAACATTGCAGTTTATATCAGTTATACAGCTATCTTTTCTCTACAATTTGGTGAAGAATTCATTGAATTCTGATCAATAGAAGAAGAGATATAATCGTTTAAATTTTGAAGGTATTTGAAAACCTCCAAAATTTAACCTTCCATATCTCAATTACTATTATCACTAAAACATTGCAGTTTATATCAGTTATACAGCTATCTTTTCTCTACAATTTGGTGAAGAATTCATTGAATTCTGATCAATAGAAGAAGAGATATAATCGTTTAAATTTTGAAGGTATTTGAAAACCTCCAAAATTTAACCTTCCATATCTCAATTACTATTATCACTAAAACATTGCAGTTTATATCAGTTATACAGCTATCTTTTCTCTACAATTTAGTGAAGAATTCATTGAATTCTGATCAATAGAAGAAGAGATATAATCGTTTAAAGTTTGTAGGTATTTGAAATCCTCTAAAATTTAACCTTCCATATCTCAATTACTATTATCACTAAAACATTGCAGTTTATATCAGTTATACAGCTATCTTTTCTCTACAATTTAGTGAAGAATTCATTGAATTCTGATCAATAGAAGAAGAGATATAATCATTTAAAGTTTGTAGGTATTTAAAATCCTCTAAAATTTAACCTTCCATATCTCAATTACTATTATCACTAAAACATTGCAGTGTATATCAGTTATACAGCTATCTTTTCTCTACAATTTAGTGAAGAATTCATTGAATTCTGATCAATAGAAGAAGAGATATAATCGTTTAAAGTTTGTAGGTATTTGATATCCTCTAAAATTTAACCTTCCATATCTCAATTACTATTATCACTAAAACATTGCAGTTTATATCAGTTATACAGCTATCTTTTCTCTACAATTTGGTGAAGAATTCATTGAATTCTGATCAATAGAAGAAGAGATATAATCGTTTAAATTTTGAAGGTATTTGAAAACTTCCAAAATTTAACCTTCCATATCTCAATTACTATTATCACTAAAACATTGCAGTTTATATCAGTTATACAGCTATCTTTTCTCTACAATTTAGTGAAGAATTCATTGAATTCTGATCAATAGAAGAAGAGATATAATCATTTAAAGTTTGTAGGTATTTGAAATCCTCTAAAATTTAACCTTCCATATCTCAATTACTATTATCACTAAAACATTGCAGTTTATATCAGTTATACAGCTATCTTTTCTCTACAATTTAGTGAAGAATTCATTGAATTCTGATCAATAGAAGAAGAGATATAATCGTTTAAAGTTTGTAGGTATTTGAAATCCTCTAAAATTTAACCTTCCATATCTCAATTACTATTATCACTAAAACATTGCAGTTTATATCAGTTATACAGCTATCTTTTCTCTACAATTTGGTGAAGAATTCATTGAATTCTGATCAATAGAAGAAGAGATATAATCGTTTAAATTTTGAAGGTATTTGAAAACCTCCAAAATTTAACCTTCCATATCTCAATTACTATTATCACTAAAACATTGCAGTTTATATCAGTTATACAGCTATCTTTTCTCTACAATTTGGTGAAGAATTCATTGAATTCTGATCAATAGAAGAAGAGATATAATCGTTTAAATTTTGAAGGTATTTGAAAACCTCCAAAATTTAACCTTCCATATCTCAATTACTATTATCACTAAAACATTGCAGTTTATATCAGTTATACAGCTATCTTTTCTCTACAATTTGGTGAAGAATTCATTGAATTCTGATCAATAGAAGAAGAGATATAATCGTTTAAATTTTGAAGGTATTTGAAAACCTCCAAAATTTAACCTTCCATATCTCAATTACTATTATCACTAAAACATTGCAGTTTATATCAGTTATACAGCTATCTTTTCTCTACAATTTGGTGAAGAATTCATTGAATTCTAATCAATAGAAGAAGAGATATAATCGTTTAAATTTTGAAGGTATTTGAAAACCTCCAAAATTTAACCTTCCATATCTCAATTACTATTATCACTAAAACATTGCAGTTTATATCAGTTATACAGCTATCTTTTCTCTACAATTTGGTAAAGAATTCATTGAATTCTGATCAATAGAAGAAGAGATATAATCGTTTAAAGTTTGTAGGTATTTGAAATCCTCTAAAATTTAACCTTCCATATCTCAATTACTATTATCACTAAAACATTGCAGTTTATATCAGTTATACAGCTATCTTTTCTCTACAATTTGGTAAAGAATTCATTGAATTCTGATCAATAGAAGAAGAGATATAATCGTTTAAAGTTTGTAGGTATTTGAAATCCTCTAAAATTTAACCTTCCATATCTCAATTACTATTATCACTAAAACATTGCAGTTTATATCAGTTATACAGCTATCTTTTCTCTACAATTTGGTAAAGAATTCATTGAATTTTGATCAATAGAAGAAGAGATATAATCGTTTAAAGTTTGTAGGTATTTGAAATCCTCTAAAATTTAACCTTCCATATCTCAATTACTATTATCACTAAAACATTGCAGTTTATATCAGTTATACAGCTATCTTTTCTCTACAATTTGGTGAAGAATTCATTGAATTCTGATCAATAGAAGAAGAGATATAATCGTTTAAATTTTGAAGGTATTTGAAAACCTCCAAAATTTAACCTTCCATATCTCAATTACTATTATCACTAAAACATTGCAGTTTATATCAGTTATACAGCTATCTTTTCTCTACAATTTGGTGAAGAATTCATTGAATTCTGATCAATAGAAGAAGAGATATAATCGTTTAAATTTTGAAGGTATTTGAAAACCTCCAAAATTTAACCTTCCATATCTCAATTACTATTATCACTAAAACATTGCAGTTTATATCAGTTATACAGCTATCTTTTCTCTACAATTTGGTGAAGAATTCATTGAATTCTGATCAATAGAAGAAGAGATATAATCGTTTAAATTTTGAAGGTATTTGAAAACCTCCAAAATTTAACCTTCCATATCTCAATTACTATTATCACTAAAACATTGCAGTTTATATCAGTTATACAGCTATCTTTTCTCTACAATTTAGTGAAGAATTCATTGAATTCTGATCAATAGAAGAAGAGATATAATCGTTTAAAGTTTGTAGGTATTTGAAATCCCCTAAAATTTAACCTTCCATATCTCAATTACTATTATCACTAAAACATTGCAGTTTATATCAGTTATACAGCTATCTTTTCTCTACAATTTAGTGAAGAATTCATTGAATTTTGATCAATAGAAGAAGAGATATAATCGTTTAAAGTTTGAAGGTATTTGAAAACCTCTAAAATTTAACCTTCTATATCTCAATTACTATTATCACTAAAACATTGCAGTTCATATCAGTTATACAGCTTTCTTTTCTCTACAATTTGGTAAAGAATTCATTGAATTCTGATAAATAGAAGAAGAGATATAATCGTTTAAAGTTTGAAGGTATTTGAAAACCTCCAAAATTTAACCTTCCATATCTCAATTACTATTATCACTAAAACATTGCAGTTCATATCAGTTATACAGCAATCTTTTCAGTTATACAGCTTATATCAGTTATACAGCTATCTTTCTCTACAATTTGGTAAAGAAATCAATGTCTTCTGATGAATAGAAGAAGAGATATAATCGTTTAAATTTTGAAGGTATTTGAAAACCTCCAAAATTTAACCTTCCATATCTCAATTACTATTATCACTAAAACATTGCAGTTTATATCAGTTATACAGCTATCTTTTCTCTACAATTTAGTGAAGAATTCATTGAATTCTGATCAATAGAAGAAGAGATATAATCGTTTAAAGTTTGTAGGTATTTGAAATCCTCTAAAATTTAACCTTCCATATCTCAATTACTATTATCACTAAAACATTGCAGTTTATATCAGTTATACAGCTATCTTTTCTCTACAATTTAGTGAAGAATTCATTGAATTCTGATCAATAGAAGAAGAGATATAATCGTTTAAAGTTTGTAGGTATTTGAAATCCTCTAAAATTTAACCTTCCATATCTCAATTACTATTATCACTAAAACATTGCAGTTTATATCAGTTATACAGCTATCTTTTCTCTACAATTTGGTAAAGAATTCATTGAATTTTGATCAATAGAAGAAGAGATATAATCGTTTAAAGTTTGTAGGTATTTGAAATCCTCTAAAATTTAACCTTCCATATCTCAATTACTATTATCACTAAAACATTGCAGTTTATATCAGTTATACAGCTATCTTTTCTCTACAATTTGGTGAAGAATTCATTGAATTCTGATCAATAGAAGAAGAGATATAATCGTTTAAATTTTGAAGGTATTTGAAAACCTCCAAAATTTAACCTTCCATATCACAATTACTATTATCACTAAAACATTGCAGTTTATATCAGTTATACAGCTATCTTTTCTCTACAATTTGGTGAAGAATTCATTGAATTCTGATCAATAGAAGAAGAGATATAATCGTTTAAATTTTGAAGGTATTTGAAAACCTCCAAAATTTAACCTTCCATATCTCAATTACTATTATCACTAAAACATTGCAGTTTATATCAGTTATACAGCTATCTTTTCTCTACAATTTGGTAAAGAATTCATTGAATTCTGATCAATAGAAGAAGAGATATAATCGTTTAAAGTTTGTAGGTATTTGAAATCCTCTAAAATTTAACCTTCCATATCTCAATTACTATTATCACTAAAACATTGCAGTTTATATCAGTTATACAGCTATCTTTTCTCTACAATTTGGTAAAGAATTCATTGAATTCTGATCAATAGAAGAAGAGATATAATCGTTTAAAGTTTGTAGGTATTTGAAATCCTCTAAAATTTAACCTTCCATATCTCAATTACTATTATCACTAAAACATTGCAGTTTATATCAGTTATACAGCTATCTTTTCTCTACAATTTGGTAAAGAATTCATTGAATTTTGATCAATAGAAGAAGAGATATAATCGTTTAAAGTTTGTAGGTATTTGAAATCCTCTAAAATTTAACCTTCCATATCTCAATTACTATTATCACTAAAACATTGCAGTTTATATCAGTTATACAGCTATCTTTTCTCTACAATTTGGTGAAGAATTCATTGAATTCTGATCAATAGAAGAAGAGATATAATCGTTTAAATTTTGAAGGTATTTGAAAACCTCCAAAATTTAACCTTCCATATCTCAATTACTATTATCACTAAAACATTGCAGTTTATATCAGTTATACAGCTATCTTTTCTCTACAATTTGGTGAAGAATTCATTGAATTCTGATCAATAGAAGAAGAGATATAATCGTTTAAATTTTGAAGGTATTTGAAAACCTCCAAAATTTAACCTTCCATATCTCAATTACTATTATAACTAAAACATTGCAGTTTATATCAGTTATACAGCTATCTTTTCTCTACAATTTGGTGAAGAATTCATTGAATTCTGATCAATAGAAGAAGAGATATAATCGTTTAAATTTTGAAGGTATTTGAAAACCTCCAAAATTTAACCTTCCATATCTCAATTACTATTATCACTAAAACATTGCAGTTTATATCAGTTATACAGCTATCTTTTCTCTACAATTTAGTGAAGAATTCATTGAATTCTGATCAATAGAAGAAGAGATATAATCGTTTAAAGTTTGTAGGTATTTGAAATCCCCTAAAATTTAACCTTCCATATCTCAATTACTATTATCACTAAAACATTGCAGTTTATATCAGTTATACAGCTATCTTTTCTCTACAATTTAGTGAAGAATTCATTGAATTTTGATCAATAGAAGAAGAGATATAATCGTTTAAAGTTTGAAGGTATTTGAAAACCTCTAAAATTTAACCTTCTATATCTCAATTACTATTATCACTAAAACATTGCAGTTCATATCAGTTATACAGCTGTCTTTTCTCTACAATTTGGTAAAGAATTCATTGAATTCTGATAAATAGAAGAAGAGATATAATCGTTTAAAGTTTGAAGGTATTTGAAAACCTCCAAAATTTAACCTTCCATATCTCAATTACTATTATCACTAAAACATTGCAGTTCATATCAGTTATACAGCAATCTTTTCAGTTATACAGCTTATATCAGTTATACAGCTATCTTTCTCTACAATTTGGTAAAGAAATCAATGTCTTCTGATGAATAGAAGAAGAGATATAATCGTTTAAATTTTGAAGGTATTTGAAAACCTCCAAAATTTAACCTTCCATATCTCAATTACTATTATCACTAAAACATTGCAGTTTATATCAGTTATACAGCTATCTTTTCTCTACAATTTAGTGAAGAATTCATTGAATTCTGATCAATAGAAGAAGAGATATAATCGTTTAAAGTTTGTAGGTATTTGAAATCCTCTAAAATTTAACCTTCCATATCTCAATTACTATTATCACTAAAACATTGCAGTTTATATCAGTTATACAGCTATCTTTTCTCTACAATTTAGTGAAGAATTCATTGAATTCTGATCAATAGAAGAATAGATATAATCATTTAAAGTTTGTAGGTATTTGAAATCCTCTAAAATTTAACCTTCCATATCTCAATTACTATTATCACTAAAACATTGCAGTTTATATCAGTTATACAGCTATCTTTTCTCTACAATTTGGTGAAGAATTCATTGAATTCTGATCAATAGAAGAATAGATATAATCATTTAAAGTTTGTAGGTATTTGAAATCCTCTAAAATTTAACCTTCCATATCTCAATTACTATTATCACTAAAACATTGCAGTTTATATCAGTTATACAGCTATCTTTTCTCTACAATTTAGTGAAGAATTCATTGAATTCTGATCAATAGAAGAATAGATATAATCATTTAAAGTTTGTAGGTATTTGAAATCCTCTAAAATTTAACCTTCCATATCTCAATTACTATTATCACTAAAACATTGCAGTTTATATCAGTTATACAGCTATCTTTTCCCTACAATTTGGTGAAGAATTCATTGAATTCTGATCAATAGAAGAAGAGATATAATCATTTAAAGTTTGTAGGTATTTGAAATCCTCTAAAATTTAACCTTCCATATCTCAATTACTATTATCACTAAAACATTGTAGTTTATATCAGTTATACAGCTATCTTTTCTCTACAATTTAGTGAAGAATTCATTGAATTCTGATCAATAGAAGAATAGATATAATCATTTAAAGTTTGTAGGTATTTGAAATCCTCTAAAATTTAACCTTCCATATCTCAATTACTATTATCACTAAAACATTGCAGTTTATATCAGTTATACAGCTATCTTTTCTCTACAATTTGGTGAAGAATTCATTGAATTCTGATCAATAGAAGAAGAGATATAATCATTTAAAGTTTGTAGGTATTTGAAATCCTCTAAAATTTAACCTTCCATATCTCAATTACTATTATCACTAAAACATTGCAGTTTATATCAGTTATACAGCTATCTTTTCTCTACAATTTGGTGAAGAATTCATTGAATTCTGATCAATAGAAGAAGAGATATAATCATTTAAAGTTTGTAGGTATTTGAAATCCTCTAAAATTTAACCTTCCATATCTCAATTACTATTATCACTAAAACATTGCAGTTTATATCAGTTATACAGCTATCTTTTCTCTACAATTTGGTGAAGAATTCATTGAATTCTGATCAATAGAAGAATAGATATAATCATTTAAAGTTTGTAGGTATTTGAAATCCTCTAAAATTTAACCTTCCATATCTCAATTACTATTATCACTAAAACATTGCAGTTTATATCAGTTATACAGCTATCTTTTCTCTACAATTTGGTGAAGAATTCATTGAATTCTGATCAATAGAAGAAGAGATATAATCATTTAAAGTTTGTAGGTATTTGAAATCCTCTAAAATTTAACCTTCCATATCTCAATTACTATTATCACTAAAACATTGCAGTTTATATCAGTTATACAGCTATCTTTTCTCTACAATTTGGTGAAGAATTCATTGAATTCTGATCAATAGAAGAAGAGATATAATCATTTAAAGTTTGTAGGTATTTGAAATCCTCTAAAATTTAACCTTCCATATCTCAATTACTATTATCACTAAAACATTGCAGTTTATATCAGTTATACAGCTGTCTTTTCTCTACAATTTAGTGAAGAATTCATTGAATTCTGATCAATAGAAGAAGAGATATAATCGTTTAAATTTTGAAGGTATTTGAAAACCTCCAAAATTTAACCTTCCATATCTCAATTACTATTATCACTAAAACATTGCAGTTTATATCAGTTATACAGCTATCTTTTCTCTACAATTTGGTGAAGAATTCATTGAATTCTGATCAATAGAAGAAGAGATATAATCATTTAAAGTTTGTAGGTATTTGAAATCCTCTAAAATTTAACCTTCCATATCTCAATTACTATTATCACTAAAACATTGCAGTTTATATCAGTTATACAGCTATCTTTTCTCTACAATTTAGTGAAGAATTCATTGAATTCTGATCAATAGAAGAAGAGATATAATCATTTAAAGTTTGTAGGTATTTGAAATCCTCTAAAATTTAACCTTCCATATCTCAATTACTATTATCACTAAAACATTGCAGTTTATATCAGTTATACAGCTGTCTTTTCTCTACAATTTAGTGAAGAATTCATTGAATTCTGATCAATAGAAGAAGAGATATAATCGTTTAAAATTTGTAGGTATTTGAAATCCTCTAAAATTTAACCTTCCATATCTCAATTACTATTATCACTAAAACATTGCAGTTTATATCAGTTATACAGCTATCTTTTCTCTACAATTTGGTGAAGAATTCATTGAATTCTGATCAATAGAAGAATAGATATAATCATTTAAAGTTTGTAGGTATTTGAAATCCTCTAAAATTTAACCTTCCATATCTCAATTACTATTATCACTAAAACATTGCAGTTTATATCAGTTATACAGCTATCTTTTCTCTACAATTTGGTGAAGAATTCATTGAATTCTGATCAATAGAAGAAGAGATATAATCATTTAAAGTTTGTAGGTATTTGAAATCCTCTAAAATTTAACCTTCCATATCTCAATTACTATTATCACTAAAACATTGCAGTTTATATCAGTTATACAGCTATCTTTTCTCTACAATTTGGTGAAGAATTCATTGAATTCTGATCAATAGAAGAAGAGATATAATCATTTAAAGTTTGTAGGTATTTGAAATCCTCTAAAATTTAACCTTCCATATCTCAATTACTATTATCACTAAAACATTGCAGTTTATATCAGTTATACAGCTGTCTTTTCTCTACAATTTAGTGAAGAATTCATTGAATTCTGATCAATAGAAGAAGAGATATAATCGTTTAAATTTTGAAGGTATTTGAAAACCTCCAAAATTTAACCTTCCATATCTCAATTACTATTATCACTAAAACATTGCAGTTTATATCAGTTATACAGCTATCTTTTCTCTACAATTTGGTGAAGAATTCATTGAATTCTGATCAATAGAAGAAGAGATATAATCATTTAAAGTTTGTAGGTATTTGAAATCCTCTAAAATTTAACCTTCCATATCTCAATTACTATTATCACTAAAACATTGCAGTTTATATCAGTTATACAGCTATCTTTTCTCTACAATTTAGTGAAGAATTCATTGAATTCTGATCAATAGAAGAAGAGATATAATCATTTAAAGTTTGTAGGTATTTGAAATCCTCTAAAATTTAACCTTCCATATCTCAATTACTATTATCACTAAAACATTGCAGTTTATATCAGTTATACAGCTGTCTTTTCTCTACAATTTAGTGAAGAATTCATTGAATTCTGATCAATAGAAGAAGAGATATAATCGTTTAAAATTTGTAGGTATTTGAAATCCTCTAAAATTTAACCTTCTATATCTCAATTACTATTATCACTAAAACATTGCAGTTCATATCAGTTATTCAGCTGTTTTTTCTCTACAATTTGGTAAAGAATTCATTGAATTCTGATAAATAGAAGAAGAGATATAATCGTTTAAAATTTGTAGGTATTTGAAATCCTCTAAAATTTAACCTTCTATATCTCAATTACTATTATCACTAAAACATTGCAGTTCATATCAGTTATTCAGCTGTTTTTTCTCTACAATTTGGTAAAGAATTCATTGAATTCTGATAAATAGAAGAAGAGATATAATCGTTTAAAGTTTGAAGGTACTTGAAAACCTCTAAAATTTCACCTTCCATATCTCTATTACTATTGTCACTAAAACATTGCAGTTTATATCAGTTATACAGCTATCTTTTCTCTACAATTTGGTAAAGAAATCAATGTATTCTGATGAATAGAAGAAGAGATATAATCGTTTAAAGTTTGTAGGTATTTGAAATCCTCTAAAATTTAACCTTCTATATCTCAATTACTATTGTCATTAAAACATTGCAGTTTATATCAGTTATACAGCTATCTTTTCTCTACAATTTGGTAAAGAATTCATTGAATTCTGATAAATAGAAGAAGAGATATAATCGTTTAAAATTTGAAGGTATTTGAAAACCTCCAAAATTTAACCTTCCATATCTCAATTACTATTATCACTAAAACATTGCAGTTTATATCAGTTATACAGCTATCTTTTCTCTACAATTTGGTAAAGAATTCATTGAATTTTGATCAATAGAAGAAGAGATATAATCGTTTAAAGTTTGTAGGTATTTGAAATCCTCTAAAATTTAACCTTCTATATCTCAATTACTGTTATCACTAAAACATTGCAGTTCATATCAGTTATACAGCTGTCTTTTCTCTACAATTTGGTAAAGAATTCATTGAATTCTGATAAATAGAAGAAGAGATATAATCGTTTAAAGTTTGAAGGTATTTGAAAACCTCCAAAATTTAACCTTCCATATCTCAATTACTATTATCACTAAAACATTGCAGTTCATATCAGTTATACAGCAATCTTTTCAGTTATACAGCTTATATCAGTTATACAGCTATCTTTCTCTACAATTTGTAAAGAAATCAATGTCTTCTGATGAATAGAAGAAGAGATATAATCGTTTAAAATTTGAAGGTATTTGAAAACCTCCAAAATTTAACCTTCCATATCTCAATTACTATTATCACTAAAACATTGCAGTTTATATCAGTTATACAGCTATCTTTTCTCTACAATTTGGTAAAGAAATCAATGTATTCTGATAAATAGAAGAAGAGATCTAATCGTTTAAAGTTTGTAGGTATTTGAAATCCTCTAATATTTAACCTTCTATATCTCAATTACTATTGTCACTAAAACATTGCAGTTTACATCAGTTATACAGCTATCTTTTCTCTACAATTTGGTAAAGAATTCATTGAATTCTGATCAATAGAAGAAGAGATATAATCGTTTAAAATTTGAAGGTATTTGAATTCCTCTAAAATTTAACCTTCCATATCTCAATTACTATTATCACTAAAACATTGCAGTTTATATCAGTTATACAGCTATCTTTTCCCTACAATTTGGTAAAGAAATTAATGTATTCTGTTGAATAGAAGAAGAGATATAATTGTTTAAATTTTGAAGGTATTGTAAAACCTCTAAAATTTAACCTTCCATATTTCAATTACTATTGTCACTAAAACATTGCAGTTTATATCAGTTATACAGCTATCTTTTCTCTACAATTTGGTAAAGAATTTATTGAATTTTGATAAATAGAAGAAGAGATATAATCGTTTAAAGTTTGTAGGTATTTGAAATCCTCTAAAATTTAACCTTCTATATCTCAATTACTATTGTCATTAAAACATTGCAGTTTATATCAGTTATACAGCTATCTTTTCTCTACAATTTGGTAAAGAATTGATTGAATTCTGATAAATAGAAGAAGAGATATAATCGTTTAAAATTTGAAGGTATTTGAAAACCTCCAAAATTTAACCTTCCATATCTCAATTACTATTATCACTAAAACATTGCAGTTTATATCAGTTATACAGCTATCTTTTCTCTACAATTTGGTAAAGAATTCATTGAATTTTGATCAATAGAAGAAGAGATATAATCGTTTAAAGTTTGTAGGTATTTGAAATCCTCTAAAATTTAACCTTCTATATCTCAATTACTGTTATCACTAAAACATTGCAGTTCATATCAGTTATACAGCTGTCTTTTCTCTACAATTTGGTAAAGAATTCATTGAATTCTGATAAATAGAAGAAGAGATATAATCGTTTAAAGTTTGAAGGTATTTGAAAACCTCCAAAATTTAACCTTCCATATCTCAATTACTATTATCACTAAAACATTGCAGTTCATATCAGTTATACAGCAATCTTTTCAGTTATACAGCTTATATCAGTTATACAGCTATCTTTCTCTACAATTTGTAAAGAAATCAATGTCTTCTGATGAATAGAAGAAGAGATATAATCGTTTAAAATTTGAAGGTATTTGAAAACCTCCAAAATTTAACCTTCCATATCTCAATTACTATTATCACTTAAACATTGCAGTTTATATCAGTTATACAGCTATCTTTTCTCTACAATTTGGTAAAGAAATCAATGTATTCTGATAAATAGAAGAAGAGATATAATCGTTTAAAGTTTGTAGGTATTTGAAATCCTCTAAAATTTAACCTTCTATATCTCAATTACTATTGTCACTAAAACATTGCAGTTTACATCAGTTATACAGCTATCTTTTCTCTACAATTTGGTAAAGAATTCATTGAATTCTGATCAATAGAAGAAGAGATATAATCGTTTAAAATTTGAAGGTATTTGAATTCCTCTAAAATTTAACCTTCCATATCTCAATTACTATTATCACTAAAACATTGCAGTTTATATCAGTTATACAGCTATCTTTTTCCTACAATTTGGTAAAGAAATTAATGTATTCTGTTGAATAGAAGAAGAGATATAATTGTTTAAATTTTGAAGGTATTTGAAAACCTCCAAAATTTAACCTTCCATATCTCAATTACTATTATCACTAAAACATTGCAGTTTATATCAGTTATACAGCTATCTTTTCTCTACAATTTAGGGAAGAATTCATTGAATTCTGATCAATAGAAGAAGAGATATAATCGTTTAAAGTTTGTAGGTATTTGAAATCCTCTAAAATTTAACCTTCCATATCTCAATTACTATTATCACTAAAACATTGCAGTTTATATCAGTTATACAGCTATCTTTTCTCTACAATTTGGTGAAGAATTCATTGAATTCTGATCAATAGAAGAAGAGATATAATCGTTTAAATTTTGAAGGTATTTGAAAACCTCCAAAATTTAACCTTCCATATCTCAATTACTATTATCACTAAAACATTGCAGTTTTTATCAGTTATACAGCTATCTTTTCTCTACAATTTGGTGAAGAATTCATTGTATTCTGATCAATAGAAGAAGAGATATAATCGTTTAAAGTTTGTAGGTATTTGAAATCCTCTAAAATTTAACCTTCTATATCTCAATTACTATTGTCATTAAAACATTGCAGTTTATATCAGTTATACAGCTATCTTTTCTCTACAATTTGGTAAAGAATTCATTGAATTCTGATAAATAGAAGAAGAGATATAATCGTTTAAAATTTGAAGGTATTTGAAAACCTCCAAAATTTAACTTTCCATATCTCAATTACTATTATCACTAAAACATTGCAGTTTATATCAGTTATACAGCTATCTTTTCTCTACAATTTGGTAAAGAATTCATTGAATTTTGATCAATAGAAGAAGAGATATAATCGTTTAAAATTTGTAGGTATTTGAAATCCTCTAAAATTTAACCTTCTATATCTCAATTACTATTATCACTAAAACATTGCAGTTCATATCAGTTATTCAGCTGTTTTTTCTCTACAATTTGGTAAAGAATTCATTGAATTCTGATAAATAGAAGAAGAGATATAATCGTTTAAAATTTGAAGGTTTTTGAAAACCTCCAAAATTTAACCTTCCATATCTCAATTACTATTATCACTAAAACATTGCAGTTTATATCAGTTATACAGCTATCTTTTCTCTACAATTTAGTGAAGAATTCATTGAATTCTGATCAATAGAAGAAGAGATATAATCGTTTAAAGTTTGTAGGTATTTGAAATCCTCTAAAATTTAACCTTCCATATCTCAATTACTATTATCACTAAAACATTGCAGTTTATATCAGTTATACAGCTATCTTTTCTCTACAATTTGGTGAAGAATTCATTGAATTCTGATCAATAGAAGAAGAGATATAATCGTTTAAATTTTGAAGGTATTTGAAAACCTCCAAAATTTAACCTTCCATATCTCAATTACTATTATCACTAAAACATTGCAGTTTATATCAGTTATACAGCTATCTTTTCTCTACAATTTGGTGAAGAATTCATTGAATTCTGATCAATAGAAGAAGAGATATAATCGTTTAAAGTTTGTAGGTATTTGAAATCCTCTAAAATTTAACCTTCCATATCTCAATTACTATTATCACTAAAACATTGCAGTTTATATCAGTTATACAGCTATCTTTTCTCTACAATTTGGTAAAGAAATCAATGTATTCTGATCAATAGAAGAAGAGATATAATCGTTTAAACTTTGTAGGTATTTGAAAACTTCCAAAATTTAACCTTTCATATCTCAATTACTATTATCACTAAAACATTGCAGTTTATATCAGTTATACAGCTATCTTTTCTCTACAATTTGGTAAAGAAATCAATGTATTCTGATGAATAGAAGAAGAGATATAATCGTTTAAAGTTTGAAGGTATTGTAAAACCTCTAAAATTTAACCTTCCATATTTCAATTACTATTGTCACTAAAACATTGCAGTTTGTATCAGTTATACAGCTATCTTTTCTCTACAATTTGGTAAAGAATTTATTGAATTCTGATAAATAGAAGAAGAGATATAATCGTTTAAAGTTTGAAGGTACTTGAAAACCTCTAAAATTTCACCTTCCATATCTCTATTACTATTGTCACTAAAACATTGCAGTTTATATCAGTTATACAGCTATCTTTTCTCTACAATTTGGTAAAGAATTCATTGAATTTTGATCAATAGAAGAAGAGATATAATCGTTTAAAATTTGTAGGTATTTGAAATCCTCTAAAATTTAACCTTCTATATCTCAATTACTATTATCACTAAAACATTGCAGTTCATATCAGTTATTCAGCTGTTTTTTCTCTACAATTTGGTAAAGAATTCATTGAATTCTGATAAATAGAAGAAGAGATATAATCGTTTAAAATTTGAAGGTTTTTGAAAACCTCCAAAATTTAACCTTCCATATCTCAATTACTATTATCACTAAAACATTGCAGTTTATATCAGTTATACAGCTATCTTTTCTCTACAATTTAGTGAAGAATTCATTGAATTCTGATCAATAGAAGAAGAGATATAATCGTTTAAAGTTTGTAGGTATTTGAAATCCTCTAAAATTTAACCTTCCATATCTCAATTACTATTATCACTAAAACATTGCAGTTTATATCAGTTATACAGCTATCTTTTCTCTACAATTTGGTGAAGAATTCATTGAATTCTGATCAATAGAAGAAGAGATATAATCGTTTAAATTTTGAAGGTATTTGAAAACCTCCAAAATTTAACCTTCCATATCTCAATTACTATTATCACTAAAACATTGCAGTTTATATCAGTTATACAGCTATCTTTTCTCTACAATTTGGTGAAGAATTCATTGAATTCTGATCAATAGAAGAAGAGATATAATCGTTTAAAGTTTGTAGGTATTTGAAATCCTCTAAAATTTAACCTTCCATATCTCAATTACTATTATCACTAAAACATTGCAGTTTATATCAGTTATACAGCTATCTTTTCTCTACAATTTGGTAAAGAAATCAATGTATTCTGATCAATAGAAGAAGAGATATAATCGTTTAAACTTTGTAGGTATTTGAAAACTTCCAAAATTTAACCTTTCATATCTCAATTACTATTATCACTAAAACATTGCAGTTTATATCAGTTATACAGCTATCTTTTCTCTACAATTTGGTAAAGAAATCAATGTATTCTGATGAATAGAAGAAGAGATATAATCGTTTAAAGTTTGAAGGTATTGTAAAACCTCTAAAATTTAACCTTCCATATTTCAATTACTATTGTCACTAAAACATTGCAGTTTGTATCAGTTATACAGCTATCTTTTCTCTACAATTTGGTAAAGAATTTATTGAATTCTGATAAATAGAAGAAGAGATATAATCGTTTAAAGTTTGAAGGTACTTGAAAACCTCTAAAATTTCACCTTCCATATCTCTATTACTATTGTCACTAAAACATTGCAGTTTATATCAGTTATACAGCTATCTTTTCTCTACAATTTGGTAAAGAAATCAATGTATTCTGATGAATAGAAGAAGAGATATAATCGTTTAAAGTTTGTAGGTATTTGAAATCCTCTAAAATTTAACCTTCTATATCTCAATTACTATTGTCATTAAAACATTGCAGTTTATATCAGTTATACAGCTATCTTTTCTCTACAATTTGGTAAAGAATTCATTGAATTCTGATAAATAGAAGAAGAGTCATAATCGTTTAAAATTTAAAGGTATTTGAAAACCTCCAAAATTTAACCTTCCATATCTCAATTACTATTATCACTAAAACATTGCAGTTTATATCAGTTATACAGCTATCTTTTCTCTACAATTTGGTAAAGAATTCATTGAATTTTGATCAATAGAAGAAGAGATATAATCGTTTAAAGTTTGTAGGTATTTGAAATCCTCTAAAATTTAACCTTCTATATCTCAATTACTGTTATCACTAAAACATTGCAGTTCATATCAGTTATACAGCTGTCTTTTCTCTACAATTTGGTAAAGAATTCATTGAATTCTGATAAATAGAAGAAGAGATATAATCGTTTAAAGTTTGAAGGTATTTGAAAACCTCCAAAATTTAACCTTCCATATCTCAATTACTATTATCACTAAAACATTGCAGTTTTTATCAGTTATACAGCTATCTTTTCTCTACAATTTGGTGAAGAATTCATTGAATTCTGATCAATAGAAGAAGAGATATAATCGTTTAAAGTTTGTAGGTATTTGAAATCCTCTAAAATTTAACCTTCTATATCTCAATTACTATTGTCATTAAAACATTGCAGTTTATATCAGTTATACAGCTATCTTTTCTCTACAATTTGGTAAAGAATTCATTGAATTCTGATAAATAGAAGAAGAGATATAATCGTTTAAAATTTGAAGGTATTTGAAAACCTCCAAAATTTAACTTTCCATATCTCAATTACTATTATCACTAAAACATTGCAGTTTATATCAGTTATACAGCTATCTTTTCTCTACAATTTGGTAAAGAATTCATTGAATTTTGATCAATAGAAGAAGAGATATAATCGTTTAAAATTTGTAGGTATTTGAAATCCTCTAAAATTTAACCTTCTATATCTCAATTACTATTATCACTAAAACATTGCAGTTCATATCAGTTATTCAGCTGTTTTTTCTCTACAATTTGGTAAAGAATTCATTGAATTCTGATAAATAGAAGAAGAGATATAATCGTTTAAAATTTGAAGGTTTTTGAAAACCTCCAAAATTTAACCTTCCATATCTCAATTACTATTATCACTAAAACATTGCAGTTTATATCAGTTATACAGCTATCTTTTCTCTACAATTTAGTGAAGAATTCATTGAATTCTGATCAATAGAAGAAGAGATATAATCGTTTAAAGTTTGTAGGTATTTGAAATCCTCTAAAATTTAACCTTCCATATCTCAATTACTATTATCACTAAAACATTGCAGTTTATATCAGTTATACAGCTATCTTTTCTCTACAATTTGGTGAAGAATTCATTGAATTCTGATCAATAGAAGAAGAGATATAATCGTTTAAATTTTGAAGGTATTTGAAAACCTCCAAAATTTAACCTTCCATATCTCAATTACTATTATCACTAAAACATTGCAGTTTATATCAGTTATACAGCTATCTTTTCTCTACAATTTGGTGAAGAATTCATTGAATTCTGATCAATAGAAGAAGAGATATAATCGTTTAAAGTTTGTAGGTATTTGAAATCCTCTAAAATTTAACCTTCCATATCTCAATTACTATTATCACTAAAACATTGCAGTTTATATCAGTTATACAGCTATCTTTTCTCTACAATTTGGTAAAGAAATCAATGTATTCTGATCAATAGAAGAAGAGATATAATCGTTTAAACTTTGTAGGTATTTGAAAACTTCCAAAATTTAACCTTTCATATCTCAATTACTATTATCACTAAAACATTGCAGTTTATATCAGTTATACAGCTATCTTTTCTCTACAATTTGGTAAAGAAATCAATGTATTCTGATGAATAGAAGAAGAGATATAATCGTTTAAAGTTTGAAGGTATTTGAAATCCTCTAAAATTTAACCTTCTATATCTCAATTACTATTGTCACTAAAACATTGCAGTTTACATCAGTTATACAGCTATCTTTTCTCTACAATTTGGTAAAGAATTCATTGAATTCTGATCAATAGAAGAAGAGATATAATCGTTTAAAATTTGAAGGTATTTGAATTCCTCTAAAATTTAACCTTCCATATCTCAATTACTATTATCACTAAAACATTGCAGTTTATATCAGTTATACAGCTATCTTTTTCCTACAATTTGGTAAAGAAATTAATGTATTCTGTTGAATAGAAGAAGAGATATAATTGTTTAAATTTTGAAGGTATTTGAAAACCTCCAAAATTTAACCTTCCATATCTCAATTACTATTATCACTAAAACATTGCAGTTTATATCAGTTATACAGCTATCTTTTCTCTACAATTTAGGGAAGAATTCATTGAATTCTGATCAATAGAAGAAGAGATATAATCGTTTAAAGTTTGTAGGTATTTGAAATCCTCTAAAATTTAACCTTCCATATCTCAATTACTATTATCACTAAAACATTGCAGTTTATATCAGTTATACAGCTATCTTTTCTCTACAATTTGGTGAAGAATTCATTGAATTCTGATCAATAGAAGAAGAGATATAATCGTTTAAATTTTGAAGGTATTTGAAAACCTCCAAAATTTAACCTTCCATATCTCAATTACTATTATCACTAAAACATTGCAGTTTTTATCAGTTATACAGCTATCTTTTCTCTACAATTTGGTGAAGAATTCATTGTATTCTGATCAATAGAAGAAGAGATATAATCGTTTAAAGTTTGTAGGTATTTGAAATCCTCTAAAATTTAACCTTCTATATCTCAATTACTATTGTCATTAAAACATTGCAGTTTATATCAGTTATACAGCTATCTTTTCTCTACAATTTGGTAAAGAATTCATTGAATTCTGATAAATAGAAGAAGAGATATAATCGTTTAAAATTTGAAGGTATTTGAAAACCTCCAAAATTTAACTTTCCATATCTCAATTACTATTATCACTAAAACATTGCAGTTTATATCAGTTATACAGCTATCTTTTCTCTACAATTTGGTAAAGAATTCATTGAATTTTGATCAATAGAAGAAGAGATATAATCGTTTAAAATTTGTAGGTATTTGAAATCCTCTAAAATTTAACCTTCTATATCTCAATTACTATTATCACTAAAACATTGCAGTTCATATCAGTTATTCAGCTGTTTTTTCTCTACAATTTGGTAAAGAATTCATTGAATTCTGATAAATAGAAGAAGAGATATAATCGTTTAAAATTTGAAGGTTTTTGAAAACCTCCAAAATTTAACCTTCCATATCTCAATTACTATTATCACTAAAACATTGCAGTTTATATCAGTTATACAGCTATCTTTTCTCTACAATTTAGTGAAGAATTCATTGAATTCTGATCAATAGAAGAAGAGATATAATCGTTTAAAGTTTGTAGGTATTTGAAATCCTCTAAAATTTAACCTTCCATATCTCAATTACTATTATCACTAAAACATTGCAGTTTATATCAGTTATACAGCTATCTTTTCTCTACAATTTGGTGAAGAATTCATTGAATTCTGATCAATAGAAGAAGAGATATAATCGTTTAAATTTTGAAGGTATTTGAAAACCTCCAAAATTTAACCTTCCATATCTCAATTACTATTATCACTAAAACATTGCAGTTTATATCAGTTATACAGCTATCTTTTCTCTACAATTTGGTGAAGAATTCATTGAATTCTGATCAATAGAAGAAGAGATATAATCGTTTAAAGTTTGTAGGTATTTGAAATCCTCTAAAATTTAACCTTCCATATCTCAATTACTATTATCACTAAAACATTGCAGTTTATATCAGTTATACAGCTATCTTTTCTCTACAATTTGGTAAAGAAATCAATGTATTCTGATCAATAGAAGAAGAGATATAATCGTTTAAACTTTGTAGGTATTTGAAAACTTCCAAAATTTAACCTTTCATATCTCAATTACTATTATCACTAAAACATTGCAGTTTATATCAGTTATACAGCTATCTTTTCTCTACAATTTGGTAAAGAAATCAATGTATTCTGATGAATAGAAGAAGAGATATAATCGTTTAAAGTTTGAAGGTATTGTAAAACCTCTAAAATTTAACCTTCCATATTTCAATTACTATTGTCACTAAAACATTGCAGTTTGTATCAGTTATACAGCTATCTTTTCTCTACAATTTGGTAAAGAATTTATTGAATTCTGATAAATAGAAGAAGAGATATAATCGTTTAAAGTTTGAAGGTACTTGAAAACCTCTAAAATTTCACCTTCCATATCTCTATTACTATTGTCACTAAAACATTGCAGTTTATATCAGTTATACAGCTATCTTTTCTCTACAATTTGGTAAAGAATTCATTGAATTTTGATCAATAGAAGAAGAGATATAATCGTTTAAAATTTGTAGGTATTTGAAATCCTCTAAAATTTAACCTTCTATATCTCAATTACTATTATCACTAAAACATTGCAGTTCATATCAGTTATTCAGCTGTTTTTTCTCTACAATTTGGTAAAGAATTCATTGAATTCTGATAAATAGAAGAAGAGATATAATCGTTTAAAATTTGAAGGTTTTTGAAAACCTCCAAAATTTAACCTTCCATATCTCAATTACTATTATCACTAAAACATTGCAGTTTATATCAGTTATACAGCTATCTTTTCTCTACAATTTAGTGAAGAATTCATTGAATTCTGATCAATAGAAGAAGAGATATAATCGTTTAAAGTTTGTAGGTATTTGAAATCCTCTAAAATTTAACCTTCCATATCTCAATTACTATTATCACTAAAACATTGCAGTTTATATCAGTTATACAGCTATCTTTTCTCTACAATTTGGTGAAGAATTCATTGAATTCTGATCAATAGAAGAAGAGATATAATCGTTTAAATTTTGAAGGTATTTGAAAACCTCCAAAATTTAACCTTCCATATCTCAATTACTATTATCACTAAAACATTGCAGTTTATATCAGTTATACAGCTATCTTTTCTCTACAATTTGGTGAAGAATTCATTGAATTCTGATCAATAGAAGAAGAGATATAATCGTTTAAAGTTTGTAGGTATTTGAAATCCTCTAAAATTTAACCTTCCATATCTCAATTACTATTATCACTAAAACATTGCAGTTCATATCAGTTATACAGCTGTCTTTTCTCTACAATTTGGTAAAGAATTCATTGAATTCTGATAAATAGAAGAAGAGATATAATCGTTTAAAGTTTGAAGGTATTTGAAAACCTCCAAAATTTAACCTTCCATATCTCAATTACTATTATCACTAAAACATTGCAGTTTTTATCAGTTATACAGCTATCTTTTCTCTACAATTTGGTGAAGAATTCATTGAATTCTGATCAATAGAAGAAGAGATATAATCGTTTAAAGTTTGTAGGTATTTGAAATCCTCTAAAATTTAACCTTCTATATCTCAATTACTATTGTCATTAAAACATTGCAGTTTATATCAGTTATACAGCTATCTTTTCTCTACAATTTGGTAAAGAATTCATTGAATTCTGATAAATAGAAGAAGAGATATAATCGTTTAAAATTTGAAGGTATTTGAAAACCTCCAAAATTTAACTTTCCATATCTCAATTACTATTATCACTAAAACATTGCAGTTTATATCAGTTATACAGCTATCTTTTCTCTACAATTTGGTAAAGAATTCATTGAATTTTGATCAATAGAAGAAGAGATATAATCGTTTAAAATTTGTAGGTATTTGAAATCCTCTAAAATTTAACCTTCTATATCTCAATTACTATTATCACTAAAACATTGCAGTTCATATCAGTTATTCAGCTGTTTTTTCTCTACAATTTGGTAAAGAATTCATTGAATTCTGATAAATAGAAGAAGAGATATAATCGTTTAAAATTTGAAGGTTTTTGAAAACCTCCAAAATTTAACCTTCCATATCTCAATTACTATTATCACTAAAACATTGCAGTTTATATCAGTTATACAGCTATCTTTTCTCTACAATTTAGTGAAGAATTCATTGAATTCTGATCAATAGAAGAAGAGATATAATCGTTTAAAGTTTGTAGGTATTTGAAATCCTCTAAAATTTAACCTTCCATATCTCAATTACTATTATCACTAAAACATTGCAGTTTATATCAGTTATACAGCTATCTTTTCTCTACAATTTGGTGAAGAATTCATTGAATTCTGATCAATAGAAGAAGAGATATAATCGTTTAAATTTTGAAGGTATTTGAAAACCTCCAAAATTTAACCTTCCATATCTCAATTACTATTATCACTAAAACATTGCAGTTTATATCAGTTATACAGCTATCTTTTCTCTACAATTTGGTGAAGAATTCATTGAATTCTGATCAATAGAAGAAGAGATATAATCGTTTAAAGTTTGTAGGTATTTGAAATCCTCTAAAATTTAACCTTCCATATCTCAATTACTATTATCACTAAAACATTGCAGTTTATATCAGTTATACAGCTATCTTTTCTCTACAATTTGGTAAAGAAATCAATGTATTCTGATCAATAGAAGAAGAGATATAATCGTTTAAACTTTGTAGGTATTTGAAAACTTCCAAAATTTAACCTTTCATATCTCAATTACTATTATCACTAAAACATTGCAGTTTATATCAGTTATACAGCTATCTTTTCTCTACAATTTGGTAAAGAAATCAATGTATTCTGATGAATAGAAGAAGAGATATAATCGTTTAAAGTTTGAAGGTATTGTAAAACCTCTAAAATTTAACCTTCCATATTTCAATTACTATTGTCACTAAAACATTGCAGTTTGTATCAGTTATACAGCTATCTTTTCTCTACAATTTGGTAAAGAATTTATTGAATTCTGATAAATAGAAGAAGAGATATAATCGTTTAAAGTTTGAAGGTACTTGAAAACCTCTAAAATTTCACCTTCCATATCTCTATTACTATTGTCACTAAAACATTGCAGTTTATATCAGTTATACAGCTATCTTTTCTCTACAATTTGGTAAAGAAATCAATGTATTCTGATGAATAGAAGAAGAGATATAATCGTTTAAAGTTTGTAGGTATTTGAAATCCTCTAAAATTTAACCTTCTATATCTCAATTACTATTGTCATTAAAACATTGCAGTTTATATCAGTTATACAGCTATCTTTTCTCTACAATTTGGTAAAGAATTCATTGAATTTTGATCAATAGAAGAAGAGATATAATCGTTTAAAGTTTGTAGGTATTTGAAATCCTCTAAAATTTAACCTTCTATATCTCAATTACTGTTATCACTAAAACATTGCAGTTCATATCAGTTATACAGCTGTCTTTTCTCTACAATTTGGTAAAGAATTCATTGAATTCTGATAAATAGAAGAAGAGATATAATCGTTTAAAGTTTGAAGGTATTTGAAAACCTCCAAAATTTAACCTTCCATATCTCAATTACTATTATCACTAAAACATTGCAGTTCATATCAGTTATACAGCAATCTTTTCAGTTATACAGCTTATATCAGTTATACAGCTATTTTTCTCTACAATTTGTAAAGAAATCAATGTCTTCTGATGAATAGAAGAAGAGATATAATCGTTTAAAATTTGAAGGTATTTGAAAACCTCCAAAATTTAACCTTCCATATCTCAATTACTATTATCACTAAAACATTGCAGTTTATATCAGTTATACAGCTATCTTTTCTCTACAATTTGGTAAAGAAATCAATGTATTCTGATAAATAGAAGAAGAGATCTAATCGTTTAAATTTTGTAGGTATTTGAAATCCTCTAAAATTTAACCTTCTATATCTCAATTACTATTGTCACTAAAACATTGCAGTTTACATCAGTTATACAGCTATCTTTTCTCTACAATTTGGTAAAGAATTCATTGAATTCTGATCAATAGAAGAAGAGATATAATCGTTTAAAATTTGAAGGTATTTGAATTCCTCTAAAATTTAACCTTCCATATCTCAATTACTATTATCACTAAAACATTGCAGTTTATATCAGTTATACAGCTATCTTTTCCCTACAATTTGGTAAAGATATTAATGTATTCTGTTGAATAGAAGAAGAGATATAATTGTTTAAATTTTGAAGGTATTGTAAAACCTCTAAAATTTAACCTTCCATATTTCAATTACTATTGTCACTAAAACATTGCAGTTTATATCAGTTATACAGCTATCTTTTCTCTACAATTTGGTAAAGAATTTATTGAATTTTGATAAATAGAAGAAGAGATATTATCGTTTAAAGTTTGAAGGTACTTGAAAACCTCTAAAATTTCACCTTCCATATCTCTATTACTATTGTCACTAAAACATTGCAGTTTATATCAGTTATACAGCTATCTTTTCTCTACAATTTGGTAAAGAAATCAATGTATTCTGATGAATAGAAGAAGAGATATAATCGTTTAAAGTTTGTAGGTATTTGAAATCCTCTAAAATTTAACCTTCTATATCTCAATTACTATTGTCATTAAAACATTGCAGTTTATATCAGTTATACAGCTATCTTTTCTCTACAATTTGGTAAAGAATTCATTGAATTCTGATAAATAGAAGAAGAGATATAATCGTTTAAAATTTGAAGGTATTTGAAAACCTCCAAAATTTAACCTTCCATATCTCAATTACTATTATCACTAAAACATTGCAGTTTATATCAGTTATACAGCTATCTTTTCTCTACAATTTGGTAAAGAATTCATTGAATTTTGATCAATAGAAGAAGAGATATAATCGTTTAAAGTTTGTAGGTATTTGAAATCCTCTAAAATTTAACCTTCTATATCTCAATTACTGTTATCACTAAAACATTGCAGTTCATATCAGTTATACAGCTGTCTTTTCTCTACAATTTGGTAAAGAATTCATTGAATTCTGATAAATAGAAGAAGAGATATAATCGTTTAAAGTTTGAAGGTATTTGAAAACCTCCAAAATTTAACCTTCCATATATCTCAATTACTATTATCACTAAAACATTGCAGTTCATATCAGTTATACAGCAATCTTTTCAGTTATACAGCTTATATCAGTTATACAGCTATCTTTCTCTACAATTTGTAAAGAAATCAATGTCTTCTGATGAATAGAAGAAGAGATATAATCGTTTAAAATTTGAAGGTATTTGAAAACCTCCAAAATTTAACCTTCCATATCTCAATTACTATTATCACTAAAACATTGCAGTTTATATCAGTTATACAGCTATCTTTTCTCTACAATTTGGTAAAGAAATCAATGTATTCTGATAAATAGAAGAAGAGATATAATCGTTTAAAGTTTGTAGGTATTTGAAATCCTCTAAAATTTAACCTTCTATATCTCAATTACTATTGTCACTAAAACATTGCAGTTTACATCAGTTATACAGCTATCTTTTCTCTACAATTTGGTAAAGAATTCATTGAATTCTGATCAATAGAAGAAGAGATATAATCGTTTAAAATTTGAAGGTATTTGAATTCCTCTAAAATTTAACCTTCCATATCTCAATTACTATTATCACTAAAACATTGCAGTTTATATCAGTTATACAGCTATCTTTTCTCTACAATTTGGTAAAGAATTCATTGAATTTTGATCAATAGAAGAAGAGATATAATCGTTTAAAGTTTGTAGGTATTTGAAAACCTCCAAAATTTAACCTTCCATATCTCAATTACTATTATCACTAAAACATTGCAGTTCATATCAGTTATACAGCTGTCTTTTCTCTACAATTTGGTAAAGAATTCATTGAATTCTGATAATTAGAAGAAGAGATATAATCTTTTTAAGTTTGAAGGTATTTGAAAACCTCCAAAATTTAACCTTCCATATCTCAATTACTATTATCACTAAAACATTGCAGTTTATATCAGTTATACAGCTATCTTTTCTCTACAATTTGGTAAAGAATTCATTGAATTTTGATCAATAGAAGAAGAGATATAATCGTTTAAAGTTTGTAGGTATTTGAAAACCTCCAAAATTTAACCTTCCATATCTCAATTACTATTATCACTAAAACATTGCAGTTCATATCAGTTATACAGCTGTCTTTTCTCTACAATTTGGTAAAGAATTCATTGAATTCTGATAATTAGAAGAAGAGATATAATCGTTTAAAGTTTGAAGGTATTTGAAAACCTCCAAAATTTAACCTTCCATATCTCAATTACTATTATCACTAAAACATTGCAGTTCATATCAGTTATACAGCTGTCTTTTCTCTACAATTTGGTAAAGAATTCATTGAATTCTGATAATTAGAAGAAGAGATATAATCGTTTAAAGTTTGAAGGTATTTGAAAACCTCCAAAATTTAACCTTCCATATCTCAATTACTATTATCACTAAAACATTGCAGTTTATATCAGTTATACAGCTATCTTTTCTCTACAATTTGGTAAAGAAATTAATGTATTCTGTTGAATAGAAGAAGAGATATAATTGTTTAAATTTTGAAAATATTTGAAAACCTCCAAAATTTAACCTTCCTTATCTCAATTACTATTATCACTAAAACATAGCAGTTTATATCAGTTATACAGCTATCTTTTCTCTACAATTTAGTGAAGAATTCATTGAATTCTGATCAATAGAAGAAGAGATATAATCGTTTAAAGTTTGTAGGTATTTGAAATCCTCTAAAATTTAACCTTCCATATCACAATTACTATTATCACTAAAACATTGCAGTTTATATCAGTTATACAGCTATCTTTTCTCTACAATTTGGTGAAGAATTCATTTAATTCTGATCAATAGAAGAAGAGATATAATCGTTTAAATTTTGAAGTTATTTGAAAACCTCCAAAATTTAACCTTCCATATCTCAATTACTATTATCACTAAAACATTGCAGTTTATATCAGTTATACAGCTATCTTTTCTCTACAATTTGGTAAAGAATTTATTGAATTTTGATAAATAGAAGAAGAGATATAATCGTTTAAAGTTTGAAGGTACTTAAAAACCTCTAAAATTTCACCTTCCATATCTCTATTACTATTGCCACTAAAACATTGCAGTTTATATCAGTTATACAGCTATCTTTTCTCTACAATTTGGTAAAGAAATCAATGTATTCTGATGAATAGAAGAAGAGATATAATCGTTTAAAGTTTGTAGGTATTTGAAATCCTCTAAAATTTAACCTTCTATATCTCAATTACTATTGTCATTAAAACATTGCAGTTTATATCAGTTATACAGCTATCTTTTCTCTACAATTTGGTAAAGAATTCATTGAATTCTGATAAATAGAAGAAGAGATATAATCGTTTAAAATTTGAAGGTATTTGAAAACCTCCAAAATTTAACCTTCCATATCTCAATTACTATTATCACTAAAACATTGCAGTTTATATCAGTTATACAGCTATCTTTTCTCTACAATTTGGTAAAGAATTCATTGAATTTTGATCAATAGAAGAAGAGATATAATCGTTTAAAGTTTGTAGGTATTTGAAATCCTCTAAAATTTAACCTTCTATATCTCAATTACTGTTATCACTAAAACATTGCAGTTCATATCAGTTATACAGCTGTCTTTTCTCTACAATTTGGTAAAGAATTCATTGAATTCTGATAAATAGAAGAAGAGATATAATCGTTTAAAGTTTGAAGGTATTTGAAAACCTCCAAAATTTAACCTTCCATATCTCAATTACTATTATCACTAAAACATTGCAGTTCATATCAGTTATACAGCAATCTTTTCAGTTATACAGCTTATATCAGTTATACAGCTATCTTTCTCTACAATTTGTAAAGAAATCAATGTCTTCTGATGAATAGAAGAAGAGATATAATCGTTTAAAATTTGAAGGTATTTGAAAACCTCCAAAATTTAACCTTCCATATCTCAATTACTATTATCACTAAAACATTGCAGTTTATATCAGTTATACAGCTATCTTTTCTCTACAATTTGGTAAAGAAATCAATGTATTCTGATAAATAGAAGAAGAGATATAATCGTTTAAAGTTTGTAGGTATTTGAAATCCTCTAAAATTTAACCTTCTATATCTCAATTACTATTGTCAATAAAACATTGCAGTTTACATCAGTTATACAGCTATCTTTTCTCTACAATTTGGTAAAGAATTCATTGAATTCTGATCAATAGAAGAAGAGATATAATCGTTTAAAATTTGAAGGTATTTGAATTCCTCTAAAATTAACCTTCCATATCTCAATTACTATTATCACTAAAACATTGCAGTTTATATCAGTTATACAGCTATCTTTTCCCTACAATTTGGTAAAGAAATTAATGTATTCTGTTGAATAGAAGAAGAGATATAATTGTTTAAATTTTGAAGGTATTTGAAAACCTCCAAAATTTAACCTTCCATATCTCAATTACTATTATCACTAAAACATTGCAGTTTATATCAGTTATACAGCTATCTTTTCTCTACAATTTAGTGAAGAATTCATTGAATTCTGATCAATAGAAGAAGAGATATAATCGTTTAAAGTTTGTAGGTATTTGAAATCCTCTAAAATTTAACCTTCCATATCTCAATTACTATTATCACTAAAACATTGCAGTTTATATCAGTTATACAGCTATCTTTTCTCTACAATTTGGTGAAGAATTCATTGAATTCTGATCAATAGAAGAAGAGATATAATCGTTTAAATTTTGAAGGTATTTGAAAACCTCCAAAATTTAACCTTCCATATCTCAATTACTATTATCACTAAAACATTGCAGTTTATATCAGTTATACAGCTATCTTTTCTCTACAATTTGGTGAAGAATTCATTGAATTCAGATCAATAGAAGAAGAGATATAATCGTTTAAAGTTTGAAGGTATTTGAAATCCTCTAAAATTTAACCTTCCATATCTCAATTACTATTATCACTAAAACATTGCAGTTTATAACAGTTATACAGCTATCTTTTCTCTACAATTTGGTAAAGAAATCAATGTATTCTGATCAATAGAAGAAGAGATATAATCGTTTAAACTTTGTAGGTATTTGAAAACTTCCAAAATTTAACCTTCCATATCTCAATTACTATTATCACTAAAACATTGCAGTTTATATCAGTTATACAGCTATCTTTTCTCTACAATTTGGTAAAGAAATCAATGTATTCTGATGAATAGAAGAAGAGATATAATCGTTTAAAGTTTGTAGGTATTTGAAAACCTCCAAAATTTAACCTTCCATATCTCAATTACTATTATCACTAAAACATTGCAGTTTATATCAGTTATACAGCTATCTTTTCTCTACAATTTGGTAAAGAATTCATTGAATTTTGATCAATAGAAGAAGAGATATAATCGTTTAAAGTTTGTAGGTATTTGAAATCCTCTAAAATTTAACCTTCTATATCTCAATTACTATTATCACTAAAACATTGCAGTTCATATCAGTTATACAGCTGTCTTTTCTCTACAATTTGGTAAAGAATTCATTGAATTCTGATAAATAGAAGAAGAGATATAATCGTTTAAAGTTTGAAGGTATTTGAAAACCTCCAAAATTTAACCTTCCATATCTCAATTACTATTATCACTAAATCATTGCAGTTCATATCAGTTATACAGCAATCTTTTCAGTTATACAGCTTATATCAGTTATACAGCTATCTTTTCTCTACAATTTGGTGAAGAATTCATTGAATTCTGATCAATAGAAGAAGAGATATAATCGTTTAAAGTTTGTAGGTATTTGAAATCCTCTAAAATTTAACCTTCCATATCTCAATTACTATTATCACTAAAACATTGCAGTTTATATCAGTTATACAGCTATTTTTTCTCTACAATTTGGTGAAGAATTCATTGAATTCAGATCAATAGAAGAAGAGATATAATCGTTTAAAGTTTGTAGGTATTTGAAATCCTCTAAAATTTAACCTTCCATATCTCAATTACTATTATCACTAAAACATTGCAGTTTATATCAGTTATACAGCTATCTTTTCTCTACAATTTGGTGAAGAATTCATTGAATTCAGATCAATAGAAGAAGAGATATAATCGTTTAAAGTTTGAAGGTATTTGAAATCCTCTAAAATTTAACCTTCCATATCTCAATTACTATTATCACTAAAACATTGCAGTTTATATCAGTTATACAGCTATCTTTTCTCTACAATTTGGTGAAGAATTCATTGAATTCTGATCAATAGAAGAAGAGATATAATCGTTTAAAGTTTGTAGGTATTTGAAATCCTCTAAAATTTAACCTTCCATATCTCAATTACTATTATCACTAAAACATTGCAGTTTATATCAGTTATACAGCTATCTTTTCTCTACAATTTGGTAAAGAAATCAATGTATTCTGATCAATAGAAGAAGAGATATAATCGTTTAAACTTTGTAGGTATTTGAAAACTTCCAAAATTTAACCTTCCATATCTCAATTACTATTATCACTAAAACATTGCAGTTTATATCAGTTATACAGCTATCTTTTCTCTACAATTTGGTAAAGAAATCAATGTATTCTGATGAATAGAAGAAGAGATATAATCGTTTAAAGTTTGAAGGTATTGAAAAACCTCTAAAATTTAACCTTCCATATCTCAATTACTATTATCACTAAAACATTGCAGTTTATATCAGTTATACAGCTATCTTTTCTCTACAATTTGGTGAAGAATTCATTGAATTCTGATCAATAGAAGAAGAGATATAATCGTTTAAATTTTGAAGGTATTTGAAAACCTCCAAAATTTAACCTTCCATATCTCAATTACTATTATCATTAAAACATTGCAGTTTTTATCAGTTATACAGCTATCTTTTCTCTACAATTTGGTGAAGAATTCATTGAATTCTGATCAATAGAAGAAGAGATATAATCGTTTAAAGTTTGTAGGTATTTGAAATCCTCTAAAATTTAACCTTCCATATCTCAATTACTATTATCATTAAAACATTGCAGTTTTTATCAGTTATACAGCTATCTTTTCTCTACAATCTGGTGAAGAATTCATTGAATTCTGATCAATAGAAGAAGAGATATAATCGTTTAAAGTTTGTAGGTATTTGAAATCCTCTAAAATTTAACCTTCCATATCTCAATTACTATTATCACTAAAACATTGCAGTTTATATCAGTTATACAGCTGTCTTTTCTCTACAATTTAGTGAAGAATTCATTGAATTCTGATCAATAGAAGAAGAGATATAATCGTTTAAAGTTTGTAGGTATTTGAAATCCTCTAAAATTTAACCTTCCATATCTCAATTACTATTATCACTAAAACATTGCAGTTTATATCAGTTATACAGCTGTCTTTTCTCTACAATTTGGTGAAGAATTCATTGAATTCTGATCAATAGAAGAAGAGATATAATCGTTTAAAGTTTGTAGGTATTTGAAATCCTCTAAAATTTAACCTTCCATATCTCAATTACTATTATCACTAAAACATTGCAGTTTATATCAGTTATACAGCTATCTTTTCTCTACAATTTGGTGAAGAATTCATTGAATTCTGATCAATAGAAGAAGAGATATAATCGTTTAAATTTTGAAGGTATTTGAGAACCTCCAAAATTTAACCTTCCATATCTCAATTACTATTATCACTAAAACATTGCAGTTTATATCAGTTATACAGCTATCTTTTCTCTACAATTTGGTGAAGAATTCATTGAATTCTGATCAATAGAAGAAGAGATATAATCGTTTAAAGTTTGTAGGTATTTGAAATCCTCTAAAATTTAACCTTCCATATCTCAATTACTATTATCACTAAAACATTGCAGTTTATATCAGTTATACAGCTGTTTTTTCTCTACAATTTGGTGAAGAATTCATTGAATTCTGATCAATAGAAGAAGAGATATAATCGTTTAAAGTTTGTAGGTATTTGAAATCCTCTAAAATTTAACCTTCCATATCTCAATTACTATTATCACTAAAACATTGCAGTTTATACCAGTTATACAGCTATCTTTTCTCTACAATTTGGTAAAGAAATCAATGTATTCTGATCAATAGAAGAAGAGATATAATCGTTTAAACTTTGTAGGTATTTGAAAACTTCCAAAATTTAACCTTCCATATCTCAATTACTATTATCACTAAAACATTGCAGTTTATAACAGTTATACAGCTATCTTTTCTCTACAATTTGGTAAAGAAATCAATGTATTCTGATGAATAGAAGAAGAGATATAATCGTTTAAAGTTTGAAGGTATTGTAAAACCTCTAAAATTTAACCTTCCATATTTCAATTACTATTGTCACTAAAACATTGCAGTTTATATCAGTTATACAGCTATCTTTTCTCTACAATTTGGTAAAGAATTTATTGAATTCTGATAAATAGAAGAAGAGATATAATCGTTTAAATTTTGAAGGTACTTGAAAACCTCTAAAATTTCACCTTCCATATCTCTATTACTATTGTCACTAAAACATTGCAGTTTATATCAGTTATACAGCTATCTTTTCTCTACAATTTGGTAAAGAATTCATTGAATTCTGATAAATAGAAGAAGAGATATAATCGTTTAAAGTTTGAAGGTACTTGAAAACCTCTAAATTTTAACCTTCCATATCTCTATTACTATTGTCATTAAAACATTGCAGTTTATATCAGTCATACAGCTATCTTTTCTCTACAATTTGGTAAAGAATTCAATGAAATTTGAACAATAGGAAGAAAGATATAAAAGTTTTGAAAGTGATTTACAGAAACCGCTAAAATTCAACCTCCTATATCTCATTAACTTGTATCACTTAAACGTTGATATTTATACCAGTTATAGAGCTAACTTTTTGTTATAATTTGCTTATAATTATTGCTTAATAATTTCTTATTATAATTAATTGTTGCAGCCAATCTTTTTAGAAGATGTTGATGTCAACTTGAATAAAGTATGATATTTCTTTGTTATTTTAATTAAATATAACCTTTGTCTAGATGTTTATTTCATTTCAATATTTTTTTTTGTTGTTAAATTATTACAATATAAAGATAGAAAATTAAAGTTAGTCTTTTCACTTTTTTGGATTAAACTACCCTTTTATTCCTGTACTTGGTTACTTTTCCATCGTTCCTTTCTTCCAAAAAGAAAACCATTTTCTGAAGTAGGACACAACAGATGTGTCCGAAGCGTGGAAAATTTTTAGGAAATTGATTTCTTTTTAACTCCCTCAGGTAACCTAATGAAATATCGTAATTTATTCAACAAAAATAAACTATAAAAATAAATTCTAGTTACAGATAAAATCTGTGAAAGGGAAAAACTTAAAGTTAGTAAAAGCTTTAATAAAGAGTATGGATTTTGGATTGGAACCTGATGAAAAATTTACTTTAAGAAGAGAATCATTCCTGAAGAAAGGGAATTCTGATGAAAGAATCAACTCGACGAGTATGAATGAACTGCAAGTGTTCGAAGATATACTGCTACTTCCGGTCAGTTAATTACATTTTTCCTTATTTTTCACATTCGTAAAATTTTTAGCTGCAGAACCATTTTAAATGAGTCATTGTTTTCTTTTTTGGAAATTATTTCAGACTGAAGAATCTTTTGATAAAATTAGCTCGTTTCTGCTGAAATGCAAAAACTAATCATAGGGATCTTTTCAACAATTAATCCTGAGCTAACACTTTAGTATTCAAGAAATGTGAACCTCTAAACTCCAGCTTTACAGCATCCCTCCGTCTCACTCTCTCTTTACTATTTTAGAAGAATAAAACAGTTTTCTTCAATTCCAGATTCCTGATCAAAAGAAAGAATCCCCAAAAGGACTTGATCCTAATCTGGTTAGTAAAACCAATTTTACTATTATTATTAAATTCTCCCAGCTTTTTATCCAGAATAATTGTCACCATGCGTTCTGAGGGTAAAAATACGTTTTGTACTTTACTAAATTTATTATTATTATTATTTCGTTTCTGACTCCTTATTAGGGAAATCACTTAGGGGGGTGAACTTTGCCACAACCCCTTATCTAAATTACTATCTATCTCTTGGAGTTAAAACGTAAATCCAGATAATAACGGGCTGCTCGCGGCGATTGGCTGTATTGATCTGCTTAATGGGCAACACTCAGACCGTATCTAGCAGGACTGCCTTCTGCGCCTCTACAACCAGATCAGTGGATAGGCCCAACTCATTGACAGCAGTCACCGTTGTTCTGGGCACGAGGCCACTCGTGGAAAGTATTATAAGCGCAATCGTCGTTTTTTCCAGGTTGTACATTTCTCTTAGTTGGAAACTAAGGTCCTGGTACTTCCGGATCTTTTCGCCCCTGCTTTTCTGCATGTTATCATCATTGGGTATGGCGATATCGACGATATGTGCCACTCTACCCTTCCTATCCATAACTAGTATGTCCGGCTTATTGTTAGCAACACTCCTATCCGTTACTATCTGAGTGTCCCAATATACTTTTGTGTGCGCATTCTGCAGCAGCGTCGGCGGGTTATATTTATAATATGGCACTTCTGTCTTCAGCAGCTCAAACTTTGAGCAAAGTGCTTTATGGATAATTTTAGCATATTATTGTGCCTGAAAAGGTACTCCTTCGGCGCAAGTACTGAACATCCTGAAACTATGTGCTGTATGCTTTCCGAAGTGGAGTTGCACATTCTGCATTTATCGTGCACTAGACTTTCCCCTAGAATCCATCTTCGGTACGCCTTCGTAGCTATTACGTAGGTCCTGCATCGCCATTACGAACCCTTCCGTCTCAGGGAATAAATGGCCTTTTGTGAGCCATTGGCACGAGGCTAAGCTAACAGTTCCTTCTGCAGTAAGGAGGGCATAATACCTGCCATGTAACTGCTTTTGGCCCCATTCATTCTTCATATCTCTTTCTAACCGCACAACGTTATTTCCTGGCTCACGCAAATTCAAGGCTGTGAAGCCTTTATCTAGAGCCTTCATTTTTGCAAAGAGGGGGACTTCTTGTTGTTGGAAATACTCTTTAAGAGAGTTCTCTGCTCTTTTGCAGAGTTGTTCTACACTGAGTAAACCCCTCTCTCCTTCCTTTCGCGGTAGATAACGCCTGACAGTGGATGCGTTGGGATGGTGCATCCTAGCGGACGTCATACTAGTTCTGACGTATCTATCGAGTACCTTTATTATTATTATTATTATTATTTTTTTTTTTTTTGTGATTTAAGGCGCGTCAACATCTAAGGTTATTGGCGCCCGGAGCTTTTTTTCAGTGCACTACCGGCCTCCGGACAGTGTTCTCTCGTTACAGACAACACTGTCCATCACCGGACAGTGAGCTGTAAGAAGCTCCTAGGAAGAGAAAATCTAAGGGTCAGCAGCTGGATTCGAACCCGGGACCTCCGCGTGGGAGTCCAGTATGCTAACCTCATAGCTAATCCCTTCCCTTTTATTATTATTATTATTATTATTATTATTATTATTATTATTATTTGGTTAATATTATTATTATGGTGAGTGGCTGCGCAGGAAAGAGAAGCCTCGCTGGCACAACTTGAGGAGACCAAGACTCTACATGAGTAGTTGTAGCGCCAAGTAAGAAGAAGAAGATGGTTCTATTTCACAAAGTTCCATTGATACTGAGGAAAGTATTCTGTACTAATGCTGAACTGCAAATCTCTTTCTTAATAAGCTTTTAAAAACTATCAGCATAGAATACTCGTATTTCTAGAGAGCCATCTGTAAACTTTGGCAGAGTTGTCTCGACTAGTCCGAGATTTAGAACTGACAACACCTTCTCGTGCAAAATTATGACATCCTAAGACCCCTTTCTCTACCAGATGGTGCCACTAAACTGTGTTTTCAACATATTTTTTCTTGTCTAGGTCCTCACTTCGGAGTTTGCCGCTTGCTTCAGAAGTAAAGATATGATTGAAGAGGTAAGCCTAATTTTTTTTTTTTGAAAAATTATTACTAGTTCTTCAAAAATTAATACTATCTCATCCAGATACTTGCTACGCTATGATCTGAAATGGTGGAATGAAAATTTACTTCCCGTAGATTAGAGACATAAATTTAGATATCAATAAAAATTGGACAAGATAATCGGAAATTTATTCTATACGTATTTCCGGTGGACCGATGCCATTTAAATCTGTAATTCTAGGGTGATCGTCCAATGACTCTAGGTAGGGGCTTATTGCTTGATTAAAGAGTGGGACTGCATTCCTGGTTTTTGTATCCTGTATTTTATAAAGCTCATAGGGACATTATCGCTTGCTTCTGGCGTTCACTCTTAGCGAGATAAGATTCAAATTTTGATTCTTAAAGAGAGAGTTTACTTCATATCAGATTTAATTATCTGTCTAGAATCTAAATGATGAAATTGATGTTACATTACCTTAAAATGGCTTCCTGCCCTTCTGGGCATTGTTTCCAATTGCCATTTTCTTATTCTTCATACCATTTTTTATTGTGTGTGTATAATTATCTAACTTTGGCTGTTAATATATTATTTCAGCAGGCCCAATTGTATGAAATGAAAAAACTAGCCTGCTTAGGCACTGAGGATAATGGAGAGGTAAGTAATTTCTAATTTTCCCCTTTAGGGGCAATAAATGTCTCTCTAAACCTTTGTTTTATACATTCTACGGCCAAAATAACCTGCTGTTGGTTACCTATCTACGCCAAAATCTATCATTTGTTAATTATAGAAAAGCGGTAGAGGGATTCATTGGCAATTAATGAATTTTTTATTTTTATATAATTGATATCACATAGGTTTTTTTACCAACTTATCAGTTTATTTCAATCCGAAGACTCATTTGGCTGTGACAGTGAAGCAATCTCTTAACCTCAAGGGTGGAGTTAAAAGACGATGTAAACAAAGTCCGACAATGTAACTACCCTTAACTTTTCTCGGTCTTTTCAAGCCTTTCTTGCTCATTAACTATTGGTAAAGGGTAAAACACAATACCCGACACCGCGTCACCTACTGTACATTGAAATACTTTCGATTGCTAAAGTACAAGGTCGAAAAAAATCGATTAGCTTACTTGTAATGTTTAAACTACATAATCGATTAACAGTAAAAAAAAATGTCTTATCAGCAGGTAATAGAACATTCTGATGAAGTACCAAAGATTTCGCCAAAATTAAATGAAGATGAGGTAATATTTAGTTTCTAATACTAATATACGACATTTTGTCCATAAATTTCTCCTTTTTTTTTTTTGTTGGTCACACTGTTTTCTATACATTATATTTATTAAGGTAAATATACAGTTGTTTTTTCAATATTATTCAGAATTAAAAGGATGTTATTAAAAGACTCATACTGTCTCACGCTTCTTCATAATGGCTTTAACATTATATACAAATATACAGGGTGAACCAGTAAGTATTGTACATAGGCCAACTGTGTGTAGTACATCTAAAGTGGAGTTCAATGACGTATTGGCCAACTTCATATTTTCCTCTATTCTTGAGTGACGTCACTTTAAAGTTTTTTTCTAAAATCATTACTTTTTTCCAATAAAAATGTTATTACTCAGAAAGTTTTAGTCCGAATTCGATTCTGATGACACGGTTAGAAAGACAGATAAATTTCCTAAAAATTGACACCATTTTGAAGCATAAATTATTCTCCAAACTGCCTTAATCTTCCACCGGAACCTAGGAAAATAAAAGTAATCGAATTTTCAAGAAAACTCATTAGGCCCTTATGTGATCATTTTCAGACCTAGGTGCTGGCACTTTTCTGTAAAAGTTTCCTTTGTCTAATGGGCTTTCAAACGGTATATCATTTTCCAGGATTCCTTTTATCTTCGTAAGAGAAATTGCGTTTGTTTTGCAAGAAAACGTGTTCACGAGCATACAGCAGTGATATTTTATTGTGTTGTTTAATTCATTAAACTCTTGTGGATGGAGCTGTAGTCAATTTTTAAAGTAGATTGTCTTAAAATAAGGTAGTCTAAGGTTACTAATCGCACTTAAGAAAAAAAAAAAAAAAATCTAAACTGAAATATTTGACAAAATGTTAGATTTTGAAACTAAGCAAATTAGCCTTCGATTATAAAAATAGCACTTGTTTAAAATATTTTCTAACATTTTGTCAAATATTTCAGTTTAGACTTCTTTTTTTTGGCGTAGTTCTTGAAAATGCGTCTTTCTATCATTGCCAAACGTTCTGTTCAGTGGCTAGAATTGTTAAGTGTTGAACCTATGGTGGAGTGTGGCATGGAATATTTAGGGCAGTACTTTGTTGTCATTTATGTCTCACATATGTTGTTCCGGTATTTCCATTAAATGTGTGCTAAGTATGGCCCAGTTTTATGGACGAGAGTTATTGCAATTAATTTTGTGTTAAAAAAAATAAATTAGTTTGTTTTATATTAACATTATATTCGCAACACACGTTATCCAAAGATCAAAACTGTATACAGTAAAATCCAAAGGAAAATATGTGAAAAATCTATGACTCTGAAATAAAACTAAAGGCAAGGGAAGGTTGGGGACGCCACCGACACTCAGAATACCCTGACAAATTAAACAGACAATAAACTTTTATTTTGAACTTGCATGACAGATTGGGAGGATCATGATCCAGGACATAATGACTTACTTAAAATAAATTGATAATGTTTCGACTTACTTAGATTAATCATACTTAATTGGTGTTCAGGCCACATTATAAGTTTTGGAGTGTACTGTACCCGAAGTTAAATTATAATTTAAAATATTAAAATAAATTCTAGAAGGGCTACAGTCTATGCTGTTTGCTGCCTAACAGCAAACAAAAAAGTTAAACTTTGCACCTTGTTGCTGTGCCCAGCAACAAGAGTCAGTACTCAGTAGTAGTACGGTGCCAGCCACATACGAGCAGACATCAGGGCTTAGTCGGAGTATTGTTTACCTCGCCTATCCCTTGCTCAATTTCTTTGCATTGTCTTATACTTACGTTTTGTACAATTACAACGTTTATGATTATACTTGTACAATTACAACGGTTATAATTATATTTGTGCAAGTACAACGTCTTTGTTATTAATTTGCAAATCAAGAACAAAATAGTGAGTGCAAGTGCGGTAGTGGAAGGCTCGAACGTTTCCGCCTACGATAACGCCTCGTACATGTACGTGAGCAGTTCCGGCGTCCAGCAGGCGCATACCTACGATTATCGTCCGTAGAGAAGCACACCATATATAGCCAGCGGCTTAGCCTAATGGTAGCGTGAGCGACTGCTGACACTAACGCTTCACACCGCAGGTTCGATTCTCACCAGCATCAAATCGGTATTTAGACTTTTTTACTTTACTTTTTATTCCATAAAATAATTATTTTCACATTTTTATGTTTTGGGCATCCATTCCAACCTTATAATTTAACTTCAATTATAATTATAAGTGCTAAGTGGTAATTGTGGTCATTTTCTCTGTATTTAAGGACCCTCCAATCCCCATTGGGCCTACCTTCTTTAAACAGGGTGCGGAAATAGTAAGGTTCCGCACGGAACCCTATCACGCCCCGACATTTTCTGGCGCCCGAACAGGGACACAAACCCTACATTTCGGCACTGCCCGAATAGTAAATGTTTATTAACAACAACAAAATTAATAATAATAATAAATATTTATTAAAATACTTATTTCATTTTATTTTTATTTCTTTTTCTCGCCCCGCGAATTAGTACAGTCTGATTCTACTTTTATTCTCTATCTTCCGGCATTCCGGAAGTATGCAAATTATTCTTTAATAACTATTGGGCATTACCAATCATTCAGTTATTATATTTATTTAAAACCACAATTACCACTTAAACCTTTGCGTCTACATTAGACTTAATATTAATTGTGAGCTTCAAGCGCTATTAAAAATCTAATTGAATTACACTTAATTCTTTACGTCTACATTAGACTTTATTATAAATTTTGAATTGTTTAAACGCAATTAATAATTTAATCGAATTACATTTAATTCAATAATAATTATTTCTATTATTTCTTCATTTTAAAAAGCGTTTTGTATTCATTCTTGATTATAGTTTATAATATTTGGCTCATTTAGCCCTTTGTTTATTAATAGTTAGTTCTCAAAACAGAATTTATCTTTCTGGAATACTGTTTATTGTACGCTGGCCATAACATATCTCCCTTCCGCTCATCGCAGAAAAAATATTTAACTATTGGCAGCATTTTCATATAATTGCTTTGTGTTTACTTCAACTTTCCGCATTTCTCTTCTGGTTCTAGGGATTTTATTTTGATTTTCTAGCAGTTCATCAAATTCTATTGCTTAGAATGGAAGGTCTTACCCCCGAACGAACCGCAGAGCTCACTCATCTGAAGTCAAAACTTCAAAACTTAGCTCATGAGATTAAAGCTATTCTAGAACAAGGGCGATCCATTACCGAGGACCCTTCCCAATTATTTCTATTCAAGGGTATGTACAAGAAGTTAGATTCTTATTTTGACACCTTCCAGTCTACATGGGATAAAATAATAGAGCTAGTACTCTCCTGGCAGTTAACTAGCCTCTTTCCCAGTCAACAAGATAAACAATTACAGCAGACTGTGAAACGCTATTATTATGAAGTTAGCGCCATATATGAGCATCACATGAATCCAACTCCTGTTGTAGCTCCTGCGCCAGCATCTGGCCAGGCTTCAACCTTAAGCGAATCACGTATTATAAGAGCTCAGTATCCTAAGATAAATCTTCCTACCTTTGATGGGAACCAGGCAGAATGGCCGCTCTTTCGCGACACTTTCACTGCCCTTATTCATTCAGATGCTTCTTTATCTGGAATTGAAAAGTTTCTTTTCCTTATTTCATGCCTTAAGGGTCCAGCCCTCACCTTAATTAAGGGGATAGACATTGAGGAGGCCAACTATTCTCAAGCCTGGAACCTGCTCAATGCCACCTATAATGACAAGCGCAGATTGGCGAATAAATACCTCAAGACGGTATTGGATTATACCCCTCTTAAAAACAAGCCAACTTCCAATTCCATTAAGCATCTACTGACTACTGTTGTTGAGTGCATCGATTCCTTCCGGAAGTTAAAAATTCCTCAAGCGGACGACTACTTATTATTCTATCTGGTCCTCCGTTGCCTAGATAAGGGCACAAGGACAGCCTTTGAAACGCAGTACGCGCGCACAGAATTTCCCACCTATCAAAATCTTATAGATTTTATTAGAATAGAGTGGAGGTCCTCGGAACTAACTAATGAGGACTCAGGCCCTCCCTCAAATCCATTACGAGCTAGTCACCCTCCGGCAAACGGAAGGGGAGGTACATCTCATGCGTCTCTTCTTGTTGATAACAAGGTTGTAGGCAATCCGCCATTACAAAGGAAGAAAACGTATCCTGATTCATCTAAGGCTGCCCGAATATCATGTCCTGTTTGCAAATCGGCCCATGGTCTATATCAATGTGACCCTTTCCGCAAGGCTTCTCCTTCAGAGCGCATCAAGCTGCTAAAGGATTGGAAGGGCTGCACCAACTGTCTTTCCGCTAAGCATGGGAAGGATTCATGCAGTTCACAAAGAAGATGCCAGCTTTGCGCTAAAATGCATCATACTTGGCTACACCTTTCGCAACCTCCAACACAACCTACTCCTTCCGCATCCTCTACAGTACCAAGTACTAGCGGCATAACCTTGGGTACTCAAAACACTCACACAGAGGTTCTGTTGGGCACAGCTGTGATTGAAGTGCAATCCGCCCAAGGCCGTTACCAAAGGGTGCGCGCGGTCCTTGATAATGGAAGTCAGCACTCGTTTATGACCCTCGACTGCGCTACGAGGTTAGGCCTGATCCCGCAGCCCTATGCACAATGCATATCCGGCATTGGTCAGGCACCCCTTAGTGGCATAGTGGGCAAATTGACCTGTCACATTCGATCAGCGCTCTACTCAGATCTTCGCGCAGACTTGGCCCCAGAGGTCATAGTAGTCACGCGCATTACTGGCCCTCTCCCTCATAAGCAACTTCCTTCCGAATTGCTAAATTTGTATAGATCATATGTACTCGCCGACGAAGAATTCTGGAAGCCAGCTCCAATCGAATTCTTGCTAGGAGGCGATCTATTCTATGACATAATCAAAGGGAAGCCTCTTACGTTAGGTCCTGATTCACCTAAGCTACTTCCAACAATATTCGGTTTTGTGGCAGCGGGCCCCACTAAAACCTCCACCTTATGCCAAGAGTCATCCACTCTATTAGCGCCTTCCACTAGTGATATGGAGAACATCATGGCAAGGTTTTGGGAAGTGGAAGAACTGCCTAAAACACGCATTGTGTCAGAGGAAGAAAATGCTTGCGAATCCCATTTCATTTCTACTCATAGTAGAACCCCTGAGGGACGCTACATAGTGTCTTTACCATTCAAAGATTCCATCTGTAACTTGGATAACCCCAGGCAGCAAGCGCTAACCCGGTTTTTTAACTTGGAAGCCAAGCTCGAAAGAAATGCCTCATTAAAAGAGCAGTATCATGCCTTCATGATGGGATACCTAACATTAGGCCACATGAAGGTAGCCCCTTCGGACACTTCCCTTTACACCATTCCTCACCATGCGGTATACAAAGAACAGAATGGCCAGATGAAATTACGCGTTGTATTTGACGCATCATGCAGCACTCGAGGTGGATCGCTAAACGATCATCTGTTTGCTGGTCCTAAGCTACAGCTGGATATAGGCGATGTCATCACTAGCTTGCGCGTACATCAGTTCGTTTTTATTGCCGACATAGTCAAAATGTATCGCCAGATCCTGTTGGATCCAAGCGACAGAAAGTATCAGCACATCCTGTGGAGATTCAACCCAGACGAACCCCTGCAAGAGTACGAGTTATGTACGGTCACTTATGGTGAGAAGGCCTCTGCCTTCTTGGCCCAGAGAACCCTCAAACAGCTGGTGCATGACGAAGGCGACTCATATCCTCTAGCTTCAAGAGCTCTACTCGAGGATATTTACGTTGACGACATCGCCACTGGGGCATCGACCATCGAGGGTGTCATGCGCCTTAAAGAAGAGCTCGTTACCCTGCTGGGCAAGGGAGGTTTCCACTTGAGTAAATGGGCCTCCAACTCCCCAGATTTATTGCATACTCTCCGCGAGGATGAAATTGGTGATCCCTGTATAGCCCTGTCCGACGATAGCCACGCTATCAAGATACTCGGCATTCAATGGAGCCCCAGCGAGGACGTGCTTTCATATCAAATACGCATTCCACCTTTGAAACTCACCAAGAGAGCGATCCTATCCGCCATTGCCCGCATCTATGACCCCCTGGGATATTTAGCCCCGGCAATTTTCTTCGCTAAGACGCTTCTCCAGGACCTTTGGGTAGCGAAAATTGGTTGGGATGAGGTAGGCCCCTCACAAATCGTGAACAAGTGGCAATTGTTCGTAGACCAGCTTAGCTGTTTAAGCGAAATAAAGCTTCGCCGCCACTTCACGTCACCAAACGCCACGCTACACCTAATAGTAGGTTTCAGCGATGCTTCACAGCGAGGCTATTCAGCTGTTCTATATTTGCTAGCCACGCTTCCCGAGGGTGTCCAAGCATCCCTGCTCAAGGCAAAAACAAAGCTTGCACCCATCAAGCCAACCACAATCCCGCGCCTAGAGCTGTGTGGAGCATTACTTCTCAGCAAGCTCTTCCACTCATGTCAAGGGCTGGTGACCAGGTTAGGCATCAGAGAATCCATCTTCTTCACAGACTCTCAGGTGGTGCTGGGTTGGCTTTCCACTCCACCAGAGTTGCTTAACACGTACGTAGCCCACAGAATTGTCGCTATATTGGACAATACCCAGAGAAACCAATGGAAGTATGTGCCATCCCAGGAAAATCCTGCAGATTGCGCATCGCGAGGCACTCTTCCAGGTGAACTTCTCCACCATCCTCTATGGTGGGCGGGGCCCTCTTGGCTGCGTACCATACCGAGTAATTGGCTCGAGCCAATCGCTCCACACGACCAACCTCTTCCTGAACTTAAATTAAAAAACATCACCGCGCTCAATACCACATCTGACTCAGACGCATTCGACTGGATTGAGCGTTTCAGTACGTACCCCAAGCTGGTGCGTAGCACTGCCTATGTCCTAAGGTTCATAAACAAGTTGCAACACCGTGCACTGCCCATTGGCCCTATATCGCTTCCCGAATATAGGAAGGCCGGAAAGCTTCTTGTAAAGCTTGCACAACGCTGCTATGTGACCTTTGACGGTAAGGTAGTAAACCTTAGATCCCTTTCCTCCCTGCGTCCATTCATTGACCAGGAAGGCCTTTTGAGGGTGGGTGGACGACTCGAGCACTCTCGCCTCCCATATGATGCCAAGCATCCTTACATTATTCCCTCCAAATCTCACCTTACACAATTGTTGATTGATCATTATCATTTAACCTATCTGCATGCAGGAAGCACAGCGCTCCAAGCCATGCTGCAGACTAGGTACTGGATCCCCGGAGCCAGGGGAATAATTCGCCGCCGCGTCTTCCATTGCGTTACATGCTACAAGACAACGCGTGCTCCTCAAGCTCCCCTTATGGGCAATCTGCCCTCCTCACGACTTGAGGAGGGGCAGGTGTTCGCTCGCGTTGGCGTAGATTTTGGAGGTCCGTTCTACATACGTGAATCCTTGCGGCGAAAGGCTGCTCTCGGGAAGGCATACCTATGCCTATTTGTCTGTATGTCCACTAAAGCCGTGCACCTGGAACTAGTATCCAAGTGCACAACTGACGCCTTTCTCGCAGCACTTGAACGCTTTGTCAGCAGAAGAGGAAAGCCGGCGCACATCTATTCGGATTGTGGTACAAATTTCATCGGCTCGGCTCATCGCCTCAGAAAATTAATGGTGCTACTTAGGTCGGCTCAAGCGCAAGAACGGATCACTCAATATACCGTGCCTCAGGAGATTGAGTGGTCTTTCAATCCACCTTCAGCTCCCCACTTTGGAGGGCTATGGGAGGCCGGCATCAAGTCCTGTAAAACCATCTTACACAAGGTGATTGGGGAGAACGCGCTTACTTACGAAGAACTGGCTACACTGTTCTGCAGAATAGAAGGCATCCTCAACTCTAGACCCCTTATACCTATGGGATCCGACCCAGATAACATAGCTTGTCTGACTCCAGGGCACTTCCTCATCGGAAGATCCATAACCGCCTTACCCGAGGAGCACTCTCCTGGGAGCACAAGACTATCTCAGCGCTGGCAACTTATTCAGGACAAAACGCAGCATTTCTGGAATCGGTGGCGCATGGAGTACCTCCATTTCCTCCAGCAACGCCAGAAGTGGCTAAAGAGCACCCCTAATATTCTGGTGGGAGATTTGGTTATCCTCAAAGAGCCCAATTCCCCACAGAAATCTTGGCCATTAGCTAGAGTCACAGAAACACATCCCGGCAGCGACGGTATAGTCCGGGTAGTTACGATACGGACTAAAACCGGCACCTACAAGAGGCCCGTAGCCAAATTGGTTCCTTTGGCGCCTCTTAACCAACAATCCTAACTATCAAATTAATACATTCAAGCCGTGCGCAATGCACCAGCTTGCTTACTGATGCCAAGCATCCATATCATTCCCTTTATTTAACTTTCATTTCAATCTATCAAGTCTTTCCATAGCGACCGAACTGCAGCTTTACAACCCTTGGTAAACTCCTTCTCCTAGCCTTACTACCCCTTGAACCAGAATAGGCCATCTTCCGCGGATCTCGCTGCTTCACAATGAACTATAGATCTTGGAAAATTTAATATAATTTTGGTGGGCGGTATGTTCAGGCCACATTATAAGTTTTGGAGTGTACTGTACCCGAAGTTAAATTATAATTTAAAATATTAAAATAAATTCTAGAAGGGCTACAGTCTATGCTGTTTGCTGCCTAACAGCAAACAAAAAAGTTAAACTTTGCACCTTGTTGCTGTGCCCAGCAACAAGAGTCAGTACTCAGTAGTAGTACGGTGCCAGCCACATACGAGCAGACATCAGGGCTTAGTCGGAGTATTGTTTACCTCGCCTATCCCTTGCTCAATTTCTTTGCATTGTCTTATACTTACGTTTTGTACAATTACAACGTTTATGATTATACTTGTACAATTACAACGGTTATAATTATATTTGTGCAAGTACAACGTCTTTGTTATTAATTTGCAAATCAAGAACAAAATAGTGAGTGCAAGTGCGGTAGTGGAAGGCTCGAACGTTTCCGCCTACGATAACGCCTCGTACATGTACGTGAGCAGTTCCGGCGTCCAGCAGGCGCATACCTACGATTATCGTCCGTAGAGAAGCACACCATATATAGCCAGCGGCTTAGCCTAATGGTAGCGTGAGCGACTGCTGACACTAACGCTTCACACCGCAGGTTCGATTCTCACCAGCATCAAATCGGTATTTAGACTTTTTTACTTTACTTTTTATTCCATAAAATAATTATTTTCACATTTTTATGTTTTGGGCATCCATTCCAACCTTATAATTTAACTTCAATTATAATTATAAGTGCTAAGTGGTAATTGTGGTCATTTTCTCTGTATTTAAGGACCCTCCAATCCCCATTGGGCCTACCTTCTTTAAACAGGGTGCGGAAATAGTAAGGTTCCGCACGGAACCCTATCACGCCCCGACAATTGGCATAACTTTAACAATTAATTGACATGACGATAACACTTGGTATGTGCACAACTTGATTCTTTATAAAATATGACATATAGACAGTTGATTCACACAACACAGGTCAGGCCGACCCACGCTTAGAACGCCATCTTGGCGGGCGGACAGCAGAAAAGAACAAAGATGTACACTTCCTTCGTGGTGACCAGTTGAGAAGCCCAAAGGGCAACTGGCTCGAGCTCCCAGGCACACGCTGGAGCCCCCTCGCCGTTGTCTTCTCCAGTGCAGCCAACTGGACGACAATGTTGTGCTAAAAGGTAAATTCTAGGCCGGGGGGCCGCACATCCCTTCGAGGATCGAACTATTGTTAATATTCAAATATGCTTACTTGGTATATAAAATTAACTGCAAATGATTGCTGCATTACATTTGGAAAGACTTCTTAACATTTGGAAGAAATACTGAAATAACACGAGATAGACATAAATAAGAGTAATTTTTTAGTTTTTCATGCCGAAACACATCCACCAATCTCATGATAATGGGCAAGGAAAAAACAACAAATTGAAGAAAGATATTAGAGACGATATTCGTTAACTTTGAAATTGCATCAATCCACTAAAGAACGGACTTAAATTTATTTATATTATTGTTTACATTTTATCAAACAAAAAGGCAGCGGTAATAACAATAACTATAACAGAGAATAATCCGGGTAATTGTTCTTCGTACTCCTCAGCATGAACGGCTGTTACAATTTAATAGCTACATAAATAAGGTTAAGTTGGTGTAAAGGAACAGTAATTTTTGGGATAGAACTTGGTTTAGCTTTCCTGTAAAGTACAAGTTAGTGCAATTTACAGCCCTTTCACTTACATGATATTAACTTAGATTAAATTGGATTTCTCAAATTCAAGTTTGCAGAAAATCGATCAAAATTGTGTTGTTTTTTTTCAAATCGCTTATTTTTCATACCGTTTTCTGATAGTGAAAACGTTATATCTTGTATTTTGAAGTTTATTATTTTTTCAAGAAAATTGATTTTAAATTGAGTTTTTCACATTTCGCGTGCTTCTTTCTTAAAAGTCATTTCATTAAATAAACAAAGTGTACGAAGCGTTGAGTAGAAATTTAATGTTTTTTTAGAATTATAAAAGGAGAAAGATATACGACAGTTCCAAGGCGTTCACATTTTCTAATACCATGATTATTTCTTCGAATTGCTTGAATTATTATTTATTTATTTATAGAAGTTATCGTCGCTGAGCAAAGAAAAATATTCTCCACGAGAAATACAAATGAGACCTCGTTTGAAGCATTACCTGAGATTGTTGCAATTGCAGAAGATAATGGTAGGCAAGCCACTTTATTTTTTCAATTTTTAGGTCTATTGTAAAAGGGATATTTTTAACCTGAAGCTGTACAACTGAGTAGCCATTGTTGATAGATTCGATAAATATTTATTTAACTTATAATTCAAAACATTTATGATTATTTATATAAATTAAAAAAATGTGAATGTTGATTTCTTCAAAATCTTAAATCTCCTAAATTGACCTAGCAAAAAGTGTGTAATTAGTAAGGAACGGATTTTTATGTATTTAAAAATGCCAAATATTTAATTAAAATATGCATTTATTTTCGTCAATTATGTGGAAAATATGTGATTTTCTTAAAATATTTTCTGGAATATTTAAGTAAAATGGACATTTTTTTTTATGAAAATGGAATTTTTGGGGGGGGGGGCAAGTTATACAAGAAAAGAAAATTTTTTACAATTTATAATAATTTATTAGGAACAAAATAATTTGTTTTTACAATTTATAATGATTTATACAACAAAGAACATTTTTACTATTTATAAAAAGATGTGATAAATTTTCAATTTTGAAAACTTCACTCTTCGAAATTGTTTGCAACCACATGAAATTTCAAATGTTAAAACTGTCCGGTAGGACAGTTGTATAAGGGTTGATCGTCAAAAACTGTACGAAAAAGCGTAACGTTGAAAAACACCCAACTTTGTCAATTTTTTTCTCTTTTTCTATAAAAGATAAAATTCCCAAATTTTCTTTAAAATAAAGGGCAAACCCTCCTTTATAACTGCAATTTTTTTGCACCAACCTAGATCTGATAGATTTTGAGAAAAAAGATGCTGAAAATGATCAAAAACGGCTTTTTCAAAAAATGTTCTTGTTCTTGTTGTTGTTGTTCTTGTTACCTTTTTTGTAAACAACGTAGCGCCTAAACGCGCGAACCGATTTTCATAAATGAGGTGTCATTCGATTCGGAATTTTATGTAGATGTGCCTTTTGGGGGTCTCGACGCTGTACATCGAATGGGAGAGGAGTTAGCCCCCTTTATGTAAGGCCCCCTCCAAAATTATTATTACTAATTACTCTGTAAATCTTGGTCCGATTTTGTTAAAATTTGGTAGGATGATAGGGTTAGGGCTCCCCTACGTAACATTAAAGCGGCGATCAGCTCTTACACTTGTTAAGGGGAAGTATAGCAATCGTTACAAATTATCGACACGTGAACCGATTTTCATGAATGAAGTGTCATTCGAATCGAAATATTGTACAGATTTGCACTTTAAAAGTCTCGACGCCGTGCCTCATAAGGAGGGGAGTTCGCCCCACCCAAATAAGGCCCTTTCTAAAACTATTATTACCAATATTTCTATAACGCTTAGTCCGATTTTGAAAAAATTCAGCTCGAATAAGTGGTTAAAGCTCGTCTACGTTGCTATGCTCTTGCACCTACTAAGAGGAAGTACTGCAATCGTTTAAATTATCAATGAGTGAACCGATTGAAATCAATGAATTGTCGTTAGATTAAAAAATCTTTGCCTCTTTGCCTAGAAGTACTGCAATCGCAGTTTAATTTTGCTATTTACGTACAAATACCTATGTTATTCAAAATATGTTATTAAAAACGCTTTTTTAAAAAAAGTTGTTATTGAGAATGGTTTGGGGGACCGCAACTATAATCATTCTTTAAAAAGATCTCTCCAGTGGTAGTTACGGTTCCGACTTACCACCTTATCAGGTTATAATGATAGAATTGCTTATTCCAAATTTAAAAAAATCTGTAAAGCAGATATGTAACTTTGCAAAATAGACAAAATGGAAAATCTATCCAAAAGGTACAAAAATCTCTTTAACAAAAACTTACAGTTTAAAATGTTAAGTATAAGGGTTGATTAAACGCCAAAAGGTACACAAATCAGCAAGCACCTAACATTTCATTAATTCTTCATTAATATTTAAGTAATTTTACTGCATTATTTTTCATTAATATTTTTTAGAATTTATTAGATGTTACAGACCCTTATGCTGGCCACTTCATTTATAATATTTTTTTGTTATAATTATGATAAATCACACATACGTACATGCATGTTAAAGTAGAAAAAGACAAAGTTAGAGTAGGCTACTGTCTTGAATTCGTCTTACCGAAATATTCGTGAGCACAAATAACACACAGTTAATAACAAGCAGATTATTCAACAACAATTATTCATTTCTCAATTGTAATTTAATTTAGTCCCCCTAATTTTACCTACAGTAAAATCCTGGAATAATTAGCTGTCCTAAAAATATGCATATCTTATTTATTTTATATTACATAGTATTACATTTTTTTTTATAAAAAAAAGTTTTGAATTTTTTAGCCTCATAATTTTTTTTTTATAACGTTTTTCTTTTTAACCTGTAATTAACAGTTTGATTATTATAAATAACTAGATATTGCAGTCAATCTCCAGTGCTACTTGAACATATATTTTGTAGACGAAAATGGCCAGCATAAGGGTCTGTGACATCTAATAAATTCTAAAAAATATTAATGAAAAATAATGCAGTAAAATTACTTAAATATTAATGAAGAATTAATGAAATGTTGGGTGCTTGCTGATTTGTGTACCTTTTGGCGTTTAATTAACCCTTATACTTAACATTTTAAACTGTAAGTTTTTGTTAAAGAGTTGGAACGTAAAGTAACGACGATTTGGGCGTAAGATGGACTTTTAACGACTAAAAGATCGTTCAACATCTACAGATGTTATAGGTGCCTTGCTGAAAGAAGTTAATCTCGTTGGTTGTAAAGAGTACACGATGTTCTGAGGTGACTTCTGTTCCACTGATAATATCAGAAATCTGGCAGATGGTCTCCCACCCTTTGTTCTTGCTCAGTACTTCTACCAGTTTTGATCTGATCAGATCTCCCTTACTCCCAGGTATTTCTTCCACCTTTTCGATGACTTTTTTTAACGTTGGACACGTTTTCTGTCAGTCGAACATTTTGGGACTCAAGTTAGGTAATGGCTTGTGCAAGAAATACGCAATTGTCAGAAATGAATGCAAGGTCGTTCCTTAAATTAGGTTTCTCGAATAAAGACTTGGCTGTATTTATCGCTACTGCTTCGTCTTCGAGATGTGAAAGGTCATTCTTGATTTTATTATAGTTTTCATAGTAATACTGAGCTGCTTCCAGCCAAGTACCCCATCTTGTCAATATTGGTTCTGGTGGAAGGCACAAGTCTGGATAGAGATCTTTTAGCATTTTAATGCGACTTGGTGCTTTTAAGAACACTTTTTTAACCACTGTGATTCACAGCCCTACAATCTGTGGTTCACAGTTCCTGTCAACCACCTCCCAATTATGAAAATATGCCCAAAATGAAAAATATGAAAAAACATGTACATATTTTGATTAAATATGTAGAAATATTTATTTATTTTAATCAAATATGTATAAATATGCGATAACATCCAAATATGTGGAAATATGTGAAATAAAAGTAGGCTCAAACGGCTTAAAGAGTGTCAGTATGAATACTTCTAGTTGAAAAACGTCTGTAAATTGCCTAGAAAAAAATATGTAAATACATACGAATCCGTTCCCTAGTAATAATTCTTCTTTAATAAAAATAATAAATATTTGTAAGACGGTTTTTGAAACAGATTTTATTATTCTGTAAAGAATAATTAAATTACTAGTCACTAATATGTCACTGTCGTTAAACACTATGAACAAACTCTATGTAACGTAAACACTCTAAAGTGACGCTCAACCTTCCCAGACTGTAACCTAACATTCAGGTTGTGTGGCGTTGTCGTCAGCACCCTCTGATGGCATTTTTACATACGAGTATTTAATAGATTGTACTGATATTTGCTGATTATGTAATACGTTTGAAAATGTAATATGTGAAAAGGTTTAAACCATTTTCTCTGAAAATGTTGAATTTGTTCAGCTACTAGTCGGCACTATTTAAATATGTAGAACAATGCAGATGATATTCAAAAATTATAAGCAATTGAAAATGTTAGAAAATTAAATAAGGATTAATATCGAGGCCCATCCCAGGCCCGGTATTTTTCCAATAATTTTCTCAACGTAATAATAGCAATAAGAAAGCAGAGATGGGCACTGATTAAAAATACAATTTAATCATAAAATTAAGGCTTTTTCACATTTTTCTGTAATTTACTATGAATTTACCAAACAGGTTCATTTGGAGCTGATCTAATAGCGCACTTAATCTTAAATGTCAGTTTACCTTGTAATTTTTTTCTTAATTAATAGATTGGTTCAGAGAGAATGTATAATATTCTAACTACATTTGATCTCTTTATTAAGCAATTATAAGTTACAATAAAGTTCAATTATATTCGTGAATAATGGTAAGAAAAAGTAATGTGAGTGTTCTTACGAGATTCTTTTCATGAGAAAGTAAAGTGAAACTGTCGAATATTGGCGAAAACGATCCTAACTTAATACAAAACTCCTTGAAAATTGAGATATTTTTTTTTTGTCAATAGTTTGTTAGCATTCTTTCTCAATACCTACGTAAGATTTATATTATTTCTAAAATAACCAAAAATTTTAATAAAATACGAGAAAATAATAAAATATTTGGAAAAAAAAATAAGAGAAAGCTATTTTGAATCACCATTGTTAGTATAGTATGCTTTGATCAGCCATGACTGGTTATCATTGGACGGGGCGTGGTTACACTAGAGATGGGCGTGACCCGCCCACAGCCTGCAACCCTACTACACCGTGATTGGCCACTACTTTAAACCTAATAATTTCAATGAAATAATTAATTTTAATTTTTTTTTCCAACATTTCTCCCATAGGTATTTGATAATCTTTCGAATTAAGCAAGAAAAAAAAATCCCTTTAAAAATACGATAAATAATATTTCTTTTGGAATAATACTAAATGGTTTACCCAATTATCGTTAACAAAAACAAAAAAAAATGAGAATTTTAATTTTTTAATCGTGAAATAGATAAAAGGGGAAATAGGCATATTGTAGAGCTGTAAGCCGCCATTACATGGACTGTAAGCTTGCTTTATACTCCATCCGGTGGAGAACTCTAGTGGCAGTTTCTGTAAACATAAATGCAGTTTCTACATTTAACCATGTTGACGACTCAGACCTATATAGGACTATCTTACACTCACATTTAAACAGGCCGGTCACTCACTATACCTATAAAAGTCCACCATACACTCACATTTAAACAGGTTGGTAACTCACTTGACCTATATAGGACTAACTTACACTCACATTTAAACAGGCCGGTCCTCGCTATACCTATATAGGACTATCTTATACTCACATTTAAACAGGCCGGTCACTCACTATACCTATAAAAGTCCACCATACACTCACATTTAAACAGGTTGGTCACTCACTTGACCTATATAGGACTATCTTACACTCACATTTAAACAGGCCGGTCCTCGCTATACCTATATAGGACTATCTTATACTCACATTTAAACAGGCCGGTCACTCACTATACCTATAAAAGTCCACCATACACTCACATTTAAACAGGTTGGTCACTCACTTGACCTATATAGGACTATCTTACACTCACATTTAAACAGGCCGGTCCTCACTATACCTTTATAAGTCCACCTTACACTCACATTTAAACAGGCCGGTCACTCACTATACCTATATAGGACTATCTTACACTCACATTTAAACAGGCCGGTCACTCACTATACCTATATAGGACTATCTTACACTCACATTTAAACAGGCCGGTCACACACTATACCTAAATAAGTCCACCTTACACTCACATTTAAACAGGTTGGTCACTCACTAGACCTATATAGGACTATCTAACACTCACATTTAAACAGGCCGGTCACTCACTATACCTATATAGGACTAACTTATACTCACATTTAAACAGGCCGGTCCTCACTATACCTTTATAAGTCCACCTTACACTCACATTTAAACAGGCCGGTCACACACTATACCTATATAAGTCCACCTTACACTCACATTTAAACAGGCCGGTCACTCACTATACCTATATAGGACTATCTTACACACACATTTAAACAGGCCGGTCACACACTATACCTATATAAGTCCACCTTACACTCACATTTAAATAGGTTGGTCACTCACTAGATCTATATAGGACTATCTTACACTCACATTTAACAACGTTAGTCACTCACTAGACACATACAGAACTGTCTTACACTTAATATTAAACCATGTTGACGATTCACTAGACTTATGTAGGACTATCTTACACTCACATTTAACCATGTTGACGACTCACTAGACTTAACTTAATTAAATATTTAATTTATTTTTTACCGCATTACATGTAACCTATTCTTTTTTACCTTTTGCTATCCCATTCTGGTAGAACTTCGTTTTGTAGAGCGCTCTGGATTAAAAAGATCTCATATAAAAATTTAAAAATTTTAGTTGATTAATTTCCAATTAAATTAATAGTGAATTTAATTCAATCAACTAATTTTGGCCGATTAAATTTTGTAACTTTAGTCATTACTATTATACTTTCCATAATTTGGTTTATGAGAGTGCTATTTTGAGAAAATTATAGCGGATTATTTTTAAAACCTTTTTTTTTTGTTTTTTAGTTAAATTATGCGCAGTGTTCCGGCGTTCTCACGCTTTGTTTCCGGAAACCTCCTTACTATCCTTAAGAACGTTCAACATTCGGATTAATAATTTTCTCATGAAGAAATTAATTTTTTTTTTTCAGAATAATTTTACAAAGAAATACGAAGATACGGCCGTAAAGGGGAAATTTCTGACAATTTTACCTTTAGAAAAATTAGAACGGTTTAAAATGATACATTCATTATTTGTGGAACCGGTGAGTATTGATTTGAGATTTGAAATAATATTCTGAGTGCGATGTGTCTCTTTTAATTTTATATTTTTTACATTACCATCTCTTGTGTCAGCTTTGAAAGGGTTCAAAACGTTAGTACAGATTCCTTTTTGGGGGGACCTTATAAAAGAATTTTATGTAATGTGTGCAAAGTGTCAATTTTTTGACTAAATTTCCCAAACCCGATTTTCTATAGAAACGTTGAAGATGTCAACATCTTGTGAAATTGTCTATCTCCGATTACAATTTTAATAAAGGCAGGTTTTTTATTTTTGAGAAATAAAAGAGATGCTTTTAATTCTTGGGAAGAAATTGATCACTTTCTACATTTCTACATTAGTTGTTTAGTTAGCTATTTGGAATTCTTTCTCTAATCTCAATCGATCTGCGCCAGTCGATGATCCATTTCGATTGTAGATACCCCAAATTGCTCATAGATTGCAATAACATCGTATTCTAAGTATTTACCTAGACCACTCACGTATTAACGTATCGAGCAAGAGATTCCCTAATAACCGTCACCTTTAGATGCTACACAGACATACAAACAGCTAAGAGCATAGAAGCGTACTTTTAGTTGATCATAAAGAGGATGTGCACTCGAAGCTTGCTTCTAAACTACTGCTCCTGCCTTTCCCTCCCAGCGTCTTTTTATATCTGCTCCTGGGTTGATCTTGTTCTGTTTGTTGTGATTTCCAGATTTTCTATTGTTATGGTTTCAAGATGTTCTATTGTTGAATTTTGGACAGTTGAAAAATACTGGCGCCAGTTGTTTTCTTCTAACATATTAAAAACATGAGCTTTATACTACTCTTTTCAAATTAATTGGGTGTACATTTGCTAATTAAATATTACATATTTTTAAATCTAATATAGCCGATTTTTATCGACAACAAATGGTAGAAGAAAATTGAAAGAAAAGCTGTAGGAAAAATCTGGGAAAGCCTCAGCTTTCTACAGCCTAAAAGGATTCCAAGTGATCTGGCTCGCATGAAGGGGCTGCCATTTGGTTTCCGGTTATTTTACGTAGCCATTCGTACAGATCATAGACATTACTTCTGAAGAGTATTCTAAGAGGAGGGGAGGATTAGAGAGACAAAAGGGCATTAAAAGCAGAAATTGGGAGAGCAGACTGGAAAAGTAGAATTATGATAAACTAATATTAACGGTTGGGAAGGGTGGGGGACGCCACCAACACTCAGAATACTAACAGAGATTGGATAGAATATGATCGTATATTTTTAGATAATTCAGCTGTACAAAAACACACATAATGTGGTATAGACCATACAAAATATATATTATAAACACTTACAATTTGGTACCTTACGAGACATACAATTACAATAAGCACGTGCCTTGGCTTCTTATTACAATTCATGTTCCCTCGCTATTACAACATTAATTCACACCTTGGACACAATAGACTTTAGACTTCGCGACATTAATGGCCATTAAATAATTATATTAAAAGTCTTTGAGGAGACACAGGACAGGAGACCTACACGCCGGTAGGTAGTAGGACGACATCTTGATCATGGCTGGACTTGGCGGCAAAGTCAACTGACATAGGAACACTGACAACAATTCCTTTGAGAAGCCCCAAGGGCGACTGGCTCGAGCTCCCAGGCACACGCTGGAGCCCCCTCTCCGTTGTATTCTCCAGTGCTGCCAACCGGACAATGCTGTGCCAAAAGATAAATTCTAGGCCGGGGGGGCCGCACATCCCTTCGAGGATCGAATAACTTCCCTCCATTGCCTCCATATTATATGACGTAGGCAACATGGTTTTGTATTAAGTACTCACGTCAAGTCGGTTCTTGTTCGACATCACGTAGTTGAAATACCGCTGCCGGAGTTTTTTTTATTACGTATTATTAGTTACCAAATTTTGTGTAGTAAAAATTGGCATAAAACTCCATATGTACCAATTTATGCAGAATAACAAAAGTGTTTCGTTACTTATCTTTAAAATTAAAAAATAAATTTAAATTTAATGTAAAATTAAAAATTTCTTCAAATTTGTGTAGAAAGAACTATTTTGGATGGAAGATGAGCTAGAAGATTTCAAACCTGAATGTCAACTAACACCAACATCACAAGTATTCATTGCATTGTCTCTGTTTTATAAATTTAAGTATTTATAATATTATTGGTTTAGAATGTTACCATACTTGCGCGCATTTTGTTTTTATTTCATTTTCATTGGATGGTTTTTCCATAGTAGGGGGAATCAGCTGTAATGAGTTTTTTTTTTTCTGTCAAAGATGGTAGATCAAAGAAAATACTTGGAAAATTTTTCATTTAGAAAACTTGGGCCATGTTCGAGAGCAAATCTCAAAAAAATTATTTCTAGTAAAGAAAAATAAACTTATACACACTAAGGAAACAATCAGGTAAAGGGGTACACTAATGAAAAAAGATTGGGAACAGCTGATTTAGAAGCTACAAATAGTACGTACCACACCCCCTCTATTAGTTATCTAAATTTCTCTATGCAAAATAATTATTTAAATTCACAAAGTTTCCAAAATTGCAGATTGATAATTAAAATTAGGTCGGATATGTTATAATTTAACTTAAAAACCTTGGGTTCCTGGAATCGTCGGTTTATTGTCCGCCCATTGTGTGCTGTATGTGTACCATCTAGTTTACACCATTTCTTAACAGAATGCGCTGGGATGGCGAAGTATATAGGCAGCTTTACTTTCGGGGCTTGTTGTGATTCATCACAGGCGAACAATGTTTTGAACTAATCAATCAATAGTAATAATTGGTCTGCGCTGGCATCATATATAAAATACTCTTATAAATTTAGGCAAGAAATGATCAGCAAAATCACCATCTAGAAAGAGTTGTATTGCCCTATAGTTCTATGATGTTGTAGGGGACGGAATTGTGGTTATGGTGAATTGTAATTATATTTTCTTTTAGAATTAAATTGTTATACATAGAGAATGTAACATGATACCTATAATGTAGTCTTAGATTGCATAGTCAGGAAGTTACTAAGGAGCATTGTTCGCGCTGCCGACGGAATGGTGGGGGCCTGGAGAGTGGTGAGTGTGTGTGTGTGTGTGTCTATGTGGGTCTGTGTGAGAGGTAGTATGAGAGAAAAGAAGAAAAGGAAAACAGAACAGTGAGTGCGAGCGAAAGGAGTGGCTGGAGCTGAGTGCGAAAAACCCTGACGAAGACGAGAAGATTTTTGGCGAGCAATGGGCAAGCTGCATGTGCTGGCGGCGGGTAAGCCAAATCTGTCTTAAGGTCTTTGGGGTTACCACTCTCTGGTCCCGGTAGGCAGGGCGACGGGCGGTAAGGGGGAACTCCTGTTTTAGTAGTTGTTTTTTTTATCGTTATTAGTTAATTCAATCATTATTAGTTAAGGGTTTTTATGTAAAATAATAAAGTTGTAAAGTGTCGACCAGGTGTTCTTTTTTTTAATTGAAACCCCGAGAGCCAAGGAGGGTTGGAGCCTTACAATGTATCATTTTGTAACGTTCTTTTGGAAGAACTGCACTTGGAATTATATGTTTACAAATATCTTTATTTATTAATATACTGGAGTGGTTTGTTTATACGCTGGTAGTTTGTTTGATTGGTTTTGTGGAGTGTTGTAAGCCTATGATGGCATAATGTTGATCGAATTATTGATTAAGTTGTGGGAATTCATATTTTTATGGAAATAAATGTTAAATTGGAGATATAAAATAAAAGTGTAGAACTCGCCTGTCGATCATTTCTTTAAGACCCTAAATGTATAATAAACAAAATATGTAAATATTTATTATCCAATAAAGCATTTATAATAATATTAATATATTAATTTCCCCTTCTGTTTCTTTAATTAAGGCGGAAGCGGAAGCGGAAGGTAATACTTCTGATGAATCTGGACTTCACTCTGAGGACACTTCAAAAAATGCAGAGGTAATTAGCAGTTTCATAAAAATCTTAAGATTGTAGTAGGGCGGCCCTTAAGGACTACGCCACTGCGACCCCTTTGGATCTATTGTGGCTCCCCAACTTTAGAGCTAGCCCTTCAGAGACCCGTCTGTTTAATCAGACAGATTCTGGAGAACAACTCCTGGGTAAAGCTCACAGGCCTTGGTTTTTACTCCCTGAGAAATAGAAATTTTTGCTTAGATAAGTTAATTAAACAAAAACGAAGTTAAATATCAAATTTAAATAATTTCAATCTTGAATGGTTGGATGAAATTTCAATTGATATCTTTCAAAGGCATCACAGACTACTAGATTAGATTTAAGGGAAATCTAAGGAATATTAGGGTTTAATCCCGATTTACCCTGGGAAAGAATTAATCTACTTTTTCTTTGTAGTGTAAAATTGTTTAGGTGGGGATTTCATGTCAGCTTTTGATAAGGAAAAACAAAATGGTAAAGTTCTTAGCATCTGAAGCATGCCTAAGATCTGTTAGGTTACAATTAACCAGGCAGACCTTCGTCTGTCTTAGGCCAGGTACACTGGTCCCAGTGCAGACTCTCTTTAACTCCTCGGATACCTAAATAAAAAGGTTGAGACCCCTTGTTTTGATGCTATTTCATTCTGCTTCCCGCCGACTTGCACAATACCCATAATTGCAGAACAGGTTATCTCTGCCCAGTTCATTAATTTTGTTGTCGCATTTCCAGATTAACTTTAAACTGACAGTCCAGTAGTTTAACGCTTTGATGTTCGTCTAGTTATAGAAAAGGATTGCAATCTGCTGATCCCGACATCTCCACACTATCCGCGTGGATTTTCAACTGAAGATGTTTGGAAAATTCTGCATGAGTTCCAAGTGCATGGTTGTTGTCCTAAAAACTGCAGCCTTAGTTTCTCTCTTCTGGTGTCCCCAATCCATTCGTAATTGTAAGCAATAGCGTTTTCTAAAACCAGAGATGGGGTTACTCATGTTAACGAAAAGAATTCTGACGAAATTATTATTTTTATCCTTCTATCTTTGGGTAGGTTCCTGACAGGGGAGCTAGAAGCCTGTTTTAGTGATCCCCAGGCTTAGTTACCTGTTGAGAGGCTTGGCTTCCCTCCCTAAAATTAGTAGCACGTGTTGCATGATACGGTCAGTAGGTTTTATTAGTATTAATGCGATATACAAAGTCTCATTACCAAATATGTATATTATCGATATATTAGGAACCTTTGGAAGAACTCGTAATCCAAAAAGAAGTGAAAACAGATTCAGTGAAAGAGGCAGTAAAAGAAAAATTAGAGGATGCTCACGAAGTTAAGGTAATTAAATATTATTTCATAAATTCGAATATTTAAATTAATTTTAAATTTTTCTGGATGCCTTATTATTTTCTGACATCTTATTAAAATCAAGTCTGAACATGAACTTTCTCTTACTCCAATTCGTGTTTGAACATGTTTAATTTACACCTCCAAATACCTAAAACCACTTTTCCCTGAAAAATTGTTCAAAAATAAACACTTTTGATCTTCAAACAAAGTTTAGATAACAACGGAGAAGGCATTTGCGAATATAAATTTTTTTAAAAAAGTGAAGAATCTACTCACTGAAGTGATACGATTGTGGAATTTTCAGAATCAAATAAAATTCTCATTTTTAATGTATAAAAACACAGTACCGTACATTATGCTGAAATGGTACTATAATGGGCAGTTCTAATTCTAAGAAATTAGCCTTAAGGTTTTTCCATTCCTTTATTTCCCTGCATTCCTAACCTAACCTTTCTACTAGCACTGTTATGAAGGTTACAGTATTTTGTACATTACACTTCATTTATTTATTTTTTGTTATATATTTTTATATATACAAAATAAAGATTTTATTATAAAAATAAAGATTTTTTATATTCTAAGAAATTTTTTTATCGTATTATAAAAAAAAAAATGGAACGTGGTCTTTCAATACTAATCGATTTTTTATTATTCAATTTGTTTTTAACCTTTTTAATAGCTAAATCTTGTTTATTCGTTCGATAGTGAAAGAAATTCCTAGACGTTTTCTCTGTTGTGTAATTGAAAATTTAACCTTCTCCTGATGTGACCTACTCAGATTAACCACGCTGATAAGTTCTACCTAAAACAGGATGTAATTTCAAAGTTTAGAGAACGTGCGTTTTTGTTTATTTTATTTGCGTAGGTAACAACTATTGAAGAATCTCAAGAAATTCAGCTGAGAAATAAAGAATTTGAAAGGCCAAAAGCAAAGTGTGGGACCATCAGTCATCAGGTAGTTTAATTTTTTTTTTTTTTTGCATCCTGCATAAATATGCACTTGCAGTAAATTTAACAGAAAAAAAATACCAATATTTAACACTTGTAAAAAAATTCTTCAAAATTTAAAATTGCAACTATTTTTGTAAACATTGTGAAACAATTACTTTAAAAACTCGCAAAAATTATGTGGCAAAATTTAGAAATGATTATTTAACTTAATGAGTACCATCTATTGTTCACCTGTTCTCTCTATTACTTTGTCCGATTATGCTTTATTTGACTGTTCTCAAATTTACTGCATTCGAATACTGATGCTGGGTGGCTGATATTGTTGAAATGGTGCAGATGCGTATTCAACATCCGTTTTTTGGCCGCTGAGCAAGTTTATCAGTTTAAGAGAGATGGCTAGCTTTCAAAACTGCTTCCTCATTCCTTGAAACGGAAAGAATTTCTTTGGCATGTAGCCTTAATCCCACTATAGCCCATTCTCGGTCCCATCTGGCCGTATAGAGAGATCTATTGAATCTCACACTGTATACATGACAGAGATCTCTTATTCTAAGGGAATGGAAGCTCAGGCTAACCCGTTTCCTGTGTTGCCCAATTATCGCCTTAACCCTTTTGAAGATGGAAATTCCAGACTTATACGCTGCACATTTCCGGTCCTGATTTTTCCCGAATATGCTTTATTAGTTCTTAGAGGTTCCTTAGATCTATGAAGTCTAATTTTTGTAAACATACTATGCCTAGGGTTTTCAGTTATTCAGACTAGATCTTTGGCTAACATTGGTGTTTACATTTACGCCCGGAGCCCTTTTTTTAGTGTATTGCCGGCCTTCGGGCAGGGTGCTCTCGTAACAGACAATATTTTCCTTTTCCGGAGCCCTAAAAAGCTTTTTTGACGTGAATACGTCTTTAAATTTGCTATCATATGGAGGCAATCCAAAAAAAAACTAATGATAACAAAATCGGGGGATACAGTTTGGCATTATAGTTTCGAATCTATCGTCTACATCCAAAATTAAATTAGACCACTGGATAGCCAAAGGATCAAAGAATTCATTACCATATGCGAGGACTGTGAAGCATCGCGCGCGGTGGAGGGAGAAGCGCCGCCATTTTGAGATCATTTTGCTGCGTATCAAGATTTGCAATGAGTATAACTTTTGACTCGGAGAAGCTACGATGTTCGTTTAAGTTTTAATCGTCAACTGTCGTCACAATCTATCGAATGCAAATAAAACATTAGTGTAAAATATTGACAGTGAATATAATAAGGTGTTAGAATAAAAAAATATTATCAAAAATATATAATGTCGGCCTATACACGTCGAAAAGCCAAAACGAAATACAGAGATCATATACGGTTGGAAAGGGCTTCTCAAGAACAATCGAATGGTAATAATAAAACACCATATGACCGGAGTCAAGCTGTGCCTTAAAACGTAAAAGAATGAATGCGGCCGAGCGGATCAACAACGACGGTGTCCAGTACATCTGCAGCTGGGGCGGTTGAAATTATGCAAGTGGATGATGAAATCGCTTCTACATCGACAACGGACTGTATAGGCATAGATTGTGTTCAATCGTCTCGATTTGTTTCCTCGATTTCATCCTAAATACATAAATAAAAATATTTATTATGTGACACAGCCACACGTTAATTTTTTTTAAAAAAATCTTAGGTGCAGTTGGATTCGAATCCAGCATCTCAGCAATGAAATCCTTTACAATTCTCTAACCACCTTGATACCTTCTCTTTTTTTTATTTTTTACTTCTTTAAAAAAACTCCTAAAGAAATATATATTGTTTTAGGATATGAATAGTGAGTGTACATTACATGTATTTATGAAAAGATCATACAGATTACGAAGTAAACATTGGGGGCACCCCCAGGTAATTGTAATTTAAGTTAGCTCGTGTACATATATATTTTTTTTTTTTAATTATGACTCCAGCAAAACAATTATTTTCAACTTTTTTTTCCAGAGAAAGTTTCTTGAAAGTTTTCTATGTAGGCGTAATTTTTTGGCAAATGGTGAAAAAGACAAGAAACCATGTTATGGGCTGTTGAAGAGTGATAAGGTAAAATATAATAATTTTGTTTTTACTTTAATTTTCGAATACTATTTACTAATCAAAATGGTTTCTCTTTTTATAGGAACTTAAGATCCTAAAAATTGTCTTTTGTTAAGGTTCCCGCTCGTTTCAAAACTATACCCAGACCTTCACTACCTTTATCTAGAAGGCACAATTACCATTGCGTGATCCATAATACATAAAAAGTTGTTATCAGTGTTTTCAGTTTTCCATTGAAATTTTAATATTATTACAAATTATATTTCCAGAAATTCTACACGGCCGATGTTATTCTCTATAAAATGTTAAAATTAATGAAAAAACCATTTACCAAATTCTTTAAAAATGAAGCTTTTTTGCCGTATCTTGAGGTAATTAGACTTTTGTGTTTCATTCATTTTAGATTTTAATTCAGTTTCTTCTTAGAAACTATACTTGCAACTAATTTTACATTATTTTCGTACAGGATTCAGAAAAATCTACGGACAGTGAAGAAGAAGTTTTAAGATTTTTTGGAAAATCTTCTCCTAAAGAAATAACCTGGGATGATATTGAGGTAAGTGTTTAGAAGTGAAGTCTTGTAAGAATTGTTGGTGCCCGAAGCAAGATTTTTAAAGGTATGCTAGTCCATACTTTATGATCAGGGGCACAATTTGAACAAATATCGTTTCTCTAGCAAGACTGAGTACTGTCATATCCATCTTTGTTTTATGTTGAATGACTAAAAATGTGAGATGCCTTCAGGCATCCATACTCCTGTTGAATAAATTTTTTTCTGACACAAATTTTGTTCAAATGAAGTACTTTCTTGAGTTTTTGTTTTGTTTTGTTTAGAAAAACTTTATAAAAGAATTTGTTGCCATAAGACATTACCTTCTTGGGAAACAGGAAATGTTCGTGTCTGAGAAAGGCTGCAAGGATGAACAGGTAAGAAAATATAAGGACATTTCTTGTTGTTGATATTAACCTTCATAGCAATCATTTCGCTGCTTCTGTCTTTTATCCATCATCATAGATTGGATTCATAAAGTTTGGTGAAGAGAGTTGAAACTTACACTTACAAAGCATCATCTTACACAATATACTAGCTATCTCCCCATTTTCTGAGCACGGGAGAAGAGGCTGCCTCTTTTAAAAGTCTAAAAACCCCATTTTATTTATTTAATCAAGTTTTGTTTTTGTAATAATATTTTTTGGTAGTGCTAAAGGTTACGCTCAATGCTGTCCTTAAGAATGCAGCTTATAAGGTGGCCATTGCCGTCTGTACAGCCATAATCGAGCAAGAGGTCCCTTCGTCTGTTGCGCAGCGGATTATCATAAAGTTTTTAATTAATGAAGGCGTTAAACCGTCGGAAAATTTTAACTCGTTTGCGGGCACAGTTTGGGGACAGTACACTGTCTCAGAATCGTGTGTTTGCGTGGGCGATCACGTTCAATAAGCTCTCGAACGGCACGAATATTGGTCATCTGTAAGGCTTGTCCTTGGGCGTCGATCATGACTTGCGTTTTCAACCCGTTCTCGTCCGCCCTTAGATTCTCTCGCCCACGCAAACACACGATTCTGAGACAGTGTACTGTCCCCAATCTGTGCCCGCAATCGAGTTAAAATTTCCGACGGTTTAACGCCTTCATTGATTAAAAACTTTATGATAATTCGCTGCGCAACAGACGAAGGGACCTCTTGCTCGATTATGGCTATACTGACATCAATGGCGACCTTGAACGCTAACCAGACCGGTTCCCCCAATCCTCATAAACCAAACATCTACTCCACACAACATTATCTAGTGTACCTGCACTCTAAGAAGAATAGCAAAATTACCGTTTATATTTGATTTACTGTAGTATAATATAGCCTGCTACTTATGGTATATAATACACATGCCAGTAGTAGCCGAGGAGAACCAACAATGAGCTGGTCTGAACCCTACTTCATCGACAGCTCCTCAAGGCAATACCAACACCAACATTACTCCAGTCGTGGTACTGTCATGCACACCAGCAAGGTTCTCTTCATCACCCTTTTTGCTACTTTCAAGTCCATCAAATCGTAAAAAAAAATCAGCCTCCAACAAATCCGAAGTAAATATCCTACATATTTCTTAAAATTGTTAAAACATTTATTTATCTTTTATAGACTCATGATGTCAGACAATTTTTATATCAAGATTTGCTGCGCAGAGTTCCTAGAAAGAAAGAACAGAATTGCCCTACGGAGGTAAATCAACTAACTTGATCAATATTCTAATTTTTTAAATATTTTTTGAATTTCGCATTATCATCAGTTTTTTTGGCCTCCGAATTGTCAGATATGTAGTTGTGCTGCAGTCTTGTATAACTGTGTAATTTGGTTTTTTATGGACTGAATCACAAATCATCAAGCCGAATTGTTGCAGAACTTTCCCTAATTAACAGGTAGTCTCTGTAGATGCTAGTTGAAATCACTTTAGGCTACAGCAACTCTTCAAAGTAAACAAAAAAAAAACCTCTGAGTGGAACCAACTCACACGACTTGCATTTACTACTGTTCTTACTTGCTTACAAAAAGTTTCTTCGAGATTCAAAAAGTTCGATCACTTTAAAAGGGATCTATCTACCGACTTGTCTCTCAGAAGTATCCTTAATGGAATTTTGGGAACCATATGTTTCCGGTAAAAGTTGTAGATTTACGTGTTTTTAATGATAATTAAATCAAATCCTAGAAACAATTAGCTAGAAAATTTTATTTAGTAAAGGGACACTTCCGTCAGCCTTTTTAAAAATAAAATTTGGGATTTCCGTCTCATATTTATTATATATATGTACTATTTAAGGCAATTTATTGTCGCCCAGAGCTTTTTCCAGTTCACTGCCGGCCTCTGGACAGTGTTCCCTCGTTACAATGTCCATCATCGGTCAGTGAGCTGTAAGGAGCTCCTAGGAAGAAAAAAAAAAAAATGAGGTTCCAGCCAGCTGGATTTGAACCCGGGATCTCCGCTTGGGAATCCAATACGCATAGCATATCCCTTCCCTTCAGTATTTATTCTAGTGGCAAGCCAGTATAAAATAAACAGTAATGGCACATCTTAAGGCTGGAAACATAGTGGAGCGGCGAAATGAAACACAAGTAAACATATGGGACCGCGCATAGTGGCGAGCAAAGCGAAGATAGAGCAACGCTATCTATAGAGAGTAGAGCAACGCGTTATGACATGTTTGATTTCTTCGCTCTTATCGCGCTCAATTTGTAAAGGTTATTTTTCAAAGGTTATGGTTATTGATACATTATTGGTCTAGTTTGTTTAAAGAAACCTCTGTGGGACCATAATATTTGCGAAGCTACAATAGTTCTTAACAATTAATAATTAATAGTTAAAATTAATTAACAATTAGTAGGTAATGGAGAATTCGGGTAATTTTTGCTACATTTAATTTGGTTCTCAATCCCTTATGCTAACTTTCATCTAAATACTAGGCAAAATTAAATTACATTTTCACGTCCTACTACTTCTGATCAGAACGAATTCTCCAATCCTTCTTCTGTAGCGTCCTACTACTCCAGTTTTTCAGATGAACAACATTAATTTACGACAAATCATGGAGTAGTGATTTAATAAAATTATTGTGTTTTTTTTAATTGACTAATTTCTTTTTATCTGCATATTTTGTTACCTTAAAGTAACTGCTAGGATGGGGTTACACTGGGCTAGTATGTAATCAAATGTTGATAAGACATTCGAAAATACGAATGAAACTTGCCAGGATGCTCCCGAAGTTGTTGGTACAAGTGATGGAATTCACCAAGTTCATATGTAAACAAGTTTATACACTGCAGCTCCCGCTTCTAAGCTGCTGTAAATACCAAATTTTCAAAGAAGAATTTTCATATAGAAATAGTTCCTCCATCTTGTCTCGTCGAAAGGAGAAACGCGACTAAACTCTTGCATGCGTCGCTCTCTTTGATCTGAAGCAGCTATCATCGCCGCTTTGCTCGCCGCTCCACTATGTTTCCAGCCTAATAGGATAGCCTAACTTCTACCTGCTTCCACCATCTCCTCCCTAATCATCAATTATGTATCCATTTGGTCCTGTGCGCAAAATGGGGCCTCTGATCATCAGCAATCAACAAAAATTTTGTTTGTACAAATATGCTAATCTCAGCAGTGGACATTCCCATTGGCTAAATGACGACTACAAATTTTCTGTTCCATTTTGTTATTATCAACTCTCAAATGGAGGACATTGGGGGGGGGGCTAGCAACTGAAACAAAAGCTTTATTTTTTTTTTTTTATGCTCGTCTGGAATGGACCCCGGACAATGTTGTATCGATTTTTGTTTATTTATTTTAAAATTTTTTTAGGTAAAGAGAGCCGTACGGCAAATTGAGCCAGAAGTTGGTAGATTTGATTGTTATATTAAAAAAAAACGGGGACCTGAAAACGGATATTAACGGTAATATCTCAGGATAGAAAAAAAATCTGCACACTTTTTCTTACCAACAACAGACTAAGAGAAAGTATAATAATAAATACGTAGTTAACAACCAAGTTCGAGTATGAGTAGAAGTATTGATTGTAATTTCATATTTTTTTTTTTTTTTTCAATTGAATAGAAATTTATATTGCCGAGATTTAAATTCTCATTTTCAATGAAAATAAGAAGCCCTCAAGATTTGGCTCCTGCTCAATATTTACAAGGCAAGCATTAAAGTAGGCATGCAACTAAAATTAATGATAAAAAGAAAAACCTACGAGCTTATCGCAAAATTTTCTTTTAATAAATATGTTAAAATAGGCCATAATTAATTGTGCTCTTTAAATCAATAAAAAACACCTTTTTTTTGAAATGAAATTACGAAATAGTTTATTTTTTATTAATATAATTTTACTATTTAATTTAACCAAAATCAGCTGTGAACACGACCACGTTCTAGCGCAGCGTTTCCCAACCGGTTGGTGGTACGCGAAAAATAATCAGTAATGGCGGACATAAAAATAAAAAATAAAATAAATCATAAAAAATTCCATAGAAACGTCATTTTCTATAATATGTACATAAAAATTATTTTTTCTGCAACCATGTTCTCATTACTCCAATTAAAATCAGCTGTGTAATGCCCAACTTCCCACACTAGTGGGGAAAAATTCCCATTAGTGTCACTTTCCTCACTAGTGAGTGGAAAAACTTTATTGTGCTTCCTTGATATAAGAAGTTTTGTTATTAAATATTTTCTGTAAAACTTTAATAAGCTTATTTAACATAACTAAATAATTAAAAAACGAATATTAAAAAATAAAATAAAAATTGAAAGGAATATAGAAATAAAAATAATACTTTAATAAATAATTAGATATTTTTAATTATAACAGTTAAAAAGGTGTTAGTTACCTTATAGAAATTTAAAATGGATTCTAGTGATTCCTGTTTAGAAAACACTCCTCCATCAATAAAAGAAACAGCAGAAAATGTAATAAGTAATGTAAATACGTAAGTAATGTAAATAATTGTAATATAACAATAAATGTTTATAATAAATAAATTCCTTTTTGTAGACTGTAAAAATGAAATTTTTAATTTTTTTAGTTAATAAATCTAATGGTTGCAGAAAAAATATAATATTTAACTCGAGTGTCAAGTATTTTCCTCACACTTAGAGCAATTTGCACTTGCACTCGCCTCGCGTGAGGAAAAGTACTACTTTCCACACTTGTTAAATAAATAAGAATTAATAATATTATAACAGTAAAGTTGTTAATATGTACAAGTAATAAGGTTGGTCTGTGTCAAGATATACATACGAGAAAATATAAATAGCACATTTATCAAGGATTAAAATTGTCTTTCATGGAGTATTTTCCCAAAACCCGAAAACACAAATGATAATTGGATTTCAAACCTACTTCTACAAAGAAAATTTAATAGAATTATCACGGAACACAACTTAAATGATAACTAAGTAAAAATCTGCTTAAAGAGACTTGATTGTAATGAGTAAGCTCTATCCAAGTAACAGTAAATTTAATTGGTACTTACAGATAGTTGACTGCTAAAAAGAAATTAATTTAGAAGATTTTGGGCACAAATATAATAATCCTAAAAGAAGAACTTTGTAAATTAATTAATAATTTTGAAGAGAAAAATATGTTAGCAATTTTTAATTCTTTAAAAAAGTGTTAAAACTAAGATCTTACAGTTTATAAAGTGAACATGAACTTGAACTCCTTTGTAACAGATACATTTGTGTCTCTGTACAAATAAAGATAATAATAATAATAAAATAACACACTCGGAATAACAAATTTCACGAAATACAAATCATTTTTACGAAGTGGTACAGTTTAGCATGATGTACTATAAAGTGGTAGGCGAGCCAAAAAAAAAGGTTAGGAAACGCTGTTCTAACTCATTCGTTTTTTTTTTTTTTTTTCTTCAAGCACCAATTTTTATTTACATATTTATTTATTTATTTATTTTTAAATTTACAAACACCATATTTTAAAAAGAAAATCCAGGTTTTGTAAAACAGTAATTTGCGTTAAAAAAAGACTTTTTTTCAATTGAAAATGTCGATTAGGTTAGCCCAATTAGATGATATCGTTCGATATTTTTTGTACACACACTACTCGACCACAAATTATTTTTTTCACACTGCCATCTTTATCGTTGCTCTCAGGAAATTCAACTGATTGTGGTTAAAAATACGAAACCAAAAAAAAATACACAGATAATTTTATTTATTTTGTTTTTGTTTGAATAATATTATAATTTAAATGACACGAAGTTACAAAAAAATGAAACATTATCTGCTTTGTGATTGTTTTCTTTTATTCTATCATATATTAATTTAATTCTATCATCTATATTATTAATAAACTAAGACAGAATAGGATAAATGTACATAACAAATTATAAAATATGTAAATAATTAATAATAAAAATTTATGAATTCTTTTAATTTTTTTGTTTTTGTTTTTTTAAACTTCTTTGAATACAAATCACATAAATTATTTTACTTCAATGCCACACAGCCTTCATTAATATTAATTCTTTATTATTATTATAATAATAATGGAATCATTCTACAAAAGAAAAAAAAATAGTTACAGAAGATAGAAAGATGAAAAGAAGCAAAATTGTATGAAGGTAACGAAAGAAATATGTACTATAATAAATAAATACATGATACATGTAAATATACTAGAAGCGATTGGGCTTATTAATTCTGGAATGGTTTTTCTTTTCTGTATTTTTTTGTTTTTGTAAATGAAAAAGGAAAACGAAGAAAAAAGAAAAGTAAGAAATTTATTCAGAATCAGCAGGGCTACAACTAGACGAGGTAGTTTCTACGGATTCTTCTACAGCCAAATTGTTCAATTTTGCCGTCAATCTATTATTTATGGCCTGTACTCGATCTAGTAAATTTTTGTAATCAAAAACACCACGCTGTTCACCAAAAGGATCCTATAAGAAAACAAAACAAAATTAGTTATCGTTAAAAGTTCATTCGACTTTCTCCATTTTTCTCAACATTTTTTTTTTTTACTAACTTTTTATATATATATATACGAGGGGGTACCCAAAAATAACCGGAATTGCGTTGCCGCGCATGGAGCTTATGTAGTACGCATTTCTGCCGCTAGACGTGTATAGCGCAAATCCTTGCCAGTTCAGTCCTGTCTGTGTTGTCTGCCTGGCTTGTTCTGTTCATCTGCAGTGGTTGTTTTTACCAGCGCTGTTTTGTTCTTTTTTCGTTTTTTATGATGGCAAGTTTAAGTGAACAACGTGCAGCTCTGAAATCTTGTTTTCTACTCGGCAAAAATGCTGCTGAAAGTGTTTTAATGTTGAAAACAGCTTACAAAGATGACGCTATGGGAAAAACTCAAGTATACGAGTGGTTTACTCGGTTTAAAAATGGCGACATGTCGATTGATGACAAACCTCGTTCTGGACGTCCATCAACTGCCCGAATCGACGAAAATGTTGAAAAAAATTCGAGAGCTGGTGTTCACAGACCGTCGACAGACAATTGATCAACTGTCACAGAGAGTAGTGGGTTATCTTGGAGCTCGGTTCAGCGAATTTTAACGGAAGATTTGGGGGATGAAAAGGGTTGCTGCCAAGTTTGTTCCTCGAGTTCTGACTGACAATCAAAAAGAACATCGAGTTGAAACATGTCGTGCTTTGAAACAACAGCTTGAAACTGATCCAGACTTTCTGTCAAAGGTCATTTACTGGTGATGAGTCATGGTGCTATGGTTATGACCCAGAAACAAAGCAACAGTCGAGCCAATGGAAGACGTCATCTTCACCCCGACCAAAAGAATGTCGTCAAATCAAGTCAAACATCAAAACAATGCTGATTTGCTTTTTTGATGCCAAAGGCGTAGTCCATTCAGAGTTTGTCCCCCCCCAGGTCAGACCGTCTCAATCAAACCTTGTATTTGGAAGTTTTGAAAAGATTGCGCAATAGTGTTCGCCAAAAAAGACCCGATTTGTGGCAAACAGGAGACTGGTTCTTCCACCAAGACAATGCACCTGCACACACAGCCATCTCTGTTACACAGTTTTTGGCTAAAAATGGCATGGTTCCGCTGCCCCCACGCACCTTACTCGCCTGACCTGGCTCCGTGCGACTTTTTCTTATTTCCACGCATGAAAAAGGGCATGAAAGGTCACCGATTTGACAACATTGAAGAGGTCAAGAAAAAAACGAAGAAGGAGCTGTCAGCCATTTCTAAAGATGACTACAAAAAATGTTTCCAACAGTGGAAGCACCGGTGGGACACATGTATTAGTTGTAATGGAGAGTATTTTGAAGGGGATAAGGTTGTTCTGTAAAAAATTTGTAAATAAATAGCTTTTAAAAAATAATTCCTATTTTTTTTGGGTACCCCCTCGTATATATATATATTCTGAACAATTATTAAAAATATTAACATTGTTCAGTTTGTAAAAGTTGTACATTTCACTGAAATGTACCTTTACAAAGAAGCTATCATTTTGAAACTATCGATTTGTGATTACAATTGTACTCACTGTTTATTTTATTTCTACTGAAGTTTATATTCCAATGTTTTGCATTCACGTTTTACAATAAGTACTCAAATAATTATTTCAGATATTAAAAATAAAGTTAACAATTGCTGAATAAAAAAATCCTTTCACAATAAATTATCCTAAATTCAAAGGGATACCTAAATTACGACGAATATACTTACTTTATCAAAGAGGTCAATGAATATAATATTTGTGTAAGAAAAAAACCAATTGTATCAGTTTCTTTTTGATAAATAAAGGATGTGCGATGTATATGACACAATAGTCAAATGATTTTTGGGAGTCAGTGGGTGTGTATCATCACACTGAATTACTCAATCGCCCTTTTTATCCTCTTATCGGGTTTCTTGAAGATTTCAACAGAGACCTTGAATAAATATCTTACAGACGCAGCAGTGTACAATTGTAACTATTTTTCGCTTTAGATTGGAGATTTATTTTGTTTTTCTTTTATTAAAACTATCCGGTAGGACAGTTGTATAAGGATTGATCGTCAAAAACTGCACGAAAAAGCGTAACAGTGAAAAACACCCAACTTTGACAATTTTTTTCTTTTTTTCTATATAAGATGAAATTCTCAAATTTTCTTTTAAAATATAGGGCAAATCCTCTTTTATAACTTTAATTTTTTTGCAACAACATAGATTAAATCTGTGTCTTGGTGCAAGAAGTGTCAATGTCAGATTTTGGTAAAAATGGGTAAAAAAATCTGTTTTGATAAGTTAACCATCAGAATTTTTCTTGCAAGGAGTGCCAAAGTCAAGGAGTTCAAAGTAGTAACTGAGTTACTAAAACTTACTAGCGCCAATGTCAAAATTTAGCATCAATATTTCCCCCCTCCCTCTCCAGGTAAACCAAAGAGGACGTACACTGGTAATCCTTTTTTTGACATTGGCACTTCTTGCACCAAGCCACAGAAATATATTTCGAGAAATACGTTGCTGGAAATGGGCAAAAACAGCATTTTCAGAAAATTTTCTTGTTCTTCTTGTTGTTGTTGTTACCTTTTTTTTTTGTAAACAACGTAGCGCCTAAACGCGTGAACTGATTTCCATGAATGAGGTGTCATTCGATTCGGAATTTTATGTAGATGTGCTTTTTGGGGGTCTCGACGCTGCACATTGAATGGCAGAGGAGTTAACCCTATTGTATTGATATTTAGATTTGGGAGGGAACAGGTTATGGGTCATTTTTTTTTTTTTTTTTTTTTTTTCTTGATCAGTTAAGTTGAAAGATGATTGGACATGATGGGCCACTGAACCCAAGCAGTTAGAAAAGGAGGCCCGCAAAGCTAAGATTGATAGTGGTACTGGGTTCGATTCCTGGCCTAGACTTTAAATTTTATTCAATATGAGCATTTAATTATGTAGTCATCCCCGCCCACCGACACCAAATTTGGTTGTTGGACAGAAGGTACGTCTGAAAAAAATAGGCAATACTCTGATAAATCTAGTAGACCTGAAATTCGTTCCGTATTTATAAATACATAACTACGAAATATATTGCTACTAAATACTAAATATTAGAAAACCATAATAATGCTCATGGTAAGCAGTTTACCTGCATTGTATGACCAGAAAGATGGATCTTTTTCTGTATAGTTGCCTCATAATATTCATAGAACTGTAGAAACGCTTGATTCATAGCTTCTACCAAAGGTTTTGGTATGGTCAAACCGTAATCATTGTCTAACATACCACAAACGGCAACTCTTATTGTTTCGTGTTGTATTATTTCATTATACCTTCGACTGTCGCCCATACATCTTTCCTATAAAATACCAATTTGATTTCAAAAACTTTCTAAATTATTTAGATATCAATGGAAATATGGAAAAACGCTTATTTTGTTTTTCTAGACAGAAGGCTTCGCTTCAAAGTTTACAGAAAATAAAGTCCAGCAGCCTTTATCGAGACAAGAGAACAATTCATGAGTAACGAGAGGCACTTCCAGAACACGATTTTAGCTATACAAGAGTTTTTGTATTTCACTTTAAGTATATCAAGAACAAAAAAACTTACCCTTTCAAAACCAGGTTCATTGTGGTAAGGTTTTTCCGTAAGAAGACTTTGTATAGATATTAATACACTAGATATTGTAAGCGCCGGACTCCAAGCTGGACCTGCCCAAGTTCTACAAAAGCAATCAAATTACAATACCAAATATATTATATATTCTATTCACCCACGCAATAAAGTTATAGAATTCAAGTATCTTAGAAAGGAAGTGCCTTAGCCACTATTTCAGAGGTATCTTGACATTGCTGCGCAGGTATCTTTGCAAACAGTAACTTCACTTTACTAGCAACCCATGCATACCACAATGTCCTGCACAAGTAGTTGATTTTTGCACTAATCTTATGTTCTCAGCTTACCAATCAAGTATTTCTTTAATTTTTTTTTTACGTAAAAACATAAAAACACAATTGTTAGATAATAAAGTTTTTCAAATCCAACTTAGCTCATCAGAACATACTTTTCACTCACTTCTATGCACGATGAGGAATTTTTATTTCAGGAAAAGAGTATCTGCCATCGTGTCAATGACGCTATAAAGATTAACGAGGTTACTAGTAAAAATATTTCTGGCAAACCTACTGCAAGAATGTCCAACTTAGGAATGAAATCTTTTCTTATGTAGCCCTCATCAACTCTCATCAAACTGTGACCAATATCTTAAGTAATTAATAATAGTTTTTGTTATTCAGGTTGCCATAAAGGTCATAGATCGAAAGTTGTTATTTAACGAGGTAATGCTATTTTTTTTTTTTTCTGGTGATTACATAGATTCGCAAATCACATGTCCTTGGTAGAACGAAATTTTAGCCAAGGAAGCATTATGTCCTACTCACAGGGCAAAAACATGTACACAAGAAAGGAAACCCTCTTGTAGGACATTCTAACAGAAGAGAATTACACTAAGTCCCCCAAGAATCCCTTTTTTTTTCTGAACAAGTGTTTTGTCTTAAAGACAACACTAACTTTAATGTTCCGACTGTGAGTAGTTCTTGAGGAAATTCAACGGCTTCACTACTAGCCTAATTGTAACTTTCCTCAATAAGAAGTAAAAACTTAATTTGAAATAACCTACTTGTTTAATCAAAAATGAAATTAGTACTTTGAATGATGAAAATTTTTAGGTCAAAGAGGTACAGCAAATTTTATAAAAACTACCTTAACCATCCTTAAAAGAAAATTATTATCAAAAAACTTAAATAAGTATACTCACCCAAGAATACTAATGCATACTTTCCCACATTTGTACAAGTTAGGATTAAATCTAACCTTTCCGCCTCCAGTTGTCATGAATTTTACTTTAGGTGGTCGAATCGGATAATCTGGAGGGCACCTTAATATAAAGTAAAAAAATCCTCCTTCATAAGGAGTGTCAAATGAACCAGTAATTAGTGCATGGATTAATGTTAAATCTTGTTCATCTTGGATTATGAAAATTCCTGGCGGAGGATCATGATAAATAGCGAGCATATCTCTGCAAGGAATAATCAAGTTAAAATTAATCTCAAAGGAAAACGTTTAAACGTAGTAAAACATTTACAATTCAATAAATAAATAAAAAATAAAAATACCTTTTTACTCTTGAAATGCATTGCAAAGATCTTGATGGATCATTGGTTGTGTTTGTAGCAGCTGTGGGATCCCAATCACTGTCAAAATTGGATAAATGAGACAAATTGTTTATAGCTTGCTCATTTTCCGGCGCAAAACTAACTTGAGCTTTTGACATGGTACTTTATCAACAGAGCAATTTTAATAGTTTCATTGCCAAACAATAAATTCAAATAACAGCATACTTAAAAGATAAACTCCCCAATATGAAAGCAATAGGGTACACATATATCTAATTATAATCGAGTCGATTTTTCTTTCAGTGATCGATCAATTTATCGTTCCATTCCAACTCTCTCTCTTATAAAAAAGTTTTCTTCTTTAAATAAAGAGAAAGCACTTGGATATATAATTAGTTAAATTGGAAACAATTTTAATTCTAAAACTCTAAATTTTAAACTAAACTTAACCCCTTCATAGACCAATCTAATACACACTTCCAATATAGAAAAAAAATAGATTCCCTTAAATAAGTACTCTTAACTAATTATAAAATTAATTAAGAAATTAATAATTAACTGCAGAATTCTTTTATTTCGTTCACTATCTAAAGGAAAGTATTTTAAGCACAATTAAAAGGATTGGTTAACCTTACTGAAATACATACATACATCGACAGAGATCCTGAACTCAAATAAAACAGAAAAATAAGTTAACAACTGAGTCATCGATAAGACGGCTGTGCATGTGTTTATAAATTTCTGCACAGATGTTTGCAAGATTCTGGTTATTTTTACTTAAACTAAAACTGGTTAGAAATTCTTGCGATCATGGCAAACTTTCACTGCTAAATTTGAGGACCCACCTCTAAGTACGAAAAGTGGTTTTTTAGAAAATGTTGGATGTGAGATCATGGTAGCTCAAAATAGAAAAATAGCAAAGTAGCTATAATATTACGTTTGAGTCTCTCAAAGAATGTGACTGATAATAAGCGACAAAATCCACGACCGCAAATAGAAATTTTTCTGAAGGGAATTTTCATTTTTTGGAGATTCTCACCAAACGATATTCATAGAATTTCCTTGTTAATTAACCTATACTTGAAACATTAAGGGCGTTTCTGTGATGAGGGACGTTTATTTACGCTGTGTCCTTTGTAGTGTGTATCGTTTTATTATTAATGAGGAGGGTTAAATGTTTTATTAAAATTCCAGTTTGAAGAAAATTTTTCAACCGGCAGCACAGCTTTACTGTTTGCAATTCATTTAAGGGAAGCCTGCCCTACTTGGCTCTCCTAAAATTACCTTTAATCCAATTCTGTTAAGTAAAACGTAAACAAAAGTTGTAGATCAACGTGTCATTTATGACTACATTAAGTGTAATGAAAATAGTTGCAGACGTTCACAAGGAAATCTCAAAAAGTGATAAAACCTTTAGTGCTTCCGTTTGAGAAATTTTGATCGCTAACAGTCGGCTCTTCTGAAGGCACAGACTGACTGAAATATAAAGTTTCATCAGGGAAGGAAAGCAAATAGTTGGTAAAAATTAGTTTCAATGCGAATTTAGGTTTGGTTAACTATTGCGCCTACTGTTCTTAAATTTTTTGGACTAATCACCAAGATCTGCACCTGCAATGGCTCCTAGCCCAAACTTTCTTCTGCACTCATCACTGTAGCCCTTTGATGAGTATCAAGACGTAATGGTAATTATAAAATTAACAACATTGTGGCATCATCAGTGAATCCTATGCACTAACAACGTATGTTGTTACTTGAATAGTTTTAACAAAAGGCTTCCATCCATAATGAGGTTATAGGAGAAACTAAATCCACTTCGTTTAATTTAATTTATTGTATCCACACACAAAAATAAGATCTACAATATACTTGCGAATATATTGCGCAAAACATACTTGCTTGAATCTTTTTTTTTTATTTTCAGAGATGTGCTGAATAAGTTACAAATATGAAACGTGTTCAGAATTTTCACAATCACTTCTTAAGTTCTGTTCTTTTATGACAAAAAAAAAAGTTAATAAATACAAATAAAAGAAAAGTAATGCCTACTATTTCAGGCGTTCATTATGTACGTTCAACTACCAAATATTAGGAACAAATTAAGTGACGCTTAGTGATGAAAAGTGGATTTTTTCTGATGATTATTAACAAAAACAGTAAAATAAAGCTAGATAATGCTATCATGTTCAACTAAATAAATAATAGCATCACAGCAAAGCCATATTTATTTTAATCATAAAATGAGGTTATAAACTACAAAAATAAACTTAGAATCAATGAAAGAAAGCTTTATAAATTACTGAAAAAGATCAGATGGCGTGCCAAGATGTGCGCAAGGTCAAACAGAGAAGTATACATATGAATTCCGCTGATGCCAATAGACGTGAGCCTCTCAACGTAGGTAATGGCGCTTTTCCTTTGGCTGTATCGCTTCGCGTAAAAGCGAATTCTTTCTGATGATGAGAATAAAACCAATTTACTATTACTTTTTGGTTAACTTTTTTCCAAATCTTTTTTACGTATTTTAAATTGGATGGTTGTTCCAGTTTCAAATGGTCAATGGTGATAATAATTTTGAAATGAAAGAGATAATATGAATTCTTAATCTTAAAAATTCTTTAAATTTTGGATATTCGATCGATGTAAAGTAGATAGTTTAATGTACATATGTACAAAAAGTGTTATGCAATATAAATAAAAGCTAAATAAACCATTAATAACGTAAACAAACTGAAAATATTCAATTCAGCAGCACTATTTGGTTTTGGTGTAGTAGGCGTTGTGACGGTTCCGTTTGGTGGAACAGTGGGTGGTGTTGTCACATTTGAAGGTTTGGTTGTCAGCGTGGGAGCAGGGGGTGTAACGGTCGGCGGTGCTGGAGTTGGAGGATTTACTTGCTGAAATGCTGATTTAAGTGCTTTGTAATTGTTATTTAGAAAGTTTTGAGTCCTGTTAACACTGAGCATTGCAAGCATCACAGCATCTCGCATCTCATTCTTTGGTTTCACAACGTCAAGATATTTTTGGAGCTGAAACAAAGTGGGTCACTTTAAAAAAAAAAAAATCCTTAAATGTACACAGTATGTGAATACCCAGCCATCATTCATTTTCTACAAATCTCAACAATACTTGATCATAAGGGAAGCTATGCGTTTATCGTACTGGATTCCCACGCGGAGGTCCCGGGTTCGAGTCCAGCTGCTGACCCTTAGATTTTCTCTTCCTAGCAGCTTCTTACAGCTCACTGTCCGGTGATGGACAGTGTTGTCTGTAATGAGAGAACAGTGCACTGAAAAAAGCTCCGGGCGCCAATAACCTTAGATGTTGACGCGCCTCAAATAAAAAAAAATACTAGATCATATTTTCTTTAAACTTACCAAATTTTCGGGAACATATTTACTTCTTACCAATGTTAGGTAGTTTGTAACCATAGTACGTTAAAAGAAATTACACTTTAAAGGTAATTCTTCAAGTTTCCGACAAGAGTAGAGAATCCGCCAGCAATGTGGTTTTAAGTACCACGCGGTTATTTGATTTGTAGATGCGATAGAAAACACCGAAATTATTCAACAGTGAAATTTTAAGCAAAAAATTACATTATGAAGGACATTTTTTCGACCAAAATTACTTTATACACACAACAGTAGACCCTTAAAACATTCGAGTAACCTTTAACACCGTACATTCTATTTCACAATTTTTACAAAAACTTTTTTACAATTCATTAACATTTAAATTTTATTTAAATAACACAAAATGTGTGGGCTGTGGCCCATGTAACCTTAACTCACCCAGCCATCAAGTTTATAAAAAAAGAAAAGAAAAAAAAGTGAAGTCGAAATCTTCTTACTAAATCTATCTCTGGTGATGGGTGAATATCCGAAACTGGTCATGGATAGAATAAACATGCGGAGGATAAAATCAGTCGAGATTATCCAACACTGAGGATAATCCTAACCTAACCTTAATTTTCAGCAATAAGAGACACTCGGTACGATTTGTTAGAAATCAATCTCACATACAGAAAGTTACTGAGAAAATTTTATATTAATTGTACTCCCAAATTCTATTATTAAATTTGCAGACTACTTACCAATTTTAATTCTTCAGTTTTAGTTAAATAAGGGACTATGCCACGTAACAAACGGACTTTTTCAGATAAAGATATGCTGTAAAATTATAAATTTTGTAAAAATATAGCAATTAACAGTTAGTATTTTCAAATGAGAGGGAGACAAAAAAATGTTATTACTAAATTAGGTATTAAACTATAATATTATTAAATAAATGAAACTATTAATGCTTACTCTTTTCTAAGACGTTGTTCATTAATAACAAAATAATGCAAAGCTTGTGTCACATGGTCAGGATTTGTATAGATTGCTTTAAATGCTGTTGGAACATCAGCTTTTGGTATAACATAGTTATCTGCACGGAAGATATAGTTGAGAAATCTGTAATAAGTAAAAAAAAAAAAATTAAAAGAGAACCTATGACATATCCGGTAGATGTTGGACTTCCCTTTTTTTTTTTGAAAGGGTGGAGACTTTCCGACTTCGTTTTCCCGGAGAGCGATGCTGGGATTCACCTCTCATTCGGAGTAACAAAATTTGTGGACAATGTTTAGATTCTTTTTTTATGCAGACCAAGACAGCATTTAACGAACATTTTTATCGCCTATTGTCCGATACCATGTTTTTTTCAGCTAGGGTTTTCAATTTAGGACCGATTTTCCCATCATCGCCAGCTAGTTACTATTGGAATTCAGCAACCGTTTTTCCTAATAGTTGAAAAAGGAAGGGACAAGATTCCCTGCCTTACAATGTGGCCTTATTCAGTCGCCAATTTGTGCCGGCTCTAGTGAGTCTCCAATGAGACTGTGCGGCTCTTTGTAGGAGGTGTGTCCAGTTTGTTCTAAAACTAGGATTCCTCAGTCTTCGGGAGGTTAAATGTTCCCCTACCGGAGATTGTGGCATCTGGTGATCTCTACCAGAACTTTCTAGGCTTATTCAGTGCACTGGGCGATTCAAGTCGCCATGCTCCCTAGTGTCCTGTGGCTACATTATTAGTTTATTGTATTGGCATCTGGCAACCTTTAGCCGGATTTGTTGGTCTTGAAGCCCCAGTACCTCTCATGAGGCGGAGAACAATGGACATTTTGGATTGCCTGCGTTCCTTCCCCTTTCTTTGGTGGAGCCGCCCGTCTAATACAATCTACAATCCCTCCCTTACAACTTCCACCGTTCAAGAATTTTCAGCCAAGAAAATTCCAGAGCCACGGCCCCCCCCCCCCCAAAAAAAATATTCTGGGTACGTCACTAAGTGGTAAGATGATGTAGCGGTTATATTTCTCAAACTTACTGATTAATTCCTTCATTTTCTGTGCCATCCTCAGAGGTTGGACAGGCTAAAGCTTCGTAATACACTTTTCGTATATCATGACCCATATCGCTAGTATCATCGAATGTTGTGTTATATAAGCCACTCCATTTCTGTGCATCTCTTACACCTCTTATTCCATTGCATAAGATTACTGGTCGTACATCGTTGTTGGGGCTGTGGAATAAAAAGTTAAGTTCATACTAATTAATGTTTCCTTGCTTTGTGAATTGTCTAAATAAAATTGGATATATGTATAAATCTCAATAAATAGTAGAATTGTATTCTTTAATGTATGAATATAATAAAAGAAAACGTGAGTACGGACTCAACAATAAGTTGTTCATCATCTGGAGCTGAATTCAGATTGCTCAATTTCATCAATAAGAACCGTGTAGGGAAGGGATTAGCTATGTGGCTAGCATACTGGACTCCCACGCGGAGGTCCCGGGTTTGAATCCAGCTGCTGACCCTTAGATTTTCTCTTCCTAGGAGCTTCTTACAGCTCACTGTTCGCCGATGGACAGTGTTGTCTGTAACGAGAGAACACTGTCCGGAGGCCGGCAGTCCACTGGAAAAAGCTCCGGGCGCTAATAACCTCAGCTGTTGATGCGCAAAAAAAAAAAAAAAAAGAACCAAGTAGGTTCAAGCTCCATTAAGAATGTTTATTTTTGTGGGGTGAGGAACATATCCAAAACCAGGTGTGCCTTTAGATCACACGTAGTATTTGAATATACTTCGACATTTCTGGAGCTTGAGAGAGCTTGTCTCAATTGAACTTTAATTGGGCCTAATCACTTTTTCTTTTTATACCTTGCTATTTCTTCAGGATCTGCAACTGAGATTTAAAAGCTCAGCAACACCCGGACTATCGAATCAAAAGAATAATAGGATAAATTCAGGCTATAATGAGCGGAATATTCCTACAAATTGACCACCTTTAACTCCTTTCCATGAACGAAATTACTGAAATCACTTACCTATATCCGCTGTGAACATCGATCATTTTAAGATAGTCTTTAGTGGTATCAGTTATACATGCTTGGTTTCCATGATTGCACACAGCAGACACTATTCTCTGCCGCAGAATACCTTGAAAATTGTCCACTGAATTATTATCGATTCCTAATTCTTTATAAATTTCATTAAGGATGTTTTGCATGTATGTCTGAAAAAAAAAAGACAATAATGATCGATAAATTTTATGATCATTTTATATTTGATTTCAAAAGAAAAAGAAAGTCCTTTGAGTACGAAAAAACATTTTAAGCGCATGAAGTTTGTGTGTTCAAAGGAAAAATATCTCTATAACGAAAAAAAAATATAGGAATTTCAAACGTTCGGGCACTAATTTAATAATGAAATTCCATCAAACGGACTTAATAAACCAAATTTACTGCAAGGAATTTTCACTTTTAACTTTGTTTTAAAACATTTCCTGGAAAATCCATTTTAGGACAGGTCCACAGGATGCTTTGGAGTTGAACAAGTTAGTTAAGAATCTTAAGCAAGGTAGTGCAGAGGTTCCCAATCTTTTTCGGATTGCGGTTCCCTAAAATAATCGGATTTTTTCCGCGGCGCCCTTAATACATAAGATTTTTTCTAAAATTTTGACTTTCTTGAAAAATTGGGAAAACTTTCCTTTTCAAAAGCGATTACCCATTTAACAGCGAATAATTAAAAACCGACGCTAACTATTTTCCTTGGGATAATATAAAATATCTTAATTTCAACTGTTTCCGGTAATATCCATATCGAGTATATCCACAACCACCATTTGGTTAGAAGTTAGTTGAAACAATAAATTAAACACGAATTTTAAATTCACAAACAATTTATAGAACGTCCATTGATGATTAACATTATTAATGGGATGGATGGGCTTGATGTTCACTACACAGCTTCTCAAATCTCGGAATAAAATTGGATATGGCTACCCTCATTTCTTGTTCACCGTTAATTTTCGAGCGATATTTACTTTTTTATTACTTCGCACCAACAGGATGTTGCAAATGGAATTAATACTCGTAGAGCTTTACCACTAAGCAGTGGATATTCCTTTTTTACTGATATCCAAAAATCAAAAAGTTCCATGCTACCAAATTGCCGAATTGATTAATTGAATATTTCGCGGCGCTTTTATGACGGCACCGCAGCGCTCCGGGGAGCCGCGGCGCACACTTTGGGAATCACTGATATAGTGGATTAAAGATCGCGTGAATGTTTATCTTATACTTTTGGAATAAAATACTTACATCCAGATCATCTTTTAAGCCTATACTGTAGATTAAACTGTGTAAATATTCAAAACCATCAAGCGCAGACAGCCAAGGTGTTAACGACTCTTCTTTTTGTAGATAGGTAAGAAAACTGAAGATTATATAAGGGTTAGCGTGGCCAGCGTAAATCATCGCAAAAGCATCGCTGATTAATTTCGATCTTGTACTTGTTGGGAAGATTGTATGATTATTGGCGAATACTAAAGCAAGATTAAGCCAATCTTTTTCTTCGTAATTCACTCTGTAAGGACCTGTAAAACATTGGAACATATAGATTTTCTTTTTTTTTCATTAGAATTTTAGCTTCACTTTCAAGAGGAAAATATCTGTAACTTTGCACAAATTGGACTTTCGAGATTTTAGCGGAAATCTAATTAATGAGGTTCTCTAAGAGGGGAAAAAAATGTGACACGTGTTTTGTAATAAATTAAAAAAAGAAAACTACATTTTTTAGAGTGCAACTTTTATCCAATCAAGTTTTAGGCTTTAAAATTTTTTATCGGTAATAGTTCCAGGGTTTTCTTTAAATTTTGGCATTCCCTCTGTATACAGATACACATCCATAAATTTTATATACACAAAATTTTCTAGGGATCTTTAAGCGTCATTTTTAAAGCTGATACTGAGCTTTACTTTAATGTTTCCTTTCATCATTTTGTTGGATTGCAACTTTTTTTTAAAAAATAAAAAGTATAAAAAGATCTAAAACCAACACCGAGTTGAAAGAAAATCATCGTAAAGTGCTGTGGAAATCATAGGTCTGAGTACAAAACAGATTTTTAGCGTTTTCCGTAATTTTTCGAAGGTCTATATGTTTTAGTAGGAACATTTGTTTTTTTTTTTTCATTTATTTAGTTATTTACCATCTGTATACACAATAAATGGGTATACAATCTGTATATACGATAAATGGATGCGTGAAAGGCAGGAGGAGAGAAACTACCCAGCGGTAGCACTCTCTACAGAATATTAATGACAATGATTATGTTCTTCAGTCGGCGAGGAGGATTGTTAGGGATGTCAGAGGAGGCGAGAGAGAGTACAAGACGATTGGAGCAAGTAGAGAGAGCAGTATGGGACTTTTCAATATTTAGTCTTGGCGAGTTGGTGTACGAAGGGGATGTTGAGATCGTTGTGAAGAGTGAGGTTGGTCACCGTAGAAAGGAGCGTCAGCAAGATCATATGAGTTACATAAAATTATTAGTTAATAATTTTATTATTTTTATCTCCAGAGAAATAAAGTGATTGCAGTTATTAGTTTATACATTTTGCCCGTCACAGATTTATTATAGTTCAGCGTAGCTATCTCGAAATCTCTATGTCATCTCGGAAATTAAAAAGAAAAAAAGCTATCTTTTGTGCCAGTCAAACTATTAGAATTAGCATTGATAATAAAAAATGAAGAAATTACCAGTTCCGTTGACGTTGAGTACAAACCAATCATCAGGTGGCACTGTGAAGTTCAATGAGACTGTCCTAGGATCGTCCAGCAAAAGCCAGAAAAATTTATCAACATTGAAAAATGCCGGATCGTTTGAATTGGCATAAAATATCGGAAATTTCCACAGTTTTTCTTGCGTTCTACGTATTCCACCAGTAAATACCTTCTATAAATTAAAATTTTAATCAAAATTTAATAATATATTGTTATAAATTAATAAATAATTTTATTAGACACTTTATTCTTTTTTCGCTACTTCTCTAGTTATTTATTTTATAGAGTGATATATAAATGTGAATCGCAATCGAATGTGCAATCGCATTATTTTATTTTGTCTGGCTTTTAATTGAAAAAATGATGAAGGAAGATATGAAGCAATTTCAAAGAAGTCACTAATGCCGTTTGTATGTTGATTTGTTAATAAATTTCATTATAATTAATTAATAAATAAATAAACTGTATAAATTAATTCATAAAGATACTCGTATATACTGCGGCCCTCGGTAATATAAACCAATAACCTTTTGCGGCCCTCGGTAATAAACCATTAACCTTATGTGGCCCTTAACAGAAAAAGGTTGCCCACCCCTGGTCTAAGTGACTGGGTGTTCAGGGCAAAAACGAGACTATTACAAGAAGTATTTTAATCGCATACTGTGGTAAGTTGCTTTATTTAATGTAGAAGTGATTGAGTTCTTAAAAGAACTGTGAATTCCATTTTATGTTTACTACAACAGGGGCGAATCCTTTTAATAGCTGTCGGTAATCCTGACTTTGGCCGTGAATACAGCTGGTTCTGTCAGTAGATGCGATTAGCAACATCGAATCTCCATTGCCAAGTAGACTGAATGTTTAATATAACAATATTTTGATAATCTGTGTAGCTTCAAAACTTAAGCTGAAGCCAACAATCAGGTATTGATGTAAATCGATTTCAGCGTTGAATGAAGAAGTTTCCAAAACTAAAGAAAATGTAAACAAAGCCTAAAATTTTAAAGTGAATGCTGACACAACTTTGGTAGTAAAACTCCATTTAATTTCATGAATAATATGCTAACCTAATTTTGCTAAATAAAAGAAGGAAAAAAAAATGTGTTTCACCTCATCTATAGTTATTCCACTACCAGCACGTTTTGTTTGCAAATAAGGAAATCCACTTTGACTCAACCATCCGAGCAGCACTTCTTTCAAATTCAATTTATTATGTATCTTTTCAACAACCTCTTTGTGAGTCACAAAGAAATTCACAAAGTCTTCAGTTGATACGGCACTTTCCTCTGATATACTATGAAAAAAAATGTACACAATTAAATGAGAGTAAATATATTTTTATGATCCTTATATACTCTCACAATGTTGCACTAATTTCTACAAAATTTATCAAAAATATTCTTTAGATGAGATTAAAATCCATAAAGATTGGCAAAACAACTTCTCTCCCCTTACAATTAAAATTATAGACAAGTATGAAGTCACACTCAATCATAGGGAAGCAAGTATCATCTTACGATTCAAAATTTAACCAACTTGGTGCTTCATTTCGGAAAATTAGGACAGTTTTACATTTAATTGGAAAATCGTTTAAGATGATTCTCCTCACTTAAGCTTTATAAAGCTGGCCACGCATTTCTTTATGTTCAACCCAGCAAAAAAATAATTACCTTTTCGAAAAGAAATCAGCTAACACTTGAGACATAACCTCTTTGGTGAGTACACTTTCCAGCATAAACAAAACGCCAGCACCTTAAACAAATCAAAAATTGTCATCAAATAAAGTGATTGTTTTAAACTAACATTTTCAAAAAAAAAAAAAAGAAATTATTTACCTTTCAACATGGCCGGACCTTCAAGGAAATTCAATACTTGTACTTCCGTTTTCAAAGATCTATCAACAATTGGGCCAGCAGATGGATCAGAATTTGAGAGCAGCAATTTTTGTTGGATATCATGTGAAATGAAATCATATGGATCTTTCCAGGAGTCGATCTAAGCAGATTTATATTGTGTTATCGATAAAATATTGTTTTATTCGCTTTTAAGCGCTAGATTGAGACCAATCACTCAGAGGAGTGAGAAAGAGAGTGACAATTTCCCAATAGCTATTAGAATAGCGAATTTCGAGCTGTCATCAATCAAGAAATTTCATTTTTTTGTTTAAGTACCGTAAAGCTACGATCCTAGAGGACAGAGTCCTCCGGGATTACCGAGAGGTAATCTAAGGATTGATAAAATGTGTCTCACTCTTCAGACAGAATCTGGTCACAAACAACCAGCTTGGACGATACTCACTGATGTTGCTAATAGGACTGAGCCTACTCTACATAAATTTTAAAAACATAAAATATTGCTTTTCGTTATTAATTACAATAATTTTATTTTTCAACTAAAAACAAATCTAATTAAAGCAATTTACTGAGCGGTACAAATATCTAGGTCGCGGAATTTTAATCCAACTGGGAATTTCAGCCACACATTCAGCCCTTCTATGGGTGCGTTCCCAACTAAGCGCTCATAACGAACAAAATATACCTTCAGCCGTTCCACATGACGACCGCGGTCGTTGTGGTCGTGGCGAAAACGTCACTAATGACGTCATTATTTTCGCTCACGCGAAGCTCTCATCGCCCTCCCACCTTAGGAGCTGGGTCGAAGTGGGCGTTCAGCGATTTGGCGCAATTTTTTAAAAGCAAAGATGGTGACCGAAAAAATTATATCAGGTAAATGAAAGTATTATCTCATGTAAATAATTGAATGTGTTTCTCGAAAGTCTACTAAAAATAAATAAATCTCCTTAACAAAAACTTACAGTTTAAAATGTTAAGTATAAGGGTTGATTAAACGCCAAAAGGTACACAAATCAGCGAGTACCCAACATTTCATTAATACTTCATTAATATTTAAGTAATTCTACTGCATTAATTTTCATTAATAAGTTATTTTTTAGAATTTATTAGATGTCACAGACCCTTATGCTGGCCATTTTCGTCTACAAAATATATGTTCAAGTAGCACAGTAGATTGACTGAAATATCTAGTTATCTATAATAATGAAACTATTAATTACAGGTGGAAAAGAAAAACGTTATAAAAAATAAAAAAAAATTATGAGGCTACAAAATTCAAAACCTTTTTTTAAAAAATGCTTATATCAACATACATCAATGATTTTGTTTATTTTATTTATTGATTTTTATTTAAAATTAAAAATCGTCGGTTTAAGTTCATTCTTCGATTAAAGTAATTGTTACTTTATGTAGTAGTCAAACGTTTATAATAATAGGTAATAATTATCTGGCTTTATCGCAAATAATATGGTTTTCTTCAATTACATTCTCAAACTAGGTGTTCTTCCCACAATGTTGTATACATGTAATATAAAATAAATGAGATATGCATACGTTTAGGACATCTAATTATTCCAGTATTTTACTATAAGTAAATTATGGGGACTAAATTAAATTACAATTGAGAAATGAATAATTGTTGTTGAATAATCTACTTGTTATTAACTGTGTGTTATTTGTGCTCACGAATATTTCGGTAAGACGAATTCAAGACAGTAGCCTACTCTAACTGTCTTTTTCTACTTTAACATGCATGTACATATTTATGTGATTTATCATAATTATAACAAAAAAATATTATAAATGAAGTGGCCAGCATAAGGGTCTGTGACATCTAATAAATTCTAAAAAATAACTTATTAATGAAAATTAATGCAGTAGAATTACTTAAATATTAATGAAGTATTAATGAAATGTTGGGTACTCGCTGATTTGTGTACCTTTTGGCGTTTAATCAACCCTTATACTTAACATTTTAAACTGTAAGTTTTTGTTAAGGAGATTTTTGTACCTTTTGGATAGATTTTCCTTTTTGTTTATTTTACAACGTTACATATCTTCTTTACAGATTTTTTTAAAATTTGGAATAAACAATTCTATCATTATAATCTGATAAGGTGTTAAGTCGGAACCGTAACTACCAATGGAGAGATCTTTTTAAAGAATGATTATAGTTGCGTTCCCTCAAACCATCCTCAATAACAATTTTTTTTGAAAAAGCGTTTTGAATAACATAGGAAGGTATTTGTACGTAAATAGCAAAATTAAACTGCGATTTCAATACTTCCTTTTAAGAGGAGTAAGAAAAATAAACTACGATTGCAGTACTTCTTCCTAAAAGGCAAAGAGGCAAAGATCTTTTAATCGAACGACAATTCATTGATTTAAATCGGTTCACTCATTGATAATTTAAATGATTGCAGTACTTCCTCTTAGTAGGTGCAAGAGCATCAGCAACGTAGAGCAGCTTTAACCACTTATTCGAGCTGAATTTTATCAAAATCGGACTAAGCGTTATAGAAATATTGGTAATAATAGTTTTAGAAAGGGCCTTATTTGGGTGGGGCAAACTCCTCATGAGGCACGGCGTCGAGACTTTTAAAGTGCAAATCTGTACAAAATTTCGATTCGAATGACCCTTCATTCATGCAAATCGGTTCACGTGTCGATAATTTGCAACGATTGCTATAATTCCCCTTAACAAGTGTAAGAACAGATCGTCGCTTTAATGTTACGTAGGGGAGCCCTAACCCTATCATCCTACCAAATTTTATCAAAATCGGACCAAGATTTACAGAGTAATTAAAACTGTCCGGTAGGACAGTTGTATAAGGGTTGACCATCAAAAACTGCACGAAAAAGCGTAACGTTGAAAAACACCCAACTTTGACAATTTTTTTCTCTTTTTCTATAAAAGATAAAATTCCCAAATTTTCTTTAAATCTTACTCCAAACCCTCCTTCATAACTGTAATTTTTTTGCAACCACCCAGATCTAATAGGTTTCGAGAAAAAAGTTGCCGAAAATGAGCAAAAACCGCTTTTTCAAAAAATGTTCTTGTTCTTGTTCTTCTTCTTGTTCTTGTTGTTACCTTTTTTGTAAACAACGTAGCGCCTAAACGCGTGAACCGATTTTCATGAATGAGGTGTCATTCGATTCGGAATTTTATGTAGATGTGCCTTTTGGGGGTCTCGACCCTGTACATCGTATGGGAGAGGAGTTAGCCCCCTTTATGTAAGGCCCCCTCCAAAATTATTATTACTAATTACTCTGTAAATCTTGGCCCGATTTTGATAAAATTTGGTAGGATGATAGGGTTAGGGCTCCCCTACGTAACATTAAAGTGGCGATCAGCTCTTACACTTGTTAAGGGGAAGTATAGGAATCGTTTCAAATTATCGACACGTGAACCGATTTTCATGAATGAAATGTCATTCGAATCGAAATTTTGTACAGATTTGCACTTTAAAAGTCTCGACGCCGTGCCTCATAAGGAGGGGAGTTTGCCCCACCCAAATAAGGCCCTTTCTAAAACTATTATTACCAATATTTCTATAACGCTTAGTCCGATTTTGATAAAATTCAGCTCGAATAAGTGGTTAAAGCTCCTCTACATTGCTGATGCTCTTGCATCTACTAAGAGGAAGTACTGCAATCGTTTAAATTATCAATGAGTGAACCGATTTAAATCAATGAATTGTCGTTCGATTAAAAAATCTTTGCCTCTTTGCCTAGAAGTTCTGCAATCGCAGTTTATTTTTCTTACTCCTCTTAAAAGGAAGTAATGAAATCGCAGTTTAATTTTGCTATTCACGCACAAATACCTTCCTATGTTATTCAAAACGCTTTTTCAAGAAAAGTTGTTACTGAGGATGGTTTGGGGGACCTTAACGATAATCATTGTTTAAAAAGATCTCTCTAGTGGTAGTTACGGTTCCGACTTACCATCTTATCAGGTTATAATGATAGAATTGCTTATTCCAAATTTAAAAAATCTGTAAAGCAGATATGTAACTTTGTAAAATAGACAAAAAGGAAAATCTATCCAAAAGGTACAAAAATCTCTTTAACAAAAACTTACAGTTTAAAATGTTAAGTATAAGGGTTGATTAAACGCCAAAAGGTACACAAATCAGCAAGCACTCAAAATTTCATTAATTCTTCATTAATATTTAAGTAATTTTACTGCATTAATATTCATTAATATTTTTTAGAATTTATTAGATGTCACAGACCCTTATGCTGGCCACTTCATTTATAATATTTTTTTGTTATAATTATGATAAATCACACATATGTACATGAATGTTAAAGTAGAAAAAGACAAAGTTAGAGTAGGCTACTGTCTTGAATTCGTCTTACCGAAATATTCGAGAGCACAAATAACACACAGTTATAACAAGTAGATTATTCAACAACAATTATTGATTTCTCTATTTTAATTTAATTTTACTTATAGTAAAATACTGGAATAATTAGCTGTCCTAAAAATATACATATCTTATTTACTTTATTTTACATATTACATTTTTTTTTATAAAAAAAAGTTTTGAATTTTTTAGCCTCATAATTTTTTTTTATTTTTTATAACGTTTTTCTTTTTAACCTGTATTTAATAGTTTGATTATTATATATAACTAGATATTACAGTCAATCTACAGTGCTACTTGAACAAATATTTTGTAGACGAAAATGGCCAGCATAAGGGTCTGTGACATCTAATAAATTCTAAAAAATATTAATGAATATTAATGCAGTAAAATTACTTAAATATTAATGAAGAATTAATGAAATTTTGAGTGCTTGCTGATTTGTGTACCTTTTGGCGTTTAATCAACCCTTATACTTAACATTTTAAACTGTAAGTTTTTGTTAAAGAGATTAGTAATAATAATTTTGGAGGGGGCCTTACATAAAGGGGGCTAACTCCTCTCCCATTCAATGTACAGGATTGAGACCCCCAAAAGGCACATCTACATAAAATTCCGAATCGAATGACACCTCATTCATGAAAATCGGTTCACGCGTTTAGGCGCTACGTTGTTTACAAAAAAGGTAACAAGAAGAAGAAGAAGAACAAGAACAAGAACATTTTTTGAAAAAGCCGTTTTTGCTCATTTTTGGCAACTTTTTTCTCGAAACCTATTAGATATGGGTTGTTAAAAAAAAATTGCAGTTATAAAGGAGGGTTTGCCCTATAATTTAAAGAAAATTTGGGAATTTTATCTTTTATAGAAAAAGAGAAAAAAATTGTCAAAGTTGGGTGTTTTTCAACGTTACGCTTTTTCGTGCAGTTTTTGATGATCAACCCTTATACAACTGTCCTACCGGACAGTTTTAATAAATAATTACTTATCCCTTTACATCCCCTAAATCACTGAATAACGATCAATTACACTTTGATAGTTAATAATACGCTGCCTAAGTTTTCGCTTTTCACCAATGCGATTTTGTAAAATTGCATTCAACTTTTCATCGGAACTGGATGAAGAACTTTCTAAAGCATTATTACGTTGCACCTACTGTTGCCACAAAAGACATTTTAATTTTATTTAAACGTAAATTTTATAAATTCTCCACTAAGATGTAATATAAAAAATTGAATTATATACAGGGCGAACCAGTAAGTATTGTCGATAGGCCTACTGTGAGTAGTGCATCTAAATCTTTTTTTAAAGTGCTATTTGTGACCTTTGACTTTCTTATTTTAAGACAATCTACTGTAAAAATTGATTACTGGCCCATCTAAAAGAGTTTTCAATGAATTAAACAACTTGATAACTAACACTGTTGAGTGCTCGTGAACAAGTTTTCTTGTAAAACAAACGTAATTTCTCATACGAAGATAAAAGGTATTCTGAAAAATGATATACCGTTTGAAAGCCCATTAAACAAGGAAACTTTTATATAAAGTGCCAGCACCTAGGTCGGATAATGATCACGTAAGGGCCTAATGAGTTTTCTTTAAAAATTTCGATTACTTTTATTTTTCCAGCATTCGGTGGAAGATTGAGGCTGTTTGGAGAATAACTTATGCTTCAAAATAGTATCATTTTTTTAGAAAATTTATCTGTCTTTCTAACCATGTCATCAGAATCGAATTCGGACTAAAACTTTCTGAGTAATAACATTTTTATTGGAAAAAAGTAATGATTTTAGAAAAAAAAAAATTAATGTGACGTCACTCAAGAACGGTGGAAAATATGAAGTTGGCCAATACGTCATTGAACTTCACTTTAGATGTACTACACGCAGTAGGCCTATGGACAATACTTTCTGGTTCACCCTGTTTATATATTTAATATAAGTCAACTTTACCAATAATTAATAAAGTTTATTATAACTGCTTATAAACGGGGTTAAAATTAAAAAACAACCTCTTCAATCTTCTAACTTATTTTCGAGGTCGCCATTTGTAATGTTTACATGAACGGTTAAAACGCGCCTATAGTCCATTCCACTTGGGTTTTCGATTGTAACACTAGCAAGCAAGTGGAACGGGCAAAACCGCGGTTGTGAGCGCTTAGTGGAACGCACCCAGTGTGTGTCGTTGGAACCATTTTTTTTTTTTTTTTTTTTTTTTTTTTTTTTTTTTTTTTTTTTGAGGAAATCTCCCCCAAAATGTGCTCAGTAAATTGGTACTGCAGGTACCAAGAGATTTTTGTTCGTTAGGTTGCAGTTTAGGTTTCCTGAAGTGCCAAATCGAAATATTAAGTTTCAGTTTCCTGTCATCTTTAATTTAATATTGTAAATTTAATAACTCTATTGAGTGCATGATTGTATAATATACAATCATGCACTCAATAGAATGATGAAAAGTTATTTAAAAAAAAAAAATAAAACGAAAAGAGTGAAATGCACATAATTGATTGAAAGTGAATGATTGAATGATAAAAACAACAAATATATCTCATGACAATAGATATTTATAATCCCCTTATCATTTTTACTGATTATGGAAACCTGCTAAAGTGTAAACAGATAATCAAGTAATCGTAATTTAGATTTCTTTATTAAAAATAAAATAAAAAATATCTTATACAAATACTTACTTCAGCTAATCCTCTATATTTAAGATAAATTGGTATAGATTCTACGATCCAGCTATCGCTCCAAGATTTTGGTGTTAAACAGCTGCCATAAAATAATTTAAAGAATGCGCTGAATGCATTTAACAAGGCAACTTTTCTCTGATTAGTTGTCACTTTCAGTAAATCCAAAAATAAATTGTTTTCACTGAAAATAATTAGAAATTTTTCCATTATTTTCCTCAAACTTCCTCAAATGACTTTTCCTTACTGCTATTTTCAAAGTTGTAATTCAAAAAAATTTTCTACAAACTTCTAACGTTTGAAACATTTTGAATTCTTAACCTTTAAATGTAACCTATCCATGCCTGCTAAAAAAGTGGATGTCTCCTTAAGGCTGGAAACATAGTGGAGCGGCGGGCAAAGCGGCGATGATAGCGAAGAGCAAAGCGGCAAAAAAAAAAACTAGAAATAGATAGAGTTGCTCTATCTTCGCTTTGCTCGCCACTATGCGCGGTCCCATATGTTTACTTGTGTTTGATTTCGCTGCTTTGCTCCTCGCTATCATCGCCGCTTTGCTCGCCGCTCCACTATGTTTCCAGCCTTAATCAAGTTTAAAAAAATAAAATCCAGTAAAATTTGTTGATCAATGTGTTAGTAAAAAAAAAAAATATGATAGAATCAGAACAAATTCTAATAAATTGTCTTTCCTTCTTCATGAAGATGAAGATGCCGACTGATTGGCGTAAAAAGAAGAAGTGGTTTTTGGCAGATCCCCACCCATGTGTACGAAATTCTCCATGGTAGAACTTCTATCGATTCTTTATTCTAAACTTTAGCATTCAAACTTTACTTACCTAATGGCCACAATGCCATAACCAGTAATACTGTCTCTTGCAAGGCCAGGTACTGCAACAATTTGCACCTTTGCTAGTTTAGCAATTTGCTGGAAATTCTTGACTTCATGATTATCAAGTACGAAGGAAAATTCTTTGTTAAATTTTATGGAATTTATTGGTACAAATAGATTCTCGTTAAATTGGCTCCTTTGGTAATATCCCAGGGTGAAGAATAAATTGTGTAATGGTATTTTTGGTGTGGGTTTGAAGTAAAACAGCGTATTTCTGGAAAAAAATAAAAATTAAAATAATAAAATTTAAAAAAAAACAACAAAAAATGAATGAATCATGAGGATTGCTAAGGATTCTACTGTTAGAGAAATAGTAAATAGTGTACAAAAAGTGGAGTTAGGATGCACCCTGTTCTGGTTAAAATTATATTCTCAAACATTCCTCTATTTAAACCTAACACAATCCAACGGCTCATTTCCTATTACAGACTTCCGTCATTCTAGTAAAATCACAAGACTTCCAAGAGATCCAAACACCTCAGATATTCCTTCCAATAATACTTGAATTGGCAAAATGTCCGAACTGAACTAAACATTCAATACTTCATCACAATTTCGATTTCTGTAGTAACTGTTTCTGCCTCAAACAGCTGTACGCTCAAGTGCACCCAGTTTGCAGATTTTTAACACAGTAAATCCTATTGCTAAATCATTTTTCAAAGATTTTATAAAGTTTTTGTTTACATAATTTTATGATTTCTGGATTGTTCTAAACACAATTATTAGTTTTTCTAGGTGGAAAGGTTTAATGAAAATAATTTCACAACTCTTTAAGTTTTATCGATAACTCGATCATAAAGTGATTTAATACATATGTCATGTAGTTTAGGTTTTAGCCGTCGTAGGTCTGTTTTCTTCTTAAGAAGGTTATGTTACCCAGCTACTGAAGTATGGAAGTAGGTTACCAAGAAATATATATGTGTTATACTGTCCATAAAGTATTTTTATTGTAGGTACTTCCAGCTCTCGGTGGATTTCTTTTTCATAATGCATTCACCCCTGGACCAATCAAAGCTTTACGCAGCACTTGATTTTTGAAAACTTGTGAAGAGATTTATTTACATTCTTTGGACAGAGTAAATTGTGGCTGAAGTAACAAGGAGACCATACTGGAGTAGCCAAAGATTGATATCAGTATTCTAAGTGCCTTGAAGTTGATAAAATTTGAAGCACTACTAATAAGAAACCCCAACATTCTATTTGCTTTACCGGTGGCGAAGTTTTCAATGAGTTTTTTTTTAAAAAAAATGAGAACTAAGAGTCAAAGAAAACTCCCTGATCATGAACAGTAACTAAGAGCTCTCCAAAATGTATGAGCAAGATAGTCTGCTAGGAGTTCTGGAGTGAGTTATCACTTTATCTTGTCTTCACCTTCAAGGAATGCATTGAACACTTCAAAATTTTCTTCATCTCACATCATCTACGGACTGGCCTTAAAAAACGTGAGCTCTTTCCATGAATACTTTTGATATGATAAAAAAGAAGAAGTACATTTAACACTTTCTAATGACGTGTAAGCTATTGTTAACATACTTACTGGTCATTTTTGTATGCCAACGGCATATTTGACAAGGCTCTTATACCATTAGGGGCACTTTTGGTCGCAATAGTCAATACAATACTAGATTTTTCAAAAGCATCATTGAAACAAGGAAAAGCCTTGCGTGCGGAAAATGGAAATAAATTTGTGGATATATATGTTCTGGAAAAGAAACAAAAAATTAAGAGCTTTCAAGTTATGCTTTTTAATGCATTGGCCATAATCAAAGTTTTTTTAATTTTTTCCTAGGTTTACCTGCCGTGAGCTTGATGTTTAAAAATACCCTCTTGATTGTCGAGTATCTTGCCAGAGAATAGGAACGATAATGTATAATCGCTTCTTGCTTTTAATTTCATTGGTAGCTGTAATGTTACATTCTGTTCGTAAGTAGTGAATGGTACAGCCGATAAAGTAGTGGACGTATCTTTGATTGAAACGTCTAAAATCTCCAAACCTTCACTGTCCAAAACCAGGATGTTATTCAAGCTTTCCACTTGCTGTAAACATAAACAGTTTGTATTATTATTTTGAAATATTGTTCTGGGGAAGCTGAGGTTAAAAGTGAAGGATTTTGTAAGAGGGATGAAAGCTAATACCAACAACTTACCCAATAAGTTTTTGCCGAGCTATTATGTGTTTCAGTGTGCTAAGATGTAAAGGAAGCTAAGAGATCTGCTTCTGACAGATCAAGTAGGGCTGATTAACGCGATATTCGAATTGTGACAAATGTCTTAGTTCCCAGAGATATTCCCCAAGAATCAAAGCATGCACTTCACGCCTTCTATCCATCCAATTTGTATTTTACACATTTTGGATGAATTTAGTATGTACAAAAATTAGAAGCGCGCGCTGATACGACAATAATTTCAAATATAAATTACTTGCAATTTCAAAACCGTAGGCAAGGCAATAATCTTTCTAAGTTCAGTAATTTTCCTGAAATAAGCAGCAAGTAAACAGCTCCTTATTAAAGTCTGATTTTCTTATTCATTATTTTTTCGTTGCAGAATAAACGATTTGAAAATATTTTGTTTATTCTAAAGAAGAATACCAAAATTCATAGGAATGAAAACGGTAATTAGCATAAAGTTTTCCTCTGTACTTGCTGAGAATCAACATTTTATTTGGAAAACCTATTCAAAGAAGCACCTTGGATGAAATATTTTATTTGTTTAAAAAAAAAGAACTTCTTCCAGTTCAATCTTCAAAATAAATAACACTCCTGTTAAGTATTTATTTAGATGTTTTTAAGAACAGACTAAACTTACGCAAACCGCTTATCAAACAGTCACTAACCATACAGTATCAACAGAGAAAGAGTAGAAATGTATAATCACAATAATCACACGGCCATTTTCTTGAACCGCAGCGGCTATTACTGGAGTATGCTCTTAAAAATCATTCCCTGTACCAGTACCAACATGCAAACAGCTGAACAAACCTCTCAAAAACAAAACAGTGCAACATAAAAAACGAAAAACTAAAGCGTCCTTTTTAAGATTTTACTTATTTATTTTAACAATTTATTATTTCTGTTACAACTAGGTAATTCAGTGTTTCATGTTTAAATTCCCCAACTTTACAAATCGAAAACATTAACTACGCACCAAACATATAGAATCTTTAAATACATTCCAGGTTTCATTAATTTTAGTCACTACTTCTGCAGAAAAAGATTTCACCGTTCGTCAACATTTCAAATAATACACATGTAACTCCCTCACTTAGTCAGTATAGTCTAATTGTCTAAGCTGTCTAATCAGTCTCTTATGATGAAAGTCCGAAACCAGTTAGGGATACAAATGCGTGCTACAATGGATAAAACCAGCTGTATTATCCCCGCGCCCCACTGCACTTTTTCAAGTAGGAATTTTAATTTCCAATTTTTTCCAAACTCGAAAAAATTTCATTTAATTTTGCCTTAAATGTTGTATAGATTAACACTATATACGCATGATGGATTCTTAGATGTATATACTTAGATGTAATGCATGTATTTAGTAGCTAAAATCTAAAAATTCATTAATATCGCACTTCCGATCAACCAAATTCGGAATTTTAATCCCAAAATGTAGAACCGCTCAAAATTCTGAAACAGGACTTTGCAGGACAGTCTTTATCTCGTCTATCTCATAACATTGACGGAGTTTAAATTTTTGGTTAGAAGTTTGAGCGAAATGCAAGTCCGTACTATAATGACATTTCGGAGAAAAGACTTATTACAGAGATATTGAAGGTTACAGTTTACAGGTTTTCAAATATGTTCAAGTTTCAAACCTTTATATCTCTCTTTGTATTGATCCGATTTCAATGAATTGTTTACCAAATTATAAGGAAAAAATAGTAAAATTGCATTTCAAAGGAAAATTAAAACTTTTAAATCAAATAAATCACGCAATCTAGTGTAAATATTTCAATAAGGTGTGGACACACAGTTATCTACAATCTGGTGCGTCCCTGAGTACAGAGATAGCATTTTTATTGTGTAACAGTTGTCTGTTCATTGATGACAAATAGATAATAATTGAAGAGCAAGAATAGAATCTTCGGCTCAGTCGCAGATTGATAAACTGGTCAAAACCTCACTTAAGCGAAATCATAACTGACACAATCAAACCGAAACCCGTAATTTCAGATTTTAGATCATTCTTGAATAATTGAACAATCAATTATCCATGTACACGTTAATACATAGTTCTTCAAGCACCTACAAAACACTTTCAAAAATACAGAACGCAATTTTTCTAGGTTATGGACCCACAAAAATGTAAAGATGGTAAAATCAACCATCTTGAAAACTGCTTCTTGGCCACAGCCAACTTCTACCACGTGTATAAAAATATACTTTTTTTTTATGACCTAATTGTTAAAAAATTTTATCATTCAAATATGAATCTTCTTGAACCTTGAAAAAATGATGATGATTAATTGAATCTTATCAAATCTTTTTATGAAGTGGGTTTTTTTAGTTGGCATTAGTTAGTCATTTTATTTGGATTGAAGTCTTTTACACAAAATTTGTTAATAAAAATTGAAATAAATTTGGAGTAAAAGTCTTTCTCTTATTTGGAATTATTGCAGTTCTAACAGTAGAATTGTTTAATTATTTATATTATTAAAGTAATCAATATTTTCAGGCTTCGGAAGAAGATTGTATACACTAGTATGTATCATTTTCTAGAAGATCCGTTTAAGGGCAGTTCTCGAGAAGGGAATAGGTTTAGGCTTTTCCTGTATTTATTTCAATGTAATTTATGGTTTTGAAACAGTACAGTTGTTTTAGTATTTAATTATTAGGATTTTGAAGAAAACTGGCGAGTTAGGAACTTTGAGAAATACTGCAGTTCTGCACTTGCATAAAAAATGATTCCAATGGTCGATTCTCTCTGGTTTCTCCTATTCTGTGAACTAGCAGGGACTAGATTTTAGAGTTAATTCTAGGAATGGCTGCTATCAAAATTTTTTTGGGGGGTAGGCTCGTTAGATTGATTCAGCATTGGGCGAGGTCATTCACTTGGACCCCCAGTAGCTAAGATCTGGAGACGGTACTAAGGGACAAGGCCTCCCATATAACTACAAAACTTTTTGGGCTGGAGAAGTATTTTTTTTTTTTTAATGGCCAGCTTGCTGCATACAAAATTCATTCCGCTAGCCTACCCGTTGGAGTCCAAAGATGTGTAAGATCGTATCGTTATACCAATGGTTACTGAATCTTATAAAGAGCGTTTCTCCAACTAGAACTTTAATGAGACTGTACAATAAGCCTCCTGAGGATGAGGACACGCCCTCCTAACCTAACCTGATCTAATTCTCAACTGCAGACCAACCCCTTGAAGATCTCTCATCCTGTACAAGATGGTCATTGTCATGAAAGTGTGCCGTTTCCATTTTTTCCGTCCCAAAATTTCCATAGTCTATGCGTATCCCTAGCTTAAGAATGCGACCCCACTTATTCCCTATTAATCAAAAAATCTATTTTCGAATCAAAATTTGGGGTACAGACTAAATAATTAATTTAAAGTACAGTGGAGTCTCGGTTATCCGTCACCCTTTTATCCGTCTATTCCAATACTTAAAAATTAAAAAAAAAACCCAAAAATTATTTTAAAAAGAAAACTTTTTTTTGAGATTTTCCCCTTTGTCTTTTAGGTACCATACTCGGTGTCCATCATTCGACAGTTTGTGGGTTTTTTCCTAAAAAGATCAACCACAGACAAAACCGCCCACAAAACCGATTAGATGTCGCAGACATTGTATTCATTAATTTTAATACACAATAGAATGAATTGAATAATGAAAGATAGCTGACCTTTAAGGCTTAAGCGTATAAACGTATAAAATATGTATACCAGTTAATACAAAGTTTTATACACGTTAAACAAAAGAATCTGGAAATTTTCCTGGTTTTTTTCCCTTATCCGTCACGTGTCCGGTCCCGGTCATGCACTGTATGTACTTTGAATTTTATTTTAAAAATTTTAGAAAGGGAAGAAGGACATTTTAATGTTTCTCGGGCGGGGCCGAAGAGTTGGCAGTCACACTACACTAAGCACTAACATTGAAGTTGATTAAAGAAAAAAAATCTAAAGTTGAAAATCATTTTAAAAACTTAATAACTTCAAAAGAGAATGTTCGTGAAGTATAGATTTAGTTTTCTTACCTTTAGAAGGAAGTGAATATCCGCGTTGCTAGTAAATGTAGACTTTTTAAAATCTATTTCATATGATAAAGTATATTCCGATACTTCTAAAAAAGTAGTAAAATTTTTATTGGCCAATTGTCCTAGAGACGTACTTAAGACGCCGCAAAGGCCGAGAAATAGACTGAATTCCCTAAAATTTCCTCCCATAATTTAGTTCTGCAAAAAAAAGAAGGCAATGCAAAATTGAAATTTATAACAACGAGCATTCTAATTTTATATTTTAATAATTCTATTTAAAATTTACCTTGCTTTAAAATAAAATCAAAAAATTTTAAAAACAATTGTAAAGTTTATCTAATAATTAAAAAACAAAATCACAAATCCTGAGAATCCATTCGATCCTAGAGACCTTTTTCGAACGTGGTCAACTTGCAAGAACTGGTAAAATTTCATGTAATGATTGAATATTTTTATCTAATCTTTATTTATCACTATCACATTTTTCTTTTTTTTCCACAAAAACACTTCACAAATTACTTATTGGCTTCTACATTATCTTGCTGCACGTCCTACTTAATCGCATTATACATTAATAATACAAATAATAGTATTTTTATTTTTTAAAAAAAATAAGAAATAAAATCTAGCAAAATGATTTGTTACGATAATTACAGTTGAACTTTGCATTTTCCTTTTCTTATTGCAGATTGCAAGTCCTTACAATAATCAGTAATAACATTTCGGAGGAAAGTGTTATTACAAAGACACTTTTCTAGTATAGTTACAGAGATATTGAACTTTAAATTTTAGAGGTTTTCAAATAGGTTCAAATTTCAATCCTTTATATCTCTCTTTGTATTTGTCCAATTTCAATTATTTCTTTACCAAATGATAGAGAAACGGAATATTATGTAGATGTGCCTTCTTGAGGTCGTTTCCTACTAGAAAGAAATTTACGAAATTTCATTTGTATGAAATTTGTCTATAATCGTTTATAGACAAAAGTAGTCTCCATATACAGATGAAATATAAACAAAATCTATCGAGTAATATTCGAAATATATGAAGTTAATCATTTCACTGTTTCAAACGAAACAAAAATTCAACTCTAAATATCTCGTTTCCCACACGACAGATTTTTATGAAATTTCCTACAATTATAGACAAAAGTAGTCTCCATACACAGGTGAAATATAAACAAAATCTATGGAATGGTTTTCTAGATATTTGAAGCTAAAGATTTCACTGTTTCAAACGAAACAAAAATTCAACTCTAAATATCTCGTTTCCCACACGACAGATTTTTATGAAATTTCCTACAATTATAGACAAAAGTAGTCTCCATACACAGGTGAAATATAAACAATATCTATGGAATAGTTTTCTAGATATTTGAAGCTAAAGATTTCACTGTTTCAAACGAAACCAAAATTCAACTCTAAATATCTCGTTTCCGACTCGACAGAATTTTAAGAAATTTCATACAATTATAGGCAATAGTAGTCTCCATATACAGGTGAAATATAAACAAAATCTATCGAGTAGTTTTCGAGATATTTGAAGCTAAAGATTTCACTGTTTCAAACGAAACAAAAATTCAACCCTAAATATCTCGTTTCCCACACGACAGATTTTTATGAAATTTCATACAATTATAGACAAAAGTAGTCTCCATATACAGGTGAAATATAAACAAAATCTATGGAATGGTTTTCTAGATATTTGAAGCTAAAGATTTCACTGTTTCAAACGAAACAAAAATTCAACCCTAAATATCTCGTTTCCCACACGACAGATTTTTATGAAATTTCATACAATTATAGACAAAAGTAGTCTCCATATACAGGTGAAATATAAACAAAATCTATGGAATGGTTTTCTAGATATTTGAAGCTAAAGATTTCACTGTTTCAAACGAAACAAAAATTCAACTCTAAATATCTCGTTTCCCAAACGACAGATTTTTATGAAATTTCATACAATTATAGACAAAAGTAGTCTCCATATACAGGTGAAATATAAACAATATCTATGGAATGGTTTTCTAGATATTTGAAGCTAAAGATTTCACTGTTTCAAACGAAACAAAAATTCAACCCTAAATATCTCGTTTCCCACACGACAGATATTTATGAAATTTCCTACAATTATAGACAAAAGTAGTCTCCATACACAGGTGAAATATAAACAATATCTATGGAAAAGTTTTCTAGATATTTGAAGCTAAAGATTTCACTGTTTCAAACGAAATCAAAATTCAACTCTAAATATCTCGTTTCCTACTCGAAAGATTTTAATGAAATTTCATGCAATTATAGACAAGTGTAGACTTCATATACAGGTGAAATATAAACAAAATCTGTCGAGTAGTTTTTCAGTTACTTAACGTTAAAGATCTTACTCTTTCAAACGAAACCAAAATTCTACTCTAAATATCTCGTTTCCGACTCGACAGAATTTTTAGAAATTTCATACAATTATAGGCCATAGTAGTCTCCATATACAGGTGAAATATAAACAAAATCTATCGAGTAGTATTCAAAATATATGAAGTTAATCATTTCACTGTTTCAAATGAAACAAAAATTCAACCCTAAATATCTCGTTTCCTACACGACAGATTTTTATGAAATTTCATACAATTATAGACAAAAGTAGTCTCCATATACAGATGAAATATAAACAAAAGCTATCGAGTAGTATTCGAAATATTTGAAGTTAATCATTTCACTCTTTCAAACGAAACAAAAATTCAACCCTAAATATCTCGTTTCCCACACGACAGATTTTTATGAAATTTCATACAATTATAGACAAAAGTAGTCTCCATATACAGGTGAAATATAAACAAAATCTATCGAGTAGTTTTCGAGATATTTGAAGTTAAAGATTTCACTGTTTTGATCGATACCAAAATTTAACTCTAAATATCTCGTTTCCTACTCGACAGATTTTAATGAAATTTCATACAATTATAGACAAGAGTAGTCTACATATACAGGTGAAATAAAAACCAAATCTATTTAGTAGTTTTTGAGATATTTGACGTTAAACATTTTACTGTTTAAATCGATACCAAAATTTAACTTTAAATATCTCGTTTCTTACTCGACATATTTTTATGAAATTATTTACAATAATAGACAAGAGTAGTCTCTATATAGAAGTGAAATATAGACAAAATCTATCGAGTAGTTTTCGAGATATTTGAAGTTAAAGATTTCACTGTTTTGATCGATACCAAAATTTAACTCTAAATATCTCGTTTCTTTCTCGACAGATTTTAATGAAATTTCATACAATTATAGACAAGAGTAGTCTCCATATACAGGTGAAATATAAGCAAAATCTGGTGAGTAGTTTTCGAGATATTTTGAAGCTAATGAGTTCACTTTTTCAAAAGAAACCAAAATTCAACTCTTAATATCTCATTTCCTACTCGACAGAATTTTACGATATTTTACACAGTTATAGACAAAAGTAGTCTCCATATACAGATGAAATACAAACAAAATCTATCGAGTAGTTTTCGAGTTATTTGAAGTTAATCATTTAACTCTTTCAAACGAAACAAAAATTCAACCCTAAATATCTCGTTTCCTACACGACAGATTTTTATGAAATTTCCTATAATTATAGACAAAAGTAGTCTCCATACACAGGTGAAATATAAACAATATCTATGGAATAGTTTTCTAGATATTTGAAGCTGATGATTTCACTCTTTCAAACGAAATCAAAATTCAACTCTAAATATCTCGTTTCGTACTCGACAGAATTTTACGATATTTTACACAATTTTAGACAATAGTGGTCTTCATATACAGGTTAAATATAAGCAAAATCTGTCGAGTAGTTTTTGAGATATTTGAAGCTAATGATTTCACTGTTTCAATAGAAACCAAAGTTCAACTCTTAATATCTCGTTTCGTACTCTACAGAATTTTACGGTATTTTATACAATTATAGACAATACTAGTCTCTATATACTGGTGAAATAAAAACATAATCTATCGGGTAGTTTTTGAGATCTTCGAAGTTAATGATTTCACAGTTTTAAACGAAACCAAAATTCAACTCTAAATGTCTTGTTTCCTACTCGACAGTTTTTTACAAAACTAACGAAAATGTAACGTAAATTTTTTAATTTTTTCAGTTTTTTCTGTCTTTGCATAATTGAACAATATTTAATGAAATCTAGAATTTTTAAAAATAATTACAACAGTAAAGATCAGGTAGTTTGATCTTTCACAATTTCATCTTATAAAACAGTACATACCGAGTCTTAAATTCCGTTTAATAAGCGGTAAGCCGTTTAATTATGATTTTCTTAATAAGCTTTCTTTGGGAAGGTTTTTCAGATGTGTGGATAAGAGTGGAATGCACTCTCAGAGATAATACTAGATGCGCTGTGACAGCAATAAATTGTTAAGTATGGCGGGTGACGTGGATAAATGATCATTCAAGAGTAAATTCAGATTAAATAATCAAGTTTTAAGTGGCCATTCTAATTTCTTTAAAATAAATAAAAAAAATATATCCTATTTTTAATTGAAATTTTCCTTTTAACTTTTGTTATTATTAATTTGGTAATATTTCAATTACGCAGTTTGATGTGTACCTTTTTGTGGATCTCAATAGAGAGAATGACAATATTTACGGAAATAATCTATTTACACCTGTGAGCATTTCCTTCACGCAGACCTAAATTAAACAGTGGAAAGACAGGATGAGACATGTATGTTCATGCTCCGGTTAGCTGTAAGTAAATTATTGCTCACTGATTTAGTTTTGTAACCAGTAAACCGGTGAAACCTACACAGTCAGTGTTTCCTTTGCAGCGACATTCTTCACGTACAATATTTCTGTACTTCGCGGTGATTTGGGGGGGGGGACTCTCAGTGTTTCGATTTGCTTCAAATGACGCCAACTGCAGTTGGTACTCTGAAGAAAAATTAGTAAAGAGGTACCTGTATGTTTTTTTAAATAAGAAACAGAGTATCAGACGTTCATGCAAGAAGTTGCATGTTTGCTTATTTAAAAGATACTGCCCATCATTCCTGCAAACTCAAAAAGAACAAATACATGTTACCATCAAAGTTCCAAATAACAACAAAATTACTTTACTTTACTTGAAACCGGAAATAAGAAAGAATCAATCACCAATAACAATGAACAATACCTACTTTAATCACTTTATAACAGGAGCTTGTTTTCAAAGAACTCTCAAATCCAAATGTGTACTTTTGTGGATTGGTGAGAATTGATTGAGTATATTCAGAAAGTAGAGCCTTTACAGTATTATGAGTAGGTTGAGATTCAACTCACCATTTAGCTCGAATTGGCATCCAAATAGACACCATATGCTACTGCGATAAAGAATCAATTTCGGAATTAAATCACATTATCTTGGCCTGCAGTAATGTAAAATTCAAAAGATGAATACTAAAACAATAAAGTACTAATATGCTACTGAAATCTATGTAAGTAAACAAATGTAAGTTTTTCAGTCAAGAATTCCGAAATCTATTATTATATTTCCATTAATAATGCGTGAATTTGTATTATTTATTTCCCACTTGTGACCTAAGTGCAAAGCTTACTTCCTTACGAGGAAGTATAGAGGAATCTATTGAAACTTTATGCCAATTGTCCAATGTTCCTTACCAAAACTTTCTTACTTGATCTTTTTGTTCAAGAGACCTAATTAAAGGGCATTAAGGTGAAGGATAGTATTCGCTCCGATTCTTAATGGCTTTTCTTCTTCGTTAAGAAAGCTGAGTAGCATCATATAATCATAATATTCACCTTTATTACACTCTAGGTAGCTTTATACGAAAGCGTTCAAAAGGGCTTCTTTAATACGCTGCAGTACTTAAATGCTAATCGCTGAGGCATTGAAGAACTAACTCATGGGCAGAATGGCAATATAATAGCTACGAGTTTGAGTGGCCATACGTAGCAAAGCACGAGCGGATTTAACTTAAATAATTTTTACAGTATTAAGAGTCTATAAATTATTAGGAAATCAAATATCAAAAACACAAAAAAAACTAAATTATTAAACTAGTCAAGAGGGAAAACAAAAGTTATAAAAAATTATATATTTACTTTATATTTATACAAAAAATCAATAACTAATACAAAACTTTAGTTAATATTGTGATGAACAACAGCAGAATATATTTCGTTTCATTTTCTTCAATCTAGTTTCCTTTTTCGGCAGTGGTGGCAAAATTTTGACATCAGTTAAATTCACATCCGGCGGAAAATGGACGTGTAGTATTTGTTTGCTGGCAACACCATTATTTATTGTTATTTCTTTTTCTAGAACAGAGTAAACCAAAATATTTCCATTAATAACGCATGAATTTTTATTATTTATTTCCTACTTGTGACCTAAGTGCACAGTTTACTTCCTTATGGGGTCTCCGATTCTAAATTAGATTATTTGTTTACATCTACTCACATATGTTATATAGTTAACACTTCAAGGAAGATTACGCATCATTCAAAACGATGACACTTGCAGCGCCTAATATAATTAATCAGTATGAAAGATCAACATCAAGATCAAGCCTTTTGCACAATTGAATGCACATCACTGAAACTTTGTTAACGTTTTGATGTTCAGTACAATAGCATCAACTGACGCCTTATTCAATAGTCAACAAGATCTGACAAATACATTTTTAAACGCTTTATTGAAGCAAAGGAGATGTACTTCATTGAATTGAATAATGTGAAAATTCTTGCCTTCACGAAATTTTCCATTTTAGACGATTTATCGCCAAGAAAAGGATACGTATTTCCAATGTAAACTCCAAAAAGAGAATTTGACTATAATTTCCTTTTTACCTAGTGGAAAATAGCAATAAAAATGCATTCGTAAACTAAAAAAAGAAGCGAACAAAAATCACCGTTTTCACACAGAGAATTTATCGTGTAATAATCACATTATCTCACAAAATGATCATTTACCCTAGATCTAAGTTTTTTTTAAAAAAAAAAACAAGTAAAACTTCAAACTTTGCCAAGTAATATTCGAATCCTCTTAGAACTCTTCACTCCGATAGTTAGTGCAATATCAGCACAAACTTTGCACTTAATCCACTGCTTACTTTACCGTCAGCCAAAACTCTAACCCACACTTTACACTTGTCAAATGAGTTATATAAAAATACTAACACCTAAAGAAGCCATAATAGGCACTTGTAGGTCTATGTAGTTGTGGTGTTTGTCCTTAAATCAAATTTCCTTCTAAACATTTAACATCTTAAAACCAAGCTGAAGGTTATTTTATCAAATTATCACAGCTATTTGTTGAGTATATATTGTATATTATTAGAAAAAGTAAACAAAATGTACTTAATATCTATTAACTCTTTTAAATACATAAGAACTACAAAAATCAGTTAGTGCTCTTTTAAAATGAACTCAATTTTTAACCAAACACAAGCTAACTTACAAGAAGCTGAATTTAGTAAACATACCTTCTCCATTCATGCTCTAAAACATCTTAACAAAGCAGATATTGAGATGTGAGACAATTAAAGTAAATCAAATTTAGCAAATAGAGTCACCACACTCTTGAAAGTTTTTGCGCACTTATTTCTGCTATTTAATAGCTTTATCACGATTGTTTTTGCATGTCTATTTCTATATTTTCCTCCTTACTCCACCCATTCCTGTTTACCGCAATAAGGCTTCTTCTGTAAAGTAAAATCAATAGAAAGATTTGGTGAGGTAATAGGTGAGAGTTTTCATCTATGTTCTCTCATTTTAGGTGACCAATTTTTGGAGATTGTATTTTCACCAAAAATAAATGGTTTTAGGGCCCCCCCCTTGATATGCAAAAATTTGTAGTAAACACTAACACGACTTTCCCATGTTCCAATTTGCGAAATTCAGTTTTCTTGTAACTCACAATTTGCACAAAATAGAAGTTCACTTCAATATTATACTGTCACTTAAACAGTAAAAACTTCAAATACAAAGTTTAAAAAAGTATTAAGTGAAATAGCATTTCCCGTCAGCCAATTTGCTTCAAATCTGGACTTTTGGTTACATATTTAATCCTCGCCAAACATTCACTGAAATGACACTTTCTAAAAAAACCCTATCCACCCCTCTCGCCAAGAATTGCCCTTATTATAATTCTCCCGGGATAATGTTACTTAAAAAAAGTCCTAGAACTATGGATGAGCAATAAGTGAGCTCAGTTTAAAGAAAATTGTCGGAGCGGTTTCGAGAAAAATCTTAGAAAAGAAAACCTGGAAAAATTGATTCCGAAACACGGCATTTGCGACTGTCTTTTGTCCTTTTTCATTTTGTGAAAGATCGCACCACACCATGAAATACTAAAATAGAGAAGGTTAAACAATCTAGCTGATACTTGTTAACTTAGAAAAGTTGTTTTTTTAGAACTTTATTCAAGCAATACTTGAAAATTTTCCTTATACCTAAGAAATTTTTTCAATGATTATTACCAGTTTGGAGAAAAATTGTGTAACCTTAAATTTTCTCACTGATTTATCTTCTTTTCAAAACAAATATTGCCAGAGCATTGGTAAGCTAACCAAAAAAAAAAGATGTGTTCTTTTGATATGACTACAAACAGCAACTTAGCGAATGTGATGTCCATAAATACAAGGGCAGATAATAGAGGATGCCTAGTTGAGATGATTGTCTGTGAATGGGGAGCGACTAGCTCGGCGGATGATTAGGCCAGTTGATATAGCAGGAAATATGTTATTGGTACGGACCTATCCCGCACATCTTTAGTCGCACATCTAGTTCAACTTCAGATACAAATAACTGTATTGCAATTTTTTATTCCTTTTATACTTTCATATCATCACTTTATTATTTGTTTGTTTATAAGTAAGTAACAGTTTTGTTTCCTATTTGTTCCGTATTATTAGAAATATTATTTACTCTGATTAGATCTTCTTTATCTGAGACATTTCCAATTAAGATTTTAAGTATTAATAAACTGTAATGCAATATTTTATAATAACTTAAAGCATTAATATATTATAAGCATTACTGAAGATTTCTCTTAAAAGTTTCGTGATGTCTTTGCTACACTAGTGAAACAATTCAAGTTAAACATATTTAGAAGGAGAATTAAACAAAATTAATAATTTTTTTCAATGAATAATTTTCATCATCATTTTACAGGGGGACTTATTTCATATAAAAGCACTTTAGTAGCTGAATTTAGGCTCAGTCAACCCGAATAGTGAAACGTATCATATACTTTGTCTTTCTATCAGTCCTCTGTATCCTATTAAGTGCCTTAAGACAGATGTATCATTTTATTCAGAATTAAATGTAGGACGCAGTTACCAAATTCGAAGAATATCGGCTGATCGATTACTTTATCGAATTACTGTAATGAATAGACTTTTCATAGGGAGGGCGGGTAGATTCATTGTGAAGTGATAAAAATGAAATATAACGCAAACGATCAGAGTTATTTTGTGAGTTGAAAATTTCTAGAATGGTAGTAATAGAGTCGTATGAATGTTCACTCGAGATTTTTGACTTAGCTATTTTTTGTATGTTTGCCCACAGCTGTCGAGATATATTTTCAAATTCACATCAGATCCCTAAGGAGACCTCTGAACATCGAAATTATCAGTATTATGGTCACAAAATACTGGCCAAGCGATTGTCTCATCAGACTCTTCGCTTTACAGGAACTTCGTGTGAAATTTAAATTTTTCCGTTTCTTGAGAGAATATATGCTTAAAGAGAATCACGGCATGTCATATAATTTTAATTTTTTTTGGTGATTGAAAAAAGTCGAAGTTTGTATTAAGGTATTTGTTAAATTCTCGTTTTCAGTTAAAGCCTCGATCTCAGTCATCACAAATAATAATTATTCATTTTCTAATTTTCATAATCGAATAATCGATTCGCTTACCAGGTATTGATGTACGAATTCAGTGTGCAAATCATTGATCTTTTTTTTCATAATCTCTTTAATCTAAGTAAAGTTATTACTGCAAAATAACACTGCGATTATAGCTGCCTATTCTCTACTTACAAAAACCTAACTTCTTACCTAGAGTACTACTACTCAGTAACTAAACTACGCACATACAAGGCTTCATTAAGGTCTTTTGCTCAATACTTTGAACGTTCGTACTTTGGATAATTCCGAAATAATTGTTCAACTACGCTGCTACTGCAATGCAAAATGTAAGTAGTTATAAAAGACAGTTAAAGCAAGAAGTTTTTTTTAGAAAACAAAAAATTAGGGTAGACAATCTCGGAACTACATCTTGGGCATAAAAACTTTGTATGCATGTATATCTTTGGCATAACGTACCAGACGCAGTGATCAAATTAAGCTGTATTATAATTTTAGTTTCGATTCAAGAAGAGAAAATTATATAATTGTTCTGCAACTCTAGCTAGGTAATTTTTAATTTATTTATTTCTAAATTTATACCAGGTTAACATTATATGGCGCACCAGCTGTTTGTACTGGCCTGCATAATATCGGTTGCATCATGTTTTTTTGAACAACCACCCACTACCATAGAACCAATTGGTTATCGAATCGATTTACATCCACATCCTGGTGAAGGCACTTATAAAGGACGTGTAAGAATTGATGTAGTCAACAGAGGTATACTAAAAACTTTATAATGACTAGTTTTCTTTATAATAGTTAACGAGGTGTGAATGGCCGGCAATCTACATAGCTCGTATTGCTTCAAAGAAATTCTTGAGAGATTTTGCTTATGGCGTAAAATGTTTTAAGTATGAGTTGCTTCAGCCTGAAAGTAGGTCGTTCAAGAATAAAGTAGTGAAAAGAATTCGTAAGTTAACCACCATGACTAGAGCCCGAAGAAGGTAAAGCTTCGCATTCACTGTTATAGTTCAGGTGAAGACTTTCATTATCAGCCGTTCAGGCCTTTCATAAACAATGAACATTAAAAAATAACTCGGAAGTAGACTTTTGGCGGAGATATAAAAACCAAATATTACAATTTTACTTTAATGTATGATTGTTTGTGGTTGCAAAAAGAAACCAACTAAATATATATTAGGGAAAAAAGACAAGATTTTATCAGATCTAAAATGATTTTTTGACGTGATGCGATATTTTTTTCAGGAACTGAACCAGCCACAGAGTTACAGTTAAATGCTAAAGAAGACATAAATATTGAAGAAAATAATGTAAAATTTATCCGCTTGGCTAATGCAGATTTATCGGATGAAGAATCTGACGAAGATATGTAAGTACTTATCTCATATCTCACAAACATCATGCTGTATTTTACATATTATTTGTTTGATAATTAGACCTCGATACTGAAAGGTAGACGAGGATTGACTAAGAAGAAGAAGAAGATAATTAGATTTTTTCTTTGTTTTTTTTCAGTCCAATTTCTGTCAGTTCTATTGAAAGAAAGGGTGACAGTGTGATATTTCATTGCTCTCAAAAATTGCAACGAGATGCCACTTATCAGTTGGATATTTATTTTAGTGGAAAGCTGAATAGCGAGAGTGACAGTCCGTTCTATGAGGGAACATACACTGATAAGGAAAGCGGAGATACTAGGTAATAATAAATTTAATTTAGTAATAGTGTGGGCCCTAAAAAAAAGAATAAAAAAGGAATCCCCAAAAAAGCTTGATCTGGTTGAGCCCAAAATCATTCAAGACCGTAATCTAGAGGCTAGCGCATCACCTTTGTTCTGACAGCTGTGAGGGCTTAAGCGGCATTGATCCACCATCATTGTAACAATTCTCTACCTTCGCCTTGCGTTATCGGTGCTCCCTCATTTAGTGTAAACTCGCTCTCGCAGTAAAAGCTCGTTACATGAAATGCTCTTACTAAAAACCGGCCCAATGTAGTAAAGATGAGCATGAGGTAGTCATGCCCAGGAATTGATAAGAAGTGCCGTAGTTGTTGTAGCCTTACGACTGTGCGCAAACCATTCTGACTTTTTTTTTTCGCCATTGCAAAAATGCATCTATCCGGCTGAATCAAACTCTCTGCTGACGTTGCCAGCCGCTTCCTCATTTCTTTTGATATCACAATGGCCCGGGGGATCCAGTGAACTCAATATGACCGTCAAATAAAAGTCAGTCTTAATGACCTGTTAAATTAATGATCAACATTGTTGTAATATCTGGGAACTACAGTTTCAATAGGTTCTGATAGCGACTGAGCCAGTAGCAACAATGGTAGATTGTTCAAGACATTCTCGGCAGCACAAGAGCACTTTTTGACAGTGCTCTTTTTTTTTGCACAGTCATAAATAATTCGACTTAGGCGCCACAGTAGCCGAGCAGTTAGAGGCGAGACCTGTAAAGCTAAAAATGTATTGTGGTACTGGATTTGATTCCTCGCCTTAGTCCTTGGATTTTATTTAATGGTTAATAAAAAAGATTTACAGTAAAATATGTTTGCTAGTCGCCTTCGTCCACGTCACCTAATTAGTAGTTTGGACGTAAAGCCCGCCTGGAAAAATATGCAATTACTTCACTTTACTTTTAATTCGACTTTCTTCTTCATCCTTGCAGATGGTTTGTCGTGTTGAGCCCAAGAATTGGTGAAGCTCATGAAATTTTCCCTTGTTTTGATCGACCATTTTTGAAATCATGGTTTGAGATCAGCGTTGCACACAAGAGAGAATATGTAGCGATTTCAAATATGCCAATTTTTGAACAATCAAATATGTGAGTAATCTTTTATTAAAAGAATGTTTGTTTACCAAACTGAATATCTGTCTTTATTATACACTATTTTTTTTTGTTTTCAATTTCACGACTTAAGGACTCGTGAAGGAGAATGGGTTCGAGATCAGTTTTCAAGGACTCCATTAATGACTGTGAACTCTTTGGGATTGTTTATATCTGATTTCAAGATGCCAGACGTAGAATATTTACAAACTGGTCTGAAACTTATTACTCACTTTTAAAGTTAAACTTTAAAGAAATAAAGACTAATTTTTTATAAACATAACGAATTACAGATGGAATCCGCATCGGCCTCTGGGGACGTCCAGACTTCGTCTCAACATTGAGCAAAGCACAACAGCTGTTACCGTCTGTCCTAGTATCTTTGGAATTATACCTTTCTCGTCCGTATCCATTGCCTCACTTGAACTTAATCGCACTACCTGGTTACGCTGAAGACAGGCCGAAAAACTCTTGGGGTTTACAATGGTTTAAGTAAGTGGTCTTCAGCTGATAATGTAGTTTAAATTAAAAGCCACACCTTATTTGATCTGTTGATTGGATCTGCAATGCTGAAAATACTGAATATTATTATTTTATTTTATTTTTTTAATCCCACTCTGATCAGGCTCGAATTTTCTTTCATCGTGTTCGAATCATAACGGTTTTGCTGGAAGTTGTTGACTCACCCTTTTACTTCTTTCGTATGGTTAATCAGTGACATCCATCATAAACGTGATGGCCACTAAGATAGGAAGAACTTTATTTTAAATCAGCGTTTCCCAACCTGTGGTACGCGAGTTGCTGATTGGTGGTACGCGAAAAATAATCAATAATGGCGGACATAAAAAAAAATAAATAATAAAAATATTGTAGAAACGTTTTTTCCTATAATTCATAAAAATTATTTTAATTAATAAATTAATTTAAAGTAAAGTTGTTAATATGTACAATAATGTTAGTCTGTCTCAAGGTACACGAGAAAATATTTAACAGGATTAAAATTGTCTTTCATGGAGTATTTTCCCAAAACCCGAAAGCACAAATGATAACTGGATTTCAAACCCCTTCTATAAAGAAAATTTAGGAAAAACTACATCATTATCAATAAAAGATAAAGAAAATTTAATAGAATTATCATGTGACAGAACTTAAATGATAACTATGTAAAGATCTGCTTAAAGAGACTGGATTGTAATGAGTAAGCTCTATCCAAGCAACATTAAATTTAATTGGTACTTACAGGTGGTTGAATGCTTAAAAGAAATAATTTAGAAGATTTTGGGCACAAATATAATAATCCTAAAGGAGAACTTTGTAAATTAATTAATAATTTTGAAGCGAAAAATATGTACGCAATTTTTAATTATTTAAAACCAGTTTTAAAACTAAGATGTTACATTTTTACAAAGTTTATAAAGTGAAAACTTTGGACTCCTTTGCAACAGATACATTGTGTCTCTATACAAATAAAGATGATAATAATAAAATTGCACACTCGGAATAACAAATATCACGAAACACAATCATTTTTACGAAGTAGTACAATTTAGCATGATGTACTACCAAGTGGTACGTGAGCCAGAAAAAGGTTGGGAAACGTTGTTTTAAATAATACAAAAATAAAGAAGATGCTACCAAACTATAATCAAATTGCTAGAAACATAGCGTTTGATGTCATGATCTAATAAATAACAGTTAAGTAAACTGTCAACACGAATTAGGAGATTAAAGACTTCGTCAATAAAAGAGATCAAAATGTCGCTAAGCAAGCTATTAATCCAATTATCGCACAGTTGAAAATTGATGCGCACAATATCAATAATAATTAGATAAATAACGAGAATAAAAAAAGGCAAATTTACAAGAGACTAAAATGGCTGCAACGATTTTGTTTTCTCATCTTTATTTAAACTCGTTACATTTACATAGATCTCCAAATTTATTATTTTGATTATTTTTCAGGGAAATTAATTGTTGGACAGTTCTGTACTTTTTATTGCGTTTCAGGATAATGTGTTGTTTTATTGCGTTTCAGGATAATGTGTTGTTTTATTGCGTTTCAGGATAATGTGTTGTTTTATTGCGTTTCAGGATAATGTGTTGTTTTATTGCGTTTCAGGATAATGTGTTGTTTTATTGCGTTTCAGGATAATGTGTTGTTTTATTGCGTTTCAGGATAATGTGTTGTTTTATTGCGTTTCAGGATAATGTGTTGTTTTATTGCGTTTCAGGATAATGTGTTGTTTTATTGCGTTTCAGGATAATGTGTTGTTTTATTGCGTTTCAGGATAATGTGTTGTTTTATTGCGTTTCAGGATAATGTGTTGTTTTATTGCGTTTCAGGATAATGTGTTGTTTTATTGCGTTTCAGGATAATGTGTTGTTTTAAAAAATGTTTGTGTTAAAAACAATGTTGCTACTACAAATATGTTGCTGGAAATGGGAAATTTAAAGAGAAAACGTGAGATTTATAATAATGAAAATTGGATTTGAAAATTTGTGTGGTAGTTAATACCAGAGCTTTTTCTGGGGGAGACATGAGGTGAATTTCCAGATCTCAATATCCCGATTTAATTCTAGGGAGAGCGATTTAATGAACAGCAATTCCTACTGGTTGACCCATCGTGTTGCTAAAGCGGCCGCAATGCAATGGTTAAGTCATTTAGCATCTCCAGTGAACGATACCTATGTTACTACAGGTCTGGCGAATTTTCTGGCCACGAATGTAGCACAACAGGTAAATAGTTTAAAAAGTAAAATAATGTAAATAAAATGCAGCCTACGAACTCCGATAATTCTGTTTCGATTTTTTAATCTTTTTTTTTTTTTATTTGTTAAAATAGCTGGAACCTTCCATGTATCAATGGAATTTGGGTAGTTTTCACACATTAGTGCTGGAATTGGGAAAACCTAGAAGCTATGGACTGGACAGCGAGCAGAAACGAACTCTGAAAGAAACTAGAGGTTATTTAAGCTTAAATATTCATAGATGTTCCATGTGAAATAAAATCTTTTTACCCTACCATGAGGAAAACTGGGTCCATCTGTGACCAATATAACCACCTAGATAATTGTAAAGCTTTCAGTTTAGTAAAATCGCAGAATGTCCCTGAAACGTAGGGCGATACTTAAAGCTTCTTTGCTAAAGATTTTGATAGCGACGACTCCTAAGATTTTATTTAATCTTGATGTGTAACCTTGATATAAGTACATCTGTAAATTTTATAAGTAAACTTTTTTTCGGGAAATACGATTAAAAAGACTTCTTCTGGGAGAGGAGTAATTCAATTCCCTCAAAAATACCACTCACAGAGGAGTAATTCAATTCCCTCAAAAGTACCATTCACAGAGGAGTAATTCAATTCCTTCAAAAGTACCATTTACAGAGGAGTAATTCAATTCCCTCAAAAGTACCATTCACAGAGAAGTAATTCAATTCCCTCAAAAGTACCATTCACAGAGGAGTAATTCAATTCCCTCAAAAGTACCATTCACAGAGGAGTAATTCAATTCCCTCAAAAGTACCATTCACAGAGTAGTAATTCAATTCCCTCAAAAGTACCATTCACAGAGTAGTAATTCAATTCCCTCAAAAGTACCATTCACAGAGGAGTAATTCAATTCCCTCAAAAGTACCATTCACAGAGTAGTAATTCAATTCCCTCAAAAGTACCATTCACAGAGAAGTAATTCAATTCCCTCAAAAGTACCATTCACAGAGGAGTAATTCAATTCCCTCAAAAGTACCATTCACAGAGGAGTAATTCAATTCCCTCAAAAGTACCATTCACAGAGGAGTAATTCAATTCCCTCAAAAGTACCATTCACAGAGGAGTAATTCAATTCCCTCAAAAGTACCATTTTACAGAGGAGTAATTCAATTCCCTCAAAAGTACCATTTTACAGAGGAGTAATTCAATTCCCTCAAAAGTACCATTCACAGAGGAGTAATTCAATTCCTTCAAAAGTACCATTTACAGAGGAGTAATTCAATTCCCTCAAAAGTACCATTTATTAGTTGGGTTTTATCAGTTGGGTACTGTTAAGGGGTTTAAATGTAACCATTACGGGTTGTTGAATAAGAACCTAAAGAAAATTCCTGGAATTTATCTGTGCATCATAAACAAGAGCCAAACCATGTTTAAATTTGCTTACATTTGACTGAGTTAAATAAATAGTACATTTAACGATTATAAACTTTTCTATTCTTTCAAAAACAATTTTGTTTGACTCTCCATCTGATGTATTATTTTAATTGCAGTATTTTTACTGATGCAAATGTTGGAAACGGTCTTTGGTGCGACGACATTTAAACAATCAATTCAAAATTTTCTCGCCAAAAAGTAAGCTGGTTTTTTTCCAAAGTATTTTCTCTTTTTTATCTTGGGAAATTTTCCGTGGTGGGGGGGGGGAAGAAATGACAATGTATAAATAATGTTTTACTCACTCTGTAGGGAATTTAAAGCTTACTCAGAAGATGATCTATGGCAGGTGATCACGGAACAAGCATGGGTTGATAAGAAATTATCACCAACAATAACATTGAGCGATGTTGTCTCACCTTGGTTAAATAGCCGGATACCATTGGTTACAGTTACAACGGATTATTCAACCAATATAACCACTTTTTCACAGGTTCGTTTAAAATATATATATTTTTTTAAAAAAAATTAATGTATACATAATATTAAAGAACCAAGAAAAACATGAATGAAATTCTTACATGTTCAATTTTTTCCCCATTTTAGGAGAAATTTATTGATAATTTAGAAAGTAGTTGGACCAAAGTGGTGAAGAAAGGTGGAGTGGACAAACCGAGTGGTTGGTGGCTTCCACTAGTTGTGGAGGAAAGCAAGAAAGAGGCTACAACTCTTGCGTGGCTATCGCCTGAACAGTATTCAATCACTTTCAACAATCTGTCAACCTCTGCATACCTTATTGTCAATCCTCAAAGCAAAGGTAACATTTGCATTTCAAAAAAATGTCACAAAAACTGAGTGTGCATCAAATGCTATTTGACCAAATTTACAGATTTTCAAGGAATCTCCCTTATGTTTTTTACTTTCTTTTCAGGAAATAAGATTGCTAGATTTCTCCCTGTGTAGTTAATATTTCAAGCTTGTAGAAAATCAACAAGCTGCTTTTAACCTCTTCTATGTACCTGAAAAAAAATCTTCTGTTTCCCAACATCAACTTTTTCTTTGTTGTTGAGGAAAACTAAACATTGGAAGAAAAAATTGTCATTTGTAATGTGAAAATAGCAATAAGGTAAAGCCATGAATTCCCAGAACTTTTAAGAAACTTGCCCGCTTCCTCCAAGAAACCTGGTCGCCTCCCTGAATTTGAATAGATCTGTTTTAGATGGATGTCTAACCATTCCCTTAAAGTATATTTTCATGATGAAAATAAAATAATGGAAACTTTTCCAACAACAACAACAACCACACATCTGATTGGAATTTTTTGGTGACATTTTTCCAGGGCCGTACTTAGTAAATTACGACAATGAAGGCTGGAAAAAGCTGGCTGCAGAAATGAAAAACTTTCCATTAACATATCGTGCCCAACTGTTGCACGATTCACTTACACTGGCACTTGCTGGATATTTAAGTACTGTAACCGCACTGGAAATCACAGCATCTTTAAAAACTGAACAAACCCCGGAAGTATGGCGTACATTTTATCCATTGGCCGAACGATTAAGAGATCGCTTTCAAGGAACGTCTGCGGCGGCTAAATTAGATGTAACTAAAATTATTAGAACAATATTTAGTTAGTGTAACTCATTGATGTCTTATCACTGTTTCATAATTACTTATTGTATAATTTTCTTCTTTTTTTTCCTAAGGCGTACCTTAAAGGACTATTAATACCTGTACTAGACGCCCTTGGTGAAGAAGATAAATCTTTGTGGAAGACTGAATTAAGGGTTAGAACAAGACATCTGCTTTGCCAGACAGGATTCACACCGTGTATAGATAATGCTAGAACTTTGTTTGCAACCTGGCTGAACGCTTCACATCCGGATGATGGAATCCCGTGAGTATGTTAGTCTTGGTACTTTAAAGCATTACTTATATTTTGTTGACTAGTTCTTTTTTCATTTTCTTTTACTACCAAAGATTATGCAGTTTATAAATTTTACGATTTTTAGTCACATTGTTTTGTTTATTTATTTTATAGAATAGCAAGCAGCCATTTATGTCCAGTAATGGCTTGGGGTAGCTATGATGAATGGCATTTTGCTTTGGATCGACTTTCTAACTTTCCAAGCAATCGTTCAAAAGCTGAAAGAACGTTTCTTCTGAAAACTGTTGCAGGATGTCCACGTGAAGCCAAGAAATATGAAACGTATGTTTCTAATTGATATTTAAAATAGTCCAGTAAATTGAAATTTAGTTTTTCTTTTATTTGCTCTCCTAGTTTATGAATTTAGATAATTCAATTTGCTTAAATTTATCTTATTTCAGCTTATTGGAAATTGCCTTTATGAATCGTAAAAATCAAGTATTCTCAGATGAAGATCGTTTTATAATATTGTCGGCTATTGCTGGTGAAAATATTGGTTACACAACACTGTTCAATTATTTGAAAAACAATTGGTTTGAACTGAAGAAAAGGCAAGAATTCTCTTAATTTTGTTTTTCAAGCACGCTATGAACACTCAAAGTAAAACAATTTTTTTAAAAATTTATTTAATGTTATTGACTCCTTTAATTTTGAACACAGAATGCAAGGAAATCTTTGGGACTATTTAATTCAAACTTCCATGGGCAACTTCAGAACTGAAGAAGGACTAAAAGAGGTTAGTGATCTTTATATTTATATTTTGAGTGGAGGAGCTTGGACAAAGAAAATTAAAAGAAAAGGAGAAAAAGTAATTACGGAAGAAAACATGACAAGGATTCGAAAAATTGTTTTGATATTAACTTGAAAATAATCGAATAAACTGTCGAATAATCGAGAATTGAAAAATCGATTTTTTTAGATTAAAAAAATCTGGCCTACCCTTGTTTTATATTATATTAATCTACTATTTTTTTTATTTTATTTTTTTCTTGGCACATCGGATAATGGAATGCAGGTAACAGAATTACTGAATGATAGAAAATCTGAAATGGGAACCGCTTTGAAAACAGCTGAAGACAGTATCAGCCGGGTTAGATCAAGAGTGAAATGGGCCAAAGAAAGCACACCGTGCGTAGAAGCATGGCTGACTGCAACTATGGAAGCTTCATGGACACCGCAACGCTTTAAATTTCAAGATGTTGTAGTTGTTTCGCATGGATAAACTATGACTTGTAATTATTTATTATTTGAATAAAAAAAAAAATTTACTTTTTATTTAATAAATTTAAAAAAAGTATTAATTTGAGTCTTCTATATGTTTGTGATCCTTTTTATTTTAGTTTTTAGTTATAAGCTTAATGGTTAAATGTTCTGCTTAACTTAAAAATAACTGGATTCTTTGAAATTAAATTCACAAATCGTAACATCATTAATCCTAAACCTTTGTCCTGCCTGTATAGATTGAGCTTCCCTAAGTAATATTAAAATCTTTAGTCCTGAAAGAGCTCCTTATCTCACAGGCAATTCCAATCTAGCAGTAAGCCTCCATCAATCGGTACAGACTCAAAATAGGAAACATTTTTTTTAAGTTAACCCTCCATCGGACGCAATATGTTTGTAACACCATAGGGTGCAGCTAATCTGTGAGATTAAGGACCCAATCCAAACATTTCATCAAAAATGTTTTGGAAACGTTTAAAAATTTTCAGTTTAATGTGAATAGAAAAAATCAGTCATCCCTAATTTTGGAGGTGCACATTTTTGTGAATGAATGTGGTGAGATGGTTTATTAGCATTATCCAAGAAATTTGTTTTACGCATTGATGCCCGCCTATGTTCAGAAGAGCGAAAGAATGACCATGAACCATCACCGAACGTTTCTGTCCGACGTTGTCACCAATTATACCAGGCAAACGCCATAAAATATTATGTACTCCTTCGTCTAACACTAAGAAGTAGGTTTTTTTATCCGACAATTTGGTTACTTTATCCTGTACATACGCACTCAAAATCATCTGCCAACATGATCAAAAAATTTAAAAAAAAACTTGTTTAGTGTCCGAAACTCCTCTTTCTTGTATTCAATATTATTCAACAAAAGACACTCGTTCCAAAAATAGTCAATAAGTAGAAAACTGTTTTTTAAATGATAATACGTACTTTGTAACAGATTTGATAAGAAAACTAAATTTAAAGCCAAATACACTTAACTCATAAAAAGCCAATGAACTTTTTTTGTATGGAGTTCCTGTAATTTCTATAATCTCATTACTCCACAGAAAAATAATTTATTGTATGCAAAATAAGTATTCATACAGCTGATTGTTATTAATTTTAGCTTTACTTATGTATGTAGTATGTACATACATATGTCCTTGAGAGGTTAAAGGCGAGCTGCTTATCTCTAATCGCCTCTCCGAGTATATTGCTGGAAATAATTTCAAAAACGTTTTACGAAGAACTTTTTTTTGAGAGTAATTTCGTTGGAAATATTTTTTGAAGAAATCTAATTAAAGAAGAAAAAAAAATTAAACTCAAAAGAAGATTTCTGTTTCCAAGGTTACTGACACACATTATCATGTTTTTAAGTACAAAAAACATATGGCAAGTGATTTTAGAAAGAGTGATGATAATTGATTATGCTCATGTAACAATCAAAGTACAGCGAATATCAACTTAATTAAAGATATGTCTAATCGAAATTTTATTACCAGAAGTAAATTCACTTTATGTTCTGTTGATGAAGGTAGGTCCTATATAAAAGGGAAAATAAATTAAAAAAAAATACTAATAATAAACTTGAACCCTAAAAATGGAATCAAATTTCTTAAAAAAAATTAATTTATAGACAATCACTTCAAGGAAAAATTGACTGATCTAAACAATGAACAAAAAAAAGGTAGTTCAGATAAAAATACTGAAATTAAAAATTATAAATTTATTGGTTGCGATTCAGAAGATGACATTGTACCAGTTGTACTGCCTAAAGTAGATTTCTGTGATACTCCGGAGTATTTATTTACTAGCAAAGAGAAGTGTTATCCGCCAATAAGTGATTTACGTGAAAATGATCGTGAAAAAATTGCTCATTTAATTGGAGAAATTATGAGGTATTTTACATTTAATTAAATACTTTAGATTTACAAAGAAATCTCAACAAGCATGAATGAAATCTGGCGTATATGCCAATTCTTTTGAAATATTAATTTGGAAAATTAGATTCGACTGCAGTTCTTGCTCGTGCTAGGAAGATAGAGGAAATAAAACAATAACTTTTGATAGAAATTCTGTATTCTTAAGTGTGGCCTAGAATCTACATCGTCTCTCTCTGCTTTAATAGATATTTTTTGTATATGTTTCTAAAAAAAAAGAGCAACGCAGCCCTAAAAAACATTAATCAGCTAAAAGATTCTTTCTTTGGATCTGAATTTAGACATCCTGTTCTTATAGCTTTGGACGTTGGAACGTCCTAGATGGTAAATGTTTAAACAATTTTAATTTTCAAAAAACTAACATTTTCTTTAATTACTATCATGAGAGATACAAAGATATGTACAACAAAAGAAATGAGGATTACCAGCTAATTCTAAATGATAATCTTAAGAAAAATGAAAAAATAATTCAATTAGAACAAGATTTATCAGCATTTAAGTTAGGATGTCAAGCCAAAGAAAATGATATTACATTTTTAACTGATGCACACAAAATACAAGAAACAGCACTGAAGAAGCAGGTAATTTTAAACTAACCTTTTTTTTGTTAATCATAAATACTCAGTTTTACCTTATTAAAAGAAGAAGAAGAAAACAAAAATTACCATTTACAGATTTTAGAATTCCAAAAGACGATTATGACGTTAACAAAAGAGAAATTAAATTTAGAAATAAATGTACAAAAACTTAAAAAGCAAAATGAACATTTTATGAAAGTTAATACAAATATAGATAAGGAGAAGCAGAAACTACAAAAGAAGTACATATTAATGAAGGATAGATTGAAAATGTCACTACACTTCATTAGCAATGGAGTAAGATTACTTTTATTTCAGCCAAACAGACAATGCAATTTTCACAATACTCTGATAACCTAAGCTAGAAAAATGATAAAATTCTATAAATTAACTTCTAATATTTAAAGAATAACGATAACTCCACGCTAACATTCAGGATTGTAAGTGCAATATCTCTAAACACTGGTGAGAACATGTATAGAACTTTCACGCTCCTTAAATATCAAATGAAAATACCAAATAGCGAACGAATCACTAAACATTACTTTTCAGTAACTATTTCTAGACTCTCTTAAACTCGATACGAGACTGCCATTTCTCTCAAATTTAAGACAGGCATACCAAATTCTCAAAACAGCTCTGTCCAATCTTCTAATTTACTGACGCTCGAGTACTAATATCTTGGCCTTGGGAGCAGCGTGGATCATGCACAAATCTTCAGGAATATGAAAACTCCCGAAATAAAAGCATACATATTTCTAGAAAAACCTATATACTCAAACGAAGTTGGATAACACCACCGCTTTGGAGAGAGAAAAAAAAAAAAACAGTTCTCTAAAGCTGCATAAATCAATACCAATTGGCACACCATTGCGTTTATAGTAAAATAAGATTCAGTAAACCTACCACATGATTCAGACTACATGTTAATTGTCCTTTGACCCATGTTCTTTCAATGGAGTGCAGATGTGCATGGCAGGCTGAAAATTTATATTATAATTTATGATAGTTTTTATTTTCGACCGTTGTTAATTATTGGGCGCATTCAGCAGACAAGAGCGCTACCAGATCGCTCCCAAAGGGAGTGCTTTATTTCTCTGAACCCTCTGCTACTAATATAACCTAAACATAACCTTTTTTTCGAATTAATATTGGCGAGGAATCGGTCAAATAAAAAACAACTCGTCTTTAAAATTAAAAGGTGCTAGGCCATTTCAGAATCTAGTATTTATTAATCATATTTCAATTTTTTAACTTGTTATCAAAGAGAAAGAAGAGCACGCGATAGGTCATTTTTATGTATTTTTTCATCCCCTTTCTACTAAAAATATTGCCAACGCAGTAAAGCTAGTATTTTTCTTAATATCGGGAAATAAGTCGTTTTCCGAGTGATTTTTCTAAAAAAAATCAAATATTAAGAGCTTTAGATATTCTCAAGCATACACGGAATGACTAAAAAATAATTTTACATCTGTTACAAACAAGGTTTAATAATTATTTGGTAATTTTGGGAGAGTTGCGTTTAATTACCAAAAAAATTTCAAAATTTTTTTTTTTTTAATACACGTACTTTGCTAGTAGCGATCACCGCTCCGTCGAAGTAGCATAGAAAATTTCCGCTCCATAAGATGGCGTCCGCTGCCACAACATGTTGTGAGAGAGATGCTAAAAGTGCGCCATTCAGCGGATAGTTCCCAAAAACGATGATTTTGGGAGTATTGAGATGCGGTCAATCAATAAGTTCAAAATTTTGTTTCATCTCACCGTTTTGGTAGATCTATTTACCATCTTCATCATATTACGTACACTAATATACATATACATATAGGACCAGCTATTTCTACGACCATGACCGACTTTGCATGTTTTAAATCAATTTGGTGTAAACACAAGATTTTCCAAATTTACTTTTTTTTTTAAATAATAATTTCAAGGAAAACAAAATGAAGAATAACCATCAAAAAAATATGATTAATGGAAAATATGTACAAGAGAAGAAAGAAAATACTGAACAATGGAAAAAACTAGATGATGGCAATAATAAAATTTCTTTTAAATTAACAGGGTTAGTAGAATTTTTTCATAAAATAACTACTATCAACATTGCTAAGAAATTAGTAAGCGACCCAGTAGTGTGTTAACAAAAGATTTTTTGTTTTCTGCAGGCCTGATCAAGAAATCCTTACTCAAAAACGTGAAATGCAATTCGACGATGATCTTATTAACGAATTATTTTTCCTTCCTTCGCAACAAACTTTTCCAGATTTTCCATTATTTTCATTTAAAAGTTAATGATTATATATATTTTTTTCTTACTACAAAAATAAAATGTATATTTACTTTAGTTTTGTAATTTTCTTTAATTTTACAACAAAGAAGTGGGTAAAGAAAGAAAACATTTAAGTACACAAAAACTCTTTATTTTTAAAACTACAATTGTTTTTCCTTTTTAGAACACATGTGGTGGAGGGTATTTAGTGATGAGCCATGTAAATATTATTTATTAAATTAAAATAAATTAGATAAATTACGAACATATTAAGAGGAAAAACAGGTTGCCACTCCAAAAAATAAAATCTTTGCCTCAGCTATTTCTGCATCATCCGAGCCATTTTTGGTTCCTGATGGAAGCACAATTTATTTATTTTCTTTTTTTAAAAAACGATTACTATTACTACATTTCTTACAAAATTTCCATCTCCTAAAGAACGAAAACTGTTGCAGCGGCTGAAAAGAAGATTGGGGGAGCACTAACAATCCCCTGAGGAATGGAGGCAGTTCGTCCTGGGGCGCTGTCGAGTTTCGCTCTGTGTTATAGCGATATCAGACTTCCGCTTTTCCATTTCAGATAGGACTCAGACTGGCCAATGGATTACCACCTTTTTTTCCCCCCCCTTACACAGAGATTTTCTACTTTCACTTGCAGTATTCGACCGAAAGTTGTAAATTTTCGATTTTCAGTTTTCACTAACTGTCAGCACGTGTAGTACTTGATAAGTCTACCACTGATAAGGAAGGGAAGTTAGGAAACCGGTCAGAGATACAAGAAATATGCATGCTACGAAGCAAAAAATCGAAGATATTTTCTATAAACTGGACACATTGAACTCATGGTGGTCTACAATATATATTTGAAACATTTTCCCCGGGAAAATTCTATTAATGAGTTTTCTGGGAGTGGGGGTAGGCTTTTCTCTAGAGGATCGATTGACTATGATGTACTGCACCACTAATAAAGGACGATTAAATTTCCAATCAAACAATAAATAAATGAAAATTACTTTCTGTTTTTTTTTGGAAAAAGAATGGTATTTTCCAAGCGGAAGTCCGAGATTACCGCCATCGCGCTCAAACTGCCTCATACCTTTGGATTATAGTGCTTCCCGCTCCAATAAACTCCCAAGGGAACTTCCCAATCTTCTAATTACATAGCTGCTGCCTTATTCAAGATTATTATGTGCTCTGAAGCAGTAATAATGACAAACCATGATTTCTTATTAAGTATTCTTTTCTTATTACGTGTCTACGTTGAATTATCTAGGCTTCTTCTCATAGAACTAGTGGCAACAAATTTATAAATTACAAGTAAAGTAATCGTCTACTTTTTCAGGCGGGGCTTAACGTCCAATTACTGTTTCGGAAGCACATACTATTAACATTTTTGTAAGAAAAAAAAAAAAGTAGGTGCATGAATCGAACTGAGGATCACCCACATTCAAATTCACGCTTTAGAACCAGTACACCAACATACTCGCCATAAGTTACAAGTAATTTACACATAAAATGATAATTTAATGTTGCTAAAAAATCAATCTGAAAAAAATTATTAAATAACAAAAAAAAACAAGAAAATTCCATTCTTTTGACCGAAACAATTTAATACTTACTATTATTATCATAAAGGCACTAAATTAATGTTCTTTTTTGGACAAATACCTTCTATTATTATCTTACTTACATTAAATAATCTCACAATTGTTCCTACAGTTTTTTCAAGAAAAATGCTTTCTTTTACTGCGTTACAAAACTAGAAAAAGTAAAATCATTGTTTAAAAATGATTCATAGAACACACAAGGTGAAAACGAAAAAAGCGAATGAATTTGGTTTTTGTACAATATTTGAATTATTCACTTGATGAATCATCCGTTAGTAAAGAATTATGGAAAACTTTTGGATCATATTCAAAGGCTAAAATTTCTTCATCTTGTAAATGTGAGGAACCTTCCATAAATTTAGCAAATCTGAAAAATAACATTGAACATAAAAGATAGAACACTAAGCTTCTAATCAAGTTTAAGCATTAAATCTTGCAAGATAATTGACCAACATTACAGATCAAAAGTGGCTATTACATACCTTAGAGGATCTTTAAGTTTTATAACAGTTCTCCATTGATTGCATTCAGGACTAGAGCAATAGCCTCTTAAACTTTCTAAAGCTTTTTCCGTTTCAATGACACCCTGTTGATGATATTCATCTTCAGAAAGTAATCTAGGCTTTGGTGGGAACCACCATCTTGTTCTGTGGAAATGTATGTACATTATTACTAGCTCATTTACCAATAACTATAGTTATTACATGTAAAATTAGATATAGATTAAAAACTAGAACTTACATTCTAAAAAATATATTCCGTAAACCTTTTCTAGGTAAATTATAGTATATTAATAGTAAAAAATTCAACGACATAGAGGCCTCTTGGAAATCGCTACTTAAAAATATCATGGCCATTGCAGCAGCCTAGAATGGAATAAATAAAAAATAAATCAGGTGAAAGTAATTGCACAATTTTTTTTAGGTATTGTGGTTGACCTATAAATGATAATTGCAGACTGGTCAGACTAAGCAGAAATTTCTTAATAAATTTCCTTTTTCTGCAACCATGTAGGAATGTTCTCATTACTCAATTAAAATCAGCTGTGTAATGCCCAACTTCCCACACTAGTGGGGAAATATTCCCATTAGTGTCACTTTCCTCACTAGTGAGTGGAAAAACTTTATTGTGCTTCCTTGATATAAGAAGTTTTGTTATTAACATAAATATTTTCTGTAAAACTTTAATAAGCTTATTTAACGTAACTAAATAATTAAAAAACGAATATTAAAAAATAAAATAAAAATTGAAAGGAATATAGAAATAAAAATAATACTTTAATAAATAGATATTTTTAATTATAACAGTTAAAAAGGTTATAGTGTTACCTTATAGAAATTTAAAATGGATTCTAGTGATTCCTGTTTAGAAAACACTCCTCCATCAATAAAAGAAACAGCAGAAAATGTAATAAGTAATGTAAATACGTAAGTAATGTAAATAATTGTAATATAACAATAAATGTTTATAATAAATAAATTACTTTTTGTAGACTGTAAAAATGAAATTTTTAATTTTTTTAGTTAATAAATCTAATGGTTGCAGAAAAAATATAATATTTAACTCGAGTGTCAAGTATTTTCCACATTTGTTAAATAAATAACTATTTCTTAGATTAATTAAAATAAAATCATGTTTTTATTTTATATAGTCATTATGTATTCTCTTTTTTTTGTTACATAAAATTTTATAAATTTACCTGTAACGCCCATCGAATTAAATTGATACTTCTGGGATCACTGACTGGCCCGTAACGGTAGCACACTACAAAACTTATAATACCAGTACTTAAAATATAATAAAATACATAAGATTTGTACTCCACTGCTATCAATCTAACATTGTCCCACAACATCTGGACAATATATATGCCAATAGTCCAACCACCAGCCAGGAATGAATACATTACTGGTTTCTGGAAAATAAATCATTTTTATCAGAGGGAGATTCTTTTTTATAGTGAATGTCAAATTTTTAGTTAATTATAAAAAGGATTACTAAGAAAATATTGAATAGATGCATAAATTTGAATCAATAAAATCAGGATTTAGTTTTATTTTTGAAGGATAGCACTGACGGTGTGAATGAATCCTTGGTCAATGAAAATTTAGCCATTACTATTGTCTGTCTATCTAAATTAACAAATTTGTGCTCAGGCTCCAAGGAGTCCTAGAAAGTGATTCAAATCAATGATTCTCCTAGAGAGCCAAATTCAAAATTCTTTGAAGAGTAACGATGAATAGCTCACGATGTTAGATCAGATTAGAGGTGAGACGATCCTTGTGACACACACACAACACCCTTCATCAGAAACAAACACAGCCATGCTTGAAGTATTACAGGAAGTGAAAAATGTTGTCAATATGCCCACCTCCAGCAGAGAAAGAAACAGTTGAGCCCAAAAAGAAAGCCAACGCCTAGTCAAAGAACTTGTAAGAACTCTTAAGTATTTTCTCTCAACTACTCTATCAAGTGCTGTCCATTATTTTTGGTGACTGATTCATAGATTCAATAGGATGAAAAAATAATTGCCATTTCAGTCGTGATACATTTATTCTGCCGAGCTTTCGTCCTAGGGACTAGGTCATCTTCAGGGCTAGTTTACAAAGTAATATTTTTACATTACAGGGATTGGTGTGCCTTCTGTCTTGTCAGTCCAAGAAGACACACCTGTAATGTAAAATATTACTTGGTAAATGTAGGCGCTCGAGTACGCCTACACCCAAATGCCCAAGTGGGCGCTGTACGAAATAATAGTAGACAAAGAAGAATAGAAAAACTAAAGAGAAATAAAAGAAAAAGGGGAAGGTACTTACCCTTTGCAAGGAGCGATGTGCGTGAGGTATGTTGATAATCTGCCTGAGAAGCGATGAGAGGAAAGGAAGCTGTGGAGCGGAAGCGTGTATATATGTTTATGTAAATGTGTGTGTGTGTGTGTGTGTTGAGCTCTGAGAAAGGGAGGCAATATTTGGGCTCAGGCTCATAGAAGCGTAGCGGAAGTGGAAATGAGGTAAGCGGAAGAGTAAAGGGGGAATAGTGCAATAAGTGCACTATAAGCGGTGGAATATGCGTGAAGCGATATTCGGGAGAGGCGTTTAGATGCGGATGATGCGTACTGTTAGGTGTCAGCGGAAGTATGAAAGTAATAGCGTACTAAGGGCACTAGATGCAGATGAAAAATGATAGGCGTGAAGTGATGAGTGAAGCGTTGAATATAAGCGTATTAGCACAGAAACACAGAAGCGTAAATAGCGCGGTCCCGCAGAGAACTGTGTAGGCTCGAAAGGTGACCACACGGTCCTAAAGGAAGTAGTGGGGCAAAGGGCTTAGAATAGAAAAAACAAATAAAGGAAATAGAAGTGATAGGTAGTGACGCATTTGGCATAAGAAACGGAAACTAAGATTTTAATATACTGAAAATTATTGAATAAAAAATAAGACTTAGTAATTGGCGATAGTGATAGCAGGAAATTAAGGCGGATGCGTACATTAGTACGCGCGCGGGCGCGAGACTGAGCCGCGGGAGTCGGAAGTTAGTCACGACCGAACAGTAAACTAGCCCTGAAGATGACCTAGTCCCAAGGTTGAAAGCATAATAAAGTTTTCCCTGATTGAAAATGGCATTTATTTTTTCATCCTATTACTCTATCAAGCTTAAATAGTTAAAAAGAAAAAATAATTTAAAAAAACACACACAATAATAAAGATACTCACTCTAGGCATAAGTCTGCTAAGAAAATAGACAAATATAAGCACTGAAGCAAAAATTCCAAGGGACATGCCAGTTAGATAATAAAATAGTGAATTGCTGCTTAAAGATGGCGCTGAGAGAAATACAGTAAAACCCCAAAGACAAAGTAAAATTCTCCAATAATCCACGCCTAAAATAAATAAATAAATAAATGAAAGCAAAAAATAAATATGATTAAAAAAAATAACTTATTATTTTATTATACTTACGAATTCTATTCAATTTAATTTCATACTCTTTATCAGACACTATACCAATACAAGTTTGATTAAATGGATTCAATTTTATAAACTGTCTTTTTGTAAATATATTCAAATTCCATGTAGTTCTCTCTTTTTCATATTTATTTCTAACATCTTCAGGATTATGCCCATCGTATAAGGTGTATTCATCCGGTTGTAGAGATAATTGTAACTGTAATTAATATATTTGTAACTTAATGAATTTTTTAAGGTATAAATTGGAATGATTCCTGACTAGATATTATTCTAAAATAAATGTACAAACAAATTTGGAATTTAGAATAAAGTACAGACTTGAAAAAATAATAATAATAAAGACTCCCAATGCTTAGGATCAGTCCTATAAATGAAGGTGTCATTGATGCCAGAAACTGAGAGGAGAAGAAGCGATATAATCATTGAAATGTACGATATGGTACAAGGTTATTCTCGCCAGAGGAGGATTCAATTATAATATAATTGAATATGAATTGAATTATATTATAAAGTCTATCGTCCACAGTAACCTGCAACAATGGGTGAAAAATAAAAAGCAGAAAGGTCGACCCGTCTAGCAACAGAAATGTACTTCTGAAGGCACACAGTAAGAAACCAAGAAAAATGAGTGAGACAGTCCGATATAAGGGAGCATTTCCTTTCTTGGCATAGACTGCAAGGACACCCAGTGGTTATCTTTTCTGCGCTTATTGTTCCATAAGAAAAACATAACGCCAATTAAAGTCGGCATGAGCATTCAGTTGCACAGCCATTTACCGTAATTTGCGACTAGCAGGGTCTAACGGAATGGGCTTGAAACTGGCCATTAACAACTAACTCTGCAACTCGTATTAGTAAAAGCAAAGAAGGATTTATACTTGGGAAACTTTTTTTTTTTTTTTTATAAATTCCGTTATATGCTTTGAATAACAAAATTTTACCTGTACAGTTTCCCACATATGGATAATATGCTTCAAACGTCCTTTATAGCAATAAATTTCAAATTCTTGACTACGCTTGCCTTGATTTCCATTTACAGCCATACCTTCTTCCAAAGACTTCTCTAAAACTTAAAAACCCGTATACTTAATTTATAATATTCGATTAAAATAGTTGCAAGTTCTCGTTTGCACATATATTTATATAACAAAATAAGATATATTATTATATTAAAATAATGTTCAATACTTAAAAAATAATTTTCACTTAAAATATATTTAAGTAAAAATAAGAATAACTCACCCACAGCTGTACCAAACTGAGCACAAGCAATGCATAGTAAGATCAGCCAAGAACACAGTGAAATGTACATCATATTTCAGAAAGAAATTAACACAACAAAACCAAACATGGAAAAAGTAGAAGTACTAAGTTTGCTTGAGAACTTCTTCCATTATTTATGAAACTAAAGAAAACACTCTGAAATCACTGTACAATTTACTTATGCCTGTACAATTAATTAGTTTACTAACTGGAAAACAAATTTAAAAAAACTCAAAATAATCTAGAGTACATCTGACGCCCCCACACATGCAGAAACAGGAGGTTTGTTGGTGTAATAATTAAAATTATAGGCCAAGAGTAAAAATAGGAGGTAAAGTAAGTTTCAGCCAGCGTTTAAGTAGATATTTATGCATGATGCCTAGCATAACCATTATCAAAAGATAGGTTATACTCGGTTACTTAACCGGTTTTTCAACTGATTTTGAGGGAAATAGATCGATTCTCTTGTAACACGCATTATGTACTAAAATTCCAGCAGGCTAAAATAAGCATTTTTTTTGTTTACTTGTTCAATAATAGCTATCTATTATTTTCGTATCAATGCGCATATTTCTATTTAATTTTTTTGCTTCCTTCTCTCTAAAAAAAAAAATTTCAACTTTGCAAGATTTAAGGCCCCCATTTAGCTTGGAGGCTAAAAACTTCCATAAGCTAACCTTGAGTCGTACTCCTAAACTTACACTGTTCAGTACTAGTTACTGGTGTTTATGTACTGTAATGCTGTTTATGGGTAATTGAAGATTACAGTTGTACTGTATACTGTCTACGTGAAGGAGTCTTGACTAGTCTAGGCATTCTTGTCTAGACCATATTGCGAATTGAAATTGCACTAACCTTACGAAGAGGTAACCTCGATAGTGTTATGGTTGCGGCGTGTACGCTGTTCTGAAGTTCAGATTCTTGAGCTACGTTTGATGATACATTATATCTCTTGTAAAAATGGTACGCACATGGTCTTCTTATAAATAAATTGCAATTTACTTGAGATTTTTCAAAAAATATACTTTTTCAAAGCATACATGTTTGTGACCTAGTTGTTCTAAATTTGGAATTTTAGTGTTTCTGAATTATCCATAATTAGTTATTTTTAATTTTTGATTGATATTTAGAGATAATTCAAATGCAAATAGAAATACTATGCAATTTGATTTAAAAGATGTAAATATGTATGTTTTCTATTTCAGGCTTTACTTGGCTATCAGCTAGTAATAACTTTAGTAATGGTTAGTGTGATTCAAAAATTAGGAAAACATTATTCTTTGGCTCGTTGGTTCCTTTGCTCGACAGGGTATTTTTTTTTGTATATTTTTATTTCTTGATTTTTAACCGGTATCAAAGCATTTATTATGTTAATGAATAAACTGTGTTTCTTGTAGATTAGTCCGATATTTATATCCCACTGATGATGAACTGAGATCATTAGCGGGTATCCCTAGAGAAAAAACGAAAGGTAAAAAAGATAAACGTCACTATGAAAATGGTGCAGCAAAATCAGTTTTCCATGTGCCTCGTAATTTGGATTTACAGGTAATATTTCATTCATTTTTTTTTTTTTGCATTTAACAAACTCTTGATTTACTGATAGAAATTTGAAATTTAAACTTTTTTTTTTATTGAAACTTCCAATCTTTAGAAGTAAAGGTTGCCAATAGATTTGATACTGACTAAATAAGAACCGTTTCTAAGAAGGATGTGACTAGCCACTACTTGTAGTCCTTAAGCATTCAGAACTAGTTTTGACATCAGTTTCTCGAACACAAAACCTCTTTTTCAGGATCTGGGCTCATAGATTAAAAGGTGGGATGGTTTAGTCCCCGAGCACCGCAACCGGTGGGACCTTAATGTGGCGGTCTAGATCTCAGAGAAACATCTCTTTTTTGGGGTGTTTTCCCATTTGTTTCTTGGCGGGTTATTGCCACTAGTTTCCTAAGGTCAAACGACCAATATTGTAAATATCGCGTCAAGGAAGTCTCATACTATTTTGAATTAACTTTGTAGCCAATATATTCAAACAGAATCGCATTCGTTTTTTGTTTTTGTTTTTTAATTGTAAACAGCCATTATTTTGATAGTACTTGATTGTCAAAGTTAGTGCCTCAAGAAATGATGTCTAAATACTTTTCTAAACTAAATCCCATACTAAAATGAATGGCTTTAAATGAAACAAAAAAATCGCGAGAAATATAAACAAAAATACCGTTGAATCGCTGGTTATGAATATCACGAAACAAATTTGATATAATCGTTTTTATATTTATGATATTGCGAGACCAGTAAAGCTAATATGCATTGTGGTACTGGGTTTGATTCCCGGTCTTGGCCTTGGATTTTATTTAATGGATAAATGAGAAATAGTAAAGTACGTTTGCTAGTCGCCTCCGTCCACGACACCTAGTAAATGGTAGTTGGACGTTAAGCCCCGCCTGAAAAAATAGGCGATTACTTTACTTTACTTCATATTTATGATATTCTGTTTTTAGTTGGAAAGTGCCAAAGTTAGTATTTTAGATGTTGTACACTTAAGATATTATTCAGAATATCAAATGTTAATGGATTTTTCTGTGTACGCCCTTATTGTATATACACTTACTGAGGTAAGTCCATGGATGAATTGATTAATTCAATTTTTATTATCGAGTCTTTTAAACTATTAATAATCGTCATCAATCTGTTTAGATTTTCTCCTATTTTATGCCATTAAAGGATGAGGTGAATTTAAGTACGATTTGGTGCTGTTTAGTTGTATTGTTTTCTATGTATCCTTTAATGTATGTTGTCAATCAATGAATTTACATATGTAAAACTTAATTTTAAAAATATTTCTTTTTTTGTACTATTTGTAAAAAAAGAAGTTTTCCTTAACGGTCCCATATTTTATTTTTCTTTAAAGGAAAATATTGTTAAGTTTGACCGTACAGTACTTTACTGGTGAAGAATCTATTGGTGAAAGATCCACTGTTATAGTAACCTTTTTCGCCTACCTAGTTCTATCAATGGCTATACTATTAATAGATGAAAAAACTTTAGAAACAGGACTGGAAGAAGCTTATGGTAGTTTTAATGCCAGTGCGCACGTTTTTCTGGAGAAACATGGTCTTACTATAACTTCTGAGTAAGTTTTTGTTTATTATATGTTGGTTCATTTATTATTATTAGTTTTTTTTGGTACTTTTACTCTTTCGCCTTTCTGATTGTGTGGGTAGTTGAAGGGAGAAAGTTAAGTATAACCTTGAAAGTGTTGGGTATATGGCAGAGCTAGAGGAGTCACATGCTAGATTTGAACTTTACAAACTGTAACGGTTCTATTTCAAGAATTATTTTTTAAAAAAAAACATAATATTGTTAGTTTTCTGTGGTGAACAGTTATATTTTTAAAGGGAACTGTTCTATTCTCTACTTAAATCGTATAATTGTAGCTCATTTAAATTTCAGAGGCCCTGCTTCTAAATTTATTCTAAAATTCTGCATCGCTGTTTGGTGCGCACTAATTGGGGCGCTATTTACATTTCCTGGCCTGAGAATGGCTAAAATGCATTGGGATTCTTTGAAGTGAGTAAAGTTATTCACAGATCTTTGTACTGTTCATGATTTCTGATCATGAATATTTATTGTACTTTTTTTTTTTTTAATTGCAGATATTGTAACGAAAGAAAAATAATGAGTCTAATATTAAATGTCAGTTTTATTACTCCTTTTATGTTAGTTCTACTTTGGTTAAAACCTGTTACAAAACATTATTTGACCGTGAGAATTTTTAGTGGTATGGAGAAACCATTGTAGGTATTAAATTTGAAATAAATTCATTTTTTATACTGCGTAAAATTCTGAAACTTTACTTTAAATATTTTTTTTTTGTAAATTATTTACAGATTAACTGAAAGTGCTTTCGACAGTTTGAGATTAATTCTTGTAATAGTTGTTGTGATCTTCAGACTCATCTTGATGCCTTTATATCTGCAAGCTTATTTAAATATAGCAGAGATGCGTATTCAAGAACAAAAAAAGGAAGCAGGTCGAATTACAAATAAAGATCTACAAAAGAAGGTTAGAATTGTTTGTGCTTAATTATTATTATTATTAGAATCTATTAGTAAAAACAGTGAAATGGGGGAATAAAATGCATCAACCTTCAAAGTTCCAAGACACGCAATACTATTGTCTTCTTCGGGAATGTTGTCCTTTTGATCGCCAGTGACAATTACTTTTTTCTGCAACCATGTAGGAATGTTCTCATTACTCAATTAAAATCAGCTGTGTAATGCCCAACTTTACCTCACTAGTGGGGAAAAATTCCCATTAGTGTCACTTTCCTCACTAGTGAGTGAAAAAACTTTATTGTGCTTCCTTGATATAAGAAGTTTTGTTATTAAATATTTTCTGTAAAACTTTAATAAGCTTATTTAACGTAACTAAATAATTAAAAAAACGAATATTAGAAAGATAAAATAAAAATTGAAAGGAATATAGAATTAAAAATAATATTTTAATAAACAGATATTTTTAATTATAACAGTTAAAAAGGTTATAGTGTTACCTTATAGAAATTTAAAATGGATTCTAGTGATTCCTGTTTAGTTTTTTTTTTTTAGTTAATAACCCTAATGGTTGCAGAAAAAATATAATATTTAACTCGAGTGTAAAGTATTTTCCTCACACTCGGCAATTTGCACTTGCACTCGCCTCACTTCGCTCGCTCGTGCGTGCAAACCCTGTCCCGTGTGAGGAAAAGTACTACTTTCCACACTTGTTAAATAAACCCTGTGAGTTAAGCAGACTCGTACAGATATACTTCTTCGCCGATCTTGAATGTGCGCATTCTTTTTGCTGTTCTACTGTACGGGTATCAGTGTCCAGAATTGCTCTGAACTGCTCGTTTCGTAGTCTCTTTCTCAGCCCAGATACAAATTCCCGTATGGTTAACTCCGATTTTTCGACCGCTGCACCTGGCATGAATCAAGAAGTGGAAAGTGAATCCTTAAGGATGAATGTATTGTCATTCAACCTGGCCATAAGCATGTAGGTTACCAGCTTTTTTACCTGAAATCCAGGGGACACCTGGCAGCTCCATGTATACAGGATGATCGTGTCGTTTACTGTTGTCGTCCACTGATAAGAGTTTAGTTTCTTAAATTCTTTTAACTTGTAGGGCACCCATCTATTCCAATCGTTTCTATCAGATAAACAGTTCCTACAACTATATAATAATAATAAAAATCCATGATTTTTGTTACTCTCTGTTGTATGTCAGTAACTGTTAGACATAACTATTTAGGTGGCAGCTGTATTTTACTACATGTGTGTGGTCGCTCTACAGTATCTAGCGCCCATGTTCCTGTGCCTCTTCTTTTCACTTTTATATAAAACTTTAGGTAATAATCTATAAATTTGGTGATATATTAATAAATTATGACATAATCGCAATATAATAAAATAGTAACGAGATAATTCTTTTACAGGTGAATACCAGTGGACAGGTATATTGAATTTTAAGGAGAGTTTAGAAGAAGAATGCCCAATAAGTGGAAAGCGACCTACTACGGCCACTCCTCTTGGTGAAGAGGACACAGTACTCAGAACTGCCCAAGAGTTTACCTTAGCATTTGCATCACTTAAACAGGTGGGAAAGTACGGGCACCTGGAAGTAGATCACTTAATGGATCTTCCATTTTTCTGAGATTTTTTTTTTCGAATATGTCGATTTTCTCGAAACTTTCCCATCAAAAGTTGTTATTTGAATATATAATAATATAATAATTTGTTCTGTATTGTTATTTTCTACTCTGATTTCTTATTTGTTTTCTTTTATGCCACCAGGTGATGACAAAGGAAGTGGCCAGAGGCGTTTTTGGTTTTGCAACTTGGTGGAGTTGTTTTGCATGGTTTGCGTCATCATCTTTGGGACTTATTTATCAATCGTATTTCTCCCATTCTTAGTAAAACTAAGGAAGTGGTGCAATAAATATGTGAACTGTACAAAACAAAACAAAACCCCCCAAAAAATTAACTCTTCATTTTAATTATTGGCAATATCCAATATCTTCTGGTCTTGAAGAGTTGTAAATGAATTGTTCTTGAAGATGATTATGGACAGATTTAGATGAAACAAATTAAAGCAATCAAAATGTTACCATAGATTCTGTTGACAACTGATGAAAATAATGAATAACTCTTAACGAAGTAACTATGCATCATGGATTTGGGAATTTTAAGTCTATAGGAAAAGAGTAAAAAAAAAAATTCTAAGTTGGGTATTCATCATTTTCGTGCAGTTTTTGATGATCAACCCTTATACAATTGTCCTATCGGACAGCTTTAATAATTGCTGCATTCTTGAAGAATTACGTCAATCGAGTGATCAACAAATTCTAATTAATGATCTGGTTGTTTTACATTGATGAACATCAAACAAAACTTAAGCCTGAACCTGAAATTTTGGAAAATTAGGCTGTCAGAACCGCAAGGAGTATATTATGAAATCTCCAGTTAAAAAACTTAATTTACTTCACAGCAAAACATCTGATGTGATGAATACACTCCTACTACTTCTCTTACTACTTTCCTCACAAAGTACTCTTTCATACTCACAAATTGTCTTCAATCTCCGATCGCTTAAGTCACATTAGAAGGAATCCGTCTTTCCTTTTACAGAAGTATCTTAAATAGATTATTGGGAAAAGGAAATTTGCTGGGAAGAGCTCAATGCTTATATGACTTTTTCTAGCGAAATCTTTTAAAATTATCTCCATGTATCAGGGTTTCAGGATTCTATGTAGCATGTAAAGCTCCTGTTAAAAGAGGTAATAGATTTAAAATCAATTATTGAAGATCCCAAGATTCAGTATTTTCTTTTCAATGTATTATAAGGTGGTGAAGCAGTTTTCAGTAAAAATCTCATCGTATATAATTATGAATAAATTTTGCAGAAATCAAAACAAGTTTTTTTCAAAAAAAAAAAAGGAAAAACATTTTTTGAAACCTTAAATTCAGTTTTTAATACTTTACTATTCTAAACATATTTCAGTTTTAATAAATTGAAAATTTGAAAGTGAAGACAATCTAAGCTGCATTTATTTTGTTTTCAGTTATTATTTTCAGTGTTCTTAATGGTCACCGAACTTTAGAACAACTTTAGACTTACTTTTTTTTTTTGTGTGTGTGTCTATGTTTGTGTCTGTGTTCTCAGTTTTATTACGAATGTTTATTTATTTATATTATCATTTTATTATTATTATCATTATATTTATTATGGGAGTGTTTTTTAAAACAACTTTTAATGAATTTTAGTTGTTTTTTCGTTTTGTATTAGCCTGATTAGCCTGATTAGATGATTTATTTTTAATCAAAGGCTCCTTTCTTTCGAGGTTTAAAACAAAATTAAATAATTAATAGGAGTTTTAGCAGTGATTCTCCATATTGGAGAGATTACATAGTAAAAAATATTTAATTTTGAATAATTTTAATTAAAAAAATGAAACTTATTGATTGGAAGATAAGAAGTTGTTTTTATTAAAGTTTTAAATAAAAATAAAAGAAATTAAAAAAAAATAATTTATTTTATTTTTTAAATTTGTTACCCTTATCCGCATCGTTTTAAACGATTAGCATAATTTAGGCTATATAATATATAAATATATAATCCAGACCAAGGCCAATTTTGAAAGTAGTTCAAGCTGAAAGTAACTCCTTCTGTTATGTGACTTTTAACTCCATCTTATGTTATGTATCGTAATTAAAAATGCCAAATTAAACACCAGCTAGGAAAAAAAAAACAACTTATGCACAATAAAATACACGAAGTTTGAAGAAAAACGCATTGTGTTTTCAAGGAAATCTAAAAAAAAAACTGGAAAGCTCATTTGGTAAAGTGGTACTCTTTAGTTGTGGTATTTTCTTCTAATTCGCAAGTTTTAGTGCAATTTTATTCCTTTATAGTAATAAATATACAAGACTAGGCAGTGCATTATGGTACTTAATTAAGAAGTTTACCAACTTTCGATCTCCATGAAATGTTCTTAATCGAATTATCCTAAAGTTTCCCCCCCCCCTTTGTTATTGGCCTCTTGAGCTAGCAAATCAGCCACCATCTAGCCAGGATTGGGGTGGAAACATCTCACCAGTGTTCCTGTACTTCTGGAGTAATAGCAGACGCCAACCACCTAATCCTGGAATGTGCTAATAATACTAAAGGAAGAGAGAGAGCGTTTGTGGAGGACTGTGATAGCGACTGGACGTCCGTTACCTGCCAATTTCAATACTATCCTGGTAGCTGATGATGGCAGCATTTACACAGAGCTCTTTGAGTTCATTACAAACAACAAGATAACTCTGTAAATATTCAATATACTAAAGAAGCTTCGAAAGAAGAATGTAGAAAAAGTTATAGTTGAATTTGTTGAACTGAGTATAATATGTATACAAGGTTTCCAAGATAGTCGTCGGAACTCTTTTCAAGAAAATCTTAAGAAAAAAGAATATTACAAATCAATTCAGTAAAGTCCATTAGGTAAGTGTGGTGGCGAAATTTCCATCAAATTTCAAAATTTTAGCCCCACTTTAACCCTTCTTTTTAAGGCAGTACAGTAAATTCTATTTAAAACTAAACTGAGGTAAGCCTAATCACCCCTTCCACCACAAGTACTCTTATCGAAGTTTTCATGTATGAACTTGTTTATTTATTTATTAAAGAGTAGTTGACGTCATAACTGCAAATTATGCAATGAGCAAAAAAAGCATTGTTTAGTTTCGCTCCCTGACGTTTACTTTAGAAATGATGTTTATTTTGACAAACTGCTCAATAAAGAATTCATTTCCTGTACGTTTATAAATATATATTTTTGTTTTACCATTTTTATGGTAGAAAACCAAATTTTTAATTGGCAAAACGTAAATGTTTGGGTAAATGAAAGAAATAGGTTTTTTTATACAATTAGCGTACAGATCTTTGCGAAAGTCAACATCAGCAAACTCTGCTTTTTCCAAATTTCACCATATTATTTCACACCTTTACTTACTTATTAATTGGTTCAACAGTTCTTAAAGCAGGACGTGGTCCTGCTCATCAAGTTTTCCCCAATCATCTGCGGCCTTAAGGCGCCATCTTCTTACTCCAATCCGACGAAGTCCTTCCTCGAAATCATTCAGCCGTCTAAGTCGAGGGTCCAGCCCTCGAATTCTTCTGCCTCCTGGTTTTCATTTAACAGTTTCCCGGGGTACCCTTCCCGCAGGCATTCTCTCCACGTGTCCCCATCCATCTCAATCTTCCCTACTTTATATTTGGGTGGCTTTATATCTGGTTCTTCAAACAATTCTATCAGTTCTAGATTCTTTCTTATTTTTCAGTCGCCAATCACGCACTTCGGGCCAAATATCTTTCTGAATTTTTTTTTTCCCCTCCCAATCCCTGAGGATCTTCTCATTTTTGTTACTTGTTTCGCTGGCGTTTGTAACGATGGGTCTGAAAATGGTTTTATAGGCTATTATCTTAGCCTTACGGGACAAATCCTTAAACCACAAAACCTTTTAAACAGCGAACAAGCATCTGTTTCCTGCCGCTATTAACGTCTTGATTTCTGCAGCTATATCATTGTTCTTTCTAACAAATGACTCTAGATATTTAAAATCACTGCACATTGGGAGGCTGTGATTACTAACTGGATTTGTTCATCTCCACGTGATTGGGCTCTCAAGGTTCGCAGCTTCAAGGCTCGAAGCTTCTTCCAGTTCTTTAAAACCTCTGCCCTAGGGCCGCTTTAGTCTGCGCTATGATCTACATATCGTTTGCATAGGCCAAGTGTTCTGGCCTAGATCTGGTGTAAACGGTGCCGCCGGGGTTCGTTCTAATAGCTCGCACTGCTCGCTTTAGAGATTGAAGATTACACAGGATAGTGGGTCCCCTTGCCTTAGGCCTGTAACTACTTCGAAGTCCTCAGACTATGTATTATGTATTTTACAATGGTATCTCGTGTTTCGCCACGTCATACCAATTAGCCTAACTAACTTACTTGTTACACCAAGCGCCCTTGGTTCGGCTAACGCTTCTTCCCTATTCACACGTAAGCTAGTTAATAATTTACAAATAAGTAGTATAGATCCACAGTAAACTCGTAGGACTTCTCAAAGATTTGCCTGTTAGAGAATACATGGTCAACGGTTTGATCTTCCACACTGGTATTCACCAAGGAAGTTATCAGCCCATTTTACCTGAAGTTGGTTGATGGCAATGGATAGTACCTTATACATCACTGGGAGCAGGGCTCTGTAATTCTTGTAATACTTCTGATAGAGAGAATTTAAGCGATTAATTTTCTGAAAGATACCAAATAAGTACCCGAACAAAATATAAAGTTTTAAAAGTCTGAGAAGTTACGTTTTGGGGCCCGCATTCATATATAACATATAATCACTTAAATTATTTTCTAAAAGCTACTTCGGATTCAAAACTGACCATAAAATGTATTTTCGGTAAATCAAATTACAATCGAACATTAACATGCTTTGCAATGACCTCTGTACAGTTGTAAGAGAAGTTAAAAGAGATAAAAAATCACTCTTCAAAATTCTTAAGCTGTTTTGCAAAGTATATATATATATATCAATCGCGTTTTTAAAGATAAAATAGTTTCATCTCATTTTTTTAAAAATGCAAACAGGGCATGGAAAGAAAATTATCCAGGATTCTTCGAATACTGAGGTGCTTATATTCACCGGCTTTCTGAATGAACAAACCAATACCTGTTTACATAAACTATATTGCTCAGGTAGAAGAAGTGAGTTACATAACCACTCTACATGGTTGCAACTCGTTCTACCACATTTTCCATACCAGTTCTGTTTATGTGTTTACATTCCAGTTATTTTGCCATTGTATGGATAACAAATTTTTTATTTGTTTTTTAAGCGTAGAGTGTTCTAATGATAAGAGTTGCTTACAGTTCTAGTTACAGTTTTGGACCAATTTAAATGTCATTAGAATAAAAAAAAGAAAGTCTAAATTAAAATAAAATAGCTTAAGTTTTACATTTATTAAGTGAAAATCAAAGACAAAAAATGAATGGTAATTTATCATTGTGTTGGCACAACATATCTCTCTACACGACCACAAAGAGAGGAAGTATAGTCGGAAAGAAGAAAGTCGAAAGAAAGAAACTGCTAAGTAATGGTATGTTTTATTTCGCATTCTTCAGTAGCTATTTTGATGTATCGATTTTAGTAATTTTTTTTCCCTTTCTCTCAGTATGTAAACAAAAAGTACTTTGACCATGTTTCGATCTCAGGCATTCATCGGAAATATCTGTTTTGGGTTCCGTCGATTCTCGAAAAAAGAAAAAGAAAAATGGTTTTTAGAATTGGCCTGAATGTTTCTATATGAGTGAATATAAAATTTCAAAAATGAAATCATTACCGGAAACTGAAACTATATTTTTATTGCGTTTCATAAGGAAACGCGACTGTAACTTAAAAATTAAAATTCGTTTAACGGAAATACTACTTTACTATTACTGTTTACACCTTACATTTAACTCTTTACATTTTACTCCAAAATGGCTTCAAAGATTTACTTTTTAACCTTGTTTATAATATGTACATACATTGTTATATTTCTAGACCTATTCCCGGAAAAATCTATTAGACTTAATTTTCCATTTACAGGAAAATTTCATAACCACGGAAATTTTCTATTATTTTTTCGAACGATTTTCCCCCCAAACACAGTATGAATTATATACAGGGTGTTCATTTTAAGACGGCTCAAATGAATTTCATGCTTAAACGGTTGATCTGAGCAAAAAAAAAAAAAAAAATGGTAGAGGAAAAAAAAGTTGCCTCCTCAGGTACAGAGAGCAGTTGATAACCTCCTGGCTTACCCTGAGGAGGCACCTTTGAAGGCACAGTACATTGCTTCACAAGTTCAGTAAAGTGCAGTATTTGATTAATTAAGCAATAAGTTTGATTTTTTACATGAAAGATGTAAGATCACTTAAATATGTAGCAGGAGGTTTCCAATTTTTTTTGTGGTAATTAAACGCAACTCTCACAAAATTACTAAATAATTATTAAACCTTCTTGTTTGTAAAAGATGTAAAATTAATTTTTAGCCATTTTATGCTTGAGAATATCTAAAGCTCTTAACATTTGATTTTTCTTAGAAAAAATCACTCGGAAAACGACTTATTTCCCGATATTAAGAAAAGTACTAGTTTTACTGCCTTGGCAATATTTTTAATAGAAAGGGGATGAAAAAATACATAAAAATGACCAATCGCGTGCTCTTCTTTCTCATTGATAACTAGTTAAAAAATTGAAATAAGATTAATAAATAGCAGATTTTGAAATGGCCTAGCACCTTTAATTTTGAAGATATCGAATTGCGGTTTCCGTTTTCTTTCATAACTTTTTATACTCTTTAAAAGTGTTTTATGAAAATGGGGGTCAACTGCGAACCCTCACTTTTGGTCGCGCGTCAGCCGCGTATGCGGGCAGGAATCTAAAATCAAGTTACATATTCTGAAACTAGAAGTGACTGGCAACAGAATTTTTCCTCTACCATTTTTAGCTCAGATCAACCGTTTAAGCATGAAATGCATTTGAGCCGTCTTAACCCTGTATACGTGACTATTATTAGAATAATTTTCTAAGAAAATTCGTTTTGGGTTTAAAATTTGCAGTCCGGAAGAAAGGTATAAGTTAAGTCTAGAGAATTGTAGTAAAATAAGTCTTGCATGTATTTATTTGTATTATGGAGTTTTTCTCCATGTATTTTTGCAAGGGGCGGATAATTTTTTTTTCACATTTTCACAAAAGAGAAGCACCTTACTTTGTAACCATTAAAAATTTTTAGCACGTAGCTTTAAAAGTTTTCAAAATATAATTTGAATAAAAGATTTCCTATGTGGAGTGTTACTCGTGAAAAAAATTTAGAATTTAAGAAATTAAAGGAATATATACATATGACAGGTTCATCCTTTATCTCCTAGCCCAGGGATGGCGAACCTTTTTGAGACGTGGGTCAAATTTTGTTAATTTTTTTTTTTTAACTAGCTTTTGGGTCACTAATGCCCATTTGCACAAGAGTAAAGTTTAAAAATTTTAAACTGCATATTTTCAAAACAAAACATCTTTAAAATTCAGTTGGCTTAACGGGTAAAACAAGTGCTATAGAAGTCTCTTTTTACAAACATAGCTGAACAAAACCTTACAAAAGTTAGTTTTATCTGAAGAAAAATCTAAATATGGTTATTTGCTTTGGGTTGTCGATTTTTTTAACAAACAAAATATGAGTAAAATTATACAATTTTATTTGATATTTTGTAAACACTTTTGCTTTATTTCAAATACTACAAAAGCATTTGTCGTCATTTGCGTTTTAGAACTGTAATGATCAAACTAAAGGTTGTAGATAGCAATTTAAATTGCTTTTGTGTTAATGCGTGATTGAAAAAAAAAATACAGATAGAATATAAATTATCCACCACAATTAGAAAATCTAAATCAGGCTCGCGTAAACAAACCAGTGGTTGCCTAGCAATTGTGGGTCAGTGAAAAAGCTTGCGCGGGTCAGTGTGTGACCCGCGGGTCATATGTTCGCCATCACTGTCCTAGCCTGTCCACTAGGGAGTGTTCAGTAAGCTGATAAGCTTAAGAGTAGAGGTTAATTGTAGAATGCTGAACAACCTGAAATTTGCCTATGATCTAGTTTTAATCGCAACCACAGTGGAGGAGTTGAAGATTATGGTGGTCAATTTATTTGACGTAGGTGTCAAACTGGAGTTACATCCGATCGTATCTAAAACCAGAATAATGAGGAACTCTGCAAAAGAAATGCGGAGAGACAGAATACGTAGATCGAGTTTACATACCTCGGTAAGATGGTCTGATTCCGTAATCTTCCCAGATAGAGCTGAGCAGAATAATGGTCCTCGCCAGGAGCAAGTTCTAGTAAACAAAAAAACCTAGTTTTTGAAGTCAGCATATTACCTTTCAAGACTTTGGGCAATCAAATATGGTCTCTTACAACAGCCGAAGATGCCAAGATTAATATACATGGCAGAGAACGTTTAAGCGAAGCATGTTGGGCATTAAAATAACAGACAGGATCAGCTTTTGAAAAGATAAGGGTTTCCCAGAATGCAGTGTTGTTCATGAAAAAGTTGAAGTAGAAATGCGCAGGCCGTTTGGTAAGAAGTATTGATGGTAGATGGTCATTTACCAAGTAGATCTCTATTCAATAGGAATGGAGGTAGGCAATACAAGAGATAGACGGATGAACTAAACAGCTGTAGGAGGAAAGCCAGAGACGAAGGTTACAGAGAGAGAAATGTGGAGATATCAAAGCAACTCCTACTGCCCTGAGCGATTGGTCACCGTGGTTAGAAATGTTCTACCAGGTCAAGGAAGGCTACAAAAAATAAGTTTATTGAAGTCGTCTTAAAGATCAGATCTAGCTAATATTTATTTACTCAATAAGGAACAATTAATTTATTGTTTTTATGGAAGTTTATATTATTTTCCTCTATTATTTTGTTTTCTTATAACTATAAAATATGTATATTGTGAACTAATGAAAAAAATGAATAAAGTATTAATAATATAGCTCGAAGAAAATCGGTTTTTCAGAAAGAAAACTTTGTAGAATAAGATTTAGAAATTTCTCATGGAAAATGCCACAGATTTTCAATTTTAATTTAGAACACTCGCTGAATTTTAATAAATAAACATTTATTAGAGAAAACAATGTGAGAATTTACTTTTCACCCTCTGTAATTTGTGATTATTTTTTGTTTTCAGTGAGTGGCATGGTCAAATCTGGTACAATAAGTGCAATTTTAGGTCCTAGGTAAGTTTTTAATCATCATCAGTATTGATTTTTAAATCTGTTTTTTGTTTTATCTAAAATTTCTCTTTGTATTAGCGGAGCTGGCAAAACTACACTTTTAGCAGCCGTCAGTCAAAGAAGTTGTGGTATAGCTTTAATTTAAAAATCTGGAAATATATTCATATATTTAACAGGAACAAGATATAATTCTTTCCCTTTCGTTTAGGATTCATCAAAGGAGAAATTCATTTAAATGGACATCCTGTTGATAAAGAATTAATGGTAAAAATGTGCGGTTTTGTACCACAACATGATTTAGCGTTGCAATATCTCACTGTAAAAGAACATCTTTATTTTATGGTAAGTAAAACGCTTAGTTTTGAACACTTTTTTGTTGTTGTCTTTTTTAAATGTTTCTTTATTGTATTGCCGCAGGCTCGTCTCAAAATGGACCGGAGAGTTTCCGCTAATCAACAAACACGGATAATTAATTCAATTTTACAAGATCTAGGATTGTATTATTGTACTTTAACACAATTGTGCAATCTATCGGGTGGTGAAAGAAAACGGGTCTCACTAGCTGTACAGGTAAAGTATTCAAAAGTAAAATAAATGTATATTAATGAAAATAAATAAATAAAAATTCCACGAAATTAAGTGAAGTAGGTATACTTTGCATTTCATAGATCGATTCCCTCCAGCCTCGCTCAAGGCAGTCACTGTCTAGAAATCTCCATGACCTTTTAGCTGTATCGCATCTACAACACTTGATAACAAAACTTCTCTTACGCACACAAATCACAATATCGTCCTTTTTATTCACTCTTACTCATTCTTCTACATATGTTTCAATTTTGAGTAGCGAGTCGTCCTTCGCCAATTGAACTTTACAGCTCTCATCTACTTACAGCTTAGCTTGCCACTTATTAAGGGTTTAAGTCACTCTACCTTTAGTAGCGGCCTTTCCACAACGGACGTGTATAACTGTTTTTTTTCCTCAATCGAAATACCCATAACAAAAATACCCTAGAAAGGGCACGGAACTCTAAATCCTTATACGAAGAGCCATCCTTGAAAAATAGAGCCTAAATTGCTCTATTTGCTCTCTTCGGTTTTCTTAAGCACCCACGATTATCCTTGAACTTGGTGCACTAATTCTATGTATGTAGCTCTGTAACTTTTATTGGTCTACCCGAAGTAAACCATAATATCTTAGACTGCAATAAATTTAAAGAAAGGCAGAGAACATCCTTGAAACGCTATTACTGCCTCAAAATGCCCACTACTTGCCAACTTATTGACGATACTAGCCCAACAAACCTATCAAATATACTTAAACATATACAACTTCATAAAATCAATTATATTTAAACTATAGACACACCATCTTCTCCATAAATCCGATACAAAATATGCAGTTCCAACAATAAACGCAAATTAAAAATAATAATAAAACAATAACAGTAAGCCACTATAAACTGTTACCCCATTGCTACCCCATACTTTTAATATTTAACTCTTTACTTTAAAGTAACATAACCTTCGGCTGTTTCCTAAGAACATAAGGCCAATAAAAAAAAAAATTAATTGGTAAATTTTTTGTTAAAAATACGATTTAAAGAGTTGGTTGGATTCCTTATAAAGTTATTTTTTTTGTAATGCACAGTCATGACTCTTTTCTTCTGTTTGGGGGGGGGGGTTAATTGTTTTGCTTAAAAAAATAAATTCGTCAAGGGGAGATTGATCACTTTTTTGAAAAATTGCTTCTAGTCTATTCTGTAAACTCCCGCATTACTTATACATAAATTTTTAACTTTGATCATTTTTTTTTCGAAATTCGTTCGAAAAATTCGTTTTAGAGCAATTCGTGGAACCTGTATGGTAAAATTTCGGAGTAATGTACGGTTACAAATTGTAAAGTGTTGATTAAAATTGAATACGGTTAAAATGTCCGTAGTTTGGATAAAGTTTGTGAGTTAGTATCTTGAGAGTGAGAGAATGTCCATTCATTCATTGGAGGTTATTGAGTACAAGTATTTTACATGCCGAGTTTTTTTCCCGAGTCATATTTTATTACAGCGTCCAGTCATTCACATTGAGCAACAGGATATAATAAACATTTTTGGTTTTGTTTTTCTTTCCCAGTTACTAACAGATCCTCCAATACTGATCTGCGATGAACCAACAACAGGTTTAGACAGTTACACAGCCAACAATGTAATCGGACTGTTGCGGCAGTTAAGCAGTCGTGGTAAGGCTGTACTCTGTTCTGTTCATCAACCAGCTTCTGGTATTTTTGAAATGTTCGACACCGTATCATTGTTGGTTTCTGGAGGTCGTTTAGCTTATTTTGGTGAAGTAAACGGTGCCAAAAAATATTTTGCTGAGTAAGTAATTTTGTTGTGTTGCAAAAAAAAAAAAAAAGAAAAGTAATAAATATCATATTTATTTACTATCTGACTGTAAAGTAATAAAATCTTGTTCTAGATTAGACCTAGTATGTCCGGCGGCGTACAATACAGCGGAATTCGTTGTAAAACAACTAAATACTACGCCAGATTTACTGACCGATAACTTTAAAAATTCATTCACTTACTTAGAATTAGTACATGAAATTGAAACGGTTAAAAAATCACTGCGCAACTATCAGCTGGTCTATGGAGTAAGTTTATTATTTATTTTTATCCATATATTTATATATATATACGAGGGTCGTTTGAAAAGTCCGTGAAAAAATAAAAACTACTTAATTTTTTGGGGTAAACCTTTTTTATTTTTCAACATAGTCTTCTTTTAGGCTTATACACTTCGTCCAACGCTGCTCTAGTTTGTTGATCCCTTCCGAAAAATAGCATTTGTCCAAGTCTGAAAAATAGCCATTCGTTTCTGCAATCACCTCCTCGTTTGAATAAAATCTTTTTCCCGCCAGCCATTTCTTCATATTGGGGAACAAATAGTAGTCCGAGGGAGCCAAGTCTGGAGAATAGGGGGGATGTGAAACGAGTTGGAACCCTATTTCCATTAATTTGCTGAGGTGTGAGCTGGTGCGTTGTCGTGATGGGAAAGGACTTTTTTGTGGGCCAATCGTGGGCGTTTTTCTAGCAGCTCGGTTTTCAAACGGTCCAATAACGATGAATAATATGCACCTGTAATAGTTTTACCCTTTTCCAGATAGTCGATGAGGATTATTCCTTGCGAATCCCAAAAGACAGTCGCCATAATCTTTCCGGCCGAAGGAACGGTCTTCGCCTTTTTTGGCGCAGATTCCCCCTTGGTAACCCATTGTTTAGATTGTTCTTTGGTCTCAGGAGTGTAGTGATGTATCCATGTTTCATCCACAGTGACGAAACGACGCTTAAAGTCCTGCGGATTCTTCTGGAACAGCTGCAAACCGTCCTTGCAACACTTCACACGATTTCGTTTTTGGCCAAGCGTGAGCAATCGCGGCACCCATCTTGCGGATAGCTTTGTCATGTCCAAATGTTGATGCAAAATATTATGTACCCGTTCATTCGAGATGCCCACAGCACTAGCAATCTCACGCACCTTCACTCTTCTGTCATCCATCACCATATCATGGATTTTATCAATGATTTCTGGAGTAGTAACCTCAACAGGGCGTCCAGAACGTTCAGCGACACTTGTGCCCATAAGGCCACTCCGAAAATTTTGAAACCACTTATAAACTGTTCTAATCGAAGGTGCAGAGTCACCATAATGTTTATCAAGCTTCTCTTTAGTCTCCTGAGGCGTTTTGCCTTTCATAAAGTAGTGGTTAATCAACACACGAAATTCTTTTTCGTCCATTTTTTGAAAATCACTCGACTTCCTCGATTCAAACGAATGCCAAACACAAAGAAATAGACCTATCTGGCTGAAACTTGGTGTGTGTTCTTCCAAGAGATGCTACTAACTAAACACAACCTCGATACGCGCCAGTAGTGCTATCTCTCTGACTTTGCACGGACTTTTCAAACGACCCTCGTATATATATTTGCAATGAAGATAAGTACTCATGAATTTTATCAATGCAATTTTAGCCTTAAGTAAAGGGGTCCTTAATACACTATTGTGTATTGACGTGAATACGTCTTTAAATTTGCTAACATATGGAGGCAGTCTAAAAAACCTAATGATAACAAAATCGGGGGATACAGTTTGGCATTATAGTTTCGAATCTATCGTCTAGATCCAAAATTAAATTAGACCACTGGATAGCTAAAGGATCAAAGAATTCATTACGATAAGCAAGGACTGTGACGCATCGCGCGCGGTGGAGAGGGAAGTGCCGCCATTTTGAGATCATTTTGCTGCGTATCGAGATTTGCAATTAGTATAACTTTTGACTCGGAGAAGCTACGATGTTCGTTTAAGTTTTAATCGTTAACTGTCATCACAATCTATCGATTGTATATAAAACATTAGCGTAAAATAGTGACAGTGAATATAATAAGGTGTTAGAATACAAAAATATTATCAAAAATATATAATGTCGGCCTATACGCGTCGAAAAGCCAAAACCAAATACAGAGATCGTACACGGTTGGAAAGGGCTTCTCAAGAACAATCGAATGGTAATAATAAAACACCATTTGATCGAGTCAAGCTGTGCCGGGAACGTAAAAGAATGAATGCGGCCGAGCGGATCAACGACGGTGTCAGTACATCAGCAGCTGGGGCGGTTGAAATTATGCAAGAGGATGATGAAATCGCTTCTACATCGACAACGGGAATGTATAGGCATAGATTGTGTTCGATCGTCGATTTGTTTCCTTGATTTCATCCTAAACACATAAATAAAAATATTTTATATAAAAAATATAACCCGTTACGTAGACGTATTCACGTACAATACACGGCCGTGTCCATGATACAGCCACACGATAATTTTTTATTTTTTTTTCGTTTTAAAGACACAACTGCCGCCTTTCAGTGTCAATGATTTGATTGTTAGATAAAAGTTCCTAATTTCCCATAGGAAAAGGAGGACTAGCAACTTCTTCAGGGATCTGGGCGTTTCAGTGTGAATCTAATAATTTCAATCTACTTTTTTTTTTAAAAAAAATGTATTTAAGGCGCGTTAACATTTGAGGTTATACATACATAGGTGCCTCATTAAAGACAATCCTGTCCACTACCGGAGAAATGAGCTGTAAGAAGCTCCTAGGAAGAGAAAAATCTGAGGGCCAGCAGCTGGATTAGAACCCGGAATTCCCGCATGGGGATCAAGTATGCGCACCACTGAGTGTATAATCTCTATCCAAACTTTTTATTTAAACGTTATTGTGGGTTCTGATTTTCATGTATATGAAATTTTTTAAATTATTTCAAGTCTTTTTGAAGAATATTTTTAAATCAATTAATATTTCTAGATGGATGAACAATTTTTGAAGTTTTACTCTGTGTAAGTAAACGTTTTTTTTATAAAAACAAAAAAAGTTTCAGATACTAAATTATAATCTTTTATTTTTCTAACATTTTCGTAATAATAAAAAAATTTGTGTCCATTTCAGGCAAACCCCTTCTCAGAAGATGCAGTTAAAATTATTAATCTGGAGGTCGGCGATGGATTTATTGAGAAATTCCAGGAATATCCTGCTTAGATTTATAATGTATTTAGTAAGTTTTTAGATTTATTTAATGTTGATAATATAAAATATTTAATCGGCAAACTGTGCCAGGTAGCTTTGGATTTTCACGGAGAAGACTTCGGTTGCCAATGTCCATGGACAACGTTAGCTTGCCTTTAAAAAGTACTGTAATTAATCCAAAATGTTAGATAGCAAAGTTTCTTTGCCACTTTATCTCAATGAGCATAAATGAGCTCAGTGTGCCCCAAATTTGCTCAGATAAATATTGTGCTCCACAATTTGATAAAACCCTTAATCGTAAAACTTACGTAATATTCCGTCTTTGATTTGCAAGTGATTGCTCAGTGTACTATGACCAGTTTATTTAAAAACTTTTTTCTATCTTCGGTGATTTCCTGTGATAACACTTAACAGAAATCTGCACGATCTCTGACAGTCAGATGAAAAACTGCTGTCAAATTTTACTTACAAGAGTTTTTATCAGGAATAACCTTTGAGTTTTCCAGAAAATGGGTCTCTCTTAGCGCGTATCTGTGTGTAGGTCTCAAGCTAGATATCCTACCCGAATGACTCCTTAGGGGAAGATGCTTCAGTCAATTTCTGTTCATGTTTACTAACTACCCAGTACCCGGGGCTCTCGAATGGCGCTAGCAGTAAGAGATAACTCTTGAAAAAGTAAATGCTACCTCCATTTCTTTGCAAATACTTTTAATTTATTAACACTGCCGCCATAGTTCGTAGTTCGTTGGAGTTGTAAATAATTTAAACCATTGTCTATTCTTCACTTATTTCAGCTGACCGGCCTATTAATTTCATCACCATACATTGGTACCCAACTAAATCAAGAAGGCGTACAGAATATCCAAGGTTTAAACTATTCTGTGATCACAGAGACTGTTTTCTCACAATCTGCCGCCGTTTTGCATACATTTCCCGCTGAAATACCAATATTAATGCGGGAAATTGGAAACGGAGTGTACAGACCTGCACCTTATTATATTTCAAAAGTTATGATGCTGGTAAGATTAAGAGTTTATTTTGTTTTTACAATTTTTTTGTTTTAAATAAATAACAGGAAGTTATTTTTACTTCGTTCACAGATCCCAAGGGCCATTATAGAAACTTTAATATTCTGTTTAGTAATTCATTTTCTGGTTGACATTAAGCAGGAATCGCAAAGTTTTTTTACATTCGCTGTGCCAGTTTTAATCAGTGCTGTTACTTCTTCAGCTTATGGTAGTTTTTTTTGATAACCAGTTTTTTTTCGATTTACCTTAAGATGGTTAATATGATTATTTTAAATTTTGTTTTATATAAAACCAGGTTGTTGTGTTTCTGCGATGTTTGAAAACATTCGTACAGCCTCTCTATTCTCTGTACCAGTTGACTTAATATCCTACACTTTTTGTGGAATATTTATACAGCTCAGGTATTATCACTTTTTTGTTTTCTAGTAATTAATGTAATAATAATCGGTAAAATAATAATTGATTAAATTATCTTGAAGTAAAGCATTAATGATGGCTTGAACATATATTTAGAATACCGCAAAGAAGCGGTTAAAGTGTGCACAAGTCATAATTAAATTAAATAAAAAGTGTCGTGACTAAAATTACAGAGAAGAACCAATTATGGTATCCTCCAGTAATAATACCGTACTTAATATTAAGTCACATTCTACTACCCTAGGTTTTGAAACTGCTCGCCAGATTCTGTACAAGTGTTCCAGGTAGATCGGTGGAGAGTTGGCTATTAACGGATAACCACTTTCTGGAGCTCATCTTTTTCTCCTCCAATTCCCACTTCTTACAGATTTTTAAAAGAAAAACTCCCTCAAGAGGGTTCTAGGCCGCCACAACACCTGACAATCATCTCGGCTTCCCAAGGAAACCCCAAATAGATCGGATGGTTATCATTAGAGGATAACCACAGCCTTTACAATTTTTGGCTATCACCCCCAAAAGTGCGCCCGATGTTCTGAGATTGGCTTCCACAAATCAAGAGAAACAGACGGTGGAAAGTAACTAACTGGTAGTCAGGAATAACTACTCTTTAGTACTAGACATCCTTCCTTCAAAAGCTGCACTTATTTGCTAAAAAAAATAGTTATAAAAAGTTAATAAAAGTAATATTTTCTTTTGTCTTAAAATACTTTTTTCTGCAACCATGTAGGGAAGTTCTCATTACTCAATTAAAATCAGCTGTGTAATGCCCAACTTCCCACACTAGTGGGGGGAAATTCCCATTAGTGTCACTTTCCGCACAAGTGAGTGGAAAAACTTTATTGTGCTTCCTTGATATAAGAAGTTTTGTTATTAACATAAATATTTTCTGTAAAACTCTAATAAGCTTATTTAAATTTATTTTTTTTTAAATAATTAAAAAACGAATATTAAAAAATGAAATAAAAATTGAAAGGAATATAGAAATAAAAATAATACTTTAATAAATAATTAGATATTTTTAATTATAACAGTTAAAAAGGTTATAGTGTTACCTTATAGAAATTTAAAATGGATTCTAGTGATGCCTGTTTAGAAAACACTCCTCCATCAATAAAAGAAACAGCAGAAAATGTAATAAGTAATGTAAATACGTAAGTAATGTAAATAATTGTAATATAACAATAAATGTTTATAATAAATAAATTACTTTTTGTAGACTGTAAAAATGAAATTTTTAATTTTATTAGTTAATAAATGGTTGCAGAAAAAATATAATATTTAACTCTAGTGTAAAGTATTTTCCTCACACTCGGCAATTTGCACTTGCACTCGCATCGCTTCGCTCGCTCGTGCGTGCAAACCCTGCCTCGCGTGAGGAAAAGTACTACTTTCCACACTTGTTAAATAAATAACTATTGGTAGGATGGGTCTTGGATTTGGTTAGGCCACTGACTAAAGTGTTTTTTTTTTATTGTTATAGTTCATTGCCGGTTTATTTATCCTGGATCAAATACACATCGAGATTCTACTATGGAGTAGAAGCGTTGTCAATATTACAATGGAAACATATTCACAATATTCGTAAGTAATTCTTTTTTTCGTTCAGAATCTTATTAATAATCAGTGCCTTTATTTATTTAATTTTGTTTTTTTCAGCTTGTTCATCGAATCCAGATCTTCCATGTATCAGCTCTGGTGCAGAAGTGCTGGAGAATTATGGATATAATCCAGATAATCTTCTATGGGACTTATACTGCTTGTTTTTAATGTTTTTTGTTTTACATATAATCGGATATTATTTCTTTTTGAGACGTTGTCGGGCTAAAAATATCTATTAGGCTCTGGATTCAATCCTTCTAATCATGTTGAAGAGGAGGTCGATTGTTTGACTTGTGGCACTCACATGAAAAAAAAAAACTTTTCTGTTTTAAACTAGTGTGGCATAAACTGATTTGGCTTGGTAAGTCTCTGAGAACAATCTATACATGCTAAATGGTGAGCAAAGAACTCAAAAATCGGCCTAAGACTGAAAGTACTCACTTTAACTCGCTTTCTTGCCTAAGCTTTCTTGAAGTATCCTGTTACTGCGGATCTGATCAACAGAAAAGGTTTTTTTTTGGGGGGGGGGATGGAATCTGCAGACTTATTTCTATTTATTTTATATAGAAAAATTGACTATAATTTTACCATATGTATTCCGACTGAAAGCAATTTTATGTATTTTTTTTTAATTATTAGAAATAAATAGTTTTTATTTAGTAATTAAATATTTGTATGTACAGAATAATTGTACTTCCGTTGAACCCAGAAGTAATTCATTTTTATTAGACAACTAATACTCATAAACGTTATAGGTTAGAACCGGAAAATATAGAATCGGCACTTTTTAAGAGAGCTTAAATTATCTTCCTTCCTCAGAAATCTTAACTTAAATGCTATCTTCTGAGAAAATGTTTAAAATAAGAGTAATAGAGAGCATTTAATGAACATTTTTTGAGCCGTTTATGATAAAATATTAATACAACATTGGCCATATTAAATAAACTGTTTATCTGTAACAGTTATTGCTCGGCTTTATTTTATTACGATTCTCAAGGTTCTAAGTGATTATTTTCTTCAAATTTCGAATTCATTACTACTGTAAAGTGAATCCTAAACTGATACTACATCAATTATTAATTATAGAATTTTTTGTTTACGCAACGTTAGTAAAGTAAAAAAGAAATAATTTTAATTTGTGCCTTATCTATATTTCTGTACTCTAATCCAGCTTCAGTAGCTGGTTAATATTATAAAAATCTTTTATCTAGTCTTTTTTTTCAGTGGTATTTATAACCTCCTATGGAATTACTTTGTTTTGGAAGATTTGTAGTGAGTTATTTGCTGTCATATTGGGAAGATTTGTAGTGTGTTATTTGCTGTCATATTGGGAAGATTTGTAGTGTGTTATTTGCTGTCATATTGGGAAGATTTGTAGAGTGTTATTTGCTGTCATATTGGGAAGATTTGTAGAGTGTTATTTGCTGTCATATTGGGAAGATTTGTAGTGAGTTATTTGCTGTCATATTGGGAAGATTTGTAGTGAGTTATTTGCTGTCATATTGGGAAGATTTGTAGTGAGTTATTTGCTGTCATATTGGGAAGATTTGTAGTGTGTTATTTGCTGTCATATTGGGAAGATTTGTAGTGTGTTATTTGCTGTCATATTGGAAGATTTGTAGAGTGTTATTTGCTGTCATATTGGGAAGATTTGTAGTGTGTTATTTGCTGTCATATTGGAAGATTTGTAGTGTGTTATTTTCTGTCATACTGGGAAGATTTGTAGTGTGTTATTTGCTGTCATATTGGAAGATTTGTAGTGTGTTATTTGCTGTCATATTGGAAGATTTGTAGAGTGTTATTTGCTGTCATATTGGAAGATTTGTAGTGTGTTATTTGCTGTCATATTGGGAAGATTTGTAGTGTGTTATTTGCTGTCATACTGGCCCCTATTAAGACTGGATAGATCTTTGCCAGTTCAAAGTATTGATGTGTCTACCAGCCATTATGGTTTCAGTCTGTCGGTTAATTAAAAGGTAGAGGCCGTCTATTAGACAGGCACGTCTTCATTTTCATGTTAAGTGGGGAATCCATGTTTTCGAGTCCAGCTGTACATCCATCCAGGTATTTTAGGTTTACGCCTGCCACGGCATTATTATCAACTTTTAATGTTCTAGCAACGTTGCTTAAAGATTTTTGTTTAAGCTTTCTAAACGTTCAGTCATAACCTCCATTTAAGAAAAGTTATCAATTGAAAATCAGTAAAAGTGTAATTTCTAAAAATAATTTGGTCTTCATATGTTACGGAACAGTTTCCAATATAGGAATGTCGACTTAAAGGTTGTGAAGATATAACACTATGTAATATATGTTAAATAAAATAAATAACTTCTCAAGAACTGTGTAACGATGGACAGAAGCTATTTTTGGTAAATAATATAAATAGACTTGATTATTCGCATTATTGCACAGCTGGGGACCTATCAGCAATGTGCCTTGCGCGTTGTCCATTCAAAATAAAACGATAAATTCAACCTAATTGCGACGGCGCACAAGTAAGCGGCTCAGTGTTTTTTTTTTTTTTTTTACCGAGATGGAGGGGATTATTAATTTAATTGAAATAGTTCGTTTTTATTAATTTAGTTCATTTTGTTTCATTAAAAATGTCCAGGGATTGAAACACTGATTGATTTTAAAATTTTGGTGCAAGCTGCTTGAGGGAGGTTATTTACCTTCAGGTAATATTTTTGTATCTTGAAAGATTTTTTTTTTTTTACTATTTATGAATTGCATTCAGGTATTCATTTAATTCATACTTTTAGTTGTCTGTTTTTAATTTTACTAGTTTAATTATAGAGAATTTTTTTTGTGTACATATTTCTAACATTATCTCTTATTGTTAATGAGAAATTTTGGAGAGTGCTCATCACTGAAATTATTAAATTTTTGTTCCTTGTGTACGAAAAAAAGTATGAAAAACTTACATAACTTTTTCTTACTCCAATTTTCAAGTTTGCAAAGAAATATTCTGTGCATTTGCTGTTAAACTTGGCCTTCCAAAATACATTTAATTCACAGTAACAGTTCAGGCAGCGTATCCTACGGGAATAAGTTCTAATTCCCTCTTGTCTTAAGTATCCACCCTCAAATAATTTTTGTTCAAATGAAAAAAAAAAAGTTTCAATTAATAAGGTACCTTTCAGGTAACTTTGGTGTCCTCAGTTTATACATTTCATCTTCACTGTTTTTCAAGAACCTTTTTTGAAAATTTAGAATTTTATTGAATCAATTATTTCATGATGGAATCATACATGCTACTGGAATGACGTTTTAGAGGAAAGCGAATGTATGTTACATAAATCTTACAATGGCGTCGTAAGAAAAACCAGCAGATAAGGAATTGAAAATTGTAACATATGATAAACATTTTTTAGCTTGTAATATCTTCTGAAATTAGATACATATATTTAAAAGAAGTTTAGAGTTTATTGAATGTGATTGTATAAATGCTTGGGAAAAATTAAAACATCCATTATATCCCAATGATTCAAAAATTTATTCAAAACCGTATTACTTCCGTTTAGCAGTTTTTGTTTATCGCCGAGCAAGCAGTTATGGCAAAGTTATCATTAAATGAATAAATTATTTTCCTTTGATTTTCTCGTATCAAATTATCGTTGTGATATTCCGCAGCGCCATAATGTTGTGGTGGTCATATCAGCCGTCCCAAGAGGGTGGCATGATGCGATAATGGGTGACAATGAAGCATTATTTGAAAAAAATTCTACTTACTGCTTGAGCAATTCGTGAAGTTGAGAGGTCTAATGTTTTATCGATTAAGATCGATTTAAACTGAATTGGTTTTAAAATTTCAAAAAAGTTTTTTTTTGTAACCTAAGCGGTCAATGGCTACTTCAGCCATGCGACGTCTGGCAGCCCAATGTATTTTTTTTTTTTTTTTTTTTGAGTGGGTCCGTGAGTGTCCCTGACATTCTGTAGTTGGGGGGCATGTGAACAGGTGCAGACCGCTCATAACATCTCCACCACAAAGCAAACAGGTACCGCTGACCTTAATGCCAATTCGGTGGAGATGCTTTTGAAAGTAATCGCGCCCCATCAATAACCTGAAACAAGCCACAGTTGCTGGTCCTAGGCAGATCGGTGGGGAGTCTTCCTTTTTATATTTCCAAGCAACTCCCACTGTGGAAACTTGTGCTTTTTCCCTTTGTTCTTCGGCCATCTTCGATCAAAGTCGGTGCCGGATCTCTCTCTCTCTCTCTCTCTTAGCTGTTCTAAGCGACAGCGGGGCCTGGATATTATCTTGATTTGCCCCCTCTTTTGCCAATCGGTCAGCTTCCTCGTTGCCCTGGAGCCCTGGAGCCCAACATGACTCGGGATCCACAGAAGTACAACTTGCTTCCCTTGCAAAAGTAACCTATCTCTGAGGGAGGCGCTACGGTAGCCGAGAGGTAAAGTTAATATGTATTGTGGTACTGGGTTCAATTCCCGGTCTTAGGCCTTAATTTTATTTAATGTGTTAATATGAGGAATTTATAGTAAAGTATGTTAGGCGGTTATAGGCTAGACCCGCAAAGCTAAGATGTATTGCGGTACTAGTCTAGGCCTTGCATTTTATTTAATGTGTTAATATGAGGAATTTATAGTAAAATATGTTAGGCGGTTATAGGCTAGACCCGCAAAGCTAAGATGTATTGCGGTACTAGTCTAGGTCTTGCATTTTATTTAATGTGTAAATATGAGGAATTTATAGTAAAATATGTTTGCTAGTCGCCTCCGTCACGTCACCTAATTTAGCTCTACAACCTCTTCCAACACTATGGAGGTAAGAGCAGGTCGAATTGAATACTTTGCCTCTAAAGAACCTTCTTAGTATCTAAGGCGCAATGTATTATGCTTTGAAATACAAACTGGTATGTCTTCTTCATGAAAGTGAATCAGCTGTCAGGGGCACCAGTAGTGAGAGTGTGTGAGTGGAAGAACAATGGTGATATGAATCGCTGAGTAAGCATTTATGTATCTGAGGCCACGATCGTGAAAGCTGCTCCTACTCAGATGTTTTCTGCTTGCCAACTTCATAGCTGGAGATAACTGGTGAGTAGTTTCAGATCAGAATACTAAGTTCGATAGCGGGAAATATTGAGTAACAATTAGTTCTGGAAGAAGTGGTCGTCTCAGCTTTAGAATTAGGTTGTAGAATCAGGCGTACATTTTAGGGACAGTTTGGGATTGTAGAGTGAGTAGTTCAGGATGATGGATGTTATGATTCTTCAATCGTTGCATATTTGACCTTATTTGGAGAATGGCACTATTTGAGCCTAATGTACGCCTAATTACTTATTTCTATCTTAATTTTGACAATTGGTTGGGTTTAAAATAAACAGGGAAGTTCCTAAGAAGTATTACTATTATAGATTTTCTATAATTACTATGGTTGAGGTTAAGAAATTTGGAAATGAAATTTTTGATCGTTATAATTGTATGACAGAATTATATCTGAATAAATTGAGTGATTATTGTGTTACGAAGGAGCCAGATGAGTGAGTGTTGGATTACTAGCTAGCAGTAGTAGCGGTCAGGTAGGTGAGTCACGCTTCTACCCAGAGCATTATTTTGAAAACCGGTATGAGTTTAAAGATTTAAAGAAATTTACTTTTATTTACTCTAAAAAAAATTTACGACTTTTAAAGTTAGATGAGAATGTTACCATTCGAGTTATTTAAATATCTTCTGCTCCCTGCACGCTTGGCCGTATCATCCATTTCAAATTGATCTAGTTTATATCAGTTGAATACATTGTTGCAATTAAATTGTTTCTCTCAATTGGAATTTTATTTCCTGTATTTCAATTGTGTCCATTGTCGGCTCTGAAGGCTTAAACGCGTTTATTACACTCAGAAATAAATTACCAATGAAAAACATCTCAGTAGCATCAAACATCAAAATAGATAGATCGAAGAACAACTTTTGACCTTGAGGGCGGCCGATAAGGCATTTAGCCGCCGGGAGAAAGCTTCCTAAATGAGGGACTTGACAAAGCAAAAACCTTATAAGAACATGGTCAGGGAAGGTGAGAACGCTACCTGTCAAAGAATTCTTCCCAAAAGTTCTGTAAGTTGCCCCGAGCAGAATATACAGAGGGTGCCGTTCCACTAAGCGCTCACAACGATCAAAATGTACCTTCAGCTGTTCCACTGTGGTCGTGGCGAAAACGTCACTAATGACGTCATTATTTTCGCTCATGTGAAGCTCACAACGCCCCACCTTAAGAGCGTGGCTCGAAGTGGGCGTTCAGAAATTTGGCGCAATAGTCTAATAAAATTAAAAATTACTTATCCCTTTACATCCCCTAAATCACTGAATAACGAAGCTTTTCACTATTGCGATTTTGTAAAATTGCATTCCACTTTTCATCGGAACTAGATGAAGAACTTTCTAAAGCATTATTACGTTGCATTAATAAATATCCAATTGTTGCCACAAATGACATTTTAATTTTATTTAAACTCCACTAAAATGCAATATAAAAAATTGAATTATATATATATATAGTATTTTTAATATAAGTCAACTTTACCAATAATTAATAAAGTTCATTATAACTGCTTATAAACGGGATTAAAATTAAAAAACAACCTCTTCAAGCTTCTGACTTATTTTCGAGGTCGCCATTTGTAATGTTTACATGAACGGTTAAAACGCCCCCATAGTCCATTCCTCTTGGGTTTTCGATTGTAACACTATCAAGCAAGTGGAACGGGCAAAACCGCGGTCGTGAGCGTGATCGTTTTGAGCGTTAAGTGGAAAGCACCCAGAATGTGATGATAAACTTAACGAGACCACAGCTACCTACATCACAACCCACCCCGGTTGTAATTTTGAAAATTTCAAAAAAACATGGTTTAAAATGTTGTTAAGCCAAACATTTCGTGGAATCTTTAAAAACAAATAAAAAATGAATCATGCAAACAACTTATATAAGAAGGATTTTTAATCTTTTAAAACAGATATAATAAATCCATAAAAGAAAAAGTAGGACCAATTTATTAATTACATAAAGATAACAAACATTGCTATTTTATATCGATTGTAAAAACTACTATTCCCGCGCAATATGCTACAGTTGCCATACAAAATTTATTGATTTTGAAATAAAGTCTCTCTTACTCTTGGTAAGAGGAGGTATTACAGTCATGAGCAAAATTATCGAGAGTGAGTTTTTTATTTGATTTGTGGTTCCGCTAAAATTATTAGCAATAGAACCGTACAATTTACTGTTGCAGCACTTAGATGCAAGCTTAACTTCGCCATTCCTTTGGAAACCAGTTTAACTAAAGTATCCTGATATTCATTTAATAAGTCCATATTATTACGTAACTATTGTATTCATCGTACTCCCAAAAACTGCTTAAATGTTAATATATGTATTTATTTTATGCGGGTGTACAGGTTATAATTTAGTATTAGAAACAAGTTTTAAAAAATTCAGAGCCGTTTTATTGAAAAAAGTTGGAAAATTAATATGGTAATGTCGCACTTTTGGTTAAAAGATTTGGACGTGCACAGATAAACTTTCCTTGAACGTTTTAGTCTGTTCGTTGTCAACCAAAACTATTGGATCTGTTCTTATTGGGGCTAGAAAAAGTGCTATACGAACCCCTGAGTGCAACTTAGAAAAAAGTCTTACGTAATCAGTGCTGTTTGCAGGTCAACTTAGTACACCTTCTCATTTTACCGGTCCCCCTCCATTATTCGTTTCATAAACTCAAAACAAATCGTCAGTAGGGTAGAAGAACTTAAATTTGAATCATCCATCTAAAAAACCATCATGGTAAGTTGACTTAAATTTTCAATAAACTTATTTTAAAGGTAATGAAATCGACATAAAAGCCTCTCAGGAGTGTATAACAAAACATAAAAACTTATCCTACGGGTTGACTTAGTTAAGCTCTTATTAGAATTGTCTTCAAATATAAACGCGATCTCTGTCACTTATATTTAGTAAAGCAAAGTTGATTGTCTGCTGATATTACCACTATGAAAAATTCCTTAACTGAAAGTGACTCTCGTTTGTACTAAAAAAGTTTTTTACGACTTTGTCATCCACAGAGAGGAATGTTTATAATTATTGTTATAGATTTCAAATTTGTATAAAATTCATCCAACTTGATGAATTACATCGCTGAATAGATTGATTGTTTTTTAATTTTTATTGCAATATTCTTGAAGTTGGCTTTTACGATTTTCTGTTACGTAATCTAGATGTTTAACTTTGATCTAAATATTTCTCGGAAAATTCCTCTTTAGCACAGTTCTGATTTCGCATTTTGAATAAAATTCATTCAACCGGAAAAATTGCACCGCTGAATAGATTTTTGTTTAACCCTTTTTTGCAATATTCTTTAAATTGGCTTTTACGATTTTCTGTAAACATTGAGTACATGTTACGTAATCTAGATGTTTAACATTGATTTGAATATTTCAACGAAAATCCCTTTTTAGCACAGTTCTGATTTCACATTTTGAATAAAGTTCATCCAACCAGAAGAATTTCAACTCTCAATAGATTGATTGCTTTTCAAATTTTTTTTTTTTGCAATATTCTTGAAATTGGCTTTTACGATTCTCTGTGAACATCGTGTACATGTTACGTATGCAGTCATTCTTATTACTTAAAAAATCATAATACTTTTTTTAATAAAGGGTAGTCATACGCGGGATTCGAACTGGGGAACTCCCACTTACAAAGCCACGCTCTTGACCGCTAGACCAACACCCGCCCATCCCTGGCAAGATATTCTTACCGTAATCTTAGGTCAAGAAGTCTTGCATACTGGGTGCATTAAAATGATTATGATGATTGCTTTTATTTGATGATGAAACAAATTTATCCTGATTCACCCATAACTATTACACTACACTACGTACATGTTTGTTCTTTGCGTTACAAATAACATTTTTTGCAGACATAGGACCTCCCAAAACTGGTGTATTTCTGGTGGAAAATTAATATTGAAAACCGATTACGAGCAGTGTTGCCTCTAATTTTTTTGTGACCTGTGTGCGCACATTTTAAATTGTGTGCAGTTTTTTCCAAAATAAACAAATTTTGTGCGGCAATTTAAAAAAGTGCAAAAAAGACAATACAATAATAGTATTAATATTCAGCCAAATTTTGTTCCTACTTATAGGCATTGACTCGATCTCACAGCATACCACACATTTCAACGGAACACAATGAAAAAACTTCCCTAAAATCAAGTCAAAGCATTAGTTCGTGGAGACAGAATTTAGCTGATTACTGTGGCTCCCCTTTTCCATTCAAATGGAAAATAAGAATATTTAAATACAATGTAAAAATGTTGTCTGCTTCTAATTTTTTCAATTAAAACATTTGTCAAAACAAACAGACAAGAACAATTCATAATTACTTATTATTGAACAATTTTAGAATTAAGGATTACATTTTTTTTAATGGCATTTATTTTATAACTTCTCTCTCCTCTCTTTTGGTTTTTACCATTCTGCATAAATTTACTGAAATTTACAAAATTTTTGTGCGCGCGAATATTTTTTATGTGCGCTTTGTTTAAAATTTATGTGCGCGCGCACACGCGCACAGCTTAGAGGGAACACTGATTACGAGTAGATAAAATTGTAACTTTAATCTTAAATAACTCGACAAATATTAGGGATATCGAAACGGGATCAACGTCATTTTTCATAGTTTTTTATTTAATTTTCATATTCATTGTCAAAACTAGTGGTCCTTATGGAACCCCGATCAGGTTTTTGCCCGTAACTCCGCCAAAAATAAAGATAAAGCATCGGGGGTGAAAAATTTGAAAACTAGGCCCAAAAAAACATATAGTTTACTTCGTGGGTTTTTTCGAAATTCCGCTTTCCTAAGAAGTTATTAGCGATTGGTGCGTTTTAAATGGATCACCCTGTATTTATTATAGTAAAAAGAAAAGGGACTTTCAGCGACCTTGCTTTAAGAATTATCGCATAATTGGTAGTCAGAGGATTAGCCGAGTGGTTATCGTATACTGGATTCCAGCGCGGAGATCACGGTTTCTAATCCAGCTGGAATCCTGTCTTTTCATAGGAGCTTCTTACAGCTCACTGTACGGTGTTGGACAGTGTTGTCGTGCGAGAGAAGACTGTCCGGTAATGAATAGTTTTGTCTGTACCACTGTCTGGAGGCAGCCACTACACTAAAAAAGACTTCGCGTTCCTTTAACTCAGATAATTCCCTTAAAAAAAAAAACTGGTAGGACTGCTTTTAACGCTCCAAGGCACTGCAAAGGGAAGCCCACCTCCCTCTACCAGGCTTGCATTCTTATGGTTTGTTTTATTATTTCAAATTAAAGTTGTAGACTTTCATCAGTTTTGTGTATATAAAATTTGAATGAACATCTATTGAGCCATTTTTGAGAAAAATAAAAATTGAAAAATCTGCAAAGTAGAATTTCGATCAAGGAATATTATTCGTTAAGTTTGAAACCTCTCCCATTAGCTAGAAAACCTTCTAGTAAACATTACGCAACAGAAAAACCAGCTTATAAATATAGTTTTGATAATGGACCATCTTAATCTTCAGACCAGGATTCTAGAGACTGGTTCACAAGTGCGCCGTGTCACACTTTAGACTAAAAATATTTATTTCCCAAATAAAGCAGCTTAAACCAGGGTAATTACACATTTTTTTCTATTCCAATTACTTTATTTATTTTCTAAGAGAAAATTTACTTTTTTTCGGCAATTCTCTGTTTTAGCTCACTAAAACTTTTTTAACTTTTTTGCGACTTCTCTTAGTAGTGTAAAAATGTTTACTTAGATTCACAGTCCTAAGTACTTACAGTCATAAAATGGTACTTTTTAGAGATAATCGTGATGATCACAAAACTAGAGCGCTTTTCTTCAGAAAAATAAAAGATAAAGACAGTTCTTTAACTTATTTAATCCAAAGTTAATAATTTTGAATAATAACAAAGTACTTTTCAGTGCGATGGTGTTATAGTAAACAGTTTTATAAATTTATTTTTAGTTTTTCTTAGATATAATAGCATGTTCGATTTTTGGGACAGTGGGATCAAATGAATCCCCAAATTTTCTTAGGTTTTGAAAAATTTCAGTTATCTTTATTTGCTTTATGAATGTCTAAAAAGCTTTTTTTAAAAAAATGTTTAATTTCCAATTTCAAAATTTAATGATTTCTTGTGGCTCCCACCCAACTAGATTGGTGATTAGTTGTTCCATTTTGGGTAATCATCTGTTACATCCAATCGTAGATAGCGATGAATAAAATTTAACAAATATGTCAGCTCTTATAGTAAACAAAAAAAAAAATGTATACTTTACCGTGTAAAGGGGTGGTTATTGGTGTAGTGGTCACGAACGTGGTTTTGTAAGAGGGAGATCCCCAGTTCGAATTGCGTGTGTAGCTATTTTTTATTTGTTACAAAAAAAAATTAAATAGTAAAGTAGCCCCCGTCCATGGCACCTGGTAGTTGGACGTTAAGCCTCGCCTGAAAAAGTAGAGGATTACTTTACCGTGTATCACTGTTGCATTTTTGGTAAACTACAATTCACAATACCACAGATTAATTTTTGATTTAAATCAAACCATAAATTTTGAAATACTAAAACAATAGAATAATGTAATAATAACTTGTATTAAATTTAAAGAAATCAGTTTTTAAAAGGAAATCACAGAAAATTAAATTATTAAAACTTGGAAATGCAAACTTTCGGTCAAGTTGAATACTTGAAACTCAGAATCTAGCGATTCGTTTAGTTTTGAACATTATTATATAAACGATAGAACCACACATTTAACCAAAATGGCACATTAGAGGGATGAAAAACTACTGGGAAATGAATTTTCTAGGGAAAATGATTTAAACATAAGTTTAGATTGTAAAAAAAAAATAGCATTCAGTTGGGCAAATATCATGAAAATCTTAGCTTCCTTTTTCGAGAAGAAAACTGAAACAGCTGATCCCTAAAGATGGAGTGAAATCTAAATCAAACAGCTGATCCCTAAAAAAAAATCTAATTTCAAATATTTCCACGAAGAATAGAGAATTTATATTATACTGGGTACGCAACAGTAATGTTAATGTTTTTGCTTTTTTGTTTTCAGAGTGTTCGAATTTTGTCCAGATTGGCTTCAAGCACTTTCAGTAGATATTTATCTACAGCACTTAATGTAAGTTGGATTCACCTGTTTTCAGTAGAATTTTTTTTTTTTTTTAATTTGTTTTATTTCCAAAAATTGAAATACTACTTGTGATAGTTTCAGCCTACTAATCTATTTTTTTTGGTTCTGCAAAGTATTGAAGTTCACTTTTAAAGAATGAGTTCGTCTTTGTATTTTATCGTGTATCAGAGAGTATGATTGAATGCTAAACCCAAATTGATGTGTACATAACCTATCTCATCGGTTCTGAGAGTGGGCAGTTAGTTTCGTGCGCGTCCACTTCTCCTTAGGCTGGAAACATAGTGGAGCGGCGAGCAAAGCGGCGATGATAGCGAAGAGCGAAGCGGCGAAATCAAACACAAGTAAACATATGGGACCGCGCATAGTGGCGAGCAAAGCGAAGATAGAGCAACTCTATCTACTTCTAGTTTTTGTTTTTGCCGCTTTGCTCTTCGCTATCATCGCCGCTTTGCCCGCCGCTCCACTATGTTTCCAGCCTTAAGGAGCATGTAGCATTCCTTTGTAGGCGCATTTTTACAGATTATTGTGCACCCTCCCAAACTTTTAATCTTCACGATTATTGACTTTATACAATTATTTTTCGGCACACAAGTGTAAAGTATATAATTCAGAATTGATAAGCGAATGTTCACGAACAAAGGCGATGATTGGGCCCGTCCAGCCTTAAGCGCAGTTCTCCACTATAGTCAGATAAACTGTGCCGCCTTCAAAATATCGAGCGTTAATTTTTATCTTTAGCAAATTTTTCTATTATTTTACTACAGAAAAGTAGTTTTATTTACACTGGTCATACGTATCATTTACTGTTCTGACAAAGAACACAAAAAAGTAATGTACTAGCGTTGGATAAACTCTACCTTACTTGTTTACAAATTATTTAAAATCTAATTTTCCAGATGGAAGTGAAAATTGAAGACACAGGTTTTCATAAAATTCAAGAGGTACCGGAAAACCCTTTTACATTGTTCAAAAAATGGAACCATGAACAACTTACGGAGGGTTTGAGTTCAAAAACGCTTTGCTTTTCCACGGCTACAAAGTAATTACATTATATTATGTTATTTTTTTTTTGTTTATAAACTGACACAATTCATTTAATAGGTGATTCTTTAAATTGTCCACAGAAATGGAAAAGTAAGCGCCAGGAATGTTGTACTTAGGCGACTTGATAAAGATGGCTTTGTCATCATGACGGATAACAGGAGTAAGAAGGTTGCAGAACTGGTAAGACTAATTTAAGTACTACTTTGGAAATTACAAAATAGTTTTTTTTAAATAGCGTGTTTGGTTGAACGAAAAATATAAGATGACTCAAACATGTTTTTAATAATAAAACAGGAAAAGGACTTTTTTTTTATTGTCTACATTGCAAATAGTAAAAAATAATAACTGGCAAATAATGTTAAGTATTATTGAAAAGATTTGAAACTTGAGACCTGGTTTGCGAAAGAAAAAAAACTTGAAATCATCTTTCATCAGAATAAAGTCCCGATTCAAAAACAAAAATTTATGATATTGGAAAATTGAGGGATTTGAGGTTCCAATTGTTGGATTATCATTAGATTTGATACCTTCTTACTTCATCTAAAGAAATTCGTGGATGAAAGACTGTTCTAAGTGAAATGAAAGAGGTGAAGCTGCTGTAGAACGGTATTTAGCACATCTTCCAAAATTGCACTTCAAGACTGCAATGTGTTGTTCTGCAATAAAGAAACTATTGCATTTTGAAACTAAATTCATGGGTTTTTCACTGCGCCTAGCTGGGAACAATATTTTTTTTGGAAAGTTTCTGGGGAATATGAATGATGGTTGTAGTGTACAATGGTTCTCAAAGTATGACGAAGTTAAAAGACGACTAGATATAAATCTTAGGCTGAAAATTGCTGAACTATTTCTTCATAATTAAACTATATTATTTGCTAATTACCATAATTTTAAAATCTTATTAATTTTCTCCTCCTTGGCAGGAAGAGAACCCATCCGTGGCAATGACATTCCTCTGGGTATACGGAAATAATGATGGTACTGTTCTTTCGAGGCAGGTTAGTCAAATTTTTATTTTCTAAAAGAGGGATTTCTATTTTTCCATTCAATATTGACACAATTTTTCATTTCTCTTTATTAGTGTAAGATTGTATTTTTCACGTATTATATTTTAGGTACGAGCTGAAGGCTTAATCAATGAATTGCCAATAACAGATTGGAAAGATATTTACGATCAAGAGCCGTTGTTTTGTAAAATCAGAGCATACGTTTGCCATCAAGGGCAGAAAGTGGTGTGGGATGATTTGAAGGAACATCATGATAAACTCTTTAAAGAATTCTCCACTGGAAATCATAAACTGGAGAGACCTGATCATGTGTAAGTGTCCTGTTATGATTGGTTAGTTTTAGTTTTGATAATTGAGAGTTGCATATTATTTTACAATAAACGTGCTTCTTGGACTTAAGTCTATATTTGATTAAAGTGGCCGGCAAATGGGTTGAGAACAAAGAACTTCCTCCCAAAACAGCGTTACTCTAACAGTTGACAAGCATAAAGATCACTGGAGGGACTGCCTTCTACAACTTTTCGAAGTTAAAGATTCTTACCAGGAAGAAAATTCTTTCTAGGAGTGATCTCACTGCCTAAAAAATAAATAAGGGTTCATCTAGCGCCGTTACGCGTAAGTCGCCCATTCCAGAACAAGAAGGTGGTTCTGCGTCATACCTTGATGGTTGCAAAGAGATTAATTCAGCGAGTCCATTATCCTTATATGGTGAAGATGGTCTTACAGAAAGTCTTGCCTTATGGCTAGCCATCTCTACCTTTCGGGGCTAATTCTGCGGCAGTAACTGATTCCATGTCTTCTTCTCTGCTGCACAAAGCACGGAACACAAGGTTTTTTTATCCATTTCTAGCAGGAAGCTTCAGAACTACAACTGTGGGGATAGAAGGGATTGACCTAATCTTGCTCCTTTTCTTGCCCACAGAATACGCCTTCTTATTTTCCTGTATGCCTACCGCAAAGATTAATGCCTCACTGATAATCCAGTGACTCCTCTATTAATTAGGTGGTTTTTCCATTTTGTTGCCAACAATGCTGCCAACTCAGAAACAGCAAATAAAACTAGCCTTTGAAACTACAACCTGGAGTTCAACGAAAATCACTATCCTCTTGGCTGACACAAATTTTCCCCAAATATAACTTTAAGAGACAAACTTCTGAATTTGGTGCATCAAGATCTTGGGTGAAGTGATCTATTTAAATTTACCCGATACCTGAAGTGCACTTTATGATAAGGTCGTTAATCAGTTCTTTATATGTATCCAAAGACGAACATCCGGATTCATTAAGTATAGGAATGTAGAAATCATTGTGTTCACAACAGATCAATTCAAAACAATAGTATTTTGCATTTTAGGCGAGCGTACAAAATGGAGCCAACAATGATGGAATTCTATGAAACACTTGGGCAAAGAATTGCTGATAGAGTTTTGTACTTGAAGGAGAACAACGTATGGGAAGTTTCCAGAATTGCCGCATAATTTCCATTTTTATACTTGAAGTAAAATTTATATATTATATAGTTATATTTTTTTTATATTTGTAATAATTAAAAACAAAAAAATTTATTCGTATATTTGGTTTTAATCAAGTAATTGTGCCACGACTTTCTAGAATTCTACTTCCAGGATGAAGCTGTTCCAGAAAGTCTTCAAGCTCAATTTCTAGAAAATAAATGCTCGAAAGAACTTTTCTCCTGGTATAATATTATCACATTTCATCTTTTTTACTGCAGTCATCAGTTTTATGAAAGCTAAGCTTTCTGACTTGCAAGAAATAAGTTCAAATCTGTTCTTACGATAGTAAATGAAATTTCCAAACAAGCTTTGCGAATTTGCACATTTTTTGCTGCTAAAAACTAAAAAAATATGTTTCCAAAGCATCATTACTTCCTCTTTTTATGAGAATTTTTCATAATATATTCTGATCAGCTTTACTGATCTTACGAATGCTTCAAGGACGCGATTAACACACCGGTTAATCTGGTATTTCCTGCTCCTCTTCCATTGACCTGACCTTTATCTCCTTCATCCTCTTCATGCTCAGGTGCACGCAAAAATTAAAAAAAAAAAAAATATTCAGATTCCTTTTCTTTTTCTTAGCTTGTCGGTTTTCCTTTTTCCTGAGCTTGTAGCGAATTCAAATAAAATAAATAGTTCCGCAAAAAAAAAAAAAGAAAAGGAAATGGAAGCTTTAAGGGGGCGGAGAAATCGCTAAAACCTAACCCACCTCAGTGACAGCTGTTCCGGAAAAAAGTTTTTCTTCAAATTTGGAATTTAACCTTTACAATTGAATTCTTCGTAATATTTTACAGACGATAAAATGTTTCAAAGAAAAGTTTTCGTTCTAAAATGTATTCAATGAGCTCTCGATGATAAACGAAAAATTGTACGGCTATTTCCGTCAAAAATGAAGTGGCGGCAACGCTACAGGCTGTCATAACCAGACATCAACCTTCTTAGTTACTGTTACAGTTTTCTTGCTTGAGCGCCGAAAATGCAGTAGTTGATTACTTGTGTTTTTTTACTAAGTTTATGTATTCTTTGTGTTTTTTTTTTTAAATAAATAAACAATTTTGGGTTGATCTTTACAATAGCCCACGGAGGTGTGGCCTATTTATTTTTGGTGCATGCGCAGTACAGCACAGTTACCGTTGACTTTTTAAACTACTTCCCGCCAATGTTCAATATATTCTTTTTAAATTTCTCAACTTCCCGCTAATGTGCTATATATAATTTTTTTGAATTTCTTGCCTATTTATTTTTAGTGAGCATGCGCAGTACACTCACACTTAGTAACTGCTTCCATTCCAACGTATTATCAGTTCCCGCCAGTGTCCAGTGTGTAACTTTAGGTGCGTTTTTTTTTAAAGTTCATAAAACATGAACGTTTAAAATCTACAGTTTTTCTTTTATTTAAAGCATGAATGTAGTCTGAGTGAAGATGGAGAGATGAAAGTTTCAAAATTTTGAATGAGTGTTGGTTTCATTAGTAATAGATATGTAGGTCTGAAGTGTGTTAAGTATGAAAAGGAGACATTCTTCCATGGGCGATCAAATGAGAGCATTATTTAAGGGAGTAAATAAATTGTACTAACAGAAGGATAGGGATTGCATTGAATAAGGTAGGCTTCTTTTGTTTTGTTCTTCATGTGTCTGAATTACAAATTAGAGTTGTGTGTGGATTAGTTGGGTAGTGAGGGGGTGTGGGGGGCGAAGCCCCCCATAAAAATAAAAAATAGATCAGGGGGCGTGGGGGCAAAGCCCCCACATAAAGGGGGGTGTGGGGGGCACAGCCCCCCACGAATTTTTTTTTTAAATAAAATTTTCAATCTTGAATTAATAATTCGAAGTGATTCTGATTCGCGTTACCATATAACCCGCCAGATTTAAATGTAAATATAAAATAAAGAAATATTTTTATATTTACATTTGAATTTGGCGGGTTATATGGTAACAGCGAATCAGAATCACTTCGATATTAGGCCACACCTCCGTGGGCTATTGTAAAGATTTACCCAATTTTGATGGGGGTTCTCTGGTTAACTCCTAATAATTGTGCTTTACCTTCTTAATCAAAATATTGAGTGGTAGCTCCAACTGGATAAATACCACCAAACTGGTGACCCCGACGACGTGATCTCATTAAACCAAAAAGTTTTTGACGGAAAAATTCAGAGAGAAATCCATTTTCATTAAAAGTAATATTTCCAGTTGAGATTCTGCCCAAAATTTTGCTGTCAGCTGATACAAATCTAATCTGGCACTTAATCAAATCTATCTAATTTGAACTTAATGCGATTTTCTGTTTTGAGTTATGCTGAAAACAAAACAAAATATCTGCACAATTCCAATATTTTCTCAACCTAAAGAGTAAGTAAAAGTAAAGAGCTATCAAATTAAAAAAAAAGAAAAACACAAACTGAAATCAATTAAACATTTATTTGTAACGAGTTCTAATAAAAATGTTTTCATCTCTTCCAATGTCTTGCTTTAAGGCAATCCAATTCCATTATTTATAACAATTTTTTTTAAACTTTCTTCATCACCGCCTTAGATGTGGCTTCAAAAGTTAACCGACACAGTTTTCTTTAAGTATTTTATATACATAGGTTAGGTTTAAAAGACGTAAACTACCTAGATTCTCATAACTTTTTCAAGACTTGAACTGATTTCATTCATCACTGGCACATAAACCGAATATAATTAAAAGGTACTGAAATATATAGATTATATCCACAAACAATGTTATGGCCCCCATTAGATACTCATCCTCTTCGAGTTCGTATTTACCGCCAAGTATTCTTTGAGTATCAAATAGCATCCACTGTAGGAAATGAAAAAAAGAAAGTTTATTTGATTGAACATAAAGTTTCAACACTTTTAAGAATATTAAAAGAAGTTGCTACTCACAAACGATATAAGCAGTACACCCAAACCTGCAAGACCAACTTGAAGAATTGGCATGCGTAAAACAATGATCAGTATGGTTACCACAATACTAATTACAAGAAACACTATACTAAGAATACAAAGTAGTGTGCCACATTTTGTAAAGTCTACCTAAAACAAAATAAATAACCAAGTCAAGCAAATGATTTTGGTGCAATTAAAATAGAGAAAGAGATGGTTAATTATTTCTTTTAATTTTAAAGATGTGCATGAATATATAGGTTTCGTGACTGTAAATTGTTAACTTAGGATTCAAGATTGGCGAGGAATCGGTCCAAATAAAAAACAAACTCGTCTTCTTGCCAACGTTTCGGCAAATATATTGTCTTCTTCAGAGCGTGGCTATGCGGGTTGGTTGAGTTACAGAAACTAAATCCTAAATTATTCTTTTATGATTTAGGGTGCGACAACAACTAAGGTTATTGGCGGCCTCCGGACAGTGTTCTCTTGTTACAGACAACACCACTGTCCATCACCGGACAGCTGGATCCGAACTCGGAATTTACGCGTGAGAAACCATTACGCTAACCGCATAGTCAATCCCTTCTCTCTGTGCATTATTGTTCTGATAACAAGAGCTGCCATATAGCTACAATGAAACAAATGTTGTGATCGCAACAGAAACCATTCTAAAAGGGTTTATCCCACTTGTGATAAAAGTAGTTCTGAATTGTATCCGTCTATACAAGTGGAATGTATGTATATCTCTTCTTTCTGTATAGATTATAATATAAAGCGGCGCAGGGTTGGTCGTTCGGCTATTAAACAGGTTTATGCCGAAACAAAGGCATTTTACGAATCATATAAATTTAGTGGGAACTAGTTTTTGTGACTTTTCCTAGAGGTCAACATACTGCCTCCCAAGTTAACCTCTACATTCCTTTCTGCATTTTTTCGGCCTCTTTCTTGGTTGCAATATCTTTTTTTTTTTTAATTTTAATATTATCCTGTAGTTGTAAGTGGGCCTGAAGACAGAAACCTCTCGTACAACCATTGCTCAAGGACGTCATTGTCCGGATTAATGGCCATTGGTCTGCATTGGAAGCGCCGTACGAAGGGTCATTCCCAGTAGTTGAGCAGTCGGACAAAACAATCATCGTGTAAAGAAATCGAAAATTGACCATTAGTTTGTAAGGTTCTTCAGAGAAAAGTTAATTACAATGAAGCAATGAAATTTAAGTTTTTATGTTTGGTGGATTGATTTTCAACGTGAAAAAAAAGTAATCGCCTATTTTTTCAGGCGGGGCTTAACGTCCAACTACCATTTACTAGGTGTCGCGGACGGAGGAGGCGAATAGCAAATGTACTTTACCATTTCTCATTTAACCATTAAATAAAATCCAAGGCCAAGACCAGGAATCGAACCCAGTACCACAATGCATATTAGCTTTGCAGGTCTCGCCTCTTAACCCGCTCGGCTACTGTGACTCCTCAACGTGAAAGGCTGGCTCAAATTTATACTATCTTTAAAATTTCTATTTATTAGGACAACTTGAAATAGAAGTTCACAGCTCATTATTTAAACATCAAATTAGAATTCAGAGTTAACCATTAAATGTGTAATTGGTTACAAAGTCAATTAGTTAAAACAGTGAATTAAAATAATTCAGAATTTAATGAAAAAATAAGATATACAAATTGAGAGTTCGCGCACGGATGGTTTTCTTGAGACTTGCACTGTTACGGAATCTTTCTGTTTTCTGTTCAGAAATCTTGGGCCTTCGAAAGGCATGAACAAAACCTTTTTTAAAAAACTAAAAACGTTGCTCCATAAATTAACAGCTGGCCAGTAACCCGAGATAAAACTAGAGATTTGGTTAACCTGCTTGTTCACAGAATGTAAAAAAGATGGCAAGCCTTCGGCGATATGTAAAGGACAAAGTACCTAACATGTGAACGTATTAACTGTGGGAAGTCTATAGACTCTTGGAGCAGTATCTGAGTCTCCACCATTTCGAGTGATTGGCAACCAATATAGTACCAGTGTGTCAAGGTTCAAGCGAGAATATGGCAGGAAATACACATTAAAAAATTACTTTTTTTAAAGGGAGATTATTAATAATGTACTTACTGGTATAAACCTGGCGATAATGGTGATCAAAATAGTGATTGATGCGGTTGTGATAAAAGCGAATGATATAACCTTCAGTGAATACAAACTTGCAAATACTGACGTTGATGCGGCTAAAAGAACTACCTGAAAAAATGAGTTGGATTATTAAACAAAAATTAATAAATCTATAAAAATAACTTTAGAGGAAAGGAATTCTTTAGAGGCAAGCTACATCATGGAGGTCACGAGGTCAAATCCAGGCCAGGGTGGATGTTCTCATTCTAGCTGCCACTAAAGCAAACTGTCTGTTGATGGACGACACACAGAAAATATTCTTGACACCACTTCGGGCTTGGGAGACATCAAAACACCTGTTTTCTGTTGGAAACAAAATATCATCATCTGTTGTGAACACTCGAATTTCTCTTGGGCAGTTTAAAATTTCTTAAAACTTGCACTTTGTACTAAAAAGACGATTGAATTCAAAATTATACATGTTCACTTTTAATTAAAGGAATAAGTTTTTTTGAAAAACTAAGAAAATATAATCAGTAAAGTGGTGCATCCGATAAGGCCGATTGTCTCGAAACTTTGCTTTCATACAGGTGACAAGTCCATACGTTATCCTGTAGTGGCACTTTAGAGAGGAGTCCAATCACCCTCTTCACCAAGCAATGCCCTTAATTGAAATTTTCCAGGAAAATGATTCAAATTAAAGTTGTTGAACTACTCACGCGCTATCGAAACAAAACCTTAAAGAGCTTCATTCGAGAAACTCTCCAATAATCGATTCAGCAAAATTGGAATTTCTAGGAGGGTGACTTTTTAAACAAAAGCTTATCATTCAACAAATTTGAAATTTCTAGGATTTTTTTTCTTCATTGTATTGATTTGTAGTACGGTAAGGGAATGTAAAAAGTACACTATTTTTCAAACTTGAAAAAGACGTGCTAACCTGTTAAAAACGCTGGTAATAAAAATGTTTTATTGAAAGTAAACTTTTAATTTGGCCTTAATGCTGTAAATTATGTTAATAAATGAGATTTATTTATTATATAAATGAGAAAATTTCTCTTACCATTATTGTGAACAATATCCAATTTGTCGGTGAGTTCCTCCGTAAAGATTTCACACAAGCAAATGCAATATAAATTATCATAAAGCCTATCCTGGAACAAATATTTTGTAACAATATAAACAATTATTTGAACAAAGAACATATAAAAAAAAAAGAACTGAAAAATGAAGCAACTTATAAAAAATCTTAGAACTTGCAAATTTCTGCTTCATAACTAATAATCTTCGCGTTGATCACGCGTGTCATTAGCAACGGTGAAAAGTCACGGCTGAATGTAGATTTAGTGTTATAAAATCTTAAGAAAAATAAAATTACAATCTTGATAGTTCCACTGTTATAATTACTTTAATGGAGGTAATGTTACTGTTTACCAATATATGAACCATGATTTATTTTTACTCGGGTGGATAACTAAGAGAGTTGTTTTTATGTTTAGAAAACTATTGTATAATCAATTCTTTTTCAAAATGAGACGTGTAAATTTTTAAATTGTATCTCACGATCCACCGATTAACTAAATTTAGTTGCTTCAAAGAAGAGCTCACCTACAAATCACGAGAGATTAATTACTTAAACTTCTGTACTCATTTCGGTACCATTCTTCTGGGCTTCGAGTAATGAGGGTGTGGAAGGCATCTAGCACTGTCGTTTTAGAAATGGACTACTTGGGTAAAGTATTTCAACGTTAAGGTACCACATTATCTTTAGTAACGAGTTCCTTCAATTGTTTCTGAGTTACGATAAATACAAACAAAGAGAGAGAAAGAGAGGAGACCAATTTGTAAAAACTAAATTTTCGGACTCAAGGGAAACCACTTCTTAGAGGAAGAGGAAGTACAAAAGAAAAACCCAAATTTTGAACATACCGCATTATTACTATCCAAAATTTTCAGATCAACAGTATGCCTAAATACAAAAAAAAAAATGGCTACTAAGAAAATGATTACCTACTGGAAGACTGGAAAGAAAATAAACAACAATATCCAGGAGATGATTCCACTTCTCGTTACCACTAGTTTGACATTATTTTGTAAAATTTGGATAGGAAACAAGAACATTTTAGACGATTGAACTCTCAAATGTATTATAAGACGAAGCGTTCAGTAAATGGCGGCGGAAACTAACCACACTACTCTTTGAAAAATTGAACTCAATTTGTTGAAGTCCTGTACAGCGTAAACAATACTGCTATACTACTGTTTATGGTTGATCCAACTGTACAAATATGGAATTACTATTCTATTAAAATAAGGTAAATATAAAATTAATTTTCAAATTTTGATATTTCTTAGTGATGAGAACAAGGGATTTTGTCATGAACGCTTTTGACATTAACTTCTTACCCTGAAAGCAAATTATTATAATTCTGTTTTTTCTTTTCTTTTTTTTGTATGTAAATAAAGTATATCAACAAATAAAAGACAAATTTTACTGCCTCCTAAGACGGGCAAACCGAAGTATTGCGAACTTGTCCGAGTTTAGAAATCGTGAGAACTTCTGTAAAAAAAATAAAGTAAAGTAAATGTAATGCCTTTTTTAAGGCAGGCTTTACGTCCAACTAGCAAATTAGATATTCTGGAATTTACAATTAAATTCTCATAATAACCATTAAATAAAAGCCTAGACCGAGAATCGAACCCAGTACCACAATACATCTTAGCTTTACAGGAATGCTAATTAATCGCTCAGTTATCTTGGCGCCTAACTGAACTTCAGTAAAATTAAATGCTAGTGCGAAATTTGTCAATTAAATTTATTAGAATTTAGCAAGTGAAATGGTATGATGTTTACACCAGAATTTATAGCAATAAATAATAAAAGTAGAGAACAAAAATTAATTACTTACATAAACACGATATATAACCACCAATAGTCATTTAAAAATTCCCTGCTTTCTTCACTGAAATATTTTGTCATTTGTATTAATTTACACGATCAATTATTCCTATTTCATTTTATTTTTTCAAATTTATGGCACTTCAAGTTCACCCTACTTTTTTTCTTTTTTATTGGCTTAACTTAATTCAAATTCGAATTGAACTTACTAGTATGATGTCAAAAAGACTACTAGTGCGCAAAAACTAATGGCAACACTGAGTATAAGATAAACTCTAGAAATAAAATTACGTCGGTCATCATTGTCAGCAAAGATACCATACTCTGCATCGTAATTTTGGTTCCATTGAGGTGATTGTTCTTTACCTACAAATAAAATTTGTGTAAAAATAAGGTAAAACTTTTTGTTTATATTTTCCATTTCGCGCCCAGCTGGCGATGGAATATGGATAACAGTAAAAAATGACCCCAAAAAACAGATTATTCACATGTTCACGTTGATATTTTTTTTTCCATATGCTCTTGGCCATTACTTGAGAATATCAGCAAGAAAGGGGAAGAGAAAACGGACGACAGGTTGAGATTCACAAAACCTTTCTGAACCAGACATCACTAAAGAAGTTTTTGACATGAATGATATCGGCAGTTTCAGGGTTCAGCTGATATCTTAGTCAGCCATTGACAATGATCTTCAGAATCATCAAGGGAAAGAAAGCAAAGATAATAGGTAAGAACTGCCCCCTGAGAAAAAGTATCTCTGCAGCCTGTGCAAAGATTAGACGGACACCTTCTGGAGCTTGGCTTGTCAATCCAGTATAGCATATTGCTAAACACAGATCAAGATGAATATTGTGTTAACAAAATTGTCATATTGACTGTGAAATAACGATCTCTATAAAGAGATAAACTGATATAATGAGCAGTGATTTCAGACTTTAGCGAAAGAAGTACGCTTACGTTGTAGACCAGTGATGGCGAACATATGACATGCGTGTCAGTGCTGACACGTGAGCTCATTTTTGGTGACACGCATCTTCAAAGATAAAAAAATTCATAATTCAAATATTTGTCTCTCATAACGGCCAGAGTTGGTTATTAATAATAATATCAATGAAATGTGTAAAACAAGTCTCTAAATGTAAATCATTGGTTTCATAATTTTGGTTTTTGTATTTTAAATGGCATTAAACAAATAATTAAACTTTAAAAAAATTATAAATATTTTTATTTTTATTTTTTAGTCTTTACTTTTGTGATGTGTGACACGCCACGAAAATTATGTTTCGATTTTTCAAAAATTTTGACACACCGAGCTCAAAAGGTTTGCCATCACTGTTGTTGACAATCCTTTAAATGTAGTTTGGATTTTAGCAAATTTTCCCAATACCAACTTACGCCCTAGGTATAATAATTTTTTTCTGCAACCATGTAGGAATGTTCTCATTACTCAATTAAAATCAGCTGTGTAATGCCCAACTTCCCTCACTAGTGGGGAAAAATTCCCATTAGTGTCACTTTCCTCACTAGTGAGTGGAAAAACTTTATTGTGCTGCTTCCTTGATATAAGTTTTGTTATTAACATAAATATTTTCTGTAAAACTTTAATAAGCTTATTTAAATTTATTTTATCTAAATAATTAAAAACGAATATTAAAAAAATAAAATAAAAATTGAAAGGAATATAGAAATGAAAATAATATTTTAATAAATAATTAGATATTTTTAATTATAACAGTTAAAAAGGTTATAGTGTTACCTTATAGAAATTTAAAATGGATTCTAGTGATTCCTGTTTAGTTTTTTTAAAGTTAATAACCCTTAAGGTTGCAGAAAAAATATAATGTTTAACTCGAGCGTAAAGTATTTTCCTCATACTCGGCAATTTGCACTTGCACTCGCCTCGCTTCGCTCGCTCGTGCGTGCAAACCCTGCCTCGCGTGAGGAAAAGTACTACTTTCCACACTTGTTAAATAAATAACTATTGTTGTGCGTTTGAACATTTGCAGGAGCTAAATTTTATATTGATGTAGTTTGTTGTGCACTCAGATTTATGTATTATATTGAGTGGTTTAAACTTTTAACTATCAGCCTGCGACATTTACTTATTATCTAAAAACATTCCCTAATATGACTAAATTTTAACACGCCTTTTGCTTACGACTTAGTACATTCTATTTAAATTTACTAATAAAATTTGTTTTATTAATGAATCGAGCAAGCAATAATGAATAAGTAATTACGGCAGCATTAGATTTATTATAATACTATAATATTCAAAGCCTATAAGTACATGCATATACGAGGTGTGTTCAAAAAGTAACGGGAATTTTCGTTTTTTGAAAAAAATATTTATTTATTCATCTACATTAATATTGTCGCCTTCAAAGTAGTCCCCTTCGCATACAATACACTTGTGCCAGCGCTTTTTCCAATCCTCGAAACACTTCTGAAACTCGATCTTTGTGATAGCTTTCAGCTCTTTCAGCGATTCGCTTTTAATGTCATCTATGCTTGTAAAACGACGGCCTTTTAATGTTCTCTTTATGTTTGGAAATAGAAAAAAGTCACATGGAGCCATGTCTGGCGAATATGGAGGCTGGGGCATCGTTAAAGTTTTGTTTTTGGCCAAAAATTCACGAACAAGCAATGAAGTGTGAGCAGGTGCATTATCGTGGTGCAAAATCCATGAATTGTTTTGCCACAAATCCGGGCGTTTTTTTCGGATTGCTTCACGCAAACGGCGTTGAACTTGTAGGTAGTACTCCTTATTGATTGTTTGACCTTGTGGCAAGAATTCATGATGCACTATGCCATTAAAATCGAAGAACACAGTGAGCATAACCTTCACATTCGACCGCACTTGTCGAGCTTTTTTCGGTCTTGGCGATCCAGAATGCCTCCACTGGGACGATTGGGCCTTAGTTTCGACATCATATCCGTAAACCCATGTTTCGTCACCTGTTATAACACGTTTCAGTAGATCCGCATCGTTGTCGACTTCATTGAGTGACTCTTGAGCAACTTCCATTCTCCGCTGTTTTTGTTCGAAATTCAACAATTTTGGAACAAATTTTGCTGCCACACGCTTCATACCCAAAACATCCGAAAAAATTTCATGGCATGAGCCAATTGATATGGCAACATCATCAGCGACTTCTCTGATTGTGATTCGGCGATCGTTCATAACCATTTCTTTCACTTTTTTCACGTTTTCATCGGTTGTTGATGTGCTTGGACGTCCAGGTCGTTCGTCATCTTCAACGTTTACGCGGCCATCTTGGAAACGCTTATACCACTCGTAAATCCTTGTTTTACTCATAGCAGACTCACCATATGCCTTTATTAACATTTCACACACTTTATTACACTTTATTTCATTTTTTACGCAAAATTTAATACAAATTCTTTGATCCATTTTTTTTAACAAACAAAAATCGCCAAGCTCGAAAAACACGTCTAACTTTAACGGCTGCCACTTAAGAAGTAAACAATGAATATTACTGAAAATTTTATCGTACTTCAGGGGCATGTGTACCAACATAAAAAAAAAAAAAAATTTACAATCAGACTCTCCAAACACGCGAAATTTAAAAATTCCCGTTACTTTTTGAACACACCTCGTATACATACATATCTGTGAGAAATACTTTTAGGTTACCTCTTTGACCGTATTGATCGTTTCTGTAGTACTGATCCCGTTGAGACATTTCTCTTGGGCCTTGGGAATATTGAGGACGCTGTTGAGGTGCTCGCTGAACTGAATGTACCCGTGGTTCTGAATATGTTCTACCTCTGGCCCATCCACGGGCAGGTCGCATGTCAATTTGAATAAAGAAACACACAAAAAAATACTCCTAATTTTCTTTTTTAGTCGTCTTAAAGGTTTAATTAAAATAAACCATCTAAATGAAGACTATACAAGCGAATTATCCATTAAAATAGTAACAGTTCTTTTTTTTTCTAATTATTTATGGTAATGTCTGAAAAATGAAGAAAAAATAATTCTGAAACATTGTCGTGGTTTTTCTATTACTGAATTTTCTAAAACACACTATAAGAGGGAAGCCTACTTCAATCATTCTCAGAACAAAATTTTCTTGGTAAAACGCTTCAAACCATTTTGTAAATCTATACGTATACAGTTAGTAAAATATCGGGTTGGCAAATAAGTTCGTTCGGTTTTTATTTTGGTACAGATTCATTCTGATTTTTTTTTTTATTCTCGGCGCAAGCGCACAACCTGACTGTTCATTTGAAAGGTTAGGTTAAGCTTAACCTTTCTATGGATTTCGGTTTAACAAACATTACTATTGCGCTTGCTGCGTAGCTGTAAAGATGGAAGAAAATAAAGTGCATTTCGTCATATTTTGCTCTATCATTTTAAGAAGGGCAAACGAGCTGCAGAGGCTCATAAAAAGATATGTTGTGTTTATGGTGATGATGCCTTAACAGAACGCGTATGCCAAAAGTGGTTTGCCCAATTTCGTTCTGGAGATTTTGACATTAATGATGCGCCCCGCTCCGGTCGCCCGATTGAGATTAATTCAGATGATGTCAATAGCGTAATCGATAAAGATCCCTGCGAATCAGTGAGAAAGATAGCAATAGTACTTAACGTATCCTAGACGAGCTCCAAAAATCATTTGCGCCGGCTGGGATACGTTTCTCGGCTAAATGTTTGGGTATTGCATGAATTAACCGAGGCCAACTTAGCCACTCGCATATCCATTTGCGATTCGCTGCGGAAACGTCAAGAAAACTACCCATTTTTAAAGCGGATGGTAACGAGAGATGAAAAATGGATCGTCTACGATAATGTAGTGCGTGAAAGATCATGGAAGCACTGCAGTGAGCCGCCGCAAACAAGCTCGAAGGCGGAATTGCATCCGAAGAAGATTATGGTGGGATTATAAAGGTATCATCTATTACTTGCTGTTACCATCAGGCAAAACAATTGATTCAACTGCATAATGCTAGCAGTTAACCAAATCGGACCATGCAATCCGCACAAAACGTCCAGAATTGGCAAATCGCAAAGGTGTCGTCTCCCACCACGACGACGCCAGACCGCATGCGTCATTAACCACTCGGAATAAACTGCTGGGATGTTTTGCCTCATCCTCTGTATTCACCGGACCTGGCACCTTCTGATTATCATTTATTCTGATAGTTGCAGAACTCCATGAACGGAAAAACTTTCGATAATGAGAAGACTGTCAAAAAACATTTTGATTGGTTTTTCGACGATAAGCCGCAGACGTTCCACGAACGTGGTATAATGAAGTTGGTGGAAAGATTGCAAGAAGTTATCAATAAGAATGGTCAATGTATAATTGATTAAAATGTATTCTGTGTATCAAAAAAATTGCTATTTATTCCACTCTCAAAAACCGAACGAACTTATTTGCTAACCCTATACATTTATTCAATAGGTATTTCCTGTTGTAAGCTTCCGATCGCTAATTTTCTTACAGCTCGCAAGGGAGTACTAAAACGAATTGTAAAGTTTAACCATTCCTACCATTATCATTTTTGATCTATAGATCGATACTTACACACACTTTCCTTAAAAACCAGCTTGGAAAATATTTCCTGTGAAAACACACAGTTCTAGGATTTGTGGTTTTTAGCGCGGTCTGTGGTGCACATGTGAAAAATACACTCGTTTGACTTACAAGCTACAAGGTGAAAAATTTGTCTTTATGATAAAGGATTTAAAAATTTCATGAACATCTGAATATTCACAAGGAAGAACCTATTGTATTCAATTTTCAGTGTCAGTAAATTATATTGCTACATCTACATCTTACCTATCCAACAAGAAAAACATCACAAAGTGACTTTGATCACAGCACCTTTAACAATAGTTACATTTGATAAGAATTATAAAGCACATAAGAAGTCTGAATCTGTAAGGGAACATAGTAATAAATGTTGCTTAGATTCAATGAATTAATGTACATATGATTGTTTTAAAATAAATCTGTACAACAAATACGTGATAATGAAATTGGTATATTCCTAATAAAATGATTACAATAATGAGATGACGTTACTGGCTGCGACGATGTAGAATTATGTCAGAAAAGCAGGACGACTGGATACCGCCGCGCCAAGTGGGAATATTTGTAACTTTTATAATTCCTTTTATTTATCAATGATGAGTTTAGTATTTTATAGTTGATTGAATCCATCTTAGCGTGGATCTTTTTATATCTCTGACCGGATTAAGATTTCCATACGTCATAAAAGGCAGGTGTAGAGAAAATCTAATTCACTTATGTTTCCATTCACACATTACTTGCTGTAAGTATGAGATGTTCAAAATGTTATCAAATCGTAAATAAAAATAATTTAACCTAGTTATGTGTTTTAAGGTTCTGTAAATTTTGTGGAAAGTTAATGTTTTAGAACTGTAAAATTGTATTTTATATGGAGACACACAAGAATTTAAGCCGGAAACACTGAATTTCCTAGTTCATTTGACCAAGGAAATGGTTATTATTGTTAAATTAAACATCGATGATATGTGATTCTAATCATTTAACAAATGGGTAAATAAGTACAAAAATCTTAAAAAGAACATTTCAATCAGTAAGGAACCTCTTTGGTAGGAATATATTTTTTTGAAATCTACTTCTATTACGGGGCTACATCTATTCAGGAATCCGCATTTGATAGGTGTCTGCAAATCCCCTGCTCCCAGGGGAACAAACTCTAGCACATTATCAGTTACACCCACGATTACTCAGTACTCTTTGCTGACGTCTTCTGTAAGGACAAAAAGGCGGTGTATTCGTTCTATGGCCACCCTAGTGGAACAATTCAATTATGACGAGCTTTATGCTATAAAAACTTAAATGCTTAAAAAGGTTTCGATCAAATAGTAATATCACTTTATTTATTTTTTGAGACGCTTAATACAATGTTAATCTCTTAATAAATAATATCAACAAAATATATAAGTGCTAAGACAATTAAATTTTTCTCCAATGTAACGAAAAATAAAATAAATAAAAAAAAAAAATAATCTTTTATGATAAAAAAGAAACGTTATACATCTCAGTATAATTACTGAATTAAAAAAGGTAAATTAAATGAAAGTAATTAATTCTACAGTGTTTGCATAAATACAAAATAAATAATTAAAAAAAATATATTTTGTTTTGTTTTTAATGTATAACATTATAAAGTTTTCTTAGTTAAGATGTCAAAATACTAATCATTACATGTGACACATCACAGATTAAATCACAATATATGTACATTTATAATATATTACTTTAAAATAATTAATAACAAAAAGCTAAATTAAACAAAAAGTCGAACTTTTAAAAGTGTTGAACCATTAACAGAGTGCTAGATAAGGTTAGAGTTGATAGATTTTTTGCGAAAATGTTTTCTTTTATTATCAATGAATTACCACTTACCTTTCGATTGTTAAAAATGCAACTCAACTATTTTGATTTTAGTGACAATTTTATTGTTTAAATAATTTGTCCTGTTCATTAAGTAGAAGAAAAAACTGCCCTTTAACATGTAATTCTGTTTTTAGTTTAAGTTTTGAACGTGTTCCAGTCATCATAACATTTTTCTTCTTTCTAATATAATTCACTATGTAAAACTAAGCCATTTCACTTTATCAAAAAAGTTACTTCTTTTAATTTAAAGCATCATTTAATTCTCCTTAATATCTATATGTTCTCTTCTTTTACCTTTCAGATCTATTTCAAGCGATGGCTACACTAATTACATCTTAAAAACCCCCCAAAAAAATCACAAGGTTTTCAAATATCTTCTTCAATGAAACTGCCCATCAAACTATCAATCATCCTAAAAATAGTGTAAATAAAATTAACGTTCCCTGTACATTTATCGTCCCAAGAACCACGAACATTTACCTCTGGTCACACTTGCTGAATTCGATTCTGCTATCGATATGATGAACAGAAAAGTTTTAGCAATTGAGGCCAGAATCAAACGACACTATCGATTTCCCCTACCCTTGAGCTATTATTTAATGAATAATCAATATAATTAATAAATAATTAGTTTTTATTCATAGGTGTTTAGTATTCAGATTGTAACGTTTTTCTCTTTATGTCACTGGGTTCTTTTGTTAAAAAAAAAAAAATCACATTTGAATGAGCAATCGATTCTAAAAATTCATTTCAATTAATACTAACACTGCCGGCCTGTACATTTCTTCTTCTTTTTTTTTTTTTTTTTTCTAGAAGCTTCTTAAAGTCATCATTGTTGATAGACAGTGTAGTTTTTAAACGAGATAATATTGTCAGAAGGCCGGCAGCGTCCTGAAAAAAAATTCCAGGCACCAATGACGTCAGATAATGATGCGCCTTAAATTTAAAAACGAAAATAAATACAAATAAAAATAGTTAATATTACATTAAGTAAATTTTGGAAAATTCCTTAAAACTTTTCTTTCTTTGTGTGTTTATTTTAGTAAAATAACCTATAAGCTTTTCAATTAGCCTAAACACACTCTGTTAATCATTTACGTAAATTTGGTTAGTTTTTCTTTTAAAATTAATTTATGATTGTTTATTAACACTGCATTTGGTTCATAATTACATGAGTAAACATGTTATTTCATCCCAACCCCAAAAAAACTCCTTTAATTTTTAGTATATCTAAAAAAAAAAAAAAAAAAAAAAAAAGAATATACTTAAGATAAAAAAGAGATTGCAATTATTTATTTATTTTAAATCTTATATCCTGTGTTTGATTGTGGAGATGAATGTTGAAAATTGGAAGGTATTGGCGCTCTGACAAGGCGTGGTGCTCGTTGGAAATGTGGCAGAGGACCATTGGATGAAGAAGACCATGGTATTGTTTCCCATAATTGACACAATGCTTCACCAACCGTTGGTTCTATTTCCTAATAGCATATTAAAAATAAAAAAAAATGAACTATGAATACTTGCACGTCTTATCTTTTAATGCCTTAATTAAAAACTACTATTTTTCTTAAAACTAAAAGAAAAGAAGGGTTTATTATAACTTATAGGAGTGAGGATTGTGATAAGATCTATGAATTGATTGGAAGCTGGGCAGAGAACAGATGAATCCCTAACTTTTACTTCCAAAATCAGCGTACACACAAAACAAACCAAAGTTCTCAGAGTACCATCAAAAATCTTACCGCAAATTTTCGTACTGAAATTTCCTTTCAAATAGAATTTAAACGAAAACACAAAAATCGTCAAAACACATAAAATTAATGCAGCAAAATGGTATAACCCATCAACCGATTATTTTTATATTTAAAATTTTAACTACATATTACATTGCTAAAGGTTAACATTATATCGTTCAATTGGCAACTCTGACTTCCACACAACCTAACACCTATCACACACAGACCGATCACACTCAGTCCATGAACAGACAAGACAGAAGACACACCAACCTTGTAATGTAAAATATTACTTTGTAAACTAGCTCTGAAGATGACCTAGTCCCTAGGTCGAAAACTCGGCAGAATAAATGTATCACGACTGAAATGGCTATTATTTTTCCATACTATTATATCGTGGTAATGATTTTGAACATATCAGTCAAATGACAAATTAAAGCGAAGCTTTAAGGTTAAGGTTATCATATTTCCCAAAAAATTGCATTTCCTTCCTCCCTCCAGGAAAATGTCCATTGGCGCTTCCTTTTAGCTGATTTAATCAGTAAAGTTTATTTCCAGGTCAAGTTAATTTTTTTCAAATCCAGAATTTTACAATTCGTTTAAACATCGCCAACATAGCAAAAGGAAGAAAGTTTATAGCTAATTCCGGTCATAATGTTTAATCTATAAGCAGCCAAGCTTCGGCGACACTATTTCATCTTTAAGGGCTTATAATTTATAGTTATGATTTATTAACAATTATAATTTAATTTACATTAACATCAAAGGTTACTGGTTGGTCTTCCTGTACTGTCTGATTACCTACTCAACACATATTGATAATTTGCAGCGGTTCTCCGCTTTTTGATTTGAATTTACATACTCTCAATTTTTTTTCGCACTCAGTGATCTTCCAAACGCGTATTTCCTTTGAAAAAGCAAAATTGAAAATAGAAAAAAAAATATATATTTTTTGTAACTTACCTGTCCATCACGACTCATTTGGACTTTGGCATAATCATTGTATGGATTAAAAAGATGCCTGGTAGCATGATGTGGTATATTCGATCTTTTCACCCATTCAATTGGCAATGCAGAATTAAAAAAATGACCAGTAGCCATATCGGGTAAAGTAATGTCGCCCATCACTGGCGTATCACTGGTAAGTCTTGCGTAACCTTGGAAATGGCCAGAACCTTGGATGCTGAACACTAGGACCACAGTTTTACCACCCTGTAGAAAGGAAATCAAAGAAAAATGTTTTTCTTTTTAAAAAAAAACAAAGTTAAAAGACAATCATCTAAATAGGAAATGCAATCTAAACCTTGTAAGCTTGAATGATCTTGTTTTGCGTTACCGGAAGGAAAGCCCACATCTTGTGCACAACTGACACATCAATAAACTTCAGTTGTCCAGCTTTTATCACAAAGTAACGAAATGGTGAAGCACCTGTGAAACGTTTCTTAAAAGTCAAGCTGAATTGTTAACTATTTTAGGTGGAAGATTAAAATCAGTTCAGAATATATCAGTACATTGCGGATGAGAATCAAGAGGATTGACGCCCAGGGCTTTTTTCATCAGTGCACTGACTGCCTACGGCAATAAAAAGCTCTTAGGAAGAAAAAAGCTAAGGGAGCCAGCTGGATTGGAACCCGCATCTCCGTGTGGGAATCCATTAATGCTAACCACTTCACTTTTGCCACATCTTATTTGGTAGCATTGCTAATAATATCTTTTAAATTGCATTAGATAGGTAGCATTAATTAAAAAAAGAAGTCATACTTACAATTTGCTCGCTGCAATTCAACCGAACTACTGACCGATGGTGTGGGAGATGGATTTTCTTCATAATTCTTAGCATTTCCATTGAACCTCTCTATTTGAACAATTTTTGAAAATTAAAAATATTAATATTCAGTGAATTATATTATTTTAAGTATAAACCATAGTGTAAAGAGGGTCTTGGAGGACAAACAACTGACAGCGCTGCTGATGGTTTGGCTCAGAAAATACGCACTTCTACGGACGAAGTTCAGAAATATTCCAAAAAAAATGAAAAAAGAAAACGCTCTCTAAAGTGGTACATCCGGCAGAGGGATTTCCTTTGTTAAGATATTGACTGGATCCTTGACTACTCAAAAGAAATATAGATTATAAAAAACTGCTAGAATATCTGCACAATTCATCAAATTTCATACCCTATTCCTCAAATCTGCAGAATTTTATAACTGGTTATCGTTTCTGAGAGAAATCATATTTTTGGAATCGGTACACTATCATTAAAAAGCGTACGGCAAACTGCATTATAACGAAAAGCGGACTACGTAGACTAAAAACAAGCATTTTTTTAAAAACTGAAAACTATAAGTTTTTCTAGGGCCAGGCAAAGAATTTTTCACCTTGCTATGGTCACCAAGCTTGGGACTCGCGACTTCATCTGGTCGTCCGTCCTCACAATATAAGAAAATTATGTAATTTCCAATAGCTTATTAGGTTTTTAACATTTAATTTTAAAACTTTGCGACTGAACTTTACACACAGCCAACAAATAACAAGATTTAGCCATAAAGATACGAGTGCTGTACACACACACATTACTCCAAAACTGATTACTCTCGTTCTTTCTAAGCTCTATTCTATATACATATATATATAAAACATAAAATTATGATTTACCAAAATTTGATTTATTTGGCGATGCAGAATCGTTTTTCTTTCTATTTCCGGCCAATCCACCATCAGAAGAGACAGAGGAAACACTACCATCGACGCTGCTGTTATCAGAAAAATCTATTCGTCCTTTCATTAGAAAAAAAGAAAGAAAATAAATTGATTAGTAAACCAAACAATTAATCAAGTTATTAAGTATGTACCAAAAAAAAAGAGAAGGTTATAATGCAAGGTAACCTTACCAGACATCAAGTCCGGAACCATTAAATACGGTCTCTTTCCAACGCCAGGCGGCTGCGTTAAGCCAAAGAACTGTTCTTCAGCAGACAATACTCTGACAATGGCAGTAATTATGGTTTCTTCAGTCTAAGGAAGATTTTTTAAAGAAAAACAAATTTAAGTGCTTTATTGGAAAATAAGAAACAATTTTTCTAAAAAATACGAGGGTCTTTAAAATAATTACGCCTTACCGGAAACCAGAGTCGGGCACTGATTAAAAAAAAAATTAAATTCTAAATTTAATTGATTAAATTTTTTAATTGATTGAATTTATTTTTAATTTTAATCAGAATTTAATCGGTGAATTTAATCGTAATTTTAATCTTATGACAATTATTTAATCAATTAAATTTCAGATTTAATCGTTAATCAAACTAATTTAATCAAACTAAAAAAATTATGATTAAATCTGAGAATTAAATTGAACTTTAATTTTAATCACCGAATTAATTCAATTTCAATCGTTAATCAAACTAATTTAATCATCCACTTTTATGGCTTTTCAACCAATGGTTCGAACCACATTTTGGCGAGGCCATTTCTCTAAGCGTCTTCAATAAATACTTTTCGGTTAATTTTTGTAAACTTGGACTTCTTCACGTTGTTCCTTTTTTTTTAATCTGAATTTAATTTTAAGTTCATGCTAAAAACCGAATTTCAAATTATTTAATGTTAGTGTTCCGCGAGAAAAATATATACATATAATTGTGTTCCGCGTCTATGAAAAGGTTAAGAACCACTGATACAAAAGGTGGAAAATTTTTTGGGTCATGAAATTCTGTAAAATTATGGCCGTTCTATATCTCCCACTGTGAACCACGTATTGTTTTGGAATTTTTTTCTCTTGTACACTTTGTTTTTCTCAATTACAAACTACAGTTATTTTGTGCACAGATCTATAATTTTAGAAGATATGAAGGGTTGAAAATTTTTTGGGTCATGAAATTCTGTAAAATTATGGCCGTTATATATCTCCCACTGTGAACCACGTATTCGTATGAAATTTTGTTCTCTTGTACACTTTGTTTTTCTCAATTAAAAACTATAGTTATTTTGTGCACAGATCTAAAAAGGTAGAAGATATAAAGGGTTGAAAATTTTTTGGGTCATGAAATTCTGTAAAATTATGGCCGTTCTATATCTCCCACAGTGAACCACGAATTGGTATGGATTTTTTTTCTCTTATACACTTTGTTTTTCTCAATTATAAACTATAGTTATTTTGTGCACAGATCTAAAAAGGTAGACGATATAAAGGGTTAAAAATGTTTTGGGCCATGAAATTCTGTAAAATTATGGCCGTTATATATCTCCCACTGTGAACCACGTATTCGTATGAAATTTTGTTCTCTTGTACACTTTGTTTTTCTCAATTAAAAACTATAGTTATTTTGTGCACAGATCTAAAAAGGTAGAAGATATAAAGGGTTGAAAATTTTTTGGGTCATGAAATTCTGTAAAATTATGGCCGTTCTATATCTCCCACAGTGAACCACGAATTGGTATGGATTTTTTTTCTCTTATACACTTTGTTTTTCTCAATTATAAACTATAGTTATTTTGTGCACAGATCTAAAAAGGTAGACGATATAAAGGGTTAAAAATGTTTTGGGCCATGAAATTCTGTAAAATTATGGCCGTTCTATATCTTCCACTGTGGACCACGTATTGGTATGGAATTTTTTTCTCTTATACACTTTGTTTTTCTCAATTATAAACTATAGTTATTTTGTGTACAGATCTGTAAATGTAGAAGATATGAAGGGTTGAAAATTTTTTGGGTCATGAAATTCTGTAAAATTATGGCCGTTCTATTTCTCCCACTGTGAACCACGTATTGGTATGGAATTTTTTTCTCTTATACACTTTGTTTTTCTCAACTATAAACTATAGTTATTTTGGGCACAGATTTATAAATGTAGAAGATATAAAGGGTTGAAAATTTTTTGGGTCATGAAATTCTGTAAAATTATGGCCGTTCTATATCTCCCACTGTGAACCACGTATTGTTTTGGAATTTTTTTCTCTTGTACACTTTGTTTTTCTCAATTACAAACTACAGTTATTTTGTGCACAGATCTATAATTTTAGAAGATATGAAGGGTTGAAAATTTTTTGGGTCATGAAATTCTGTAAAATTATGGCCGTTATATATCTCCCACTGTGAACCACGTATTGGTATGGAATATTTATCTCTTGTACACTTTGTTTTTCTCAATTCAAAACTATAGTTATTTTGTGCACAGATCTAAAAAGGTAGAAGATATAAAGGGTTGAAAATTTTTTGGGTCATGAAATTCTGTAAAATTATGGCCGTTCTATATCTCCCACAGTGAACCACATATTGGTATGGAATTTTATTCTCTTGTACACCTTGTTTTTCTCAATTATAAACTATAGTTATTTTGTGTACAGATCTGTAAATGTAGAAGATATGAAGGGTTGAAAATTTTTTGGGTGATGAAATTCTGTAAAATTATGGCCGTTCTATATCTCCCACTGTGAACCACGTATTGGTATGGAATTTTTTTCTCTTATACACTTTGTTTTTCTCAACTATAAACTATAGTTATTTTGTGCACAGATCTATAAATGTAGAAGATATAAAGGGTTGAAAATTTTTTGGGTCATGAAATTCTGTAAAATTATGGCCGTTTTATATCTCCCACTGTGAACCACGTATTGGTATGGAATTTTTTTCTCTTGTACACTTTGTTTTTCTCAATTACAAACTACAGTTATTTTGTGCACAGATCTATAATTTTAGAAGATATGAAGGGTTGAAAATTTTTTGGGTCATGAAATTCTGTAAAATTATGGCCGTTCTATATCTCCCACTGTGAACCACGTATTCGTATGAAATTTTGTTCTCTTGTACACTTTGTTTTTCTCAATTAAAAACTATAGTTATTTTGTGCACAGATCTAAAAAGGTAGAAGATATAAATGGTTGAAAATTTTTTGGGTCATGAAATTCTGTAAAATTATGGCCGTTCTATATCTCCCACTGTGAACCACGTATTGGTATGGATTTTTTTTCTCTTATACACTTTGTTTTTCTCAATTAAAAACTATAGTTATTTTGTGTTCAGATCTAAAAGGGTAGACGATATAAAGGGTTAAAAATGTTTTGGGTCATGAAATTCTGGAAAATTATGGCCGTTCTATATCTTCCATTGTGAACCACGTATTGGTATGGAATTTTTTTCTCTTATACACTTTGTTTTTCTCAATTAAAAACTATAGTTATTTTGTGTACAGATCTGTAAATGTAGAAGATATGAAGGGTTGAAAATTTTTTGGGTCATTAAATTCTGTAAAATTATGGCCGTTCTATATCTCCCACTGTGAACCACGTATTGGTATGGAATTTTTTTCTCTTATACACTTTGTTTTTCTCAACTGTAAACTATAGTTATTTTGTGCACAGATCTATAAATGTAGAAGATATAAAGGGTTGAAAATTTTTTGGGTCATGAAATTCTGTTAAATTATGGCCGTTTTATATCTCCCACTGTGAACCACGTATTGGTATGGAATTTTTTTCTCTTATACACTTTGTTTTTCTCAATTAAAAACTATAGTTATTTTGTGTACAGATCTGTAAATGTAGAAGATATGAAGGGTTGAAAATTTTTTGGGTCATGAAATTCTGTAAAATTATGGCCGTTCTATATCTCCCACTGTGAACCACGTATTGGTATGGAATTTTTTTCTCTTATACACTTTGTTTTTCTCAACTATAAACTATAGTTATTTTGTGCACAGATCTATAAATGTAGAAGATATAAAGGGTTGAAAATTTTTTGGGTAATGAAATTCTGTAAAATTATGGCCGTTTTATATCTCCCACTGTGAACCACGTATTGGTATGGAATTTTTTTCTCTTGTACACTTTGTTTTTCTCAATTACAAACTACAGTTATTTTGTGCACAGATCTATAATTTTAGAAGATATGAAGGGTTAAAAATTTTTTGGGTCATGAAATTCTGTAAAATTATGGCCGTTCTATATCTCCCACTGTGAACCACGTATTCGTATGAAATTTTGTTCTCTTGTACACTTTGTTTTTCTCAATTAAAAACTATAGTTATTTTGTGCACAGATCTAAAAAGGTAGAAGATATAAAGGGTTGAAAATTTTTTGGGTCATAAAATTCTGTAAAATTATGGCCGTTCTATATCTCCCACAGTGAACCACGAATTGGTATGGATTTTTTTTCTCTTATACACTTTGTTTTTCTCAATTAAAAACTATAGTTATTTTGTGTTCAGATCTAAAAGGGTAGACGATATAAAGGGTTAAAAATGTTTTGGGTCATGAAATTCTGGAAAATTATGGCCGTTCTATATCTCCCAAAGTGAACCACGAATTGGTATGGATTTTTTTTCTCTTATACACTTTGTTTTTCTCAATTAAAAACTGTAGTTATTTTGTGTTCAGATCTAAAAGGGTAGACGATATAAAGGGTTAAAAATGTTTTGGGTCATGAAATTCTGGAAAATTATGGCCGTTCTATATCTCCCACTGTGAACCACGTATTCGTATGAAATTTTGTTCTCTTGTACACTTTGCTTTTCTCAATTAAAAACTATAGTTATTTTGTGCACAGATCTAAAAAGGTAGAAGATATAAAGGGTTGAAAATTTTTTGGGTCATGAAATTCTGTAAAATTATGGCCGTTCTATATCTCCCAAAGTGAACCACGAATTGGTATGGATTTTTTTTCTCTTATACACTTTGTTTTTCTCAATTAAAAACTATAGTTATTTTGTGCACAGATCTAAAGAGGTAGACGATATAAAGGGTTAAAAATGTTTTGGGTCATGAAATTCTGTAAAATTATGGCCGTTCTATATCTCCCACTGTGAACCACGTATTGGTATGGAATTTTTTTCTCTTATACACTTTGTTTTTCTCAACTATAAACTATAGTTATTTTGTGCACAGATCTATAAATGTAGAAGATATAAAGGGTTGAAAATTTTTTGGGTCATGAAATTCTGTAAAATTATGGCCGTTTTATATCTCCCACTGTGAACCACGTATTGGTATGGAATTTTTTTCTCTTGTACACTTTGTTTTTCTCAATTACAAACTACAGTTATTTTGTGCACAGATCTATAATTTTAGAAGATATGAAGGGTTGAAAATTTTTTGGGTCATGAAATTCTGTAAAATTATGGCCGTTCTATATCTCCCATTGTGAACCACGTATTGGTATGGAATTTTTTTCTCTTGTACACTTTGTTTTTCTCAATTACAAACTACAGTTATTTTGTGCACAGATCTATAATTTTAGAAGATATGAAGGGTTGAAAATTTTTTGGGTCATGAAATTCTGGAAAATTATGGCCGTTCTATATCTCCCACTGTGAACCACGTATTGGTATGGAATTTTGTTCTCTTGTACACTTTGTTTTTCTCAATTAAAAACTATAGTTATTTTGTGCACAGATCTAAAAAGGTAGAAGATATAAAGGGTTGAATATTTTTTGGGTCATGAAATTCTGTAAAATTATGGCCGTTCTATATCTCCCACTGTGAACCACGTATTGGTATGGAATTTTATTCTCTTGTACACCTTGTTTTTCTCAATTAAAAACTATAGTTATTTTGTGCACAGATCTAAAGAGGTAGACGATATAAAGGGTTAAAAATCTTTTGGGTCATGAAATTCTGTAAAATTATGGCCGTTCTATATCTTCCATTGTGAACCACGTATTGGTATGGAATTTTTTTTTCTTATACACTTTGTTTTTCTCAATTATAAACTATAGTTATTTTGTGTACAGATCTGTAAATGTAGAAGATATGAAGAGTTGAAAATTTTATGGGTCATGAAATTCTGTAAAATTATGGCCGTTCTATATCTCCCACTGTGAACCACGTATTGGTATGGAATTTTTTTCTCTTATACACTTTGTTTTTCTCAACTATAAACTATAGTTATTTTGTGCACAGAACTATAAATGTAGAAGATATAAAGGGTTGAAAATTTTTTGGGTCATGAAATTCTGTAAAATTATGGCCGTTTTATATCTCCCATTGTGAACCACGTATTGGTATGGAATTTTTTTCTCTTGTACACTTTGTTTATCTCAATTACAAACTAGTTATTTTGTGCACAGATCTATAATTTTAGAAGATATGAAGGGTTGAAAATTTTTTGGGTCATGAAATTCTGTAAAATTATGGCCGTTTTATATCTCCCATTGTGAACCACGTATTGGTATGGAATTTTTTTCTCTTGTACACTTTGTTTATCTCAATTACAAACTAGTTATTTTGTGCACAGATCTATAATTTTAGAAGATATGAAGGGTTGAAAATTTTTTGGGTCATGAAATTCTGTAAAATTATGGCCGTTTTATATCTCCCATTGTGAACCACGTATTGGTATGGAATTTTTTTCTCTTGTACACTTTGTTTATCTCAATTACAAACTAGTTATTTTGTGCACAGATCTATAAATGTAGAAGATATAAAGGGTTGAATATTTTTTGGGTCATGAAATTCTGTAAAATTATGGCCGTTCTATATCTCCCACTGTGAACCACGTATTGGTATGGAATTTTATTCTCTTGTACACCTTGTTTTTCTCAATTAAAAACTATAGTTATTTTGTGCACAGATCTAAAAAGGTAGAAGATATAAAGGGTTGAATATTTTTTGGGTAATGAAATTCTGTAAAATTATGGCCGTTCTATATCTCCCACTGTGAAACACGTATTGGTATGGAATTTTATTCACTTGTACACCTTGTTTTTCTCAATTAAAAACTATAGTTATTTTGTGCACAGATCTAAAAAGGTAGAAGATATAAAGGGTTGAATATTTTTTGGGTGATGAAATTCTGTAAAATTATGGCCGTTCTATATCTCCCACTGTGAACCACGTATTGGTATGGAATTTTTTTCTCTTGTACACTTTGTTTATCTCAATTACAAACTAGTTATTTTGTGCACAGATCTATAAATGTAGAAGATATAAAGGGTTGAATATTTTTTGGGTCATGAAATTCTGGAAAATTATGGCCGTTCTATATCTCCCACTGTGAACCACGTATTGGTATGGAATTTTATTCTCTTGTACACCTTGTTTTTCTCAATTAAAAACTATAGTTATTTTGTGCACAGATCTAAAGAGGTAGACGATATAAAGGGTTAAAAATGTTTTGGGTCATGAAATTCTGTAAAATTATGGCCGTTCTATATCTTCCATTGTGAACCACGTATTGGTATGGAATTTTTTTTTCTTATACACTTTGTTTTTCTCAATTATAAACTATAGTTATTTTGTGTACAGATCTGTAAATGTAGAAGATATGAAGGGTTGAAAATTTTATGGGTCATGAAATTCTGTAAAATTATGGCCGTTCTATATCTCCCACCGTGAACCACGTATTGGTATGGAATTTTTTTCTCTTATACACTTTGTTTTTCTCAACTATAAACTATAGTTATTTTGTGCACAGATCTATAAATGTAGAAGATATAAAGGGTTGAAAATTTTTTGGGTCATGAAATTCTGTAAAATTATGGCCGTTTTATATCTCCCATTGTGAACCACGTATTGGTATGGAATTTTTTTCTCTTATACACTTTGTTTTTCTCAACTATAAACTTTAGTTATTTTGTGCACAGATCTAAAGAGGTAGACGATATAAAGGGTTAAAAATGTTTTGGGTCATGAAATTCTGTAAAATTATGGCCGTTCTATATCTTCCATTGTGAACCACGTATTAGTATGGAATTTTCTTCTCTTGTACACCTTGTTTTTCTCAATTAAAAACTATAGTTATTTTGTGCACAGATCTAAAAAGTTAGAAGATATAAAGGGTTGAATATTTTTTGGGTCATGAAATTCTGTAAAATTATGGCCGTTCTATATCTCCCACTGTGAACCACGTATTGGTATGGAATTTTATTCTCTTGTACACCTTGTTTTTCTCAATTAAAAACTATAGTTATTTTGTGCACAGATCTAAAGAGGTAGACGATATAAAGGGTTAAAAATGTTTTGGGTCATGAAATTCAGTAAAATTATGGCCGTTCTATATCTTCCATTGTGAACCACGTATTGGTATGGAATTTTTTTTTCTTATACACTTTGTTTTTCTCAATTATAAACTATAGTTATTTTGTGTACAGATCTGTAAATGTAGAAGATATGAAGGGTTGAAAATTTTATGGGTCATGAAATTCTGTAAAATTATGGCCGTTCTATATCTCCCACTGTGAACCACGTATTGGTATGGAATTTTTTTCTCTTATACACTTTGTTTTTCTCAACTATAAACTATAGTTATTTTGTGCACAGATCTATAAATGTAGAAGATATAAAGGGTTGAAAATTTTTTGGGTCATGAAATTCTGTAAAATTATGGCCGTTCTATATCTCCCACTGTGAACTACGTATTGGTATGGAATTTTTTTCTCTTATACACTTTGTTTTTCTCAACTATAAACTATAGTTATTTTGTGCACAGATCTATAAATGTAGAAGATATAAAGGGTTGAAAATTTTTTGGGTCATGAAATTCTGTAAAATTATGGCCGTTTTATATCTCCCATTGTGAACCACGTATTGGTATGGAATTTTATTCTCTTGTACACCTTGTTTTTCTCAATTAAAAACTATAGTTATTTTGTGCACAGATCTAAAGAGGTAGACGATATAAAGGGTTAAAAATGTTTTGGGTCATGAAATTCTGTAAAATTATGGCCGTTCTATATCTTCCATTGTGAACCACGTATTGGTATGGAATTTTTTTTTCTTATACACTTTGTTTTTCTCAATTATAAACTATAGTTATTTTGTGTAAAGATCTGTAAATGTAGAAGATATGAAGGGTTGAAAATTTTTTGGGTCATGAAATTCTGTAAAATTATGGCCGTTCTATATCTCCCACTGTGAACCACGTATTGGTATGGAATTTTTTTCTCTTATACACTTTGTTTTTCTCAACTATAAACTATAGTTATTTTGTGCACAGATCTATAAATGTAGAAGATATAAAGGGTTGAAAATTTTTTGGGTCATGAAATTCTGTAAAATTATGGCCGTTCTATATCTCCCACTGTGAACCACGTATTGGTATGGAATTTTATTCTCTTGTACACCTTGTTTTTCTCAATTAAAAACTATAGTTATTTTGTGCACAGATCTAAAGAGGTAGACGAAATAAAGGGTTAAAAATGTTTTGGGTCATGAAATTCTGTAAAATTATGGCCGTTCTAAATCTTCCATTGTGAACCACGTATTGGTATGGAATTTTTTTTTCTTATACACTTTGTTTTTCTCAATTATAAACTATAGTTATTTTGTGTACAGATCTGTAAATGTAGAAGATATGAAGGGTTGAAAATTTTTTGGGTCATGAAATTCTGTATAATTATGGCCGTTCTATATCTCCCACTGTGAACCACGTATTGGTATGGAATTTTTTTCTCTTATACACTTTGTTTTTCTCAACTATAAACTATAGTTATTTTGTGCACAGATCTATAAATGTAGAAGATATAAAGGGTTGAAAATTTTTTGGGTCATGAAATTCTGTAAAATTATGGCCGTTTTATATCTCCCATTGTGAACCACGTATTGGTATGGAATTTTTTTCTCTTATACACTTTGTTTTTCTCAACTATAAACTATAGTTATTTTGTGCACAGATCTATAAATGTAGAAGATATAAAGGGTGGAAAATTTTTTGGGTCATGAAATTCTGTAAAATTATAGCCGTTTTATATCTCCCATTGTGAACCACGTATTGGTATGGAATTTTTTTCTCTTGTACACTTTGTTTATCTCAATTACAAACTACAGTTATTTTGTGCACAGATCTATAATTTTAGAAGATATGAAGGGTTGAAAATTTTTTGGGTCATGAAATTCTGGAAAATTATGGCCGTTCTATATCTCCCACTGTGAACCACGTATTGGTATGGAATTTTTTTCTCTTATACACTTTGTTTTTCTTAATTAAAAACTATAGTTATTTTGTGTTCAGATCTAAAAGGGTAGACGATATAAAGGGGAAAAAATGTTTTGGGTCATGAAATTCTGGAAAATTATGGCCGTTCTATATCTCCCACTGTGAACCACGTATTGGTATGGAATTTTTTTGTCTTATACACTTTGTTTTTCTCAATTAAAAACTATAGTTATTTTGTGTTCAGATCTAAAAGGGTAGACGATATAAAGGGTTAAAAATGTTTTGGGTCATGAAATTCTGGAAAATTATGGCCGTTCTATATCTCCCACTGTGAACCACGTATTGGTATGGAATTTTTTTCTCTTATACACTTTGTTTTTCTCAATTAAAAACTATAGTTATTTTGTGTTCAGATCTAAAAGGGTAGACGATATAAAGGGTTAAAAATGTTTTGGGTCATGAAATTCTGTAAAATTATGGCCGTTCTATATCTCCCACTGTGAACCACGTATTGGTATGGAATTTTTTTCTCTTATACACTTTGTTTTTCTCAATTAAAAACTATAGTTATTTTGTGTTCAGATCTAAAAGGGTAGACGATATAAAGGGTTAAAAATGTTTTGGGTCATGAAATTCTGGAAAATTATGGCCGTTCTATATCTCCCACTGTGAACCACGTATTGGTATGGAATTTTTTTCTCTTATACACTTTGTTTTTCTCAATTAAAAACTATAGTTATTTTGTGTTCAGATCTAAAAGGGTAGACGATATAAAGGGTTAAAAATGTTTTGGGTCATGAAATTCTGGAAAATTATGGCCGTTCTATATCTCCCACTGTGAACCACGTATTGGTATGGAATTTTTTTCTCTTATACACTTTGTTTTTCTCAATTAAAAACTATAGTTATTTTGTGTTCAGATCTAAAAGGGTAGACGATATAAAGGGTTAAAAATGTTTTGGGTCATGAAATTCTGTAAAATTATGGCCGTTCTATATCTCCCACTGTGAACCACGTATTGGTATGGAATTTTTTTCTCTTATACACTTTGTTTTTCTCAACTATAAACTATAGTTATTTTGTGCACAGATCTATAAATGTAGAAGATATAAAGGGTTGAAAATTTTTTGGGTCATGAAATTCTGTAAAATTATGGCCGTTTTATATCTCCCACTGTGAACCACGTATTGGTATGGAATTTTTTTCTCTTGTACACTTTTTTTTTCTCAATTACAAACTACAGTTATTTTGTGCACAGATCTATAATTTTAGAAGATATGAAGGGTTGAAAATTTTTTGGGTATGAAATTCTGTAAAATTATGGCCGTTCTATATCTCCCACTGTGAACCACGTATTGGTATGGAATTTTTTTCTCTTATACACTTTGTTTTTCTCAACTATAAACTATAGTTATTTTGTGCACAGATCTATAAATGTAGAAGATATAAAGGGTTGAAAATTTTTTGGGTCATGAAATTCTGTAAAATTATGGCCGTTTTATATCTCCCACTGTGAACCACGTATTGGTATGGAATTTTTTTCTCTTGTACACTTTTTTTTTCTCAATTACAAACTACAGTTATTTTGTGCACAGATCTATAAATGTAGAAGATATAAAGGGTTGAAAATTTTTTGGGTCATGAAATTCTGTAAAATTATGGCCGTTCTATATCTCCCACTGTGAACCACGTATTGGTATGGAATTTTTTTCTCTTATACACTTTGTTTTTCTCAATTAAAAACTATAGTTATTTTGTGTTCAGATCTAAAAGGGTAGACGATATAAAGGGTTAAAAATGTTTTGGGTCATGAAATTCTGGAAAATTATGGCCGTTCTATATCTCCCACTGTGAACCACGTATTGGTATGGAATTTTTTTTTCTTTTACACTTTGTTTTTCTCAATTATAAACTATAGTTATTTTGTGTACAGATCTGTAAATGTAGAAGATATGAAGGGTTGAAAATTTTTTGGGTCATGAAATTCTGTAAAATTATGGCCGTTCTATATCTCCCACTGTGAACCACGTATTGGTATGGAATTTTTTTCTCTTATACACTTTGTTTTTCTCAACTATAAACTATAGTTATTTTGTGCACAGATCTAAAAAGGTAGAAGATATAAAGGGTTGAATATTTTTTGGGTCATGAAATTCTGTAAAATTATGGCCGTTCTATATCTCCCACTGTGAACCACGTATTGGTATGGAATTTTTTTTTCTTATACACTTTGTTTTTCTCAATTATAAACTATAGTTATTTTGTGTACAGATCTGTAAATGTAGAAGATATGAAGGGTTGAAAATTTTTTGGGTCATGAAATTCTGTAAAATTATGGCCGTTCTATATCTCCCACTGTGAACCACGTATTGGTATGGAATTTTTTTCTCTTATACACTTTGTTTTTCTCAACTATAAACTATAGTTATTTTGTGCACAGATCTAAAAAGGTAGAAGATATAAAGGGTTGAATATTTTTTGGGTCATGAAATTCTGTAAAATTATGGCCGTTCTATATCTCCCACTGTGAACCACGTATTGGTATGGAATTTTTTTCTCTTATACACTTTGTTTTTCTCAACTATAAACTATAGTTATTTTGTGCACAGATCTATAAATGTAGAAGATATAAAGGGTTGAAAATTTTTTGGGTCATGAAATTCTGTAAAATTATGGCCGTTTTATATCTCCCATTGTGAACCACGTATTGGTATGGAATTTTTTTCTCTTATACACTTTGTTTTTCTCAACTATAAACTATAGTTATTTTGTGTACAGATCTGTAAATGTAGAAGATATGAAGGGTTGAAAATTTTTTGGGTCATGAAATTCTGTAAAATTATGGCCGTTCTATATCTCCCACTGTGAACCACGTATTGGTATGGAATTTTTTTCTCTTATACACTTTGTTTTTCTCAACTATAAACTATAGTTATTTTGTGCACAGATCTAAAAAGGTAGAAGATATAAAGGGTTGAATATTTTTTGGGTCATGAAATTCTGTAAAATTATGGCCGTTCTATATCTCCCACTGTGAACCACGTATTGGTATGGAATTTTATTCTCTTGTACACCTTGTTTTTCTCAATTAAAAACTATAGTTATTTTGTGCACAGATCTAAAGAGGTAGACGAAATAAAGGGTTAAAAATGTTTTGGGTCATGAAATTCTGTAAAATTATGGCCGTTCTATATCTTCCATTGTGAACCACGTATTGGTATGGAATTTTTTTTTCTTATACACTTTGTTTTTCTCAATTATAAACTATAGTTATTTTGTGTACAGATCTGTAAATGTAGAAGATATGAAGGGTTGAAAATTTTTTGGGTCATGAAATTCTGTAAAATTATAGCCGTTCTATATCTCCCACTGTGAACCACGTATTGGTATGGAATTTTTTTCTCTTATACACTTTGTTTTTCTCAACTATAAACTATAGTTATTTTGTGCACAGATCTATAAATGTAGAAGATATAAAGGGTTGAAAATTTTTTGGGTCATGAAATTCTGTAAAATTATGGCCGTTTTATATCTCCCATTGTGAACCACGTATTGGTATGGAATTTTTTTCTCTTATACACTTTGTTTTTCTCAACTATAAACTATAGTTATTTTGTGCACAGATCTATAAATGTAGAAGATATAAAGGGTGGAAAATTTTTTGGGTCATGAAATTCTGTAAAATTATAGCCGTTTTATATCTCCCATTGTGAACCACGTATTGGTATGGAATTTTTTTCTCTTGTACACTTTGTTTATCTCAATTACAAACTACAGTTATTTTGTGCACAGATCTATAATTTTAGAAGATATGAAGGGTTGAAAATTTTTTGGGTCATGAAATTCTGGAAAATTATGGCCGTTCTATATCTCCCACTGTGAACCACGTATTGGTATGGAATTTTTTTCTCTTATACACTTTGTTTTTCTCAATTAAAAACTATAGTTATTTTGTGTTCAGATCTAAAAGGGTAGACGATATAAAGGGTTAAAAATGTTTTGGGTCATGAAATTCTGGAAAATTATGGCCGTTCTATATCTCCCACTGTGAACCACGTATTGGTATGGAATTTTTTTCTCTTATACACTTTGTTTTTCTCAACTATAAACTATAGTTATTTTGTGCACAGATCTATAAATGTAGAAGATATAAAGAGTGGAAAATTTTTTGGGTCATGAAATTCTGTAAAATTATAGCCGTTTTATATCTCCCATTGTGAACCACGTATTGGTATGGAATTTTTTTCTCTTGTACACTTTGTTTATCTCAATTACAAACTACAGTTATTTTGTGCACAGATCTATAATTTTAGAAGATATGAAGGGTTGAAAATTTTTTGGGTCATGAAATTCTGTAAAATTATGGCCGTTCTATATCTCCCACTGTGAACCACGTATTGGTATGGAATTTTTTTCTCTTATACACTTTGTTTTTCTCAATTAAAAACTATAGTTATTTTGTGTTCAGATCTAAAAGGGTAGACGATATAAAGGGTTAAAAATGTTTTGGGTCATGAAATTCTGGAAAATTATGGCCGTTCTATATCTCCCACTGTGAACCACGTATTGGTATGGAATTTTTTTTTCTTATACACTTTGTTTTTCTCAATTATAAACTATAGTTATTTTGTGTACAGATCTGTAAATGTAGAAGATATGAAGGGTTGAAAATTTTTTGGGTCATGAAATTCTGTAAAATTATGGCCGTTCTATATCTCCCACTGTGAACCACGTATTGGTATGGAATTTTTTTCTCTTATACACTTTGTTTTTCTCAACTATAAACTATAGTTATTTTGTGCACAGATCTATAAATGTAGAAGATATAAAGGGTTGAAAATTTTTTGGGTCATGAAATTCTGTAAAATTATGGCCGTTTTATATCTCCCACTGTGAACCACGTATTGGTATGGAATTTTTTTCTCTTGTACACTTTTTTTTTCTCAATTACAAACTACAGTTATTTTGTGCACAGATCTATAATTTTAAAAGATATGAAGGGTTGAAAATTTTTTGGGTCATGAAATTCTGTAAAATTATGGCCGTTCTATATCTCCCACTGTGAACCACGTATTGGTATGGAATTTTTTTCTCTTATACACTTTGTTTTTCTCAACTATAAACTATAGTTATTTTGTGCACAGATCTATAAATGTAGAAGATATAAAGGGTTGAAAATTTTTTGGGTCATGAAATTCTGTAAAATTATGGCCGTTTTATATCTCCCACTGTGAACCACGTATTGGTATGGAATTTTTTTCTCTTGTACACTTTTTTTTTCTCAATTACAAACTACAGTTATTTTGTGCACAGATCTATAAATGTAGAAGATATAAAGGGTTGAAAATTTTTTGGGTCATGAAATTCTGTAAAATTATGGCCGTTCTATATCTCCCACTGTGAACCACGTATTGGTATGGAATTTTTTTTTCTTATACACTTTGTTTTTCTCAATTATAAACTATAGTTATTTTGTGCACAGATCTATAAATGTAGAAGATATAAAGGGTTGAAAATTTTTTGGGTCATGAAATTCTGTAAAATTATGGCCGTTTTATATCTCCCACTGTGAACCACGTATTGGTATGGAATTTTTTTCTCTTGTACACTTTTTTTTTCTCAATTACAAACTACAGTTATTTTGTGCACAGATCTATAATTTTAGAAGATATGAAGGGTTGAAAATTTTTTGGGTCATGAAATTCTGTAAAATTATGGCCGTTCTATATCTCCCACTGTGAACCACGTATTCGTATGAAATTTTGTTCTCTTGTACACTTTGTTTTTCTCAATTAAAAACTATAGTTATTTTGTGCACAGATCTAAAAAGGTAGAAGATATAAAGGGTTGAAAATTTTTTGGGTCATGAAATTCTGGAAAATTATGGCCGTTCTATATCTCCCACTGTGAACCACGTATTGGTATGGAATTTTTTTCTCTTATACACTTTGTTTTTCTCAATTAAAAACTATAGTTATTTTGTGTTGAGATCTAAAAGGGTAGACGATATAAAGGGTTAAAAATGTTTTGGGTCATGAAATTCTGTAAAATTATGGCCGTTCTATATCTTCCACTGTGAACCACGTATTGGTATGGATTTTTTTTTTCTTATACACTTTGTTTTTCTCAATTAAAAACTATAGTTATTTTGTGTTCAGATCTAAAAGGGTAGACGATATAAAGGGTTAAAAATGTTTTGGGTCATGAAATTCTGTAAAATTATGGCCGTTCTATATCTCCCACTGTGAACCACGTATTGGTATGGATTTTTTTTCTCTTATACACTTTGTTTTTCTCAATTAAAAACTATAGTTATTTTGTGTTCAGATCTAAAAGGGTAGACGATATAAAGGGTTAAAAATGTTTTGGGTCATGAAATTCTGTAAAATTATGGCCGTTCTATATCTCCCACTGTGAACCACGTATTGGTATGGAATTTTTTTCTCTTATACACTTTGTTTTTCTCAATTAAAAACTATAGTTATTTTGTGCACAGATCTATAAATGTAGATGATATAAAGGGTTGAAAATTTTTTGGTTCATGAAATTCTGTAAAATTATGGCCGTTCTATATCTCCCACAGTGAACCACGAATTGGTATGGAATTTTGTTCTCTTGTATACTTTGTTTTTCTCAATTATAAACTATAGTTATTTTGTGTACAGATCTGTAAATGTAGAAGATATGAAGGGTTGAAAATTTTTTGGGTCATGAAATTCTGTAAAATTATGGCCGTTCTATATCTCCCACTGTGAACCACGTATTGGTATGGAATTTTTTTCTCTTATACACTTTGTTTTTCTCAATTAAAAACTATAGTTATTTTGTGTTCAGATCTAAAAGGGTAGACGATATAAAGGGTTAAAAATGTTTTGGGTCATGAAATTCTGTAAAATTGTGGCCGTTCTATATCTCCCACTGTGAACCACGTATTGGTATGGAATTTTTTTCTCTTATACACTTTGTTTTTCTCAATTAAAAACTATAGTTATTTTGTGTTCAGATCTAAAAGGGTAGACGATATAAAGGGTTAAAAATGTTTTGGGTCATGAAATTCTGTAAAATTGTGGCCGTTCTATATCTCCCACTGTGAACCACGTATTGGTATGGAATTTTTTTCTCTTATACACTTTGTTTTTCTCAATTAAAAACTATAGTTATTTTGTGTTCAGATCTAAAAGGGTAGACGATATAAAGGGTTAAAAATTTTTTGGGTCATGAAATTCTGTAAAATTATGGCCGTTCTATATCTCCCACTGTGAACCACGTATTGGTATGGAATTTTTTTCTCTTATACACTTTGTTTTTCTCAATTAAAAACTATAGTTATTTTGTGCACAGATCTATAAATGTAGATGATATAAAGGGTTGAAAATTTTTTGGTTCATGAAATTCTGTAAAATTATGGCCGTTCTATATCTCCCACAGTGAACCACGAATTGGTATGGAAATTTGTTCTCTTGTATACTTTGTTTTTCTCAATTATAAACTATAGTTATTTTGTGTACAGATCTGTAAATGTAGAAGATATGAAGGGTTGAAAATTTTTTGGGTCATGAAATTCTGTAAAATTATGGCCGTTCTATATCTCCCACTGTGAACCACGTATTGGTATGGAATTTTTTTCTCTTATACACTTTGTTTTTCTCAACTATAAACTATAGTTATTTTGGGTACAGATTTATAAATGTAGAAGATATGAAGGGTTGAAAATTTTTTGGGTCATGAATTTCTGTAAAATTATGGCCGTTCTATATTTCCCACTGTGAACGACGTATTGTTATGGAATTTTGTTCTCTTGTACATTTTGTTTTTCTCAATTATAAACTATAGTTATTTTGTGCACAGATCTATAAATGTAGAAGATATAAAGGGTTGAAAATTTTTTGGGTCATGAAATTCTGTAAAATTATGGCCGTTTTATATCTCTCACTGTGAACCACGTATTGGTATGGAATTTTTTTCTTTTGTACACTTTGTTTTTCTCAATTACAAACTACAGTTATTTTGTGCACAGATCTATAATTTTAGAAGATATAAAGTCTAGTGAGTGGTAAACATGGTTAAATGTGAGTGTAAGGTGGTCCTATATAAGTCTTGAGAGTCACTAACATGGTATAGATGAGTCACCAGACTGGCAGAATGAAGGTGCCAAGTTTGGGAAAAGTGATAATATTGATAGAGAAGAGGCACCAGCTAGGCGGAATAATGATGCATTGGTCCGATTCTGGTTTAACCATTGGCAATGTTTGGTTTTAAAAATTTAATCTCTCAAATTTTGATTAAATTAAAAAATTTAATCGTCCAAAGTGATTAAAACTAAATCTGGAATTTAATTCAATCAATTAAAATTCTGATTATTTAATTTTAATTTTAATATTAATTTTTAGTTATGATTAAAAATTTTAATTGATTAAATTCCGATTAAATTAAAAGTGAATTTAATTTTAATCAACTAATTTTGGCCGATTAAATTTTTTAATTTTAAGCATGATTAAAATTAAATTTCGGTTTAATTCAATTGTTTTTTAATTGATTAAATTTTTGCCCAACTCTGCCGGAAACTACTTACATAAGTTAATATTTTGTTCGATCTTAGTTTCTTAGACAGGAGTGAATGCCACTTGACTCGAAGCTGTAAGGCCAGTTGAGCAGCTTCAGAATCCGTTCTGAATGTAGCCCAATCGTCTACTTTCAAGGTAGCTGTCTGGTCTGGACCTACGTCTTCTTCTTCACTGTCTGAGCCAGCACTTCCTTCCACTGTTGTAAAATCGTTCATAAATTAATTGTTTTCTAATCCCTTCTTCCTGCTAAATTTTATCCCAATCAGACTAAGAGTTATTATCAATAATAATTTTAGTGTGTGTGGAGGGGAGTCTCCCTCTCAAGAAAAGCAACAATTTCTGAAAATGCCGTTTAAGCCCGTTTTTCTCAAAATCCATTTAATCTACGTTGTTGCAAAAAGAAATTCACTTATGTTATAAGCGAGGATATGCTTTTACTTAAAGAAACCTTTGGAATTTTGGAACTTTTATGGAAAAAGAGAAAAAAATGTATCTTAAGTTGGGTGTCTTTCTACTTTACGCACTTTAGTGTAGCTTTTTTTGACAATCAACCCTTAGCCAACTATCCTACTGGACAGTTTAAATGATAAATAAATATATACATACACATATGTACGTACGCAAACACCTTTTGTACTAAAGGTTTTTGGTCTCAAGGGATTTCAAAACGGATATTTTCTATGAAAATTGAAAAATCGAAAGATTTCTCTTCGTAGGGTTTGAGAAAGTGAAAAAAAAACAAGAAATAGTGTTTTCTATTTATTAAAACTATCCGGTAGGACAGTTGTATAAGAGTTGATCGTAAAAAATGGCACGAAAAAGCGTAACGTTGTAAAACACCGAGCTTTGACAATTTTTTTCTCTTTTTCTATATAAGATAAAATTCCCCAATTTTCTTTATAACATAGGGCAAATCCTCCTTTATAAATGTAATTTTTTGCAACCTTCCAGATCTAATAGATTTCGAGAAAAAAGTTGCAGAAATTTACTTGCTATCAATAACACATAACAATAAAAGTAAGGCGTCTAGGGTAATCAGGCCACTTACAATTTAGCAAGAGAAAGGACAAAATTTCCTAATCAGACTAAACAAAAAAGAAAACTTACAATGTGAATCTGATAAGGCATCGAATGGTATTTTTGAAGGACCAGCAAATACGGCCACTGTAATCGGCGAAACCACAGTGGCCGTACGAATATGGCATAATCTTCCAACTCTGGTCATTTCCTCAAACATTACCCAATCTGTTGGTAATCTTTCAACTAGATTCTGTTTATTTAAAGTTCCACCAGATTCATTCAACACAGATGTTGTATGGACTTGTACTTTATGTTCTTTCCTGTAAAAATCAATAATCACAATGAAAATAAAAAATGTTGAAGTGTAATATAAAGTAAAAAGGATAAAAAAAACTGCTAGGGAGGAGATTTACTCCGTAGATAGCGTGCTGCATTCCCACGCGGAGATCCGAGGGTTCGAATCCAGCTGTCGACCCTTAGATTTTTTTCTTAGAAGCTTTTAACAACTCACTGTCCGGTGATGGACACTGTTGTTTGTAATGAAGTTCAACTCTTCGGCGGCCGGCAGTGTTTTGAAAAAAGCTCTGGCTGCCAATGACCTCAGAGGTGTTGTCGTGACTTAAATTAAAATAGAAAACTAATTAAAAAAAACTACTTACACAGTTCTCAATACACCATGTTCTCGATCCACCCTGGCAATGTTTGGATAAAGTCCACCAATTAGGGCAGCCTTCACCACGGCCCAATTGTCTGAATTGGTGTTCACATATTTTATATCCAATGGCCCTTTTGATTTAATAAAACCAGACGCCCTAAGCTGTGCTAGAACCTGTGCCCGTGTGCCCATAATCATTTCCATTGCAGCTCCATTAACCATATTCTGGGCACAAAACTGCCTTTCTCGTCCTTGTTTTCTAGCTTCTTGCCAGTTCTAGGACCAATGAAAAACACACGTTAATAAACATACGCTCACATCTACATTGACTGGTACATTGCAGCTCTCTTAATGCATTACTCTATTCAGCAACTGTAATCTTCAGCTGTATGCAGATGACTTAAAACGATCTATTATCACAGTGTTTCCACTTCATTAGCTTCTCCCAGCATACAACAGGATGTTATTCAATTATTTCATTGGCCAGAAGTATCGATTACTAAATATTACCAAGACTAAGGTGCTAATAGTGGATACCCTAATTAAGGAGAATGAACATTGATAGTTGACCTACTTTATTATGAATCTTTTAATTTATTTTATGAATTCTGCCAACATTTCGCATAAAAAGAACGTTAGAATTTAGGCGCCACAATTTAAAGAACAAGACTGGGAGCGACTGTATGGTAAGTTTACAACCCAATGACAACAACAATACTCTCATTTTTCCTGATTATTTAATAAATATGATGAAATAATACCTGGAAAATTCTCAACAAAACCATATGGTCACTAAAACTGCCGTTGGCAAATTTAGCTCTTTCAAGAGCGCAACTTCTTCTTCGATCGCTGGCGGACGCAGGAACACAAAATACTTCCCTGAACAAAAAGAACAAAAATTGTTATTGAATTTTCCACAACACTATTACTTTTGAAGACAAAAAGTATACCTGTATGAAAGGCAGCAAACTATGGTTAACACTGGATCCAGACATTTCAGTACAACAGCATAGATTAACATTTTCCCATATCTAGGTTCAACTGGAAAGTCAACTAAGTGATGTCCAAGATCAGTTAAATCCTCCCAAGTATCCAAAGCGTCGATTGTCTTTAAACCAAATGAATAAACGTATTAAAATAGAAATCATCTCAAGCAATTAGATGTCTTGGCAGTGCTCTCTAGGAGCTGGCAAACTAAAATATATCACTAACATTATCTAGTCAAAAATTTGTTTATTTGTGTCCCCACCCATTGTTTTTGAATTTCTGATGATTGGAATTTTTTTGTAATCGGAAGTTTTGGCACGAATCTATTTTCATAAATTTAAAATAAATAACATAATCTACAAAATAAAACCAACAAAACATCTGACCTCAGAATGAGTTAGAGGCTTTTATACATATTATAATTAAAAGTTGCCCTATTTGCTGTTTGCAATACATATCATTAAAAGTTGCCCTATTTGCTGTTTGCAATACATATCATTAAAAGTTGCCCTATTTGCTGTTTGCAATGCATTTAATTAAAAGTTGTCCTATTTGCTGTTTGCAATACATATCATTAAAAGTTGCCCTATTTGCTGTTTGCAATGCATTTAATTAAAAGTTGTCCTATTTGCTGTTTGCAATACATATCATTAAAAGTTGCCCTATTTGCTGTTTGCAATGCATTTAATTAAAAGTTGCCCTATTTGCTGTTTGCAATACATATAATTGAAAGTTGCCCTGTTTGCGTCTATATCTTAACACTATTTTAACACTATCTTATTTCATATGAACTACAACATATAACTACATATTTATACAAATAAATAAAGTTTCTATGTGTATAATTCCAATCGTACCTTGAGAAGACTGACAGCACTTCTACTAACAATACTAGATGGTGGATCAATAGCTCTCGAAAGGAAATCCACTATCGATGTATTTGGTGGTGCAAGTTGTTTGGAAAAGAGGCAAAGTTCCTGCAAAATTTTAAAAAAGAGAAGTTATTACAGTAAAAACAAAATCTACACTAATTGGTTTGCAAATCATTTTTACTACATTTCCTGGAAACCTAAAAACGGAAAAACGCCACCGGAATTTCTACCTAGGTACCCGACAATAAGTTTTCCTAACAAAATCAACCCAACCATTAGCGCCATTAACTAAACAGATTTTTTTTTTGGAAATGGTTTTCATAATTTTCTTTGAATTTACGTCATACAATACGTTAACGTAGATCTATTAAATTCATTTTTCTTCCTTCTGTGTTATGGATAATGTTACAGTTTCCTCAAAAGTACTAGTTTTTAATGTCTTTTATGGTTGTAACATCTGTTAATATTATGGAGTATGAAATTTCTAGTCAAAATTATAATTTGTATCAATAGCAGTCCACCAAGTGGGACGGCATAGAACTGCTTCTTCGAGTCTCTGGCATTTTTCTATAGAGTCACCTCAGTTTTTCATTTGAACATGGAGTATTGGACGTATGTTAGACAAATCTGTCACTTTGGCCCCCCCTTTTACCATTAAAAAATGACCAGTTTTAAGAAAATTGAAATACGTTATTTACGGTAAAAGGAAGAAGTCTTGAAAGTGACAACAATTTTTTTTTTCTTTACCTGCAACGGTGTACACAGAATCTCCGGTACAGGACTTGCAGCCATGGCATCAAATCTAACACTGGAGTACATTCTATAACAAACTCCAGACTGTGTCCGGCCAGCTCTTCCTTTACGTTGTATTGCACAGGATTTAGAAATCCAAACTGTTGACAATTGGCTAACACCAGTTAACGCGTTGTATGATTTCTAAAAAAAAAAAAAAAAAAAAAAAAAATTTATAACCAATTAAAAAAAAAGTTGACAACAAAATTCAACAATAGGAACTATTATAATCTTACCTCTTTAACTTTGCCAGAATCAATAACATAATGTACATCATCTAGGGTTAAACTAGTTTCAGCTATGTTTGTTGATAAGATAATTTTACGCGCATTTAAAGGAGCTGGTTTGAATACTAAACGTTGGTCACTTGTCTAGAAAAAAAAGAGAGGAAAAACTTGTGTTTTCTAGAAAACTAGAAAATAGATCGATCAATTAAAATTAAACATGGCAAAAATTAATTTAAAGTCCAAAATTTACCTGCATATTACTATGAAGCATCAATAAAATCATCTTTGTTTTATGACTTAATCGTGAAACATCATTCAAAATTAATTCTTTTAACTTTATTATATCCTCATATCCAGGAAGAAATACAAGTATTGCTCCTGTAGGTAAAAAAAAGTAAATAAATATACCTGTACCTGTACCAATAAAACGAAAACAGAAGAAAAACAACAACAACATACCTCTATTGTTACTTTCAAGATGAATACTAGAAATCAGAGCTACAATTAATTTATAATCAACTCTATTATCATTAACTGTACTATGATATAATTCTAAAAGTTCTTTATCAGATTCGCTAAGTCTTTTATCTGAAGCAAGTTCCATCGGTGTACACGTTGTATTCAGTTCAAAGGTTAGCCTGTGAAAAACATTTTTCCAGTAATTATTGTTTCAGTTATAGGTTTCAAATATACAATAATGAACATTAATGGGGCAACACAAGAACTCTACTTTTTCAGATTATGTACCCAACGAAAGAGTTTGTAGCGTAAAGAGAGGAGTTCGTCTTCTGAATCTCGTGTGCTCTACTGGTATTACTCTCTTACCTAACCTAACCAAACCTAACCTCTTCATTGTTCACACAACCACCGTAACTCAAAGACGTATAATCGCACAAAGTTCAAATGATCTATCAACTTAAGTGCCACAGAGAGTGCTACCACAAGGTTTTGGTCCAAATCAGTCGAATGGAGGGTGGAGGTATCATTTTACAAAACTGAATAGATTTTTCAGTTTTTTTTTTCAGATTGTCTCGAAATCAGCTGCAACGATTACCTTTAAACTTGATGAGCTAATTGTACTCACGTGGAACTATAACTTTTACTAGTAAAAATAATTTTTCCAAGAAAATTCAAGAGTATTTCTAGGAGGCTTTTGGTGATTTGACTTGTTTTTAAGTGCCATTACTGTTTATTCTACTGGCTGGCCAGCTGTATTGTATCAGGAAGAATCAAATGTGAGACTGATTATCTTCCCGGAAGTGCCACTTTTTCGAATAAAATTTTCCTTTTTTAAAAGATTTTTTTCGCAACGTGTGTTATGGTTTTATTTATACACTTTTTTTCAGTGATTACAGACTCATGAATCTATAAGTTGTACTGTAGATATTTTTCCCGGAAATACCCGATTCTGCGACGGAGAGAGGAGGGAGATTCTTCTAGAAATCAGAGCTAGATTAGATATAGCGGGGCGGGACCCACACCCCATGGCACCGCTGCCATAAGAGGCTTATTGTGCCTTCCCCTTTAAGTCTAATAGATGAAACCTCCTCTTAAAAAGGTTGAGGACTTTCCGTACTAGTTCCTTCTGCGCTACAATCTCCGGTGGCCAAAGATATCGTAGCGCAGCTGTTCGATTGCAACGCAATCGAATAATAATAATAATAATAAAAATCAGAGCTCAAGTGATTATTTCACTTATCATTTAAGACATTTTGGGAGGATTCACATCAAATTATTTAGTTGCCCCGTCCCCATCGATTTTACATTTCGTGAAATAAAGAAAACATTTATTTTTTTACGTATAAGCCTCGATGGTATCGCTAATCTCTTGTCTGTTCAACAGTTTAGCCCAATCAAGTGCCGTATAGTTATTAGATGCTCTGGCTGTTACGCTTGCACCAAGTGACAACAATCTCTCCACAACTTCCAGTGTTCCTCGGGCAGCTGCTACCATTAATGCGGTAACGCCAGTCTCTGAATGCTGTAAACAAGTTACTGTATTTTATTTTTTCATGGATATAGAATGAAGATAAAACGAAGTTTTTATAGAAACAACACAGTTAAATACCTGATAATCGACTGGAACATTTTCTGATTGTATCAGATATAATACTTGAAAGAAATGATTTTCAGTACCATAAGCCCAAGCGTCACTTAATGCAACATCCATTTCCTTATGTCCAGCATTATTACTCGTGCTATTGGCATTTCCGTTCTAAATTTGAAATACTTTTTAGAAAACAAAAGCAAAACAATGTTTTAATTAAGATAAGTTTTCTACAAAAATTATAAATAAGAACCTGTGCCGTAGTTTTGGTTGAAGTGACCGTAAATTCAGCATCAGATCCTTTCGTAACGGCATGAGTCCATCGATCTAAGGCTGCAGCCTGTTCTTTCCTTATATCAAGCTGTTTTCTTAATTTTTCCATTTCAGAACTCATATAACCTGTTCTTTAATTTAAATAAAAACAAACAAACAATAAAAAAAAAGTAATATAAATATATGTTGAATTTATCCGTCATGGCGAGCATATTTATGGCATCCCATGATTGATTTCCCAATAAAAAATGCCAGTCAAGACTTTTTTTTTATTGTTAGTAATCACAACTTTATAATCTAGTTTTTATGCAATTGGAATATCAGTTTGTAACCTACTGTTTAAGGATGTCTTCTAAATAATATTCAGTAACTTCGTACTGCTTTCCAGGAACTAGAACCAAAAAGTTTTTTGATTACTTATTTTGAATAAAAAATAAAATAAGCATATGATAAGGGAAGATAAACCAACCTGTAATAATAGGACAATTATTAAAATACGCTGAATAATGACTAGCGTCTAGTGTGGCAGACATAAGTACTAGTCTTAATGATCTAAACTTTGTTAAAGCTTCTCTCAATACGATTAATGTAAAATCGGTCAGTCTATCCCTCTCATGAACTTCATCCACGATTATATGTGTAACCGAAGCTAACATACTTTCGCCGGACATTAATGTACGAAGTAGTACACCACTTGTGCAATACATTAATACCGTGTATGGTGTAACTCTAGAAGATAAATAAAAAAAAGTCAATTATGAGCAAATAATAGATTCTTTTTTATTATTTTGTTTACTTTCTCAAATGCTAGTAGTAAGAAGATTGTGTAAATTTCCGATGTTTAGTTTTTTTCAGAAATATGAGTATCGAGTGCCCTTGAATCCTATGAAGTGGCTTTCACAAATTAGTGAAATACACAATCAAAGAGAAAATCACAATAAAATTTTAGTCAAAATTAGTCAGCCGGAAATATCACTCCATTGAAGCGTTTTTTTAAATTTTTATTTTTTAGATTTTCATGAAAGTTTTCTTCAGCGAAAAGAATGAAGATCTGTAACAATTATTTTGTAATATTTTTGTTAAAATTCGATTACAAGGCTGTTTGGAGGCTTTCCTCTAAAGTGTCATTCATTTTTGGGCTGACCAGAAGTACCACTTAATAATCTTTTTTAGTATTTTGATATTTTCCTGAGAAACATTTATCAGATTTTCTTTAATCTAATTGAAATAATTGTAAATGACAACTTTTATTGGTAACATTTTAATACCATGCAAACTTGATTAAGATTACTTTTGAGATAAGGGGATGATAAATCGTTCCCTCTAAAGAGTGGTCGTATCTTAAATCTACTGTTAAGGGGGGGAAGCTTAACGGGGGGAATGTAAAGGTGTTGATAAAATCGAGTGTGAAGAACGTCCCTTTACCGGAAGTAACACCGGAAGTTTGTCGTAAAGGGCTCACAGATTTCCTGTAAACCACGTATAAAACATGCATTTAGATTTGTAATAATTTTTACTTTTATCAGTTTTCTAGAAAAATTTGTTTGAGGGTAGTTCTTTTGAAGGGAATGAGGGTAGAGTTTCCCTGTGAGATTAAATTTAATTGTAATCTATGATTACTAACTGAGTTAGAAGTACTGAGACGAACGAGTAAAAAAACAAGTCGTGTGAGTGTTCAAATAGATTTCTATTATTATTCTGTCCAAACTCAAAATCTTTACTTACTTTCCTTCAAGGCGAATTTGATATCCAACAGACTGGCCAACTTTTTCTCCTCTTTCAATGGCCACCCTTTCACTCACGGATACAGCTGAAATCCTACGAGGCTGTGAGCAAATAATTCTACACGGTCTTCCAGATCTTTCATGCCATTCCATAATATACTGAGGAACCTATAAAAAGAAGAACAAAAAAATAAAAAGGTTCAACAGTTGTCTTTGAAAATGCAGAATGTAATTTTTTTTTCTTAAGATTGGCACTTTCTTTGAATATAATAGAAATGGATACTGTCATTATTATTTGTTCCAACTCGACGAACAAATACTGGTGAGTAGTATTTAAATGTTTTGAAGAGCTTGATGGCCTAAATTCGATGCATTCGTCAAGAACACCTGAAGTTTGTTGCATGATAAAGCATAACTAACTTAGTGTACGCAGAATTTGTTGAATCATCTACTGTATTCGATAGATTTTTGATTGATTGAGCAGACATAGTCACAAAATTGTTTACTTTACAGATGCCTACATTCTTTATACAAACACAGACTTTTTTTTGTAAAAACAATAAATCATTTAGTCGCACTGAAATAATCTTTACATCAATTCTCTCTACAGTCCCTTTGAGCATTAACAACGAGATGTCCAGCATTTCCTTATTAAGCATCATTTGCAGCAAATTCAGATCGTTTTTAAGAAAGGCTTCCTGGACCCCCCCAAACTGATGGACTAGCATCTTAAACAAAGGAGCTGAATTACATAAATTACTGTATTATGGTGCTCGAAAATCCCACAATAACTTACTTGTGTTGTTTTTCCACAGCCAGTAAGGCCTGAGATAATAGTTACTTGACTTTCGTTTACTGTTTGAACTATGTTTTCGGAAAACGCATATATTGGCAAAGAAGCTCGAAACTGGGCTAAAGCTTTACTACTGGCAGGAGGCGGTACCTGAGGACTTCCGCTACACAATCGGCCAAGAGCTCGGCTATTCTCCTTACCTAAAAGTGAGAAAATGAAAAGAAATAATTATCTTATGAAGTAACTTAGAAAACAATTCTTCTACTTATTATTCTTATTATTTAGCCTAATACTGAGTTTTTCTTTTCAGTACTAAAAAAAAAAGTAATTCAATACTCGCAGATGAGCAATGTAGACAAGTTTTATGAGCAACGATTCAGGTTGCGAAGTAATGTATGAACTGATAGAAGAATGGCTTCCCTGATATAAAAAAAGATGACTAATTCGCCAAAAAAGGAGTAACACTTTTATCCATAACTTCACACTTTTTCCAAATATGAACTTCGAAAGTGAAACATGACTAAACTCATATCGCAATCTACGGCAAGGATTAAAAGACAAAAAAACTAATGTTGAACAAATTTTTACCATCTTGGTAAACGTCTTTGCAACGTTCCACTGGTGGCAAACAGTCTTGACGTTCTCGGGTTGTAACTGGATGTTTAGATAAAAGACTTAATAAAAGAGTTCTTGAAGTTGATGTGAGATTCATAGTAGCATCTTTCTGCATAATGGCAGAACCTTCCCGCTTGTAAATTGTCAAGTAGCGTGAACTGCCTTTTCTGTTTAAAAAAACAAAAAAAATAAGACATTATTATATGCTCACGATATTAAGAAATAATTTAAATCATTAAATACTAATTTTGAGATTAGTTACCCTCTACTTTTTGATTTAAGACCATATTTTCTTGCTTCCATGTGAACGTATGCCCTTTCTACGGCAGTCAGTGAACTTGGATATTCCCATTCTGTAATATGTAATAATCACATTGATTTCTAATTACGGTAAGAGCATGTTTTTAATATTTATTTCGGTAATCAATTGCTCTAGATGACTATTAACAACAAAGGAAATTCAACATAGAGACTTGATGTAATTGGTTAAATTTATAAGGTGGTAGAGAGAATAAAACTTACTTTATTAATGTATAAAGTTAAGAGTGAGATAATGTTAATGAATTTTAAAAGCAAAAAAGTTAAATTAGTTGTTACGTTAAAAGTTTTTCAATTAATTAAAAGATTCTATTATAAACCAATGAAAAACAAAAAAAAAATTGATTTAAAGCTTACCAACAACAACTAACAAGATTTAGACATTTAATAAATATTTTAAGAATTTCACTCTCGTGCTTTCACAAATATGAGTTCTGAATCAATTTCCAACTACAAACTAAGTTGACGAAACTAATGTTTTGAAAGATGTGCCCCAGATTGTTGATGTTATGTTCAGGTCAATCATTATTGATTCAAGAACTTTTTAGAAATTATTACTTATCACTAGCTAATGAAAATGATAAGTTAAGAAAATGAATTAATCAATCCCGCTTTTACTTCAATTAGAACCAGATAAATTTTGAATTATTTATACATCCTTACCTTTTAAATCTTCATTAGTTAAAAATTTCTTAATTGTAACTTCTATTGCTATACGAACTGCTTCTCCCACTTTAGGTGTTTTATTCTTATTTTTATTACGAGGAGGCATAGTGTATGCTGTACATAAAAATAGTTTTAAAAAACAAAGTTAGCAAAATTGGGCATATGCACCAAAAATGTAAACAAATTATAAACTACTATTGGGCACAGAGCAGAGTGCAATAATACTGTACTACCTATTCTGCGTTTAAAACACTGGCCCGGGGACTTGTAACTTCAAATGAATCGAGTAGTTCATGTACAGAAAGATCGATAGTTTGATAACTCAGAATCGTAGAAAGTTATTATTTATAAAAATAATATTCGTATTTTGTTTTAATTAAAATGAAAATAAAGATTTCTAGTTGGTTATTAAGATAATTGTTGCTGAAGATTATTCATAATTACATGTGTGAATTTAAGATCCACAATCGATTAACTGCATAAGTTTTCCAAAACACATATTGCTGTAGTGCCATCTCCTCTTTTATGTTATACCTATATTTCTTTCCACATCCACAAACGACCTATCTAATTAGTTGATGTTTAATATCACGTCGCGACAGTCTAATAGTAACACTACCACCATCTGTCGAGCAAGTCTGTCATCAATCTTGATAATCAAGAGTTATAAAAAAAGAGTATTGTAGAGCCAGAGTGGCAATTCGTGCCTATGTTTTTTCTCTGCGACCATGGATAATTCAATTAAATTTATCCTTGAGTCAAATTTAATTCGTGAACCGAGCCTTTTATTTTGTAAAAAAAAGTTATTAAGTGAAATTGATTTTGTGATATATAATTAAAGACAGTGATTATTATTATTTTATTTTTTGCTGTTTCAACATCTTTCAGGTATTTATTAAAGTGATCGCAACATTAGAATTGTGAATAGATTCTGTTTTGATTTATAGTTTTAACATTAATATTTACATAATTTTTGTTTCTCCTAAGATTAAGAAATCTCACAACAGTACAATGTTTAAAATATGGACCCAAATGTGGAACATGGACAGGGACCTTCGTCCTTGGAATCAGAATATGATGATTATCTTGCTTTCTCAGATGTTGATCTCGGATCACCTACAGGTGAAAATGCTGAGAGAGTAACGGGTAAGTTGACCATCAGTACATTAATTTACCTAATTTATTTATGATTTAAGTTAATGCTGAACCTGTACGCTTTGTTTGTTATTAGAACCAATACGTTTTGTACCATTTGTGACAGTTCATAAAGCGCCTGTGAAATTTAAATCTCCTCAAAGACAAGTATTTATACCAGGAGAAGAAGTTGAACTTACAATCACTGAATATGAAAGAAGTGTTACTACACATTTATTGAATCCAAATTTGTAATACATTTTTTCTTTAATGTGATAATTCACTGTTTAAATAATTTGCTTGCGTTTATCAATTGAAATGTCCTTTTTAATTTAGGTATACAATTGACCTGAAACATGGCAATTTTCAGTGGGAGATCAAAAAACGTTACAAAGATATTTTACATTTGCATCAACAATTACGCCTTTTTAGGGCAAGTTTAAATATTCCTTTTCCTACTAAATCCCATAAGGAACGCAGGTCGAGTTTCAAAAATGAAACATCTAAGGGAAAAACTGCAGTTTCCAAAGGTTTGGCTAGGTATTATTGCTAATATTTGTTTTTGCTGATTATTAATGAATAGGGGAGAAAACTTAATAATAATACAGATAATTTTATTGTTTAGATTTCCATCAAGGCCGGAAGCACTTGTGCCATATGAAAGGGTGGAACACAGAGCAAGACAACTGGAGGAATATCTTCGAAATATATTGAAAATAAATATTTATAGGAATCATTACGAAACTGTAAGTGGCTAATTTGTCTACAAACTAGTTTTGAACGGTTAGTAAATTACGCAATCATTTGTATAACTGCTTATTAGTGGTTCACAATACATCTACAAAAGGAAGAATATTCAATGTCATTCTTTATAAGTATTCCACACTTACAAGAAGACTACCATAATTGAATATTACTTTTATTTTATTTAAATTACGTTTAGCGTCACGAAGTTTTAAAGCATTCACTTATTTTGTATAACGTTTTCTGTTCTCACACTGGTCTGAATTTGATTGAGAACTTTGGTTTATTTTTATGGTTAATAAGAAATAAATATATTTTTTGTTCATTTGTTTATTTATCACTTTTATAGGCCATTTTTTTTGAAGTAAGTGAATTTTCATTTATTGGAGCACTTGGTGGCAAAGGTAAAGAAGGTTTAATTGAGAAAAGGACTCGTAGCGCTTATCCAGGAAGTACTGGCTGTAATTTCTTTGGCTGTTTAGACAGTGGGCTTTGTGTAAGGTATCTTCAAGTCATTAACTACTTCAACTGTGGGTTTCCTGATCATTTACAATTAGCAAATTTCAATCGATGTTATTTATCGCAGTAAAGACTCACAACAAAAGTTGTGATTACTAATTTTATTAGTTAATGGTCCATGACTCCAGGGCATTTAATACCCCTAGGACCCTCATAGCTATCCATTGTGAAAATGAGAGACCGTCTCAAAAATCCAAACCTGAAATGGCGCCCCTATATTTGCCAGTCCGCATGCCGCGGAATAGCCATCAAAGATCCTTTCGATCATTACTCAAGATATAAAGCATCTTCTCTTATTAAAACTGTCTTATGCACATTTGTATAAAGGTTGATCGTCAAAAATTGCACAAAAAAAGCGTAATATTGAAAAAACCTAAATTTGACTATTTTTTCCCGTTTTCGTATAAAAGATAAAATTTCCAAAGTTAATGGAAAATAAATCACATTCTGGTTTATAAGTGTAATGTTTTGCAACTATGAAGATCAAATAGATTTTGAGAACTTGCCAAAAATAACATTTCCAGATATTGTTCTTGTTATCTTCTTTTTTTTTTCAAACGCTTAAACGCAATAATCGATTTTCATAAATGAAGTGTCATTCGATCAGAAAATTTGATGTTGATGTGCAATATTTCCTCCTATTGTGTTATAATTATGATCAGTCAATCTAAGATCTTATCACAAATATAAATACTATTTAACTGTGATATTATCACTTACTTTTGCTTTTTCACTTTTCAGATGCCATTATATCTGCGGGGATCTGTGTGCATCTTGGCGTACAAGATGGCTTGTTGTCAAAGATAACTTTGTCGCCTATATAAGACCAAAAGATGGTCGTATAAAAGGTGTTATACTGTTTGATTCTGGTTTTGATGTATCATCTGGTTTATTTTCTACTGGCTTAATCAGAGGCCTTCATATTTGTAATTTGTCGAGGTTAGTTTTTCCATTTCATTTCACTTTTTATTTTTACTTTCTCTTTCCTTTGTAAAAGATTTGATGTTCAGTTTTCATAGAAAATTTTCGTTTTGAGCAGTCCATTAGAAATTCATTTTTGTTGGGTTGAAGTAGAAGGGTTATTCTGGACTATCTTTAAATGTTTCAATTAATCTTATTGTTTTATCTTCTACATAATTTATTAATGAAATGAATGAATAATTTTATCAATGAAAATTAAATATGTTTCAAAACTAGAGAAGTGTGCAGGAGTTTTTATCTTTATACATATGTAAATATATTTTTGATTGAGTGAAAAGTATAGTTGCTTGGTTCACTTTAATTTTTCAGGCAAATCGTTGTAAGCTGTTCAACTAGAAGAGTAGCTCAAGAATGGCAGTCATTTATAAAAGAAACTGTGAGAAAACTAGGTATTTTTTAAATTTATTTCACTAAAAATAATCAAACAGTTTTTGACTACAAATGATTTGGAAAAACAAGTTAATCATTTAAATGATTTTCTACAGGAAGTGATTTTACCCAAAGAAATCGATATTTTTCCTTTACACCGGTCAGAACTATGGTTTCTTCAGCATGGTTTGTGGATGGAAGAGCTTATATGTCAGCGGTTGCTGTAGCTTTAGAACAGGCCACCCAAGAGATATTTATAGCAGACTGGTGGCTTAGCCCAGAAATACATATGAAGAGACCCGCATTAGAAGGCGACTATTGGCGTCTTGATACCATACTCAAAAGGAAAGCTGTGAGTTGATTGTTAATTTCATAGTTGCCCGGTGCTTTCTTTCAATGCACTGCTGGCCTCCGGTCAGTGTACTTTCTTTACAGACACTACTGTCCGGCGATTGGCATTACCATAAACTTATAATCTGCCAACTATATTTATGAGATGTACTCGTCAGGTCTAATTTTTAATGTTTATTTTCCAGGATCAAGGTGTAAAAGTGTTCGTATTGTTATATAAAGAAGTAGAAATGGCCATTGGTATTAACAGTTATTATAGTAAACAACGATTAATCAGCGCAAATCCAGAAAATATTAAGGTAAAAATAAATGTATTAAGGATTTGTTCAACACTGCGATTTTTATATTTATATCTGTACACAAACTGTCTCCATTGGTGCCAGGTGAAACCATTCACAGTGAAGGTGGCGAAACAATTGCCTAAGTTCACCTTCATAGTCCTTGAGAAAGTTGTGAGTCTTTCAGGAAACTCTAGATTGAGCAGAGACTTGTTTTTGTTTGGAACGGATTACTTTAAACTTAAGATACTCACACTTGGAAAGGTGTCAATGTATAATTGTGATTCAATACACTTTTCTAGAGCAATCCACTTAAGCGGCTTTCTTAAGGCGGGTGAACTTTAGGTACTCTCTGAAGGGCCTTTTTTTTTAGGTGGGCTTAAATATTTGTACTACATATTAGAGTACGGCATATATAGCTTAAACAGCTGTATCAGGATTATCAGTCTTTTGAAAGCGTGATTCTCGGTTACGGCTTTTTCCAGTATTCCATTGTTATCTAAGACTAGAGCGTCGCCTAAGCGTTTCATTTGAACATGGTTATAACTTACGTTAGGGGTAACTACTTTTGCTCAAAATTTTGTTAGAAATCAATGATTCTTAGTGGTACTCTGTACAAATTGCAGAAAGAGGAGACCAATCCTTACCGCTCAACTAATCTACGCTGACATGATCCTGTAGCTCCAAATTTCTGCATTTATGCAGATAGAATGATTTTTTCATCCCTAGAAAATAAGTGTTATTTCATTTTTATTGCTGTGTGTACTTTTTTGAACAACTTTTTACTTATAACTCACAACTTAAGTTCTTAAACTCGCACATATTTGCACTAATTTGAGATGATAATCATCAGAGTCACAGCCTGCGATGTAAAATTATTTTTATTATTATATACATAATCGCACAATTTACAGGTTTTACGTCACCCTGATCATGCTAAAGCTGGTGTATTTTTTTGGGCACATCATGAAAAAATGGTGGTGATTGATCAAAGTATTGCTTTTGTTGGTGGTATTGATTTGTGTTATGGACGTTGGGATGATCATTTGCACAGGTGTTTAGTTTATGACTAGAAAAATAAAAAAGTCTACAATGCTTTTCAAATGTATTTTAATCATTCTTATACGTAACCTAATGGAATCCATATTTAGGTTAACTGATCTAGGAAGCATGGTAGAAAATAATAAAGGAATAGCATCCTTTTTATCGTTGGCAATGGCAACCAATGCATTGAATGCATCAATTATGGCTGTGACTAAAAAGTAAGAATTTATGCATTTCAACTGAAAAAAAAGGAATAATACTTAAATATTATTCAAGACGTTACTTAAATATTTATACTTGTCTTGGAATTCTTTAGAGATAAAAATGGCGGTACATCCGTAAACGGAGGAAGTTTTAATGATATCACTTTACAACCATCACCAGAAAATATTAAATGCAATACACCAGAAATGGAAAGAAAAAGTTTGTTTGATACGGTTAGTATATTTTTAAAAAAATTATTTTATTGAATATGGATATGAGTATTGTTCAGAGAGGGGCAAAAATTTAATCGATTAATATCAAATTGAATTAAACCAAAATTAAAATTTAATCGACCCAAAATTAGTTGATTGAATTAAATTCACTTTTAATTTAATTGGAATTTAATCAATTAAAATTTTTAATTATAACTAAAAAATTAAGATTAGAATCAAAATTAATCAGAATTTTAATTGATTGAATTAAATTCCAAAATTTAGTTTTATTCACTTTTGATGATTACATTTTTTAATTCAAAATTTGTGTTTACATTTTTATAACCACAACTTTGCCAGTGGTTGAACCAAGATCGAACAAAAACTTACAGTTTAAAAAGTTAATTATTTTGACGATTAGTTCTTATACAGCTGCTTAATAAAAGTGTTACAAACTAGAACCATAACATTAAACTTCCTTGATCGGAAAATATGAAAACTAAAAATAACATTGGGGGGGGGGAATTAATTACGTTTTTCATCATATCAGTTTATGCTTAGTTTTATTTATTTATTTTTCTACAAAGACACTTTAGTTATCTTTTACATGTTACATGTTGGTAATATTTGACTATTTATGTAGTTTTGATGAATTCCATGCTGTAGGTTAGATCTCGTGGACGAGAATTCATTAGTTTTTGGAGTTTTAGTTCAGAAGAGGAAGCTGATGAACCAGACAATAAAGATGATAAAAGTACTCGAGAAATGTTAGAAAAAGAAAGAGAAACTGCGAGTTTAGAAACAACGGATTAGTAAGTTTTACCTTTTTATTTAAAGTTCGGTCTGATGGATAAATTTTAAATGAAGCTTAAATCAATAAAAAGGAAGAAGAAAATTACTAATTATCTAGTGTACCAAATAATTATTTAATAATTTCTCACAAAATATTTGTTAAATTACTAATTTACAGTAATGTACAGCTATATACAATGTACATGAACTATCATTGCATTCTAACCTTTTCATCGTAGCCTCCCATCACAATACCTCCTCTACCACAGAGGTTATATTCAATAATATTGAACATTCTTACAGTACAATTCTTCCTAACGACACACTGGACGATCTACAAAAAGTAGATGAAGATGTAAATGATTTGAATGGATCAGCTAAGTTATGGATTGGAAAGGATTATACTAACTTTATTCTTAAGGATTTTGAAAATTTGGATCTTCCATACCAAGGTTTGTGATAATAAAATTTTATTGTTTTCCTATTTACGCAAAAGGCATGATTCCCATCCTTAAGCCCACACTATATTAATAATACTAAAATTTATTTGTAAATAATTTGTTTATATTTAGATCTTGTGGATAGAACGAAAACAGCCCGGATGCCATGGCATGATGTAGGCGTGATGGTGCAAGGAAGTGCTGCCAGAGATCTTGCTAGACATTTTATTCAAAGATGGAACGCCGTAAAGGTACATATTTTCCTGATTAATTAAGTCTCTCCTCTGATTTTGTAAAAGCAAAATTTAACAATTTAATTAAATATTACTCAGTTAGAAAAGGCAAAACTGAATCCACAGTATCCTTATTTACTTCCAAAATCGTATAAGGATTTTTCTGATTTCATGCTCCCTGGAATACGTCAAATTAAAGTTTCCTGTCAGGTAGGTTATATTTAATTATTATTATTATTATTATTTTTTTTTTTTTAAAAAAAAGATAAATTTATTCAAGCAAATTTCCAAAAAAAATTCAGGTAGTTAGAAGTATCTCACACTGGTCTGGAGGATTTATCGATTGTGATTCCTGGGAAGGAAGTATTCATGAAGCGATGGTAGATGCAATCGCTAAAGCTCGACATTATGTTTACATTGAAAATCAGTTTTTTATTTCCTGCGGAAATGGTGGACAAGTCAAGAATCAAGTTGGCGATGCACTATTCAAACGTATATTAAGAGCGCATAGGTATTTTTTTTTTTTTTTTTTTGTATATACTATAATTTAAAGAATATTATTCAAAAGCCCAGTACCCATGGCAATGCAGCTGTAGAGGCTTATTGTATCGTTCAGATGAAAACTGTAGGTAGATTAAGTTCATCAGTTCTCGAAGAGCTCCTTATTTCTGTCTTTCTAGTCGTTTTGTGTACCCTGACCAGCAGAGAACGGTGAGATAGACTAGTGTGATAGACGCCTGCTGTTTCTAAATAACTTACGTCTTCAACTTAAAGATCGGTAAGAGGAATCCCTTCGTAACATCCATCATCAGGTCAGGAGTGCATTTTCTCGCCCAATTCAAAGTGCCTGACGATCTCCTCAGAGTCCTCCCTCCAAATATAGGTCCAGGAAAGATAAGGATTTGTATCTTCTCTAAATATAATCCCTGCCACTTCTTCCAGACACTACTGACTAGTCCTCCTCCAACACCTTGTAAAAACTTTTAATTGTAAATAAATATAAATCTTTTATGATCACGTTAACGCAGGACGGACGTCTGTACGTTTATTAGAATCTCTTCTATCTCCCCAAAAGTGCTGCTTGAGGTGATGAACTGAATCAACGTAGGAAATCCATCAGTATATGCAGTCTATGATTGTTCATACTGAGGCAAGCCTCAGATACGGTTATAATTGCTCAAACCAATCTTTTACCTGTCTCAGTCTAGTAGGCACGTTTAAGTTAAATTGTTCCGATTTATTAGGCCAATGGGACTCCTTTGGCTTGGAGTATACCTAAGGATAAATATAATCGCGCTTCTTATTGGAGTTACTATAACCCCACTTCTAATTACCAGTCTTAATGAAGCCCTGCAATCAAACGCTCTGAAATGATGAGCATTCTGAAAGAATCTACAGTACTAGTCCCACTAGCTAGATGGAACGAATAATTTAACGTACTTACAAGAAAAAAAGAAATATCATTAATGAATTCTAAAAAAATAGCGTCCATTTTTTTTTTTTCAGGGAAGACACAATATTTAGAGTTTATGTAGTATTACCACTTCTGCCTGGATTTGAGGGCGAAGTGGGAACACCAAGTGGAACTGCTCTCCACGCAATTACACATTGGAATTATGCATCAATATGTCGGTAGGGTAAAACTTATTGATTAAATTATTATATATCTTGTAAATAACATAATTATGTATGTATATATATATTTTTAGGAACGTTTTTTTCATTTTATTAACATGTTTCAGTGGGAATGATTCATTATTGGTCCGGCTGAGAGAAGCTGGAATAGAAACACCTGAAGAATATATAACCTTCCATGGATTAAGAAATCACGCTATACTTGACAGTCTTCCGGTTGGTAGTCTTAATGAAAATTAATTAGTTTATGAAAATTGGCTTCCATTATGGACAAATGTTTTCAATTCTACTAGTTAAACGGAAAATGGTACCAATGATTTACTTTCAAATTTATTGCACAATACTTAGTAGTGAACGTTTACATATTTTATTTGAAAATTTATCCATGAAACTTTAAACGTGACTTTTCGGGAGGAATTTAGTTAAACCGTTTTCAGCGTTACTGTACTGTCAAAAACAAGACGTTTATTGTTAATGATTTAAGTTTTGTTCAATTTTTTAGATAACAGAGTTGATTTATGTCCACTCCAAGCTGATGATTGTTGACGACCGTTTAATGATATGTGGTTCAGCTAATATAAATGATAGATCTTTGATTGGTAAAAGAGATTCGGAAATAGCTGTTGTTATTGAGGTAGTAAAAGAGGAAGATATTGTATTAAAACACATTTAGTTTTTGTTCTACGTTGTAATTTCTGTATTCTTCACAAAAACTACAGGATGAAGAATTCAAAGAAGGTCAGATGAATGGTGAACGTTATTTCAGTGGGAAATTGTGTGGATCATTAAGACGATACCTTTTTAGAGAACATCTCGGCCTCCTTGGCAGTCCACATCCACGGATTAACGTCAACGATCCGATAAGTGCAGATTTCTATCATGATGTCTGGAGAGCGACTGCCCAAACAAATACTGACATTTTTGAAGAGGTTTGTTCGTTTTTCTGTGTGACGGTTTTGGTAGAGAGTATTGCAGTTATTTAAATTTAAAGTTTTCTTTAGATGTACATAATTGGAGTTTTCCTAAATAGTATTTTAGCCGAGCGATTAGAGGCTAAGATTATTGTTATTTAGTGGGTTCGATTCCCGGCCTGCAGGCCTTAGATTTTATCTAATGGTTGATAAGAAAAATATAAACTAAAATATGTTTGCTAGTCGCCTCCATCCATGACACGCACGTAAAGCCCGCTTGAAAAAAATATTAGAATACTTTACTAATAATACCATTATTATCACCACTGTTCATGACAAAATACCCTTCTCCTGATAACTTCCCTTTCCTTAACCAGTTAAGCGTGAATCTCTGTTACGGTGCGTTCAACGTGTGTTATTTGGTGGGGATGTTTCCCCTTTATCTTACCAATAGAACTGCCAAGTATTTTATACGGAGAGGGGAATGGTGGGAGTCAGCCAAATGATAAGTGGTTGGTACATGTTTGGTCTCCGCATTAGAGATTGGGGAATTACGCACACAAATAGAAGCTCTCAACCATTGTGCAATGCCATTTTTACCTTTTAGATAGAGATTCAGACCTCCAGTACGAGCATGATTTCATTTTGAAAAGAATTCAAAGCTATTTTCTCTTCCTTGTAAAAGCTCTTGTGCGTCCCTAGTTAACTAGAGCAATGCATACGTGAAGCGGTGCAAGATTTTTGAAAGAGCACAGAATGCTCTGTAATCTCAAGCCCCTGAGAGATTGCAGAAAAAGTCGCTTGCAGTGACTATTACGACTTTGTAGACTGGTTGTTTTCGACGCTGCGTTCGAGGTGTATACATTGTCATTGTCTGATTTTAATTCCGCACACTGTGGGCTTTTTTTTAAAAAACTAAATTCCACGCTTAACTGGTTAATGTTGCTATCTTGTGCTATAAATATTGTTTTGATAATTTAGGGATTATTTGATTTGTTTATAGGTATTTAATTGCATACCATCTGACAAGATCAAATCTTTTCAAGACATTGAATCTGATGAATTGCCACCTAGCGTGACAGATCCGATTGGTTCAACAGATAAATTACAGAATGTACAGGTAATATTTAATAATTTAATAAATGTTAAAATAAAATAAATATTAGGTTGGGAAGGAGGTTTCATAGGGAATACTTTAAAATTGTAATAATAGCTGATATAATAAGGGGAAGGGATTAGCTCATTTGTCAGCGTGCTGAGTTCTCACGTGGAGATCTCGGATTCAGATCCAGCTGCTGGCTCTTAGATTTTCTTTTTCTAGGAGTATCGCACTGCTCACGCTCCGGTGATGTACAGTTATCTGTAATCTGAAAGAACACTGTCCAAATGCCGGCAGTGCTTCGCCAGCTACGGGCGCCAATAACCTCAGATGTTGTCGCGCCTTGAAGTACAAAAAAAAAAGAGTCGAGAATTGGTGGGAATATGGTAGGTGAGATCTCCAACTTATTCAATTTTCAAGCGGGGATTTGCAAAACGTATGGACGAGTGTTATATCATGGCAACAGAATCGGATCACATCTATGACGAATGCCGGCTGTTATTAGCATAATTGCCAGTAAATTTAGTCGATTTTTTTTTTAAACAACACTTCTCTGCATTGATGCTCTAACCGGTTTTAAAAATTTTTTACTGGATGACACCAGTCGCCAACCACGATAATGTCCAGAAAACGTTTTCTAGAAGTTGAACAGGAACCACGTTTCATCACAAGTCACAATTCAGTCCAAAATCACCACGAAGTTAGATGTAAGAAGCTCCTTAAAAGGCTAAATATTCTTCTGATTAAAAAACAGAAGAAGAAGTTTTCCATGAAAAATTTATTGTTTGGTTTTGTTTCCAGGGTCATCTTGTTATGTTTCCATTACATTTTCTCTGTGAGGAAACACTGACACCAAATCCAGGAAGTGTTCAGGGTATGCTGCCTACGTCATTGTGGACTTGAACATAAGTCCTATATTTTTTTTTAAATCCCCATTCGTGTAGCAATTTTCTAAAAAGCATTCATTTTTAGCAATACGTATTAAAGTAAGTACATTCCAATTTGAAAGTAATACAATTTACCTCATCAGTTTGTTCGCCAGGATATTACTTACCACGCCAACTTACTCCTGGCAGTTAAAAGAGAAGACATAAAAAAGTTTAGAGGCGTTCAAAGTAGCTTGACAAAAGTGATAAAGCTCTGTTTCAGTTCGCAGTACTGGATGATAGTATCGTTGTTCATTTATCCGTCATAGCACGGTATGGCCTAAAAAGACCGCCCCTAAATAGGGCGTACCCGAAATTTGTGAAGACTACTTGAGAAGAAGGTCAAATGCTCTCCGAAGCATGCGTTTACAGGGTAACTGTAAGGGAGCGCCCCCGGTACTTTAGAGAGATTCTGTTTTCGACACAACTATCCTGGGTAATTCATCCTTCGGGCACGACGCCTTAGGCCGGACCAGGGAGATTCTGGGGATTAAGATTAAGTTTAAGATTGCTTTAGACGGGCAGTTCCACCAGAAAGGGGAAGGAACGTAGGCAATCCAAAATGCCCATTGTTCCCCGCCCACCCCTCATCTCATAAGAGATACCGGGGCTTTAGAACAACAGATCCGGCTAAAGGTTGCCAGGTGCTAATAAATTAGCAACAGGACACTAGGGAGCATGGCGACTCAATCGCCCAGTGCACTGAATAAACCTAGAGAGTTCTGGTTAAGATTACCAGATGCTACAATCTCCGGTAGGGGAACATTTACCCTACCGAAGACGAGGACTCATCACAGCCAGCACAATTTGGCGACTGGATAAGGCCGCATTTGAAAAGAATGGGTACGCTAAATTCGCATGTCCACTCAACAACACCTGAACCAACTGGCGGATCCGGGACCTGCTAAATTCTGGAGAAGGAAGGAAGCTCTCCTCTATGCTCGCTTCCCACACACCAAACGTCTTTTCCGGATTTTCTGAGGATGACTATCTTTGTCCCATCTCGTGAGGTTTTAAATTAATCCCATATATGGGACAAAATCTCAAACTATGTCTGATGGCCATCTTCTTGGATTCCACTTGGAGCTGAAGAAAGGATTTTGCCTCTATTTTTACTATTAGGGTTTTAAATTTGGAATAAAATCCTTGTTTGATCAGTTCGTATAATAATTATGCTACAGCTAAAAAAAACTCTAAAATGTAACCAGATTTAGTAGACCCGGGGAAAGATTTCTTTTACGAGCTTGTCAATCAGCCTCAAAAGTGCATTATACCATGTTAATAAGCGTTCAAAAGTGATTCAATATGAATTTATTGATACCCACTAGCAACTTGACAGAATGATAAGCTGCCGTGAAAAATTCCGATTAAGCAGCGCACATTTCAGTTCGTACGATTCCTTCGGGATCTTTTTAAACAACCCTCCAGAACTTCTCTTGAAACTCTTCTGCTAGTATGTAAATCTAGAGAGAATCGAAGTTTGTGTGCCATATTGCTTTGAACTCCACTAATTTCTTGCAATCTAAATCCTCTCTTCTTGAAATATTATATTTATAACCCAGTGGTTATTTTTATTCTTATTTTTTCTTTGTAAATTATTTTTAATTTAAGTTATTAGAACAAATTAAATTGTAATTATTTTTAAATGTGATAAAAATTTTAATTACAGTTACAATTAAACGATTTGGCTCTTTTAATTGTTATGATTTTTTGTTTAAAGATAAAAATTTTTTATCAGAAGGATTAAATCAATATTATTATTAAACGAGGGTTAAATTTTGGAAAACTATGAACTTATTGACAATAATTCTATCTTCTTAATCTTATTGTTTTGGGTTATTTAATTATTATAGTATTATTATAATTGTATTTTAAATTTTAAGATGGAATGTATGCCATCCGTATTTCTCTCAGGGCTTTTAATAATTACGTGTATCAATGCATTTTCTTCTTTAATTGAACTCTTGAAATACGCACATATCACTTACGTTTTTTATCCCATAATTTTTTTTTTTATTTTTACTAGAAACTGTGTATGAGAGAGAGAGAAAATGAGAGGGAATATTTGATTGGGTTTTTATGGATGTTGGACGCATCTATGAATGAGATTTTCCTTTTAGTGAATTATTTTGGCTTATTGGTACTGCTTATTGTTTTAATTATCTTATTATTTATCATTATTGTTATTAGATTATGTTAAAAGTTTTAAAAAAAATATCCAATGGATATTCATGGATACTCACATATCGCAGCTAACATATTTATTTTAAAGCTTAGAAATGTTACTTGACCTTTCAATTTAAGTAAGTTACCTTAACTTACCATTGGAACCATTTTCCAAGTATTAAGAAATGAAGAAAATTGTAGAAGATGTTAAAAAAAAAAAATAAAAAATCTCAAAAACAAAATGGATACAATTAAGTGAGACTTTAGATTAGATTAAATTAGGGTGGCCTCAAGGCCTGCTCCACCGCGACCCCTATGGATCTATTTTGGCTCCCCGGCTTTAGAGCTCACCCTCCAGACCCGTCCACTTAATCAGACTCTTAATTCTGGAGAGTGGCTCCTGGGTAAAGCTCTCAGGCCTTGGTTTTTCCTCCCCGAGAAGTAACATCCTTAGCCATACGAGCCCCTCACACTGACACAACACGTGCAGTGCCGTTTCTTCCTCTTCCTGACAGAACCTACAAAGGCTATCATCTGCCAGGCCCATGCGATGCATGTGCTTTCTGAGCCTGCAGTGGCCCGTTAATAGGCCTACAATTATCCTTATAGCCCCAAGTGAGACTTTACTTCCAAGCTCACGCTTTTTCGAACTCAAGATCGATCTCAAATCGATATTTCCGGTGAAAATTAAAAAAAAAAATCGAAAGTTTAAAAAAGATCGCCAACTTATGATGCAGTAAGAGCATGTCTGGTGAGTTTTAGATTTCTTTATTTTATTTTTTTATTGTTTTTTTTCTACTTAATTTCTAGCTGAAGAACATTCTTTGTTAAAAAGAGACTTAGTATTATTGCTATTATTTTTTTTAAAAAATTAAAAGTTATTTGGAACAATCAGTGACTCAAGTTTGCATTTTAGGAATTTTATTTATATTGTTACTCATTATGTTATTTTATTGTTTGTAAAATTATTTAATTTGATAGATTTTTTGTCTTATATTTACATGGATGCCTTTATTATCTTGCCAAAATAGTTGTTGCAGTATTATTATAATTATTAAACGCTGATTATTGAAATTTTTGTACTTTGACTTCAACCTTACTCTTTATCTAGCAAGGCTAACCATTCATCCAGAAATCCCTACTCCTTTTTTTAATAACCAGATCAAAAGGATCATTAAGTGCTAAGGCCCATAAATGACTTATTTTCCAATTTTCTACGAACAGAATTAGATGAATTTTACAGGCTACCCAATAAGTATTTTATAGCACAATAATTATTGATTGGACTATTTGCCACCGCCAAAAGTCTTGATCAAGTTACTTAGTCTCAAAACAAAAAAATCTTGTTCGGTCAGGCAAATTTTATGGAATTTATTAACATTATAGGACTTGGGACTCCTAATTTTTGTTTATCTATATAAAGGTACCTAAAAGTCCATGTGGTTAATAGATTCCTAACTTTTGTTGACCCATTTTATAAAAAAAATTATAATAAACAAATAATAATTACTTGTACTCGGCAAACAAAAAAGGTGAAATACTATGACTTTTAGTTGAGACTTATTTTAACCAGTTAAGCGTGGAATTTAGTTTTAAAAAACCCCACAGTGTACGGAATTAAAATCAGACAATGACGTGTATACACGTCGAACGCAGCGTCGAAAACAACCAAAAGTCTACAAAGTCGTAATAGTCCCTTGCAAGCGACTTTTTCTTCAATCTCTCTGGAGGCTTGAGATTCTGTGCTCACTCAAAAAATCTTGCACCGCTTCACGTATGCATTGCCTCTAGTTAACTAGGGACGCACAAGAGCTTTGAACAAGGAAGAAAAGAGCTTTTTGAATTCTGTGCAAAATGAAATCATGGTCTGAACCTCTGTCTAAAGTAAAAACGGCATTAAAGATAATTAGAATCATCAGAGTTTCGTAGGTAAGTGTGTAAGCTACACACTTAAGTTTAGTAGCTCAAACGAGAAATTGGTATGAATACTCGAACCAGTTAAGCGTGGAATTTAGTTTTTTTTTTTTTTTTTTTTTTTTTTTTTTTTTTTTTTTTTTTTTTTTTTTTTTTTTTTTTAAAAACCCACAGTGTGCGGAATTAAAATGCGTCAGACAATGACGTGTATACAAGTGTCGAACGCAGGGCAAAACAACCAATTGTTTACAACGTCATAATAAGTCACTGCAAGCGACTTTTTCTGCAATCTCTCTGTGGGGCTTGAGATTGCAGAGCATTCTCTGTGCTCATTCAAAAAAAATCTTGCACCGCTTCACGTTATGCATTGCTCTAGTTGACTAGAGACGCTAAAGAGCTTTTATAAGGTAGAAAAGAGCTTTGAATTCTGTGCAAAATGAAATCATGCTCGTACTGGAAGTCTGAATCTCGTATCTAAATGGTAAAAACGGGCATTGCACAAGGGTTGAGTGCTTCTATTTTGTGTGAGGTAATTTCCCCAATCTCTAATGCGGAGACCAAACATGTACCAACCACTTATCATTTGGCTGACTCCTACCACACCCCTCCGTATAAAATACTTAGCAGTTCTATTGGTAAGATAAAGGGGAAACATCCCTACCAAATAATATTCTTATTGTATTTTATTAAAATTTCGAGTTTTTATAGTTAACGGCAATTTTATATTTTTCACGAGTATACACGTCAAACGCACCGTAATAGAGATGTGGTTTGACGTGTACATACACGTCAAACACGCTTAACTTGTTAAAGTCACCTTGGAGCATGTAATAACTAAATTTTTTCAATAAAATCGAAAATTTAAAACAAGAATGAGTAATGAGATTAATAGATTTTATTTAAATCTATTTAAGGAGAAATTGATCTGATGCTGCAAGCTCAAAAAAAAAACAGAGTAATAAGGAATGTATTTCTTCTGGTTTAATCGTAAGGATACACAGAATTCTTTTTCTTTCCAATGCATGTTATTTACACAAATGAATAAATAAACATAAAAAATAAACCAAAAGTTCTATCACATATATTTTTAAAAGAAATCCTTAAAGTAAAATAAAGAAATAATTTAAAAGTAGTACATTTTTAATAATTATTATATTTCAAATGTATATAGTACATAAATATATGTTATATATTAATTTCCAGAGATTATATTATCCATTTGACCCTTTTTTTAATAAGAGAAAGTCATTTCTTACTTTTGTAAGAATAATTATTCTTCAATGAACAATCTAAGTAACAATCATCTAAAATATAAGTAAGAGTTTTATCATTTTATATTATTATCCCAAAACTTTATAATATTTACAATCCTTTCCTCTTATTTTTGGTAAATATTTTAACTTAACAAAATTTTTTTTTGTTTGTTTATTAGATTCTTTTTTCTCTTTGTCATTATTTTGAAAATACAGAAATATGATTCCAATCTCTTTGTTTTCCCCCCCTAACATAATTCAATTAATTTTAATAAAAAAATATCATCATTATTATTTTTTTTTTTTTTTTTAAATTAGCGTAAAAGAAAAAATCTGCGTAACAAAGAAAACTGACTTCTAAAAAAAGAAAAAAGAATTTCATTCTGTAGACTGTTGTTGGAAAAGCAGATCGTAGAGGTCGCTTGCATCGGCTAGTGGATACCTGTAGTTGACACCGTCCACTGCTAGATGGAGTCTAGGATTAATTCCGCCTGCTCTTTTGCCAAATCTAATGAAAAGAACAAGGAAAATATTAATTAACAATTAGGTCAGGCTAGTTGCTGATTAAGGTTAGGCTACCATGTCATGGTGTATAAAAGACTTGTAATGAAATAATTTAAAAATGTAAAACGTAAAATTTAATACTTTTGGTTTATATGAATACTGTTTGTCGCCTGGTGCTACTTACTTTTAGTCAATATAATCACATCAAACTATTTTGTCTTTTTTCAAAACCAGACTATATTTTACTAACTTTGAAGGCTCTTTTAACCATGTTTAATGACGATTCTCTTGTGTAATTTAGTGATGGGCAGAACGAGTCCACCTTTGGAGTCGTTGGATTTGAATCAGTTCCAGGGTTGGAATCGTTCACCTGATTCTAGCCTCTGTACTTACCCACAATGCATTAGTACAAAATGTCACCGCAATTTGCTAAAATATATCATTAAAATTTAGCTTTCCCAGTTAATAACAAAACTATATTTCTTTAACACACGTTAAGTACTATCCCTAATTTCCAATTGCTCTCATAAATATAAAATTAACAACGAATATTAACACAAAACTAGGCTAGTCAAATATAAAAATTAAAGCAATGCAGTTTAGTCATTATCTAGCTTGACCAACTGGCAGACTGGAGTTAACTTGCTTCAAGAGGATTTAAGGTAGAGAAACGGAAATGGGTAGGAAATTATTCCCATACAAAAATTCAAACCCTTCAAGCAAAATGATAATTATTCAAGCTTTAAAAATATGATCTTATTGTTTTACAAAAAGAAAAAGCTGTGTGCTTAATCTTTAACTAAGCGCTGGACACTCTTACTCTTATCTTCATTGGCGTATGTTTAAACTTGTAACATGTTCATGCGATGGGCAAAGTAAAACTGAGCCAAAATGTAGTATTACCTAACTGGGTTACTTGTGTAATTTTTGTGTACGCTTGTTATTCTTCCATGGGGAGCGAGGAACCCAGTCTTAAGATACAACCACTTTGCATCCTTGTTTACAGTTAATTTAGAAGAAAGTTACAAAAAAGATGAAATAACAATATATCCGTGTAAAGATAATGCTTTTTCTTTTACCTCGGCCTGCCGGCAACAGCATAATATTGTCCTAGTTGGTCAAGATAGGTCCTTAGGTCGTCCGGTGAGGCAAAGGATTTAGGTCTAGCTGGACGTGCCATTGCGTCAGCTGGAATAGGTTGTGCCATAGCCATGGCTGCATTGCAGGCCATCAGTCCGGTCCAGAGCCACAGCAGCCAACAGTTCATCTGCGCAAAAATGCGATAAAATCAGTTATTCAGATGAATGTAATTGTCACTAGGAGACCATAATGTGGTACAGAATAGAAAATTCATGGGTAACTTTTAAAATTATTTCAATAACCTCAGTCAATATACCTCAATAATATACAGAACAGATATGCAATATTTTTTTTTGTCACAATCCTCAGATCTCAGTCACTAGGCAGTCAGTCTATAGTTATATTAAGAGCAGTAAGAATAAGCTTACGCTAGTAAGTAAAGAGCGGAAGTCTTAAGAAATATTTCTGTATCACCGACCAGTTAGCTGTAGGAAGCTCTTAGGTAGCAGCTGGATTCGAACCCTGGATCTCCGCGCGGTAATCCAGCACACTAACCACTAAGCTAATCCCTTTCCTAAGACGTTAGATATTAAACAAGTGCAGACAAAATTGGTAGTGGGGCAACACCCCTTTACAGAGAAATCCCTAATTTCCCTCGGGCAGTCGGGGCAGTTAATCGCCAGTCCTTTCTTAACTACTAGAAAATCTCTTGAAAATGTTTATTGCCATCCGTTTGAATTTATAACCAGTTATTTCGCTAAAAATTGTGAGTAATTTAACGCTATAACTTAATCATTGGACGCTACCAGTTGTAATGGTTTGTTCAATTGATGTATACACCAAACATCCTAGATATTTACAGTGGCAAATCTGATGCATGTAATGCATTACAATGATTTCAATTACAATCAATTTCGACGATTGCATTACAATGATTTCAACCAATATGCAAATGCCACTAAATTACCTATTTGGATATTTCTACCGTTTATTCAGAGCGCAGACTTTATAGGGAGATCCTTTCCAATCTGGAGTATTCTCCAAATGTCGCCCCATTCTGTTTGTTAAGAGAACTTCGCGATCCGATTCTTCACAAATGAAATCATCTACAGAATTACCTTGATAAGTATTTTGCAGCAAAACCAGTTCGTTTTTCCGTAGTAATTTCAATTGGTCCAGCGTTGAATAATTTGTCTATGCTCACTTCAAATCAAGATAAATTACTTTGGAAAAGAAATCGCATGGGTTTTTCTTTTGCTTCAAGCAGTAAATCATTAAATTTTTAATATTTTTTCTTAATTAAAACAAAAAAAATCACATAAAAATAACTAATCCAATTTAACATCAATTAAATTGTAAATTAATTTTCTTCAGTCAACTCCAGAACATTTTAATTGTCTGTTGACTTTACTTTGTATTTTTTAAATTATTTTTTAATTAATAAAACTTTGCAGGGCTGCGAAGTTTGATATGTTTTGTAATTAAAAGAAAAGCCGGCAGGTGGTGTTGCGACATGAAGAGGAGGTGAGTGTGAATGTTGCACAGTTTCAGGTTATAATTTGGAAAGACACCACGATTTTAGCGCTAAAACGAACATGTAGTCGAGAAAAATAACATTTTCCAATTTTATTCAACTAATTCAATTAAGTTATGATCTGTTATCAAATCATGATTGATGAACATGTCTCTTTAAGAAAGCAGTGTTTCAAAAATTTAGTAAAAGACAGGTCCTTAGAAAGAAGTAAGAGTTTCAGGGCGGCTATCTTGTTAATTTTGTTGAGGTTTTGCCAGGAAGCGGTGGTGACAAATCAAAGCCTAGGGTATCCGTGTACTTGCTGCAAAAATTGGTAGTGTCTTCGGCGCATTCATACTGTGGTAAAATGGAATGTTGGATAGTTCCGCAGAACTTACTTCTTAACTGATTGCCAGGTGATTGGATCTTGCCTTGTTCTTAAATCTATCTGATTCAGGCTTTTGAAAAATAATAGTGACATGTGTGATCAAAAGTGGATTAGCTGGCTAAATCCTAACGCAGATGGTTAATTGTTGGACTGCTGTCAAACTAAACGTTCTTTGGTATTGCAAGGCGGCTATTTCCACTGTTAGGATTCGCAGCTTCTACTTTTGGAATATTTGGGAGAGTTGTATTGATGACTCCTGTGAGGGGCTATCCTTGACTGCTCTCTTCCTGGAACTTCCCAAGAGGGCATGGTTCCCACAATCTGGGATCCATTGTTTGAAAATCTAGGGAAGCGTTGGGTATTGGTACGAGTTTACTCTAAATGCCAGCTTCCACTACTCAACCTACTTTGATCAGCAGAAGTAACAATAATATCTTGATATAGTGTTGCTTTTCTTTAAAGATTAATTTTATTAAAAGCAAATGAAAAAAAATCTCATCTTAAGCTTAGAGATTTCATAGCTTAATTTATGTAAGAAACCGGGCCAACATAAGGAGGACCACTTATGCTTACATCCTAGACAGATTATAATTAAATTGAAATAATGTTTCATAAGTCACCAATATTAACAACCTACATGACGTTAATTAGATAGATAGCGGTGGTAATAAACCTGAGCAGTCTATTGGCTGCTCACATTGGAATGAAAGATGGGGAAGAGATGTTTTAAAAGCTCGCTCGCTTCTCTTAATGTTCGTCTAATTTTTAAGCATGTTTAATCAAAATTAGGGTCTGAGTAGGGTTTTTTTTAAGTGCATCATGGTTTCCGGTTTGAATTAAGGTGTAAAACAGCTGATATCCCTACTTACTAGCAGTATTTTATTCATTAGAATCGTTCAATTACCCGTCTGTGCACTCTGCCAACGATGTTCTTTTGATTAATGAATGTGTTCACCTTGATTAATTAATCAAATTAATGAGTGAGTTAACATGCTTTAAAAATAAAGAAAGATCAATTCGTTAGAGCGTGTAATGGCGGCAGAATCAGAAAAGCTGAGAATTCGAAATAGGAATTCAGAAATTAAAAAACTAATTTAATGAATATGAAAAACCCAAGTTAGTCACAGTTTTGGTGGTGCAGTCGGAAAGTAAAATACAAAAAGGAATTAATCTTACAAGTTCAGGGTGGCCCCTTAGATGGGTAACATCGATACAAAGAAGATGAATACAAAGAATTTCTTCCTTTGTCTAAACAAAGTGGTATCATGCATTAATAGCCCTAAGTGATGGGACAAGAACTTTAGATCATAGTGCCAAAACGAGGGATTTCAAAAAAAAAAAAATGCTTTGAAGAAGTCCTGCCCAAGATTTTGAAACGTCTCAAATTTCACCCTATAGAAGGAAGCTTCATCAGCATTTTCAATTCTCTTGGCTACCATGAATAACATCAAACTTTCTTTTCCTACCTTCTTTATGGAGATTCACGTAGTGAAAGATGTCATTGAAGAAATCCAACCATAATCTCAGAAACTCTTGCACACTCCATAGACTTAATCCAATCATTATTTATTGTAATAATGGCAGTACGAGCAAGACGTTTAAAAGTTTCGTGTCAAATAATTTTAAAGTAACAATTTTTTTAAATTGAATTATGTATATCTTTCGCCATATTTTTATTGAATAAAATATAATGTTCCCTGTCAAACAGACATGATTTCAAATGATAAAAGAAGAAGAAGAAAAAAAATAAGTGAATCAACTTTCTTTAAATAACCTTCTACTGTAAAGGGAAGGTTATGTCAGACAGGTTGAATTTCTTTCACTGCCTTCTAGCTAGTGTCATTCTTTTAATTTGAATCTTGGAAAAAACAATTATCTTAGTTCTTGCTTAATTTTCTCCAGTTATTCATGGAGAAATACTCATCCTCCCTTTTTCCCGTTTTTCATTTTATTTTATTTTTCTTGCTGGAACAATTGGTTCGTTAATGTCATAATTTATTTATAGTGAGAATATAAACTAAATTATGTTACAGTTGGAAGGTTATTAAGAATTTAATTCAACAGTTTGTAAGAACTAAATTAAGAAAAGAAATAACAACTTTCCTGTGACTCACATGACTTTCTCTTACTACTAAACTCAAACTTCTAACTTACAAATTTTCTTCGATTATCCGAACGTTGGACTCATTTTAAATTCTTATCGATTTAGAAGGAAACTACCCAACCCCTCTCACAGCATTATCCTGAATGGAATTTCTGGGAAAAATGTTTCCAGTAAAAGTTGTAGATTTAGGAGTTTGTAATCAGTATACAAAGTTTAATTAAAATCACAGCAGCCGTTTGTGAGAGAATCTACAAAAACTGAAGTTTATCATGGGAATATTTATTTTTATTTTTTGTCGAAAGTGCCTATTATGATTTGGTAAAAGTAATCGTCAATTTTTTCCAGGCGGAGATTAACGTCCACTACCTAATTAGGTGTCGTGGACTCGGGGGCAGGAGCTCATAATTTACTATAAACAATTTTTTCTAACAAATAAAAAAATAGCCATACGCTGGATTCGAACTAGTGATCTCCAACTTACAAAGCCATCGCTGCTCTTGACCACTAGACCAACACCCGCCCCTCATGATTTGTATTCTTGCAAAATCGATTAAATACAATTAGATTAATGTTATTTTATTTTTATGTAATTATTAATTTAATATTATTTTTTCTAAGAAAAATCTTTTCTGTGGGCGGATAAGGATAGATTTTTCCTTAAAATATCAATTTCGGAATAAATGTGCAGTTTTATGATCTTGGTTAGGTTAGTAAGAATTAAATTTGTTTTAAAAGTACAGGGTTTTAACAAAAAAATCGATAACTTATAATCTCGAGTCACGTCAGGTTTTTTGTTTTTGCTCACAGTAACGATGTTTTCTCGCGGAACACTTCGAGAAGATAATATTGTTTACAGCTGTGACGTTAACAAAATACTTATTATTGTATATTTATTGTTTATTTTATAGCCTGGAACAATAACAAAAATTTATTAATGTTTGTTATATTTCCTGTTTTTTTGGTTGTTTGCTTTTTATTATTATTATTAAAAGAATTAATATTTCCATTTTATTAGGTTGAGTTGCAAGATGGTTGCCGTATAAAAATGTGTGCGTGAGCAAACTGTTTCCCCTCACATAAGAGATTTTTATGTTCATATTTACGGTGACGTTAACAGTTTTTCCGGGGCTGTGGAAAAATATGCTGGAGAGTACACTCAAACGACTTTCTCTAAGAACAGTTTACGTAATTTGGATTTTCTTGAATTACTCAGACTCAGTAATATTTTTAGTCGTGCAAATTTTCAAGTATTTAATGCTTACCGAAAATGGACGTTTAGATGAGGCGCTTTGAGTCTAAAAAAGTTATTGACGTGAATACGTCTTTAAATTTGCTATCATATGGAGGCAATCCAAAAAACCTAATGATAACAAAATCGGGGGATACAGTTTGGCATTATAGTTTCGAATCTATCGTCTACATCCAAAATTAAATTAGACCCACTGGTTAGCTAAAGGATCAAAGAATTCATTACGATAAGCGAGGAATGTGACGCATCGCGCGCGGTGGAGAGGGAAGTGCCGCCATTTTGAGATCATTTTGCTGCGTATCGAGATTTGCAAATAGTATAACTTTTGACTCGGAGAAACTACGGACGTTCGTTTAAGTTTTAATCGTCAGCTGTCATCACAATTTATCGATTGTATATAAAACATTAGTATAAAATAGTGACAGTGAATATAATAAGGTGTTAGAATAAAAAAATATTATCAAAAATATATAATGTCGGCCTATACGCGTCGAAAAGCCAAAACCAAATACAGAGATCGTATACGGTTGGAAAGGGCTTCTCAAGAACTATCGAAAAAACACCATATGACCGAGTCAAGTTGTGCCGGGAACGTAAAAGAATGAATGCGGCCGAGTGGTGTCAGTACACCTGCAGCTGGGGCGGTTGAAATTATGCAAGTGGATGATGAAATCGCTTCTACATCGACAACGGACTGTATAGGCATAGATTGTGTTCGATCGTCGATTTGTTTCCTTGATTTCATCCTAAATACATAAATAAAAACATTTTGTATAAAAAATATAACTCGTTACGTAAAAGTATTCACGTACCACACACGGCCGTGTCCATGACACAGCCACAATGTGTATGTGATTGTGTGTCTGTCTGTCGATCATTTTTCAACTCAAAAACGAAAGACGCATCATCTTCTTCACTTAGGTAAGTTTTTACCATCAGGTGACGCAACAATAAGGTTATGATTAAAATTAGGTAACCGATAGTACATTTTACTGGCTGAACTCTACTTTTCATTGGGTCAGGGCGTGGCTTATTTGTAGAAGACATGGCCGCCTAACAATCCCGACTTTTCATTGGCCTTTACAGAACGCCTACATTTTCCATTTCAATGCACCACTGTAATTGGTCATTTCTTTATTTTTTTCACTAATTTTCACCCGTAGGTATTTCATATCTAAGTTGAGAGAAAATCGCTAGACGCGTTTTCGTAATTAAAAGAAAAAAATAAATAACGAGGAAATCGGAAATTCAATTCATAAAACGGTCATTTTACTTTTACCTACCAGTTTTTAGGAAGTAGTTCAATCGTGAGATTTTCGACTAGTTAGTCGTACCAAATAGCTAGTCTTTGACTTTAATATACATGTTCACTACAGTAAATGTAACGTACTTCCGGTGGATATTCGAAAATATAAAATCCACGATAGCAAAATATCTTCTCATTCGATGAATAAAAGGAAGTAGAAATGTAGAGTTTCCTGTTTAGTTTCTAAGTAGAAGAATTTCCTTTACTTATTTGAAAAATTCCAAGATTCGAATCAATCTTAAACATATGTATTTATTTTAATTTTGTAAATTGTTGTTTTTATCCAGCATCTACATAAATCCTAAACAGGAAGTGAGTACTTTATCGATTCTAACAACATGACGAGTACTGTGCGGTTCCATTTCAGTAGTTATCCATTTAAGTGCAGTGCTTTTAAAGGAATTAAATATGTAGTTGCCTGCAATTTACACAATCAATCACTTTTAACACACTTAGCACACATTCCAATGTTATTTGCAAAAACACTGGTTGTGAGAGAGCATAAAATACTTTTGCTGTATATTTGAGAGAGGCTTTACTTACCAATTTTCGTAATAAATGATAACTTGTTCATCGTACGTTCGATACGAAGAAGTTACGTTCGATCTCATTTTTCTCGACCAATTAGAATGCTCCTAGAAATTTTCTTAAATGAGTTTTCCTTGGAAAATGTTTTGAAATTAAAGTTTTCACCATGCTGGTGAAAAGTGCAGGAAATTTTGAGAAAAACCTCGATGAAACTTTCAGTTACCCACTTCCTGCAGTATTTTTAGTAATTCATTTAACTTTGCTTTTAGTATTATACAAGTGGTCAAATCGTACATTACACTCAAATGAAACTTTAGAGGGAAGCGAAACTACTTCTTTCCCCAGTGGTGCCCTAAAATGAATTAATTTGGGAAAATGTTTTAGATAAACGTGTAAAATCTGTTTGTAAAATACTACGTTTAAAGGTAAAAAGTTAAAGCCATTTTGTGGAAAAACGTTTAACAAATTAAAAAATCCGTTTAATTAAGTATTATTTGTGGTTAAGAGATTTCCTAACTAAGTTATGGACAGAGGTCAGAGTTGTGTTTATTTAGTATGTTTATTTACAACAACAAACCACCACAAAGCTAAACTTGTAGGTTACACAAAATATAAAGTCACCAGTGATTACAACATGTGCAGGTAAATTTAAAGTTATTTTTGATATACGAGGGTCGTTTGAAAAGTCAGTGCAAAGTCAGAGAGATAGCACTACTGGCGCGTATCGAGGTTATGTCTAGTTAGTAGCATCTCTTGGAAGAACAAACACCAAGTTTCAGCCACATCGGTCTATTTCTTTGTGTTTGGCATTCGTTTGAATCGAGGAAGTCGAGTGATTTTCAAAAAATGGACGAAAAAGAATTTCGTGTGTTGATTAAACACTACTTTATGAAAGGCAAAACGCCTCAGGAGACTAAAGAGAAGCTTGATAAACATTATGGTGACTCTGCACCTTCGATTAGAACAGTTTATAAGTGGTTTCAAAATTTTCGGAGTGGCCATATGGGCACAAGTGACGCTGAACGTTCTGGACGCTCTGTTGAGGTTACTACTCCAGAAATCATTGATAAAATCCATGATATGGTGATGGATGACAGAAGAGTGAAGGTGCGTGAGATTGTTAGTGCTGTGGGCATCTCGAATGAACGGGTACATAATATTTTGCATCAACATTTGGACATGACAAAGCTCACGCTTGACCAAAAACGAAATCGTGTGAAGTGTTGCAAGGACGGTTTGCAGCTGTTCCAGAAGAATCCGCAGGACTTTAAGCGTCGTTTCGTCACTGTGGATGAAACATGGATACTTCACTACACTCCTGAGACCAAAGAACAATCTAAACAATGGGTTACCAAGGGGGAATCTGCGCCAAAAAAAGGCGAAGACCGTTCCTTCGGCCGGAAAGATTATGGCGACTGTCTTTTGAGATTCGCCAGGAATAATCCTCATCGACTATCTGGAAAAGGGTAAAACTATTACAGGTGCATATTATTCATCGTTATTGGACCGTTTGAAAACCGAGCTGCAAGAAAAACGCCCACGATTGGCCCACAAAAAAGTCCTTTTCCATCACGACAACGCACCAGCTCACACCTCAGCAGTTGTGGTCGCAAAATTAATGGAAATAGAGTTCCAACTCGTTTCACATCCCCCCTATTCTCCAGACTTGGCTCCCTCGGACTACTATTTGTTCCCCAATCTGAAGAAATGGCTGGCGGGAAAAAGATTTTATTCAAACGAGGAGGTGATTGCAGAAACGAATGGCTATTTTTCAGACATGGACAAATCCTATTATTCGGAAGGGATCAACAAACTAGAGCAGTGTTGGACGAAGTGTATAAGCCTAAAAGGAGGCTATGTTGAAAAATAAAAAAGGTTTACCCCAAAAAATTAAGTAGTTTTTATTTTTGCACGGACTTTTCAAACGACCCTCGTAGGAGTGGCAGCACTGATGAGGGTGTGTTGAGAGGGGATGATAGTTTTTGATGGGGTGAGTAGTCTTTATGTAACACGTGGTGTTTTATGTTAGCGTTTATGTATTTATTTATGTGTTAAGTGAATTAACCGAACTTAGGTTTAATTTGTGTTTGATTCAACCATTAAGTAAAGTAATACATCTATAAATTTTTCTCTTTTACACATGCAAGATTTTTATTATTATCATTTTTTTTTATAAAAATGCTGCTCTACTTATCTCTTGCACAAGAGCTTTACGGGTCCTGAATTTTCTCAGCTTCTACAGCATCTACTCTACAACTTTTCTATTCTCTGAATGTGCAACACTCTCAGGAAACAAAATTGACTTCTTCATTTAGAAGCTCAAAAAAAAAAAAAAAAAACTAGTCATACATCACTCTTTGACGTCAACGGAAGCCTCATAATCTCACCTCTGACTTGAATATTTGAGAATGCGAACAGATTTCTTTTACAGGTACCTCAAATCGTCGTTATATTTTTGTACGTATTCTAAATAATGGAAGCGTACACAAATTTGGTCCTGATAAGGCAATAAATTTGTAGGATTGCCAGGGGAAAATCCTAGATATCCCTAAAAATGCCTACAATCGTAAAACTCACAGATTTTGCTGCCTTCATCAATGTACTCTTTGAATTGGATACTCTGAACCATGGTTCTCAATAATTTTATTTCCATGTGGGAGAGAATCTCTAAGAGGCCTAAATATGTGGTGTTTTCTTCCAAGTGAAGAGGTAATTGCAGCGCATTTTCTTAATGCATAGGATTTAGATTCGACCAATCGCTCAGGTAAATCAGGTCTTCTTGGAACTTCTGATGGTTCTCAATCACTGTTTTCTCAGAAAATGTTTCAAACCAATGTCAAAAAAAAAAGAAAAGAAAAGTGATATCTTCGAAACCGTCTGGCAGATCGTTCATGAAAGTCAGACACATCCCAGATCCAAATTCAGATTCTTTTCAAGAGCTGAAGAAATAAATCTATAACATTTGAAGACCTGCGTTAGTTACGATAAAAACTAAAATGCGTAGTGATCCCCTAATCCAATGCCAGTAAAATAAAGTTTGCCTTTCCCGCGAATATTTCCTTGTTTAAACATTTTGTTCACAGATAGACTGACAAACTTTTCAATTTTCCAGGAACCCTTTTCTTTGTGGGGTGGGTGGGGCACTTCAGAGACCTGAAAACTGTGTCGCTCCTCTATTCCCTTTAAAAGAAATATAAAAAACTTTCGTGATAATCTCAGTACTTCCGCTTTCTGTCAGTTGGAAGGAAGTAGAAATGGATACGATATCATTACTTCCTCTGTAGGATGTAGTAACAAGATAAAAGTGATCCTTTATACCTGAGGATGCTAACATTTAATCCCAGAATGGTATAACCTACTTAGTCTCTCGAATTTCCTAAATTCAATTTAACCAAAATGGAATGTCCTGTCTGAGAACAGAAACTATATAGTTTGATCCAATTTCATTTCTTACTCATATATAGGTCGCTAGAGGCTAATCTGATTGGATACTTGAGTAATAACCGACAAGAAGATATATAGATAATTCTAACCTAGATATGTGAATCATAAAAACTCTCCAATTTTGTTCGGAGGAAGAACGTTACTTCTTATTTTGTTTATAAAAACAAATTAATATTCGGCGAAAACATAAAAAATATAAAAATCTGCATGATTGGCTAGATTTTTTTTTTACAAAAAATTGAAGTTTTAAACTTAGAAATTGAAACCCAAAGTGTTCTTTATAAGGAACCCTTATCATTCTTCTTCAGGAAAACGTTGTGTATAAAAGTTATCGATAATAGATCGATATACATATAATCATGAGTGGTTCTTGGTTGATGATTTTGGGCAAACCATTATCATGGCGTTCTTTGCTTTGCCACATTCTGAAAAAGTAACCTTCTTACTCCAAACAAAACGATATAATTGGGGAGTTTCTATTATATACGATATAGGTTATTATTATATATAGGTTAGAAAATATCTATTTACCTTCTTATCCAGCGTTTCCCAACCTTTTTTGGCTCACCGTACCACTTGGTGGTAGTACATCATGCTAAATTGTACCACTTCGTAAAAATGTTTAGTATTTCGTGAAATTTGTTATTCCGAGTGTGTTATTTGTATAGAGATAACAATGTATCTGCTACAAAGGAGTTCCTAGTTCATGTTCACTTTATAAACTTTGTAAAGTGTAAGATCTTAGTTTTAAAACTTTTTTTAAATAATGCAAAAATTGCGTACATACGAGGTGTGTTCAAAAAGTAACGGGAATTTTCGTTTTTTGAAAAAAATATTTATTTATTCATCTACATTAATATTGTCGCCTTCAAAGTAGTCCCCTTCGCATACAATACACTTGTGCCAGCGCTTTTTCCAATCCTCGAAACACTTCTGAAACTCGATCTTTGTGATAGCTTTCAGCTCTTTCAGCGATTCGCTTTTAATGTCATCTATGCTTGTAAAACGACGGCCTTTTAATGTTCTCTTTATGTTTGGAAATAGAAAAAAGTCACATGGAGCCATGTCTGGCGAATATGAAGGCTGGGGCATCGTTAAAGTTTTGTTTTTGGCCAAAAATTCACGAACAAGCAATGAAGTGTGAGCAGGTGCATTATCGTGGTGCAAAATCCATGAATTGTTTTGCCACAAATCCGGGCGTTTTTTTCGGATTGCTTCACGCAAACGGCGTTGAACTTGTAGGTAGTACTCCTTATTGATTGTTTGACCTTGTGGCAAGAATTCATGATGCACTATGCCATTAAAATCGAAGAACACAGTGAGCATAACCTTCACATTCGACCGCACTTGTCGAGCCTTTTTCGGTCTTGGCGATCCAGAATGCCTCCACTGGGACGATTGAGCCTTAGTTTCGACATCATATCCGTAAACCCATGTTTCGTCACCTGTTATAAAACGTTTCAGTAGATCCGCATCGTTGTCGACTTCATTGAGTGACTCTTGAGCAACTTCCATTCTCCGCTGTTTTTGTTCGAAATTCAACAATTTTGGAACAAATTTTGCTGCCACACGTTTCATACCCAAAACATCCGAAAAAATTTCATGGCATGAGCCAATTGATATGGCAACATCATCAGCGACTTCTCTGATTGTGATTCGGCGATCGTTCATAACCATTTCTTTCACTTTTTTCACGTTTTCATCGGTTGTTGATGTGCTTGGACGTCCAGGTCGTTCGTCATCTTCAACGTTTTCGCGGCCATCTTGGAAACGCTTATACCACTCGCAAATCCTTGTTTTACTCATAGCAGACTCACCATATGCCTTTATTAACATTTCACACACTTTATTACACTTTATTTCATTTTTTACGCAAAATTTAATACAAATTCTTTGATCCATTTTTTTTAACAAACAAAAATCGCCAAGCTCGAAAAACACGTCTAACCTTAACGGCTGCCACTTAAGAAGTAAACAATGAATATTACTGAAAATTTTATCGTACTTCAGGGGCATGTGTACCAACATAATAAAAAAAAAAATTTTACAATCAGACTCTCCAAACCCGCGAAATTTAAAAATTTCCGTTACTTTTTGAACACACCTCGTATTTTTCTCTTCTAAATTATTAATTAATTTACAAAGTTCTTCCTTTAGGATTATTATATTTGTGCCCAAAATCTTCTAAATTAATCTCTTTTAAGCAATCAACTACCTGTAAGTACCAATTAAATTTAATGTTGCTTAGATAGAGCTTACTCATTACAATCCAGTCACTTTAAACAGAAGATCTTTACATAGTTATCATTTAAGTTCTGTCACATGATAATTCTATTAAATTTTCTTTATCTTTTTGTTGATAATGATGTAGCTTTACCTAAATTTTCTTCATAGAAGGGGGTTTGAAATCCAATTATCATTTGTTTTCAGATTTTGGGAAAATACTCCCATGAAAGACAATTTTAATCCTGTTAAATGTGCTCTTTATATTTTCTCGTATATCTCGAGACAGACTAACCTTATTACTCTACATATTAACAACTTTACTGTTCTAATATTATTAATTAAAATAATTTTTATGTATTATTGGGGGAAAAAAACGTTTCTGTGATATTTTTGATTTAATTTTTTGTAAATTTTTTATGTCCGCCATTATTGATTATTTTTCGCGTACCACCAGGTTAGGAAACGCTGTTCTAATCGATTATTACACAAGCATCCAATCAGATTATATCGAATTTGAATACAGACGTATTCAAGTTTAGAACTAACAGAAACAAAACCCTCTTTTATTTAAGGCAAAGGAAAAATTAAATCAAAACTCCGGAAATGGAAAATAGAAATAAACTTTAACTGTAAAATTCTTATAATAATAGTTACAACTTAAAATTAGAAGAAAAGTAAATAAACCTTAAGACGTCACAAGAAATTTAGGCGGAACATTTGCAAAAAGTAAATTTACGTTATCCCAAGTGCGGTAGACAATAGAAGTATAAAGATGTACAGCTGCACTGGACCAGAGCCAGAGATATTAGTTATTATTGTTGACGGTAAAGACACTTCATAGGTTATTGCAGTGTAACAGTCAGTGAATGTTTCCCTTGTAGTAATAAAATATAGCCAATTCGAACAGCCTATGCCATCTAGCGTATATTTGGGTTACATAGTGACATCTCATAATGGAACTATTATAATATTTTCTCTTCCTGATGGAATAGGGGGGGAAAACATTCCGAGTTTACAGAAAATTTTACGAGAAAATAATGAAAGTGTACCCTTCTGATTTTCTTTTTTAGAAATTCATTTCTTTTTTTTATTTATTTATATTTTTTTACTGTGGTGATTACTATGGTGATTGCTTTTTTATTCACTTTAGATTGGGATATTTTTTTTTTAAATTTGTTTATTTTTTTAATTAAATTTAAAAGCTGTCCTGTGCCTTTTTTTTTTGCTGCCTGTAGTTAGAGTCATTTTCACTTTTAACTGGGATTATCCTCTTTACACCCTAAGCTGAAAGCATGCACCAACCTGTCTAAAGTGGTGCACAAAGTAATTCAGCTGATTGGAAAACAGACACACCGATCTCCTTTATTGACCATTCTCAGCAAGTATTAACCATCGTCGTTAAATTTTATACATTCAATTTAATTAAATGTTTGATTTCTAGGGGGGGGGGAAACTATATAAATAAATATACCTATTTGAGTTAGCTAGCATTTCAAATCAATTTGATAAATTGATTCAGATAAATTTTGCAATTTTCAAAGTTAAGTTCATGCCTAACTTTTCCAGCTTTTCTAGCCGGTTATTGTAGACGGATGCTATTCCCCTTCCCCCCTCGAAAATTATTTAATAAAGGACCCATTATTGTATTAAATACAGTGCAGGAACTAGGCGCCACGGTAGCCCTTGCGGTTATAGGCTAGACCCGCAAAGCTAAGATGTATTGCGGTAGTAGTCTAGCCCTTGGATTTTATTTAATGTGTTAATATGAGGAATTTATAGTAAAGTGAGTTGGGCGGTTATAGGCTAGACCCGCAAAGCTAAGATGTATTGCGGTACTAATCTAGGCCTTGCATTTTATTTAATGGTTAATACGAGGAATTTATAGTAAAGTATGTTAGGCGGTTATAGGCTAGACCCGTAAAGCTAAGATGTATTGCGGTACTAGTCTAGCCCTTGGATTTTATTTAATGTGTTAATATGAGGAATTTATAGTAAAGTGAGTTGGGCGGTTATAGGCTAGACCCGCAAAGCTAATATGTATTGCGGTACTATTATAGGCCTTGCATTTTATTTAATGGTTAATACGAGGAATTTATAGTAAAGTATGTTAGGCGGTTATAGGCTAGACCCGTAAAGCTAAGATGTATTGCGGTACTAGTCTAGGCTTTGAATTTTACTTAATGTGTTAATATGAGGAATTTATAGTAAAGTAAGTTGGGCGGTTATAGGCTAGACCCGCAAAGCTAATATGTATTGCGGTACTAGTATAGGCCTTGCATTTTATTTAATGTGTTAATACGAGGAATTTATAGTAAAGTATGTTTGCTAGTCGCCTTCGTCCACGACACCTAATTTGGTAGTTGGACGTAAAGCCCGCCTGAAAAAATAGGCGATTATTTTTACAGTATAGTATCTTTAACATTAAAGAAAGTCTTCACCACTTTTATAGTATTTGTCCAGTCTATAACATGTTCCGTAATTAAATTCATACCATTATTTGCTCTTTTACCTATCACAAGTTTTTGCTCTGTCTTTTCACACGCTCTCCAAAATTCAAATTATAGTCTCTAAATCTACACATTATTTTGTTTCAAATTAAAATCGTTTCTTTTTTGTAATCTTCCATTTCTTTTTGTAATATTTACTAATCTAATAACAGTTTCAAATTTCGTATTTGGTTATACTGTTGTAAAGTTATTATTTTGTATATTTTTGTATTATTGTACCCAAACTGCTTTGCATGGATGGGGCAAGGCCCCGGTCGCAAATAAATAAATAAATATCTCCTTAAAAAAACATCACTTTACAATTTGAAACAAATATAAGCAACATCAGTATCTACAATGGTGCGAAATATAAACTCAAACGATAGTTTAAGAGAAAACGGGCAGCCAACTTTCTTTAATTTCAAACTTAAGCTTGAATTTATGACCTAATATCTAGGTTTAGATTCATTGGATTATGGTATGGCTGTATCTTTCAGAATTCTTCCTTATAATCTTCTTTAATGTGTAAAAATGAGAGAAAAAGCAAAATTCTACGTTTAAATACTTTTCTTAAGGCTTGAATTAAACACAATTAAATATAAGTTTAGTTTATTCACTTAATACATAACAAAATACATAAACGCTAACATATGGCACAACATAACCTAAAAGGACCACTCGCAACTCAACATAAACTATCATCCCCTCTCATACTCACCCTCAACAGTGTTGCCACTCCTATATCAAAAATAAATTTAAATTTACCTACAAATGAAAATAATTTCGGATGAATACAATGCTTTTCATTCGGAAAAGTTCTCGGTTTAAGTAAAACGTTTTACACGAAAACTGAAATGAAAATTGTGAAAAGATTTCGGCTAATTATCTTGGGTACTAATTGGATTTATTTATTAAATTCACAATGAGACTTTGAAATCGGAAATAGTAACAATGTTTACTGTATTTGTTATGTTAATTATAGTAAGAAGTATCCAGCCTCTCTGCCACTAATTATCTCTGCTGTTGTTACCATAGTACAGGTCAGATAAGCTAGCTTATTGCTGCTAGAATGTATAAATAATCTTTTGCAGCAGAAAAAGAAATTACTGATTTCATTTATAAAGAAATATCGAGAAGGTAAAGCTAGAATCGATTTCCTGCTTCTGTGAGAGTTTTCCCCCACTCAAGGAAAGATAGGCAAGCTTAGTGGAATTGAAGAAAAACATTTTTCACATTTTTATTAAATTTTTCCGCATATTTCTTAACAGCTGCACTACAAAGTATACAGTTTACAAAGTACTGGGTCATAGATAAAGTACTCGTATACTTTAGTAGTTTTACGTAATTCTATTTTATTTTCAGTTTTGTACATAATAGGTTTGTGTCAGATAGGTTACTTTGTTTGAAAGAAAGTTAAACATTAATAATCTCCCTTTTTTATTAAAGGGAATACAAAACGAACCCTTTTTTGGATGCGTTTTAAAGGTAAGCTCTTAAAGAATCGTTTAGTGGATGTACTTTCAATAAAAAAAATGGAATAAAAACAGCTCTTTTTGGGGGGCATCTTTATAAACCGATCGAGAGTACACTATTCGGGGGCCGGCAGTGCCACTAACCACTGAGCTAACCTCTTCCATAGTAAACAACTGTCTATTTTATTAAAGGGAATACAAAACGAACCCTTTTTTGGATGCGTTTTAAAGGTAAGCTCTTAAAGAATCGTTTAGTGGATGTACTTTCAATAAAAAAAATGGAATAAAAACAGCTCTTTTTGGGGGGCATCTTTATAAACCGATCGAGAGTACACTATTCGGGGGCCGGCAGTGCCACTAACCACTGAGCTAACCTCTTCCATAGTAAACAACTGTCTATTTTATTAAAGGGAATACAAAACGAACCCTTTTTTGGATGCGTTTTAAAGGTAAGCTCTTAAAGAATCGTTTAGTGGATGTACTTTCAATAAAAAAAATGGAATAAAAACAGCTCTTTTTGGGGGGCATCTTTATAAACCGATCGAGAGTACACTATTCGGGGGCCGGCAGTGCCACTAACCACTGAGCTAACCTCTTCCATAGTAAACAACTGTCTATTTTATTAAAGGGAATACAAAACGAACCCTTTTTTGGATGCGTTTTAAAGGTAAGCTCTTAAAGAATCGTTTAGTGGATGTACTTTCAATAAAAAAAATGGAATAAAAACAGCTCTTTTTGGGGGGCATCTTTATAAACCGATCGAGAGTACACTATTCGGGGGCCGGCAGTGCCACTAACCACTGAGCTAACCTCTTCCATAGTAAACAACTGTCTATTTTATTAAAGGGAATACAAAACGAACCCTTTTTTGGATGCGTTTTAAAGGTAAGCTCTTAAAGAATCGTTTAGTGGATGTACTTTCAATAAAAAAAATGGAATAAAAACAGCTCTTTTTGGGGGGCATCTTTATAAACCGATCGAGAGTACACTATTCGGGGGCCGGCAGTGCCACTAACCACTGAGCTAACCTCTTCCATAGTAAACAACTGTCTATTTTATTAAAGGGAATACAAAACGAACCCTTTTTTGGATGCGTTTTAAAGGTAAGCTCTTAAAGAATCGTTTAGTGGATGTACTTTCAATAAAAAAAATGGAATAAAAACAGCTCTTTTTGGGGGGCATCTTTATAAACCGATCGAGAGTACACTATTCGGGGGCCGGCAGTGCCACTAACCACTGAGCTAACCTCTTCCATAGTAAACAACTGTCTATTTTATTAAAGGGAATACAAAACGAACCCTTTTTTGGATGCGTTTTAAAGGTAAGCTCTTAAAGAATCGTTTAGTGGATGTACTTTCAATAAAAAAAATGGAATAAAAACAGCTCTTTTTGGGGGGCATCTTTATAAACCGATCGAGAGTACACTATTCGGGGGCCGGCAGTGCCACTAACCACTGAGCTAACCTCTTCCATAGTAAACAACTGTCTATTTTATTAAAGGGAATACAAAACGAACCCTTTTTTGGATGCGTTTTAAAGGTAAGCTCTTAAAGAATCGTTTAGTGGATGTACTTTCAATAAAAAAAATGGAATAAAAACAGCTCTTTTTGGGGGGCATCTTTATAAACCGATCGAGAGTACACTATTCGGGGGCCGGCAGTGCCACTAACCACTGAGCTAACCTCTTCCATAGTAAACAACTGTCTATTTTATTAAAGGGAATACAAAACGAACCCTTTTTTGGATGCGTTTTAAAGGTAAGCTCTTAAAGAATCGTTTAGTGGATGTACTTTCAATAAAAAAAATGGAATAAAAACAGCTCTTTTTGGGGGGCATCTTTATAAACCGATCGAGAGTACACTATTCGGGGGCCGGCAGTGCCACTAACCACTGAGCTAACCTCTTCCATAGTAAACAACTGTCTATTTTATTAAAGGGAATACAAAACGAACCCTTTTTTGGATGCGTTTTAAAGGTAAGCTCTTAAAGAATCGTTTAGTGGATGTACTTTCAATAAAAAAAATGGAATAAAAACAGCTCTTTTTGGGGGGCATCTTTATAAACCGATCGAGAGTACACTATTCGGGGGCCGGCAGTGCCACTAACCACTGAGCTAACCTCTTCCATAGTAAACAACTGTCTATTTTATTAAAGGGAATACAAAACGAACCCTTTTTTGGATGCGTTTTAAAGGTAAGCTCTTAAAGAATCGTTTAGTGGATGTACTTTCAATAAAAAAAATGGAATAAAAACAGCTCTTTTTGGGGGGCATCTTTATAAACCGATCGAGAGTACACTATTCGGGGGCCGGCAGTGCCACTAACCACTGAGCTAACCTCTTCCATAGTAAACAACTGTCTATTTTATTAAAGGGAATACAAAACGAACCCTTTTTTGGATGCGTTTTAAAGGTAAGCTCTTAAAGAATCGTTTAGTGGATGTACTTTCAATAAAAAAAATGGAATAAAAACAGCTCTTTTTGGGGGGCATCTTTATAAACCGATCGAGAGTACACTATTCGGGGGCCGGCAGTGCCACTAACCACTGAGCTAACCTCTTCCATAGTAAACAACTGTCTATTTTATTAAAGGGAATACAAAACGAACCCTTTTTTGGATGCGTTTTAAAGGTAAGCTCTTAAAGAATCGTTTAGTGGATGTACTTTCAATAAAAAAAATGGAATAAAAACAGCTCTTTTTGGGGGGCATCTTTATAAACCGATCGAGAGTACACTATTCGGGGGCCGGCAGTGCCACTAACCACTGAGCTAACCTCTTCCATAGTAAACAACTGTCTATTTTATTAAAGGGAATACAAAACGAACCCTTTTTTGGATGCGTTTTAAAGGTAAGCTCTTAAAGAATCGTTTAGTGGATGTACTTTCAATAAAAAAAATGGAATAAAAACAGCTCTTTTTGGGGGGCATCTTTATAAACCGATCGAGAGTACACTATTCGGGGGCCGGCAGTGCCACTAACCACTGAGCTAACCTCTTCCATAGTAAACAACTGTCTATTTTATTAAAGGGAATACAAAACGAACCCTTTTTTGGATGCGTTTTAAAGGTAAGCTCTTAAAGAATCGTTTAGTGGATGTACTTTCAATAAAAAAAATGGAATAAAAACAGCTCTTTTTGGGGGGCATCTTTATAAACCGATCGAGAGTACACTATTCGGGGGCCGGCAGTGCCACTAACCACTGAGCTAACCTCTTCCATAGTAAACAACTGTCTATTTTATTAAAGGGAATACAAAACGAACCCTTTTTTGGATGCGTTTTAAAGGTAAGCTCTTAAAGAATCGTTTAGTGGATGTACTTTCAATAAAAAAAATGGAATAAAAACAGCTCTTTTTGGGGGGCATCTTTATAAACCGATCGAGAGTACACTATTCGGGGGCCGGCAGTGCCACTAACCACTGAGCTAACCTCTTCCATAGTAAACAACTGTCTATTTTATTAAAGGGAATACAAAACGAACCCTTTTTTGGATGCGTTTTAAAGGTAAGCTCTTAAAGAATCGTTTAGTGGATGTACTTTCAATAAAAAAAATGGAATAAAAACAGCTCTTTTTGGGGGGCATCTTTATAAACCGATCGAGAGTACACTATTCGGGGGCCGGCAGTGCCACTAACCACTGAGCTAACCTCTTCCATAGTAAACAACTGTCTATTTTATTAAAGGGAATACAAAACGAACCCTTTTTTGGATGCGTTTTAAAGGTAAGCTCTTAAAGAATCGTTTAGTGGATGTACTTTCAATAAAAAAAATGGAATAAAAACAGCTCTTTTTGGGGGGCATCTTTATAAACCGATCGAGAGTACACTATTCGGGGGCCGGCAGTGCCACTAACCACTGAGCTAACCTCTTCCATAGTAAACAACTGTCTATTTTATTAAAGGTTACGTTTGTATCTTTAAACCAATTTTTGTGTTTGAACTCAACGATTATTAACGAGCCAAATTAGTAAGAGAAAAGAAAAATTGATTTTCAATTTTTCTGACTGAAAAGGGAAAATTTGGATGACAGTGTTCAAGAATCATTTCCCGCATTAGTTTTCCTAAATAAATAATTTATTGTTCAACTGGGTAGGTTTCGCAAATCTTCGACGTGAAGGACCTGCAAACGATGGTCCTTGCAAAAGCTGATAGCAAAAGCTCCTTGCAAAAGGTTCTTGCAAAAGCCTCACTTCGTTCAAAACGTCTCCCATTAAAAAAACCAAAAAAATTCACAGGTGCTTTCCAGGATGATGCAAGCTTTAGTTAGGCGCAGTAGTACATTTTTGGCCATTCAGTCTCTTCTAGGCAACAGAAATTTGAACCTTTCAGGGATAGCCCACTTAAGTCCAGTAATTGATTGAAAAATCTTAAGTGGTAGCAGAGATAAAAGTAGAATTATTTGGTTTTTTTTTTACTTACGGCGAAAGATTAAAACGAAGATTTGTAAGACTTGTAAGATTTTTGAAGGTTTAGTGGAAGTAGATAATGGCCGCTCCAGATCTCTTGGAGATTTGTACTGGTATAATATGGGATTAATGTGTAGAACGTTTAGAATCAATGGTGAGTTCTAAGAAGCATCACAGAATGTGGGTCCTGATACTGTGTAAAGAGATAAATCTAGTTCTTAAAGGCTCTCCCAAGTCTTGTGCAATTTCCCACTAAAGGTAGAAGATACTCAATGTAATTTATTTAATAAAGGACCAACTATTGTATTAATAAATACAGTGCAGGAACTAGGCGTCACGGCAGCCGAGCGGTTAGAGGGTAGACCCTCAAAGCTAAGATGTATTGCGGTACTAGTCTATGCCTTGCATTTCATTTAATGTGTTAATATGAGGAATTTGTAGTAAAGTATGTCAGGCGGTTAGAGGCTAGACCCGCAAAGCTAAGATGTATTGCGGTACTAGTCTAGGCCTTGCATTTTATTTAATGTGTTAATATGAGAAATTTATAGTAAAGTATGTTAGGCGGTTACAGGCTAGACCCGCAAAGCTAAGATGTATTGCGGTACTAGTCTAGGCCTTGCATTTTATTTAATGTGTTAATATGAGAAATTTATAGTAAAGTATGTTAGGCGGTTACAGGATAGACCCGCAAAGCTAAGATGTATTGCGGTACTAGTCTAGGCCTTGGATTCTATTTAATGTGTTAATATGAGGAATTTATAGTAAAGTATGTTTGCTAGTCGCCTCCGTCTACGACACATAATTGGTAGTTGGACGTAAAGACTGCCTGAAAAAATAGGCAATTATTTGCGCCTGAATTTTTTGGGCAATATTTGTTCTTGCACGAATTCAGCGGGGAAAATTTCACCTTTATGTCAAAACTGGGACAACCTACGTGCCATTCGAGGACCCTAATTGTAATTCTCCAGGTTAATAACCTTTTTTTCTTTAAATCCTAATTGTACAAAGTTAAAAAGACATTCAGGGAATACGACACCAGACTGGAGTTTTTATCGCACGCACTGGCCGGCTGCTGTATCTTCAGCGGAACAATTACTAGGAGTACAAGAGCTGAATAATTTAAGGGGTCGTAAACCTTAATTACCTAATCTGTTTTCTTTTTTCCTTACTGCAAACAGGAACAATTTGATTTGGTCCGACCGGAAATAGAAATTTTGAGGGATTCGAAACTTAATGTAACTAAAGTTTTGGGACCTTAAATTAACTATGGATGTATCAAAAATTTTACTGCTTGTAGGTTAAAATATTGTTATATACTTGCTGAATGAATTCAGTTATTGATGACGTGCAAGAATGCAGGAGCTTAAGTATGTCTTTGAATGATATTTCTATTTTATTATTTTGGAATAAAATTAGTAAATTATGCATTTTATTATTGTAATTAATATTGATTAATTTTGGTTAAGCGCACAAATCTTTATCATATCCAATCCATCTAATCTAAATACTTCACATCGTCCAACTAAAAATCCATCCAGTTCTTGACCAAGGCAAATCCTTTAAACCAAATCCACCACCCAAGGACGATCGATTGCCTCGCGATCATCTGATCGCTTTACAGAAAATGACAACCTATATAGCAGTCACAATATGGCGTTCTCTTTGTTTTTGTGATAATTACAGATATCTTCTTTTTTTTTTTTTTGTAATTGTAAATGAATTATAAAAGAATAACACTTTGTGACAGAGACCTTTTATCCCCGAGTGGTTGTATAAATATAGGCTAAACGCGTGGGAGAAATTGCTTGCCCCTACACATTTAATTTTTTTACTTCTATCCCTTCAATTTTATTTCCTCCCATCTATGCCTTTTATTCCCCAACGAATTCGAAAAAAAAAACTAGTACGAACAATAAACATTAGCATGAATTTAGATCGCCTGTTTGACGGGAAGGAAGTGTGTGAGAATGGAGACACGCAAAGAGGAAGGAAGTCTTTGAGAATGCTCTTTATAGTACGGTAATGTCACTAGATATATTTACAGTAATTTCATCACGTTAGGTTGGTAATGCGAGCCCAACTTGCCCTTCTGTTTCCGTTAAGATACACATATAACCTATAAAAACACCCACGGGTTTTCCTACTTTACTCCATTACCTTTTAATACGATTTACTACCATTAGACAAGCAATATTTACAAATGCTCTACTTCTGTAAAGATATTCTGATGTAGCTACCATTTTAGGTGTGTTATTGTTTTGATGGTAAAATATTTGCTAAAAATCTCGAAACCAGACTGCATTTACGTATTTTAGTAAACAACATCGTTTTACTGGGACATCAGGCTGGCTGGTCCTGTACATTAAGACACTGCAGCCAGTCTTATTGTACCATCCCATTGGAAGTTCTTGTTGATCAAGCCACACCCCCTTTTTTACAGGTCCAGGTTATTACCCACTACTCGGTTTCTGGGACATAATCTTCTGTGGTCTCAACATACCACAAAGATCTTCTGCCACAGCCTAGCGATTTGGACATCGACAATCAGAGAGGTCATCTCCTACTCTCTTGTCAGTGGCTGCATAAGGATACTAGGTGGATGACCTTATCCTGAGAAGATAACAGGCTTATTGTGGTGACTACTTGTACGCCTATTTTGGATAAAGCTCGCCCTTTAAAGAAGTCCAAGGTCCTGCAAGTGCCGGAGGTCTTGCTTCGCAAACCAGCGATTACCGTGTAATCTGACGAACGGTTAAGAGAAGCTTCCCCTCTTCCTATCACAGTCCCTAAGGAATTGGATCCACTTACAGCAGAAAACTGCGAAGATTTTTTTTCTTTTTCTGAAATATCTTACCGCAAAAGAAGACATAGGATGCCAAAAACCCGCGACTAGTTACCAGTTATTAGCCGGGACCTCTTGGAGGCATGTCTTGACCAGCAGATGCCTCAAAGTAGTCCTGCTTCTCCAATCCAAGAACTGCAATAGCTATTGGGTGGAAGGGTTAGTTTCGAAATGATCTTCGCCAATTTAGGGTCTACGTTACTTTGCCCACAACTCTTCAGAGGCACTCCACATCAACCCAAGTTTAAGTGGCAAACCACCAAAGTTTGGTGACGTAAGTGTCCAACAACTAATCGTAGTTAACTCTTTGTGACACCAGCACTGTCTGGTGCAAAATGACCAACAAAATGATAGCCACCACTTCCCGCCAATTACCGTTCTAGTAGATATGCACTTTGTCCAAGGTTAATGTCCAATGAATAGAATTCATCCCTGAAGTACGAACAACTTTGCAAGCTCACAAATACTAGGTGATTCGGAAACAGGTAGAAGTGTTTGACTGCTCATCAAGCTCTCTGGAAGATGGACAATCTACAGATAACTAGTTTAGACAACAAAAATATCTAGGAAAGTCTTAAATTTGCAAGAAAAACTATTTAATACAAAGAAAAGCTCATTACGTCAGAAAGTAATAACCCGGGGGGAGTCAAATATGGCAGTTTAATGACGTACTTAAATACATTTTACTGTTGTTACTATAACAACCATGCAGTTCTGCCAACATCGTTTCATAAAAAAAAGAAAAAAAGAAACAAATTAAAATGATTATATCAATTTAATGCGAGTGAATTAGATTCAATCAACTAAATATATTGTGGGGAGGGGGCGAAGGACATTAAAAATGATTTTAGTAATACTCGGTGTTGAATGACAACAACATTTGTGAAACAGAGTCCTAAATATTGTAATGATATCGATTATACAAAGTGATGTGAGTGACATTTTGCATAATTTATTGACAGTTGACTTGAAATCAAGACCCTCCCCAATCACCTGATATGTCACAAAATTGTTTGAAGTAACAGTGAACAGGGAAATTTTAATTTAGCCAACGATATATTGGCTGCACTGCACAATAAACAGGATAGCTCTAGGTGAATCAAAGCTAATATTGTTTTAAACTAAAAGTTACCATTTTATCTGTTTCATTTTAGTTCATCATCACTCTGCTATAGATATTGTAATCGTGCAGATTATCGATTTCTGCTATAGATATTTTGATCGTGCAGATTATCGATTTCTGCTATAGATTTTGTAATCGGGCAGATTATCGATTTAGAGCTTATTACCGGAAATGACCTCCGTTTAGAGGTCCCTTGAGTCAGAAAAAGTGGTTTTTCTGGATAGGGCTGTTACGCATGCGTGTACATGTATGTTTCCGCCTCACTAGAGAAAAAATAAAAAAAATTCAGGAAGTTCTAATTTGCTCATTAGCAAAGGCACCAACCGGAAGTACTCCTTTGCTGATGCGAATTTTGTTAAAATTTTCTCGCAATCAGCTGTTACGATTTCCTTTAAACTCTGTGCAGTGATTACACACACACATAAATCTTTTACTAAGAAAACATGAGTAGGGAATTCTGAATTCTCCTGATATTGTTTGTATCCCACTGCAATTGAAGAAATGTTTTCTCATCAAAGTGAGAGGAACATGTGAAGAAGCCCAGATCTTCAAGATGTGCTGAGGTTGGCTCCCTCCCTAAATCAAGGAACCAGACTTTTTCCAGGGTAGTTCTAAGAAGAGAGAGAGAGGGAGTGAGAGAGAGAGAGAGAGAGCGATTGACAGGATAAGCACTTGCCCTTAACCTGCGGATCCCTGTAGGCCCTAAAGTTTGGCGAGGTTCCAGCAAGTGTTATCCAGCGTTCCTTTCCTAGTGGGGAGGGATGGCCTTTAGCGCATTCTATGAGTAGAATAAATGAACTATCACCATTACTTATGGACTTACAAAATTTTTCTTATTAAATAACAGATAATATATTATTAATCATTAATATTATTCAATTTATCATTTACTTTTTAAGGTCTGCTGGAATTCAATAATAAAAAAGGGGACAATAAAATGCGAACAACTGGATAAAACCAGACAGTACGCAATAGCTAGCCGACTTGATGGGCGTTTGTCCGCGGTAAAGTTAAATATTCCGTCAACAGGTGCGAACAGCTGTGTCTGTACGTGAATATGTTTGTAGCTATCTCTTCTCATTCGATCTCTCTTCCCCTTCTTGACCTTCGCCATTTTCATTTACATTTAGCTAAATTTAATTTGATCACTTATTTATTATCATTTAATTAGAACTGAATGTAATTATATTTGCACTTTTACTCGTTATCTGGTAAACGGAAATATTGCTATCATGGTTTCAAAACCGAGTTTTTACCGGAAATATCCAATTGAGCTTCACTGAGTCCAACTTTATGAACACTTGAGCTCAAATAAGTGGGTTAGAGCTTTTTAAAGATGGCCGCCCACATGAATGTTCATGATGTGGAACGAATTGAGGGTGACCTTCAGTTTATTTCTGAGGATTTGATGCAGAAAGTTGACGTAAAAGTGAACTACCAGTATACAGTATACATTTCTGCATTTGAAGATGCATCTGAGTAGCCAGCGCCCACGACGACGTCGATGATGACGACAAAACGACCGTATTACAGTGTTTGTCAAATCAGGTGGCAGACTTCTATGAGGATGGGATTCCAAAAGCTGGTTGTACAATACGATAAGTGCCTTAATATTAGTGGTTATTGTGTAACAAAGTAGATTAAGGTTCCAGGCTTTCTTGTAAAAATCAAATTGTTAAGAAAAGTATACTTTCTTTCATTTCAAAGCGGTACTTTCAAAAACACGTCTCGTATTTCTGACGATTGAAAATATTCTGTATGTTCGCTCTTAAATTAGGGTTCTTTTGACGGAAGGCAATACAAAATAAACTAGAGAAACTTAATGCCGGAAATGAGAGTAGCATTGTCGTTCGTTTGACCATTCATTCTTCATTAAAAGTGAATGAAGAATGAATGAATTTTTAAATATAAAGGAAGTAATATAATAAAAAAATGGATTTATTGATATTAAAGGCTTTCATAGAAAAATAAAATTGTTAAGAAAAGTATACTTGTTTTTCTTATATTTACTGACTTAACAAACACACGCCACGAAATAAGCGAACATTATACTGAATGGGTACTTTTTTTAGAGAGAGAGAACGATATCAACACTCTCTCACCTTTATTTAGGATTTTTTTGGGACAAACTTGTCGCCTAAAATTAAACTTACGCACCTGCATAACTGCAAAGAGGATGCTGAACTTAAAGAAAATCTTTTGAGTTATTTTCGAGGAAGTGTAAAAAAAATAAAAAGAAAATGGAAAATCTATTCACAGGAAATGCTACTTCCCGTTCCGGGATTTCGCTCCTTAAGATACATTTAGCGCTCCTGTTGGGATCTAATCGAAATATTCAGTTTCAGCTTCCGGCTACCACCCACACAAACTGTGTGTGTGTGTGTGAGAGAGAGAGAAATTTCTATGAAACCTCTTTTTTTCGAACTCAACGGAAAATCAAAATAGCTATTTCCGGTAAAAATCGAAATATCGAAATTTTGTTTGGTCTGATAGCAATATCGAGAAATCTCCAGGAAAGAGAAACAATACATGAAAGTCAGCGCCAGCTGATACTATTCACAATGAAGACTTTGAATCCAGAATAATCTAGACCAACTCTACTCGCAAGGGGATAAAAATGAAAAAACAGGTTTTTACATATCCAGGTTACAACGAAGTGCAAGCTGGAAAAGCTGCGCCTAGGTTTTCCTTCTCTCTTTTTTTCCCCTTCTTTCCCAACATCAAAATGTGCTAAGTAGGTGGGTGACATTGCAATAAATCAATAAAGAGAGAGGATTGTGTCCTGGGAAATCGCGCGTCATACCGGATCTACATACGAAGAGGAAGTGTAAGAGCGGTTAGTGCTTTCCCCGCCGCTCTGTCACAAGTCACAAGGCTTGCACAGACACACATGCACAAACCATGTAAGATGTAGGACCGAGTGCTTCCTGAGTGAATCTTCCAAGTCAAACTTTTACCCGCCTAGTAACTATCAAGCATCTGCTCAACTAGTTCTTCCACGTGAACTTTAAGACTTCCTTTTTTGCTCCAATCTCAGGGAAGTCATCCGACTTCCTCTTGCCAAGTTATCCCAAGTTGTAACTTTTACAATTTTTCAAATCCTAAATTTTAAAACTTAATTCATTTTATCCTACTTGAACAGCCCTTTATATCAAACGAATTTTTTCTATAAAAATTATTCAAGTAAAAGCTTTATATGTGTGTATTTGTTGTACATAGAAGTTTAAGTGAAAATCGTAAAAACTATTTTGGAAAAGTCCCACGAAAAGGAAAAATCCAATCAGCCTTCAGTTAAGAAAAAAAGAAAAAGTAATGTCTATTTTTCCACGTGGGCTAAAGCCATCAAAAGGTGTCTTAACGTAAACGTTCTACCACCAAATTAGGTAACGTGGTACATCCGCTAGTGGAATTTTCTTCAAAAATTCAGAATTTCAGCAACACATTTGTGCGCATAACGTAAAAGAGCAGTTTCGTAATGTTTACGGAAATAGAACTTTAGAAGGCAAAAAAGTAAAGTAAAGTAATTGCCCATTTTTTCAGGCAGGCTTTACATCCAACTACCAAATCAGGTGTTGTGGACGGAGGCGACTAGCAAACATACTTTGCTATAAATTCCTCATATTAACCATTAAATGAAATGCAAGGCCTAGACTGTACCGCAATACATCTTAGCTTTGCGGGTCTAGCCTATAACCGCCCAACATATTGTACTTTGCTATAAATTCCTCATATTAACCATTAAATAAAATGCAAGGCCTAGACTGTACCGCAATACATCTTAGCTTTGCGGGTCTAGCCTATAACCGCCCAACATATTGTACTTTGCTATAAATTCCTCATATTAACCATTAAATAAAATGCAAGGCCTAGACTGTACCGCAATACATCTTAGCTTTGCGGGTCTAGCCTACAACCGCCCAACATATTGTACTTTACTGTAAATTTCTTGTATTAACCATTAAATAAAATCCAAGGCCTATGTCCCACAACACATATTAGCTTTAAAGTCTCGCCTCTAACCGCTCGGCTACCTTGGCGCCTAACTTTAGTAGGAAATGTACGCCATTTGCCTAGAAGTTTCCCAAAATTGAATAATTTGGAAATGACGTTTCCTTGAGTACAACGTGTGCATAATGTTTATAAGAAAATCACAAAAAATATCTATGTGTGTGTGTGTGTGTGTGTGTGTGTGAAAAAATATTTCAAAAAAAGGCAAATCATAGGAAGCTGAGATCCTACCAGGGTACCCGACTGCACTCTAGCGGTCAATATCTCTGAACCGGAAGTACTACTTTAACAAAACTATTTCTTTTCTTTTTTTGGCGTATTATCAGAAAAAAAGGCATCAATTTTCTTTAAACTTTTTATGCTTATAATCCACTCAAACAAAGATAATTTATGCTTAAATAAGTAAGCATTAAATAAAGGGCCAGAAATTTCGAGTTCAGAAGGAAATGAATGAGCTTAAACCCCGGAACTGCAGTAAAGAAAAAGTCGTTTCGAGTATTCTCACCAATTTCTCGTTTGAGCTACTAAACTTAAGTGTGTTTTGATTTTACCTACGAAACTCTAATGATTCCAGTTATCATTAATGAAGCTTTTGATCAATAACTTATCACCGCCCACACCATCCAGTTAATAATGGGCAATGATTAGAAAAGCATCAAATCGTATGCAGACTAGCGGTAATATGAGAAGCTCTAAAAGCACAGAGAGGTTTTGGGCAAAAAAGAGAAGCACTTCAAAGAAATTATTTTAATTAAATCACAGCTACATAGAGTTTTATTTATTATTTATAATGAGGCAAAAAAAAACAACATTAGACCTGTTATATCCGGTTACAGACGGATGCTGGTCAGTTTTCCTAGATCTCCTATTTCAGGAGTGTTTTGTTAAGTTGAACTTTGGTATTTTTTTTTAAGTTTTCAAATTTCTATGGTACTTGCAGAATAAACAATCTCTTTTTAAGTGCAAAGGTTAGTAAAATACCGTGGTTCCCTCAGGTTCGTAGGGGCTATATTCACTTTCCCCCACCTGGATTATAATTCTCAAGATCAAGTAATGAAAAGCTACAGAAATTTGCTGAAGAAGCATATTTTAAGTTATGCTTTATAAAAAAAAAAGAATAAAAAATAACAGTACGTCACCACCAGTTCTTGCTTGAACGTCCGGGAGTAAATGATAGAATGTTCTGAACTGGTCAAAATGAGCGATCTATTTTCAGAGATGACAACTTGTGGACGGTTCTCATCAGATCAGTCCATTGATGGTGGGACCGTAATGATGAAAACGGAGCAGTCCAGCTGGTTCAACGAACCGCAATATATCACGTGTACTGCCAGAACTATGGGTGGGGGTGAGTTGGTAACTATGTATGTATCTCCCGCCAAAAACATACTGCCAACTTACTAACTTCCGTTCTATCAACTCAATTTATTTTCTTTCATTTAGGAAATCTTTTACTCCTCGTACGACGTTTCGTGAATGTTTTCTGTTTCCGGTTTTTTTTGGGGGGGGGGCCGGAAATGCACTTCTTTTTTAACCGCCGTAAAAAATTATTTTATTGTGCTCACAATGGAGAAAAAAGCGAGCGCATCAGCCACTGCTTCTGAAATCTTAGCATTTATTGTGAACATCTAACTACGTAAACAACACTTCTTTCCTTCACACAATGAAGATATTGTAAAGTTTTTCCTTCTATTTGAAAAACTGTGAATACATCTTGGTGACTGCCACTAGTTAATAAGTGGGTTCGTAAATAATAAAACTCGCTAAACTAGTAACAAAACCTGATTTATTAGCACATTAAATAACATTTACTAGCAACTATTACTATTCACTACATTTACTATTCCCAACAGTCACAACAGTTTACTGTTGAAACACTTACTACATAAATACACGATAAAAACTGCTTAATGACTGACTACTGGACCGTACTGCACTGAATTGCACTAGACTCGACTGCACTAACAAAACTCAACTCAACTCAACTGTTTACTAACTAACTCACTCACTGGAGCCACTCTCTTGGTTTTTTTTATATAGCCGTGGAATGTTCTGGAGTTCTCCAGAAATTTGCAGAAAAATCTTTCTGTCTGGCCCTGGTAAAGTCTGGACTTTTGTTAGCTTCTCCCCAGCGGCGGCTCTCCAACAAACCATAGGCCCTATTTAATGCTTGTTCAGTTTAATGCAAGGTGACGTGGCCAGTCAACTGGAGATCGTGTTTTCTTTCTGAGACAACTGGCGCTCTCTGGAAGTAGGAAACCGAGCTGAATGTGCTCTCGAATCGATGGTTCAGCTGGGTGAATAGTTAATTCGTTATTATTGTGACCAACTACTTCCAAGTCTATTTCCATGAACGAAAGTGCGAATGACATCCATTAATGTTCCTTTCCCCCCCCCCATTCTAGACTTTCTGTACTAAGTTTACGATCAATGAGGAAGTCGACTATTTCTCACCGGAACTTATTAATACTCAAATTGAATCACTCGCTCTTTGTTTTTAATTATTTCTCTTTAATAGACACCCAATGTATTAAAGTTATAATTTCCTAAGGTGATTTGTAACTTTTCAAAGGCGAGGAAAAAAGGATAACTTTTTAAAGATTTCCCAATATTAAAGAGAAAAAACTTGTTTTCCAGAACTTTTCATGTAAAAAAAACATTGATGTCCTCCGCTGTATAAAATATTGATAAGATTGGAACGAATCCATCAATATTAGATCAAACGGAAGGTAGTTTTGTTGTGACTTAATTTTCTTAGCTCTCGATAGAGTATAAAGGAAGCTTTTCTATTAAGTTCATATTAGTTTAGCTTAGAAAGCGAGCTTTGGCAATCTGTCCTCGATTACTTTCATCTAAGTTCAGAGCCGTTTTCTTTGAGCCTGACTCTCCTAATCAACATTTTATATATTGTCGCGAAGGTATGATGCGAAGCCAACTTCCAGTGGAAGTCCAGAGTGAAAGAAACGCCCTTAGGGTCATCAACAGCAGATTAAGAATAAATATAGGCGGCCCTGATTTATTGGTACTAAATGTAGATTTTTTTTTTTTTGTAATTCTTAATTAAAAACTAAGAAAAATATTTTGGGAAAAGATCCTAGAGACGAAAGGTGGTTTAAATTGTTCTGTAGAAACAGGAAAAGGCAGTCCGCAGAGTCTAAAATGCATTCGTCCTAAGACCTGGACCGTATAGAGAACGATTCTATTTTAAGGATTTTGATTGTTAGGATGTAGTTAGATCAGTAGTGTGATAACGACGATTCTGGGTCAAATTTTTGAGCCCAGTGTATGGGGAGATGAGGGGCTGCAGGGGGGAATCTCCCCACTCCCATGTGCTCTAGGCCTATTCTGTGTCAAATTTTTGAACCCAGTACTATATGTTTTAAAAATAAGGTGTTTTATACACAGGTCAAAAATACAGATATGTATTTAAAATTCTTGTTTCATACACGTAGAAAATACTACATAATATCCTTGTTATTAAAACGCGCTCGCGGGCTCAATTCTAGAGCTTCACCCTGCAGGCCCGCTCAGCACAGTTCTTATGGAACTCAAAAAAATTTGACCCAGAACTCCCGAAATGACACTACTTAGATCGCCCGATAGATCTCAATCTAATCACGAACTATCCAGCTTCCTGCGATTTTTAGTTTTTTTACGATAATTTTGTTCACACAGGAAGACCACTTTGAAAAAAAAAAACAAACACTTTTTCAGACTCTGTGGACCTTAAAACGTAAATAAGTTAAAAATATGATCGCAAAACTTTCCCTTAGCTGGTAAGAGGAAAAGAAAAAAAATAAAAAGAAGCTAATTGCCCCAGTAGCAGTTCCGAAAGATCCCCTTTAATGGAACTCAAGTTAGCAATGGCAGGGATCACGCCTGGGATCACTTAATGCAAAGATATCTAACTCTCCAGATATTGTTCCCCGGAAGGAAGAAAGCGGGGCGTTATTATCAGCTTGGTTTAACTATCGATTATCGACTTATTAAAGTGGCCACTTATATGTTAAGGTGACACTGGATTATTATACCACACCTCACGTCCCCCTCTAGATCAAGTTCCTCTACTTTCTGTATATTTTTAATAACCCTATCAGGGCACTACATAAACGATGACGTAAGAAAATTGATTGTCACAAAGTGGGTGTTCTTACACGTGTAGTTTAGGAGTGAATAAATTATTTTAAAAAGAGATTTTACAAATATTTTGTTTATATTATATGAGTTCATTTTTGGTAAAAATAAAAAATAACATGACGTCATCAAAAACTTGGGTCAATTTAATTTTTGCGTTTCAATTTTTTTCTGTCTCTCTCTCTCTCTCCCTCTACTGCGTAAGCAGTCTATGACGTTTTATCGGGTTTCCCTCAAAAAAGAGATCGTATATTTCCGGCAAGAATTCAAAATAGAAAATCTGCACCGATTACTATACTTCCTCTTACCTTACTACAGGAAAAGGAATTAAAAAAAACTTTTTTTTTACACCAATTAGTAAAGAAGTAAAGTAAAGTAATTGCCTATTTTTTCAGGTGAGTCTTTACGTCCAACTACCAATAAGGTGTCGTGGACGGAGGCAACTAGCAAACATACTCGTTCTTTATTATAAATTCCTCATATTAACACATTAACTGGAATGCAAGGCCTAGACTAGTACCGCAATACATATTAGCTTTGCGGGTCTAGCCTATAACCGCCTAACATATTTTACTATAAATTCCTCATATTAACACATTAACTAGAATGCAAGGCCTAGACTAGTACCGCAATACATCTAGGCTTTGCGGGTCTAGCCTATAACCGCCTAACATACACTTTACTTGTAAATTTCTATTATTAACCATTAAATAAAATCCAAGGCCTAAGACCGGAAATCGAACCCAGTACCACAAAACATATTAGCTTAATTAGTTAGTAAAGAAGTACTTTCTTCCGTTAGAAAGATTTTGATGACCAAATTACAGTCAAGTCCCCTGAAGTTTCCGCGGTCCGCATGACTTTGCTTAGCTCGTGTAACAAAATTGAATAAAAAAAACAACATTATTATTCAAATAATTTATTTAAATTGATTATACTATTTTCATAATTTCTTTATTGTTAAAAAATAAATTAGTAATAAAGTATCACATTTAATATGGAATTTATTACTTTCATTAATTGTGTCTAACTAATTGTATAAACAATGCCTAATTTAAATAAAATTGGTCAATACTTTCGTTTGTCAAAAATAGTAGAAAGGAGAATATATAAAAAAAAAAAATATACAGATCTTCCATTTTATTACGGGCAAAAGAGGGCGTGGCGTAACATACATGGACGGTAGGCGTGGTTTCAATAAACTGTTCTCACTTCTGATTGGCTCTTTAATCAACCTATTTTTTACAATTCCATTCTTCACTGTGGTTGGCCAATTCTTTATTAGTAATTATTTCTATGAAAAATAGAAGTTTAATTTTTTTTACTAATTTTTCTTCCGTAGGTATTTCACGAAGTATCGAATTATCCAATAAAAAATTTTCTCAATAAAAACTTGAAAAATAAAAGATTTTTCTTGCTTAATGTCTTGTTTTCTGTACTAATAATGGTAAGGGTAAACAGAATATTGGGAATAATGGTTATTTTCTCGGGAAGTAGGTAAAAGGAAATTGTGGGTCCATCTGTGGGTATGTTTATCTGCGTAGGGCTGTTATTTATCGATTTTTAATGATTTAATGATTAATAGATTGATTGTAATCAATCTAAGTTAAATCGGCGCTACAATTTACTGAACAAATATTTTTTGTATTTGAAAACGGCCTGCATAAGGTTCTGTGTCATCTAATAAATTCTAAACTATATTAATGAAATGTTAAAACAGTAAAATTACGATACTAATAAAATTTAAATAAAATACAGAAGCTTGTTCGTACGTTTCTAAATGGCTGAAATTACGAGCTGAAGTATGAATGAAATGTTGGGTACTTGCTGATTTGTTTAATTTTTATCGTTTAATCAACCCTTAAACTTTAACTTTTTAAACTGTAAGTTTTTGTTAAAGAGATATAGACATGGTCTATTTTTGATAGTTGATTAGAATCAACAAATACAAGTTTGTTGATTGAATATGTGTCCTAAACTTGTTATTGAAGTAACAATCGGGCAATCAAACCACTACCAAACTATTGTTAACATTTTCCAAACAAATACAGGTTCCCCTTCCTATGGCCGAAAGAAGTGAAATAGATAATTTCTCTAGGATGCACTCTGGTTGGCAAATACTTTCAATAACTTCTGATGAAATAATTCCTCTACCTTGTTTTATTATTTCACTAGCATCATTCTACCAATAATAATGTTGGTAACAATTAACTGTTTTTTTTAGTGGAGTTATTCAAAGAGAAATATCTCACAACTCACACGAAATGTTAGCCGGTTATAGGCTAGACCCGCAAAGCTAATATGTATTGCGGTACTAGTCTACGCCTTGCATTTTATTTAATGTGTTAATATGAGGAATTTATAGTAATGTATGTATGTTAGGCGGTTATAGGCTACACCCGCAAAGCTAAGATGTATTGCGGTACTAGTCTAGGCCTTGCATTCTATTTAATGTGTTAATATGAGGAATTTATAGTATAGTATGTTAGGTGGTTATAGGCTAGACCCGCAAAGCTAAGATGTATTGCGGTACTGGTATAGACCTTGCATTTTATTTAATGCATTAATATGAGGAATTTATAGTAAAGTATGTTTGGCGGTTATAGGCTAGACCTGCAAAGCTAAAATGTATTGCGGTACTAGTCTAGGCCTTGCATTCTATTTAATGCATTAATATGAGGAATTTATAGTAAAGTATGTTTGCTAGTCGCCTCCGTCCACGACACCTAATTTAGGTAGTTGGACGCTAAGCCCTGCCTGGAAAAAATAGGCGATTACTTTACTTTACTATGGTGGTTCACCCAAACGCTCAAATCTCTCTAAAGGATCCATCCAATCCTAGCAGTCTTCTGCTCTATAGTTTAACGCTCCTTTCACCAATCAAACCATTCACACAGACTTTGTACATTCCTTTCTTGTAACACAAGTTACTCGAACACGATACAGAAAACACCATCTTAACATTTCATCACAATCCACTGGTACAGCATCTATCTTCCAGAACATTTCCAGGGCATTTCTGGAAGAGAAGTTGGTGTGGCTTACCTCTACTAGAAGTGGGGGGGGGCAGTGAAATGAAGCCACGATATAACTGCTGAAAGTGGAGAGATAGTCTGATGCTGTATGGGGGGAAAAAAAACAATTAACTGATTTCATTCTACTACCCGCAAAAACGGTCGGGTATAAAAAAATTAATACCAGAGCTTACAAAGAGTCAAATCATTGTGTTACCATGGAGAACAGTGTTTTCCAATTCATCATATTTGTGGGTTCTCCCACTCAGCCACACACTAACACACAAACACATACACACACACTTCTAAATTCATTGTCGTATCGCATAAAAAAAGGTACACACACGGAAATCTCCGTCTACTGTGGGATGAGTCTCGAAAAATGTTTGTTTGTTTCTTTCAGTTTCATTCATATAGCTTTGTTTGAATGCGTTATTATTCATTCTAGCGTGATGCAATTTTACGAACATCCGGTAACATTAATACGCAATGTTTGTGCGTTTATCAGTGCGTAGTTTTATGTATTTAATCATTTTTTTTATTTTATTTTTTGTAGAACTAATTGAATGTGTTTCTATTTTTTTACTTTTTTATTCAACTTCGAGAACACATCAGCGCTCACTCCATCTCTCACGAATGCAGACTCTCTCTGTCTAATCGGATTTGTCATTAAACCGCCATCGCTGCTGAACAGAATGCAGTGAATGGACAGGAAGTAAGTACTAAATGGCTAAATGAATGAAAACTAAAAGCCCACCAATGAATGATCGAATTGTCGAAGTTAAGAAAAAAAAACGAATAAACGAACAAATCATATTATATTCAACAAACTGGTATCCTGTATACAAATCAAATCCACGACAAATTTTATTTAAAAAATTAACTAATCTTAGGCTATTATTTTAAAAATAAACGCGTCAATATCTGCGATCATTTTGGACAGGAGCTTTTACTTTTTCAGTGCATCCTCTCTCCCTTCGTACTGTTTAGAATTGAACGAATTCTATACCAAATTGTAGAAAAAAGTTAGCTGTATAACCGATGAAAAAGGGCCATATTTTAATGATAATAGTTATTGAGATATGGAAGTTTAAATTTTCGAGGTATTGTAAATGGTCCGAATTTCCAACCTTTATATCTCTTCTTCTATTCATCAGAATGCAATGAATTCTATACCGAATTGTAAAGAATTCTAAGCTCCATAGCTGATATAAATGACATTGTTTTAGTGATAAGAGTTATTGAAATATAGAAGGTTAAATTTTGGAGGTTTTGTAAATGGTCCAAATTTCCAACCTTTATATCTCTTCTTCTATTCATCAGAATGCAATGAATTCTATACCGAATTGTAAAGAATACTAAGCTCCATAGCTGATATAAATGACATTGTTTTAGTGATAAGAGTTATTGAAATATAGAAGGTTAAATTTTGGAGGTTTTGTAAATGGTCCAAATTTCCAACCTTTATATCTCTTCTTCTATTCATCAGAATGCAATGAATTCTATACCGAATTGTAAAGAATACTAAGCTCCATAGCTGATATAAATGACATTGTTTTAGTGATAAGAGTTATTGAAATATAGAGGGTTAAATTTTGGAGGTTTTGTAAATGGTTCAAATTTAAACCATTATATCTCTTTTCCTATTCATCAGAATCCAATGAATTCTATACCAAATTGTAGAAAAAAGTTAGCTGTATAACCGATACAAATGGCCATATTTTAATGATAATAGTTATTGAGATATGGAAGTTTAAATTTTCGAGGTATTGTAAATGGTCCAAATTTCCAACCTTTATATCTCTTCTTCTATTCATCAGAATGCAATGAATTCTATACCGAATTGTAAAGAATACTAAGCTCCATAGCTGATATAAATGACAATGTTTTAGTGATAAGAGTTATTGAGATATAGAAGGTTAAATTTTGGAGCATTTGTAAATGGTCCGAATTTCAAACCATTAGGTATATCTCTTTTTCTATTCATCAGAATCCAATGAATTCTATACCGAATTGTAAAGAATACTAAGCTCTATAGCTGATATTAATGGCAATATTTTAGTGATAATAGTTATTGAGATATTGAAGGTTAAATTTTGGAGGTTTTGTAAATGGTTCAAATTTCAAACCATTATATCTCTTATTCTATTCATCAGAATCCAATGAATTCTATACCGAATTGTAAAGAATACTTAGCTCTATACCTGATATAAATGGCAATGTTTTAGTGATAAGAGTTATTGAGATATAAAAGGTTAAATTTTGGAGGTTTTGTAAATGGTTCAAATTTAAACCATTATATCTCTTCTTCTATTCATCAGAATCCAATGAATTCTATACCGAAGTGTAAAGAGAAGTACTTGCTTTGCGCGCTAATCTAGATTAAGTCCATCCTGTTTTCACTTTCAACCGCTAAAAAGATTAGCAGCATTACTTCCATAGGGTGCAAGTCCTTTCTGCAGTTTGAAGGATGTTTCTCTCTTTGGCTAAATACCGCGGTTCAACAACCACTTTTACTTCTTCAGTAAACTTCTATCTACTCCATCAACGTAAGTTCATTAAAGTTTCTAGAACTAGATGAATTGTACAGGCTAAACAGTATCAGAGTTCTTAATTGTATAGTTCTAACGCGTGCTTAATGGGATCTTTCAATTTATGTACGACTCGTAAAAGTCGGAAACAATTGGATTTGGCGGCTGATTTTTTCAGAAGGACGGAAGGTCGTTCCCTTAGAATTCCTTAGAAGAAATAGGTATTTGGAGAAAATAAGGTCGGTTACTGGGTGGCGGATGCTGAACTTAGCTCTTAATTTGGAAAGAGTAATCTAGGAAGAAGCAATTTCGCTTGGAACCAGTAAGGGGGCCGTAGTAGACCTGTAAAGATCGCATATAAAACCCTCTCCCAACCAATACCAAAACAATTAAACGATTCTTGAACAATGATCCGTTAGGAGCTTTGAGCTGCCATTGATTCACCGGTAAGTTTAAGCGGAAGCAGCTTAAGCTATTGATCATCAAGATCATGGACTTAATTTCCTCAAACTCCAAACGGAACACCGTACTGCTAGCGATCCTAGGTGGATCTCTAAGAAATGTCCGTAAAATATCGCAGAATTTATTTTTTTTAGAATAAATTCATCTTTCATTACCGTTTTTTTTTTTCCTCATCTGTTTTAATGATTCCACAAACTAGGAGGAGGTTATAAATACCCAGTTGGCAATCTTTAGGGCCAGAAGATTGTTTTTTTAAAAAAAACTTTGTAACCACACGCAGACGAAACTAGTAAAAATCACTTTTTCTGATTCAGAGGTCCTCAATAACGGGGGGGGGGTATTTCCGGTGAAATCGCAAAAGCGAAAAGACGCACAATTACAGTACTTCCTCTCTATGCTGTTGGGTAAGAGAATAGTAAAACAGTGTGCTCAATAAACTGTAATTATTGTGATGATCGATTATATTAATCATCGATGTAATTGTAACGATATATTACCTGCCAACTTCAAGTAAAACCAGCAGAGATCCAACTTATGTTACTGTACCAGCTTAGCGTCAAGGCTTAACTTCCGCTGTCCAATCAAGCAGGAAGTTTTTTTTCTGGCAGAAATTACCTAACGGAAATATCTGGGACCAGTAAGGGGGGTCATAGTAGACCTATAACTTGTAAAGATAGGTAGATTAAACTTGAGGGCGGCCTCAAGGCCTACGCCACTGCGACCCCTTTGGATCTATTGTGGCTCCCACTACTCTAGAGCTCGCCCTCCAGACCTGTCTGACCTTTTCATCAGATTCTTGATGCTAGAAAGGTAAAACTCTCAAGGCCTTGGTTTTTTTTCTCCCCGAGAAGTAACCATCCTTAGCCCAGACAAGCCCCTCGCACTGACAACACGTGCAGTGCCATTTTCTCTTCTTCCTGACAGAACCTAAAAAGGCTATGTTCTGCCAGGCCCATGCGATGCATGTGTTTTCTGAGCCAGAAGTGGCCCAGTTAATAGGCCTACAATCATCCTTATAGCACCACGCGGCCTTGACGGATTAATTCTGCGGTCAGCCTCGGCGAATAGCTTTTAATAAACTCCTTCAACTGTCTCTGCCCGGTGGTGGCTGGTTAAGGGGAGACATTTTTTAGGTTTTCAGGAGGTTTTCCCTGAAGTAGCCACGCCTAAATAAACTATACGAGGGTCGTTTGAAAAGTCCGTGCAAAAATAAAAACTACTTAATTTTTTGGGGTAAACCTTTTTTATTTTTCAACATAGTCTCCTTTTAGGCTTATACACTTCGTCCAACGCTGCTCTAGTTTGTTGATCCCTTCCGAATAATAGGATTTGTCCAAGTCTGAAAAATAGCCATTCGTTTCTGCAATCACCTCCTCGTTTGAATAAAATCTTTTTCCCGCCAGCCATTTCTTCATATTGGGGAACAAATAGTAGTCCGAGGGAGCCAAGTCTGGAGAATAGGGGGGATGTGAAACGAGTTGGAACCCTATTTCTATTAATTATGTGACCACAACTGCTGAGGTGTGAGCTGGTGCGTTGTCGTGATGGAAAAGGACTTTTTTGTGGGCCAATCGTGGGAGTTTTTCTTGCAGCTCGGTTTTCAAACGGTACAATAACGATGAATAATATGCACCTGTAATAGTTTTACCCTTTTCCAGATAGTCGATGAGGATTATTCCTTGCGAATCCCAAAAGACAGTCGCCATAATCTTTCCGGCCGAAGGAACGGTCTTCGCCTTTTTTGGCGCAGATTCCCCCTTGGTAACCCATTGTTTAGATTGTTCTTTGGTCTCAGGAGTGTAGTGATGTATCCATGTTTCATCCACAGTGACGAAACGACGCTTAAAGTCCTGCGGATTCTTCTGGAACAGCTGCAAACCGTCCTTGCAACACTTCACACGATTTCGTTTTTGGCCAAGCGTGAGCAATCGCGGCACCCATCTTGCCGATAGCTTTGTCATGTCCAAATGTTGATGCAAAATATTATGTACCCGTTCATTCGAGATGCCCGCAGCACTAGCAATCTCACGCACCTTCACTCTTCTGTCATCCATCATCATATTATGGATTTTATCAATGATTTCAGGAGTAGTAACCTCAGCAGGGCGTCCAGTCCAGAACGTTCAGCCCATATGGCCACTCCGAAAATTTTGAAACCACTTATAAACTGTTCTAATCGAAGGTGCAGAGTCACCATAATGTTTATCAAGCTTCTCTTTAGTCTCCTCAGGCGTTTTGCCTTTCATAAAGTAGTGTTTAATCAACACACGAAATTCTTTTTCGTCCATTTTTTGAAAATCACTCGACTTCCTCGATTCAAACGAATGCCAAACACAAAGAAATAGACCGATCTGGCTGAAACTTGGTGTGTGTTCTTCCAAGAGATGCTACTAACTAAACATAACCTCGATACGCGCCAGTAGTGCTATCTCTCTTACTTTGCACGGACTTTTCAAACGACCCTCGTAGTAGCACTTTATTGCGTTACTAACCAACAACCAAATTTCCCCGGATATGAACGTCATCTCTGAATAAGGCCGAGAGCTTTTTGACGTTTCCTTTTTTTTTTTCAGCATCACCACTGAAAGTCATTTACCTAGCCATAGAAATGAAGTATGGCTTTCAGTAATTGAATTACACGTGAAAGACTAGAGTACAATTAAATGTAAATTAAACAACATTTATGACGTAAAACACTTATTTCATTTCTTTAATATGAACCTTTTTCCTTCGAATACTTGAGGGACGAAAGGTAGACACCATATCTAATCATTTTAAGGGCTAACATATCCAATTATATAATTTCAGTAATCGATATGAAAGTAAACACGTAAGAAAATGATCTATCATATGATAAGAGATAACCTATCTATACCCTTCCCACCATGGGAAAAAATACACCCATTGATCATATGTTCATTGTGGGGGGGGGGGGGGGGTGAGCGGGGGATGGAAACAAAATTAACTTCTCCAAAAGTCCATACAACTTTAGTGTGGTAGAACTGCTCCAGTGTGCAAGTACCATGTCACTTCCGTTAGTGTTTACATACGGTGAACGTAAAAATCTACGCGTAACCAACATATTTACGAATACCATTGATTATAGTAAACAATTAGGCTTACCATTTACTATTTCCCGTTTACTAGGCTTATTTCCATATGATAATTACTTTAATTTCTGTAGATTTTGGTATATTATCGGTATAATTGATGTTATATTTCAATGCGTGGCCATCTTGATGATTATTTTCTTTCAAACTTATAAACATATGTTAGAGAATAAAACGGAAATATCAATACTATTTACGCTAACTTTTAGTTTATTTTTACAGAATTTCTTACATTTATATTCACAGTATTGTGGCGAAGAGATCTGGCTGAAATTCTATTCATATCTGAAGTATTACACAAATAGTAACAGAAATGTTGGTATTACTTGGCCCAATATCATTTTTTGGGTTTCATTTAGTATGTCCTCGGTTGGATTACTGATCAGAATTATCATATTATTTGTGGATAACATAAAATCATTTATAATGGCTTTTTCATTTCTATATCTTTGTGAAGCTTCAATATTGTATCAATTTTGTGTATACTTGGATTTATTAAATATAATCATGAAAGAAATCAATCATGAATTGATTGCAATCAACGATGTTAAATATGGACAGGAGAAACTGATTGCTTTAACAGATAGTCACTCCAGTTTGATTGATTTAGCTGAAAAAGTGAATCTTGCTTTTACTAAACAAATGCTGGTGATTTGTTTATCAACTTTGGCGGCATGTACTGGCGGTATTTATAGTGTCATCAATGCGGCCGTTTGTCGGCCGACTGTTCATGTTAAGATTATCTATAGGCTGGAGGATGTTATACGTAGTTTGTTCAAGATTTTTGCTATTGCTTATTTCTGTGAACAGTTAGGAAATAATGTAAGAATAAATTTTGTTCATAATTATCTTGGATTTTTATTTGGTAATATTTTATTTTTAATTTAATCTCTTGTTTTATCTTAAAAAAAAAAGGTTCGCCAGTTTAACGTTAAATTGTTCTATCTGCTGAAAAAATCTATTGGAATGAAGAAAAATGTAAGTTATTTTTTTAAATAATTATAATCCTATTTTACTATAAATTCCTCATATTAACCATTAAATAAAATGCAAGGCCTAGACTGTACCGCAATACATCTTAGCTTTGCGGGTCTAGCCTATAACCGCCTAACATACTTTACTATAAATTCCTCATATTAACCATTAAATAAAATGCAAGGCCTAGACTAGCACCGCAATACATCTTAGCTTTGCGGGTCTAGCCTATAATCGCCAAACATACTTTACTATAAATTCCTCATATTAACCATTAAATAAAATGCAAGGCCTAGACTAGTACCGCAATACATCTTAGCTTTGCGGGTCTAGCCTATAACCGCCTAACATACTTTACTATAAATTCCTCATATTAACCATTAAATAAAATGCAAGGCCTAGACTAGCACCGCAATACATCTTAGCTTTGCGGGTCTAGCCTATAATCGCCAAACATACTTTACTGTAAATTTCTCATAGTAACCGTTAAATAAAATGCAAGGCCTAGAACAGGGATCGGCAACCTATTTTAAGTAGAGAGCCATTTCTCCTTAAATAATTTTAATAAATCTTACCAAGAGCCGCAAGGATGATAGTGTAAAGAACTCTGTAGATCATTTGTATTCACAAATTATTATTTTATGATATTCAATAACATTCAAATGTTTTATGTATTTACTTTTAACATATTGCAAAGTAAATAAATATAAATAAATAATAACTAAACCTGTGTTTGAATGAAAATGGCGACAGTCCGATATATTACGTACTGTATTTTAATATAATTCTATTCAATTTCTAACCTATCACATTTAAAATTCTTTTTGAAAAAATATCTTTACTTTAATAAATGAAATTTTCATATATTTCAATAAAATTGAAATATACAATATATTTTGGACAGGCTGAAGAGCCAAAAAATTTGGATAAAAGAGCCGCATGCGACTCGCGTGCCGCGGGTTGCCGACCCCTGGCCTAGACTAGTACCGCAATACATCTTAGCTTTGCGGGTCTAGCCTCTTAACCGCTCGGCTATCGTGGGACACATGGATACATTACATTTATTCTAATATTTTAGAAAAAAATATTTAATTGCTGTTCTCAAACTTTTTTGCATGTTTGAACGTGCAGAAATTGTAGTAAGGGAGGGAACCATGTGTTTGCTTATTAGCCAGGATATACCTGTTCACAGGAAGAGCTGGTATTTTACTGTCTGAAAGAGAGGAATATCAAGTTCACCGCTGGAGGTATCATTAACTTAGGATATCCTTTTATCGCTTCCGTAAGTAAAGTAAAATAATTTATATTTTGTTCTGTAATTGAGAGTGTTATTAACAATTCTAAAAAAAAATTTAAATTACAGATGTTGGGTACAGCGATCACATACGTAGTGGTTGTAATACAGTTCAGCTCATGTTAACCAGTAAGACTGGAAGTTAGGACCATATTGTTTGGTCTATTGACCAAAAATTTTATGGGCGAAGTCCTGAAGTACTGTGTACATTCACTTAAAATAATGCAAACCCACTTACTGTTCCTATTTATTATCAGGTAATTTATATGTGTAAAATAAAGGTGAATCTTATTGAGTTTTATTTATAATTACTTTCTCTTACTACAAATTAAGGGAAGTGCTGCAATCGCGTCAAATTTTCTATATAGAGTTTTCACAAGTCGTTTTGAGGCTATCTGGGTTTGGAAAAGCGATTTTTCTTTTTTTTATGGAAGATTGATCTGGAAAATGGCTGTGCAAAAGTTGTCCTTTAAATCGCAATCATACAAAATTTTATTAGGAACATTTTTTCCTGGGACATTTGATTAAGGGAACGAAGAGGACTAGTTAGCTTTTCCTTAAGGAGCCTTTATAGGGAAATATACCGTCCATTTGGTCACTTACACGTAGGGTCCCGAGGGTCGGCAGATTTGGGTAACTACTACCTGGAACTAACATCCCTTCCCCTATTTATCCCATTTCAAGTCAGACGTCTTGATCGTTGATTGAAACTTCGCGATACTTCTCTTCTAATTGAATAAAAATACTCCCGAGCAAGATTTATTGACTAGACGTTGTAGCGTATCCAGGCTGGTGCTGCTATCTCCTTGATAAACACCTTGGAAAGTGTCTGTCTTCTTGTAAGTCAGGATAAACGAATATTTCGACGACTATGGCCCCCGGATAATTGCGGATTAGGCTGCCCCCTTCCACTTGTTACGCGAAAAAAAAAAGTGGCCCACTTCAGGCTTGAGAGTAGAAGGGAAAGTTCTCGGGAACTCTCTTGGAAGGCAAGCCCACCCTCCAGAGCCCTAATTTTCAAGCCCAGTTTTGTGGGGCTTTGTTCAGTGAATCGCGCGGACAACGATTTGAGGCTAGCTTTGTGTTGATATTATTAGGCTAGGCAATTATAGCTGTGCCTTCTCTACTCTTTGCTGGTTTTGGTTGGTTTTAGTGTCTTCACGTTAAGCCACAAGTGGTTAGCGATTTTCTCGCTCACTAACCTAACCATCCTCTCTTCAACATATGAGCTTTCCAAGCTCATGTTATTCTACGAAAATCTATTTTTTTTTCTAAGCAAGCGCGCTTAGTAACGGTTCTACACAGTTATTCTAAGAGTATTGTTTGTAGTGTTATGCTGGGCTATCCACAGGGACGCCAAAAGGATACCTGCTAGCAGAAGTTGCTAGTCCACAAATCTGCTGACGAAAAACTCGAGAAAATGTTTAAGATTTAAGAAAATTAATTGAAGAAAAAACAAACCACAGAGTTTCCTCTGTTTCGTGTATAATAAGTAAATAAAAAGGCAAAAAAGGTAAGCACATAATTTGATTACGTCATAAATACGTAAGAAATTAATACAAACACCTCACTTCCTGACTGACATACGTATTCTCACACACACACTCACATATCTGTTCAGTAAATCTACCAAGAGCAACTTAATTAATGTTTACTGGAGAAATCACTTGTACCAACCACAAAACAATATGGTAGCTACACCTGGAATATTGCAACTTCCTGTCGCTGAGTTATACAGCTAAATTTCCGTTCTAATATCTACAGTTTCTGCTAGCAGTGAATCCATTTTATCCTTTAATAGGCTATTTAATTGCAAGAATATAATTCCACTGAATCAAAATTATTCATATTTTGAATACAAAATATAAGATTTTTTTTTACAATTTACATTTTTCTTACTATGAAACGGAAGTACTACGATCGAGTGAAATTTTTTTTTTCAAAATGCACCGGAAATAACAAGTTTCCCTCCTTCAGAGTTTAAAAAAGCGGGGTTTTTTTTCTCCCGCACGGAGAATGTTCATATTTTGTGTCAGGTTCTACGTTCGATCTTTGCTAGTTGCTTCAAGGTGTACCGTTAATATCGACCGCTTTATTGAATCGATTTTCCAGTTTTTGGGGTTAAGGGTTATGGGATTTTCTCGAATATTCTAATATTTACTACAATCATGTCATACTAATAGCATAAAAATTATTTGAAACATGTTGTGTCCTGCATAGACATTAAACAATCTCCAATCTTTTTGATTTTATCCGTTGCAGCACGCATATTTCCGGTTTCCAGACTTTTATCCACCATCAGAGGTAGACGCAGGGGTCGCCAAACGTTTTTTTTTTATCATGGACCCCCCCTATATAATTTTTCGAAATCACCATCGAACCCCGTCCCATAAAATTAATTTTCAGTTAATTAAAAATAAAACTATCTATTAGGTACTGTGTTTGTACATTTTATTTTATGATTTTAAACATTTTGTTAAAGTAATTTTACATTGTGTAACAAATAGTTTTATGAAAAATATCTTGAATGTTGAAATTTAAATACCTTAATATTTATTAAATAATAAGTGATTATAAATAAGTAAAGTAACTACAGTATCGCTTCTTAATTAATGGGATGGGTATGCCTGGGTGTTTCTTTGCAAGGTTCCGCTATATTGGGTTCGAAATTGTTTTTCCCAATCGACCCCCTCGCTCAAATCGACCCCCTACTTTTGTTAAATAGACCCCCTGGGGGGTCTAAAGGGTGACCAGAGTCATATGCTCCACCCACTTTTTTTTTAAACGGCGGGAAATTTCGAAAAAATAAAAAACACGTATTTAATCATTTTTAGTCTAGTTTATTTTCAGTGATTGACCCATTTTTTTTTAAAAAAAAAACCTGTATCTCGAGATACAGCATCCAACTTTTGTTTTTCAAATGGAATGTTATATTTTTTGTTGCATATTTTTATAGTATTTGAGTTCCTAAAAAAACAAAAATTGTCAAAATTGCGTTATTTTTTGTTTTCAAAGAATCTGTTCAAACTGGGCACAATCAACGGATAGGCAAGCCAAAACTCTGGACTCCCACGCTTTACTTGTAGCAGCAATTATGGTGGCGAAGTCAACATCTTGGCAGGCTAGAGTTATTCGACGTTCAGGTTGTTTTTTCTACAAACGTTTGGTGTGGAGTTTTAGGAAATCAACTAATCGGCCCATACTCCTACAGAGAGAACTTAACTGGTGCAAGGTATCTAAGTTTTTTAAAGAGACATTTTGCCAGTTCTGCTTGAAGATGTTCCTCTCTAAAAACGTCGGCTAGATATTTATTTTCACCAAGATGGTTGCCCGGCACATAATGCGAGAGTTGTTCAAGGTTACCTGGACAGAAATTTCCATGAAAAGTGCTTAGGGACTCATTGTCCCATCCAATGGCCACCTCGATCTCTGGACTTAACCCAATGGACTATTTTTTCTGAGGATATCTAAAAAATAAAGTGTACAGTATCCTTAATTCCGTGGCTTCAGTCGATGATCTGAAACGTCGAATAACTCTAGCCTGCCTAGATCTTGACTTCGCCACCATAAGTGCTGCTAAAAGCAAAGCGTGGGAGTCCAGAGTTTTGGCTTGCCTATCCGTTGATTGTGCCCAGTTTGAATAGATTCTTTAAGAAAAATAACGTCATTTTGACAATAAACTGAAATTTGTTTTTCATATTTTAAATTACCATAACTTTTGAAAAACCTAACCGATTTCAAAAAAATTTTGTTTTGTTTTTTTAGGAGCTCAAATACTATAAAAATATACAAAAAAAAAATATAACGTTCCATTTGAAAAAACAAAGTTGGATGCTGTATCTCGAGATACAGGTGTTCAAAAAAATGGGTCAATCACTAAAAATAAACTAGACTAAAAATGATTAAATACGTGTTTTTTATTTTTTCGAAATTTCCCGCCGTTTAAAAAAAAAGTGGGTGGAGCATATAACTTTGGTCACCCTGTGTATTGTAGACCACTTTGGCAACCTCTGAGTTAGATTTATTAGTTTGGAGTTTAGAGATTTCGACTTCACTTCCGTTAACGTCTTGCACTACACTTCTTGACTAACTTCACTTCGCTCAGTTGGGCAAAAAAATGTTTTTCTACCCATAGCAGGAAGGCGAAATATAAAATTGGAACTTTTTAGTTTTTTTTGGGGGGGGGGCCCACAGGAAGACCTTAAAACTTGAACTTCCGGTGTCTGTCAGATCGCAATACTTCCTATTACGAGTGGTAAGAGTAGGTAAAAATTCCAATATTAATAGAATTCTATTAAATACCAAACAAAATCATGGAAGATGTGCTTAGGAGGAGAATGAATTGATGCAGGACTGTTATGTTGAAAGTACGTAGCCAACTCAACCAAATATATCGATACATGCAATCGAAGCGTTTAGAAACACAATTATATTACACATACTAATCTATCATTAACTAGATTTCTGTAGTTAGGTTAGTTGTCTAGACACAAGTTTGTACCAGATGAGATCTGTCTTAAATCATAAAATCTTTATTCTTTACTTCCTTGTTTTATAGTGAGCCACTATTGTAATTGTGCAGATTTCCCAATTTTAGGTATATACCGGAAGTAACTTTTTTTTTGAGGTCCCTTGAGTCCGAAAAAATAGTTTTTTTTTTTTTTATAAAATGAGTGACAAGTGACAAGCTAGTAAGTGACTAGTTTTCGTCAAATTCGATCAACCAGAAGTAACATATTACTGTTTAAATTACTTATCGATTAATTGTCGACTTATCGATTGCATAATATTGATTAGTTTGTTTTTTTTACAAAATGAGTGACAATAAGCTAGTAAGTGACTAGTTTTCGTCAAATTCGATCAACCGGAAGTAACATTACTGTTTAAATTAATTATCGACTTATCGATTGCATAATATTGATTAGTTAAACAAAAAATCTTTCAACTTTAAAGAATATCGGCTTACCGGAAGTGCCACCACTTCATGAATAGATTTTTATAAAAAATATTTTTACGAAAATAGTTTTTATAAAGTAACTATTCTACAAAATTCAAAATTTCAATTTCAATTTTATGACGTAAACTATGGTTTATGGAAAATACGAGGGTCGTTTGAAAAGTCCGTGCAAAGTCAGAGAGATAGCACCACTGGCGCGCATCGAGGTTATGTTTAGTTAGTAGCATCTGTTGGAAGAACACACACCAAGTTTCAGCCAGATCGGTCTATTTCTTTGTGTTTGGCATTCGTTTGAATCGAGGAAGTCGAGTGATTTTCAAAAAATGGACGAAAAAGAATTTCGTGTGTTGATTAAACACTACTTTATGAAAGGCAAAACGCCTGAGGAGACTAAAGAGAAGCTTGATAAACATTATGGTGACTCTGCACCTTCGATTAGAACAGTTTATAAGTGGTTTCAAAATTTTCGGAGTGGCCATAAGTGGCTGAACGTTCTGGACGCCCTGTTGAGGTTACTACTCCAGAAATCATTGATAAAATCCATGATATGGTGATGGATGACAGAAGAGTGAAGATGCGTGAGATTGCTAGTGCTGTGGGCATCTCGAATGAACGGGTACATAATATTTTGCATGAACATTTGGACATGACAAAGCTATCCGCAAGATGGGTGCCGCGATTGCTAACGCTTGACCAAAAACGAAATCGGGTGAAGTGTTGCAAGGACGGTTTGCAGCTGTTCCAGAAGACTTTAAGCGTCGTTTCGTCACTGTGGATGAAACATGGATACTTCACTACACTCCTGAGACCAAAGAACAATCTAAACAATGGGTTACCAAGGGGGAATCTGCGCCAAAAAAGGCGAAGACCGTTCCTTCGGCCGGAAAGATTATGGCGACTGTCTTTTGGGATTCGCAAGGAATAATCCTCATCGACTATCTGGAAAAGGGTAAAACTATTACAGGTGCATATTATTCATCGTTATTGGACCGTTTGAAAACCGAGCTGCAAGAAAAACGCCCACGATTGGCCCACAAAAAAGTCCTTTTCCATCACGACAACGCACCAGCTCACAACCTCAGCAGTTGTGGTCGCAAAATTAATGGAAATAGGGTTCCAACTCGTTTCACATCCCCCCTATTCTCCAGACTTGGCTCCCTCGGACTACTATTTGTTCCCCAGTATGAAGAAATGGCTGGCGGGAAAAAGATTTTATTCAAACGAGGAGGTGATTGCAGAAACGAATAGCTATTTTTCAGACTTGGACAAATCCTATTATTCGGAAGGGATCAACAAACTAGAGCAGCGTTGGACGAAGTGTATAAGCCTAAAGGGAGACTATGTTGAAAAATAAAAAAGGTTTACCCCCAAAAATTAAGTAGTTTTTATTTTTGCACGGACTTTTCAAACGACCCTCGTATGTTACTGTTAACATCAGATTGTGGTGTTTGATTTATTTAAATAGAGTTACGTCTTTATATTAAAGAAAAAGGAAGTTCCAAAAGGTCTTGTTTTTTTATTTTTTTTTTTAAATTCAAGTTCCTGTAATAAGTTCACCATTTTCTGGGCGTAAGTCCCTAGTGCGACCCTGTTATTGCAGAAGTTTTTTAATATAAAGATGTATATATATATTAAGGTAATCCAGACATTTCTCGAGTTCCTCAGGGCAATGCTTTTTTTATTTTAAGCTCAAGTAAATTTTACTTAAATTGTAGCAGCAATAGTACAGGTGTTTTTATTTTGCGAAAAGGTGTTTATATTTGTGGGCGGTACGTCATAACAATGACGATATTAAGCCTCAATATTTTTCTTTTTAAATTTAATTTAATTTATTAAATAATATCATTGGCAGGAATTTTGCCTCAAAGTAATACCAGCCTATCCTAGGACAACAAACCAACTAGGGGAGCTATTCTAGCCAATTCTAGCTCTGGACATAAGAGATTGAATAGCTTCAACGAATATGGGATTTACTGGAGTAAACAACAAGGTGGAATGTTTTTTAGACTTCTAGAAGGATTGTCAGGAAGATTTGTCCAGGAAGAGAGGCGACGAACTAAGGGATTATGACCTCTGCAAGTAAGCTGTGGTGGGATTCCTGGTAGCGGATCAAGTTTAGGTCGGTTAGGAAAGGAATATTAAGGTCGTTAATTATGGTTTCCTGTAGGAGGGGGCGTTGATGATTGGACGGATGATTTTGGATTCACTCCTCGGGGAGGGAAAAGGCCTGTGAGCTTGGCCCAAGAGTCTCTCTCTCTCTCTCTCTCTCCAGAATTAAGAGTCTGATTAAACGGACGGGTCTGGAGGGCGAGCTCTAGAGACTAGGGGGAACCACCATAGATCCTAAGGGGACGCAGTGGCGTAGCCCTTCAAGACCGCTCTACTAGAATCATATCTTATCTTATTCCTGGCAGGTTAGACCGCTTGGCGGAACCTCCAAGGACGACTCTATCTAGGAGGGATTGTCAGGATTTCTTAAGCAAGATTGGCGACAATTGTCTAAAGGATTGATGCGCTAATAAGATGTTGAATTTCTGGTGGTGGATTTAGGTTACTTTGAATAGGAAAGTAATTCCCATATTGAGGCCATTGCGAGAGGTTCGGTTGGTTAAGGGAGCAATGACAATGACAATTATTTGGAGGATTTATGATTGCAAGGTTTGACGTTGGTCCATATTGGTTCAAGTAGTACAAGAGGCTGTTTGTTCTCTAGTGATAATCGTGATCTGTCCGTATCGTGCGTTCAATGCTTGTCACTTAAGTCGAGTGTGAGGGTTCCCAGTTAGTCTTTTATCGATGAACTGCCTAAGATGGTGGACGACACCAGTGATTTGAAGAACAGTTTGAGGAGGCAATGGTTATTTGCTCAAAGTGTGAAAGTAATATAACACCTAAATTTGAACGGTGATCCAGCATATTTCTGTGGTAGATTACTAGATCAAATATCAGTGTAGAGGATAACAGTATCATCAGAACACTTGGGTAAGATAGTCTTAGGATCAATTGGAATATTTGCAGTGTGTACTCTTTACAACAGGAAACCTAGCATCATGCTTCCTTCCGGGAAACTCGCTTCTGTTTAACAGAAATGTGATAAAGTGATGGCGACCATTACGGTAGGAAAGTAACGGTCAAGGAGGTATGACCTATGGAGGGGGTTATACGTTTCCAACTTTTTTTGAAGTTATGGAGCATTCTTTTGTTGAAGGGCCAGAAAAGAAGCATAAAGTACCACCCTAAAGCTTTCATCTATGGTGGTGGGAAAAGCTTTTTAAGACAGAAGAAAAGCATTAGGTGAAGGTCATGCCCTTCTCACCCTAACTAGGTGGAGAGACAAAGAGCGCAACAATCAAATCTATCCTGAATAAAAGAAGCTACTGCAAAGAAATATTCGAATTTACTGGAAAATAATTCCGCAAAGTGCCACTTCCGGTTCGATTAATTTTATCGATAAGGTATTATTACTTGGTATCGATTGTAATAGCTAAACCAAATATCTGAGTTCAGCCCACATCAATGTGCTGGCCTCATTCATTCACACAAAACGTAATACCAATTTTTTGAACCCGGGGCTCTTCTAGCTCGTGCATTTTCCGGTAAACACAAGAATATAAGATCTGCAAAATTGCAAGTAAATCTGTACAGCTGTTTATTTATTTATTTTTGTCGTCAATTCCAAAAATATAAATAAAAAAATATGATTTAAAAAGCCATAGACTTTAATCGATTACTAAAACCATAGACTTTAATCGATTACCATTATATGAGAGAGAGAAAAAAAAAGATATGCCCCCAGCAACAACTTAAAATATCTGCAAAATTTACAATAGCTAAATCTTCTCAAACTGTAGCTAATTATTATTCAAGTGGGCTTGGAATAATAATGTAGCAATTGTAATGAACAATAAGCACTCAGATCATAATTCTGCTTATTTAGTTAAGAATACTTTCGCCATGTTTAATAATATTTCTATTAATAACAATACAAAAAGCTTTAAATTTCTGTCTGAGAATTGTTATCTACGTTTTAATAAGAGAATAAATTTACAAAGAAATATATCCAAGTACTTCACAAGTACTCTTACTTCTTCTACATTCATCAAGTTCGTGCAGAAGTGTTCTTGATTGGTAAGTCTGCCAATCTGGTATGAAACAATAGTACGACTATCGATTATCGCAAATATTAAGCTATTAATTTATACATTTTCTTTCAATAACGGAATCTTAAAATATAATACGGTAAATTACTCAGAAATGATATCTTGAAGGAAGATTACCCCCACACCTAAGAAGGAAACCGCCCTAACAAGGAATTTTCTTATTACGATTATTCAAAATAAAGTTATAGGACAATGAAAATATAATTATATCTTTAGGTTGGATCGAATTGCGAGAGAATATCAAAAAAGAAAACAAAAAAGATCCGGTGAAATCTAAAAGTGAAATACTACTTCCGGTGGGAGGAATTTCCTTTAAACTTCCAACTTCAGCAACCCCCCACTCAATAGAATTGAAGTGAAGTGGAGTGGATTGACGCTGAAACGGCATTTTGGACTGAAACGTTCCCCGCTTCCTCTCAAACGTATCCTAAGTCAAATTACTTAAAAAAAAAAAAATATATATATATATATAAAAGATCGATGTAAGCAATTAGTTTACAACAACAATTTTAAAGAAAATCAACAGAAAATTTGGAAATCCGGTTAGTTACCAAGTTTGGGGTGGGAATGGAGGTGGGAGAGGCTTAGATCTCTAGAGATTTTTTTTTTTTCACAGATTCTTCTGAGATTTCTCAAGATATCTTGAATTTGAAAATATTAAATCTAAACTGGGCGAAGTGATTTACTCCGTGGTTAATACGCCACGGTAGCCGAGCGGTTATAGGCTAGACCCGCAAAGCTAAGATGTATTGCGGTACTAGTCTAGGCCTTGCATTCTATTTAATGTGTTAATATGTTGAATTTATAGTAAAGTATGTTAGGCGGTTATAGGCTAGACCCGCAAAGCTAAGATGTATTGCGGTACTAGTCTAGCCCTTGGATTTTATTTAATGTGTTAATATGAGGAATTTTGTAGTAAAGTATGTTTACTAGTCGCCTCCGTCCACGAGACCTAATTTGGTAGTTGGACGTAAAGCCTGCCTGAAAAAATAGGCAAAAAAAAAAGTTAAAGCTAATTTGAGCAAGTTCGATGTTACGTATAGAGTGGCAATCCACTTGACTGAAGACAATGTAGCCGATTCCTCAGGCATCCTAGAACAGTCCTAAGATAGCTACTCAACAGCCCAAAACATTTACACAATGCACATTAAACCTTGGAAATGGATTTCCTCTAAACTTCATAATTATTTTAAAAGTTTTTATCTAAATAATATTTTGAGGGGGGAAATTCGTTTCGGCCATATTGGGATGTGTCCAAATGTTCCCCTGTAAGACAGGAAGTCGTGTGGGTGTTACACCATCTTTTTGAAGTAGTATTTGTTCACCAGGTAATAAAATGGAAAAATTATTTGTACACACAATGAAATAAGCGAAATTTAAACATTCTCTATCGTGTATGCTAACAGCTGTTTTTCGGGAACAGTGAAATCACGTATTAGGGATATATTCCCATATAAAATCAATATGGTGTCCAATCTACAGCCAAAGTAACAGCTGGATAACAGCAATATGCAAATTTGGAAGTAATGAAGATATTTTTGGAAGTACGTACGTATGTACGTAATGTACGCATAAGATTAAATAATAGATTTTATCTTTACACCAAAAATGTTTGCTTCTAATTAACGAGAACGTTTACGTTACCATTAAAGTACGATAATAATCTGGCAGTAAATTCACAGAGCGCAGAGTACTTTATAGTTCTAGTTATTGTCCTTTCTCTTACTCCTAGTCAGAGGTAGTTTAGCGATCGTGATAAATTATCGAAATATGCTTTTTACCGGAAATACCAAAAGGATAGTGCCAAATTTATCATCCGCATATGGATGACGTTGTTATCAATGAAATTTTATTGACGTGAATACGTCTTTAAATTTGCTATCATATGGAGGCAATCCAAAAAACCTAATGATAACAAAATCGGGGGATACAGTTTGGCATTATAGTTTCGAATCTATCGTCTACATCCAAAATTAAATTAGACCCACTGGATAGCTAAAGGATCAAAGAATTTATTACGATAAGCGAGGACTGTGACGCATCGCGCGCGGTGGAGGGGGAAGCGCCGCCATTTTGAGATCATTTTGCTGCGTATCGAGATTTGCAGTTAATATAACTTTTGACTCGGAGAAGCTACGATGTTCGTTTAAGTTTTAATCGTTAGTTGTCGTCACAATCTATCGATTGAATATAAACCATTAGTGTAAAATAGTGACAGTGAATATAATAAGGTGTTAGAATAAAAAAATATTATCAAAAATATATAATGTCGGCCTATACGCGTCGAAAAGCCAAAACCAAATACAGAGATCTTATACGGTTGGAAAGGGCTTCTCAAGAACAATCGAATGGTAATAATAAAACACCTTATGACTGAGTCAAGCTGTGCCGTCGGGAACGTAAAAGAATGAATGCGGCCGCAACGGATCAACGACGGTGTCCAGTAAATCTGCAGGTGGGGCGGTTGAAATTATGCAAGTGGATGATGAAATCGCTTCTACATCGACAACGGACTGTATAGGCATAGATTGTGTTCGATCGTCGATTATGAAGACACGTTGTTTCATCCTAAATACATGAATAAAAATATTTTATATAAAAAATATAACCCGTTACGTAAACGTATTCACGTACAACACACGGCCGGGTCCATAGCACAGCCTCAGTTTTTTTTATTATGTTTGGTACACGTATCGCAATAGTTAACTATATCTGTCGAGTTATTTCCTGTGTATATTAACGTTAATGTTAATTTGATTCCTGGGAATAGATAAACTAGTATATCGCGACCTCATTAAACATCGTAAAGGATAGTTTATCGTCACAGTTCCTGGAAGTCAGGCCCCAATCATAGTGAAGCATGGAGCGGATATCTTTGTCGTAACAATCATGTAGATGAACTACGGTCCAAAACTGCAATCACCTAAGACCATAAGACTAGAGAAATTAGGAAATAGTAGTAATAATAATACTAAAAATACAGGAGCCTAAAATCAGAGAAACCACCAATCAGAAATGATTTTAAAGCGTCCTTTTTCTCGGGAAAAATGGTGGCAGATCAAAAGTTGCTCAGCAAACAATGGAGCCGGAAACAATTTCGTGAAAATCTCGAAAATAATGAGAAATTAACTGTGAAAAATGGTGCTTCCGGTAGGGAAATTATGATCGTTTAGTTAATATAGCGGAAGTACACAATGGAAATTCTAATCTATCAGATATGTTTCCGAGATGTATACACCAAACTACCTCTGATGGTGGATGAAAGACCGAAACCGGGTTACAATACGCATGCGTATTACGACGGATAAAATGGATGATTTTTTTAATATTTTTTTTTTCAGCAGTTTGATGAGAAACTCTTCAAATATTCTGAAAGAGAAAGTATTGTGTGTAATTACTTCAGATTTTCTCTTGGTCTGAGGAGTCATTAGTTACCTGTTGCCTTTACAAAGAGCTAGGTAAATAGCCTAAGGCTTACCAAACTAATTGTCACTCACGACTATGTTTCGTAATTTGTGTAAATAGCCTAGATTAATTGTAATTCCGTTCTCTTTAGACAAAATAAAAGTTGTGACAAAGAAAATTCAGTATTCAAGGGGCAGAACAATATTTCATTGGAAAATGTAAAAGAAAAACGATAACAAGAACAGTTTTCCAATTCTAATTGTAATTTTTGCTCTCGTAGCTATAGAGTTGTCTTTTAAGAAGGTTGAGGATAGCATTGAAAGAAAGCAAATGGGGTGCTAAAAAAGAATCAGAGTATTAAAGTGAAGCATAAGGAGGTGAGGGGGTAGTTTTCTTCTGGCAATAATAGAGGGTATCGTTAGCACATTTCGATTAGACTGCCGCAATCTCCACAGGCAGGATATGGCCGGAAATAATACGAGTCAGAACTTTCTTAATTGCTTCATTTTGTAATAGACTGAGTCTAACATCCTAAATACGCTCGTCTCCCATTAATACGAGGCGAAGAAAAAAAAAAACAAATTAAAATCATTTCTCGGCTCAATATGATCCACCTCTTTTCGCTGGAAATAAGAAGAAAAAAATCGATGGTGAGTTTCAAAAACTGTTTACACTGATACCTAGTATTGCATGGTAAGATAGATTTCCAAAACGTGGAGAGATTCAAGTTGTTTTAGGTTATATTTTTTGGGGGAAAATGAAAGCAGAAAGGGGCTGTGACAAAGCCAAACCAAAAAAGAGAGTTACCCCCCAGCTTTCTATTTATTCCAAGATTAAAAGACCGACGTTAATCCCACAGGAGCCGATGTTTGGTAGAAAAAAAGGTAAGGTTGACTGCTTTTTAAGAATAGAAGTTCTTGGCGATCCTATAGGATAGCTCCCTGGATATAGTAATAAAAAAGTACAACAGGTTAGCCGAGCGGTTAGATGCTAGACCCTCAAAGCTAAGATGTATTGCAGTACTAGTCTGGGCCTGGCATTTTATTTAATGTGTTAATATTAGGAATTTATAGTAAAGTATGTTAGGCGGTTATAGGCTAGACCCGCAAAGCTAAGATGTATTGCGGTACTAGCCTAGGCCTTGCATTTTATTTAATGTGTTAATATTAGGAATTTATAGTAAAGTATGTTAGGCGGTTATAGGCTAGACCCGCAAAGCTAAGATGTATTGCGGTTATAGTTTGGGCCTCGCATTTTACTTAATGTGTTAATATGAGGAATTTACAGTAAAATATGTCAGGTGGTTATAGGCTAGACCCGCAAAGCTAAGATGTATTACATCTTAAAGGCCTTGCATTTTATTTAATGGTTAATATGAGGAATTTATAGTAAAGTATGTTTGCTAGTCGCCTCCGTCCACGACACCTAGTTTGGTAGTTGGATGTAAAGTACGCCTGAAAAAATAGGCAATTACTTTACTTCACTTTTTACAACAGGGTTAGTGCAGTAAGAGTTTGCTCAGATATTCCAGGCTGTTTTCTAAAACCCTGGGTAAAACCAAGTTATTCATCAAAGCTGACAGATGGAATGTAGAAGAAGACTTTAATGGATTAGGCCTGAAGAAAACAGTAAGCCTACTCTGGGTTTTTAGGACATCTACGGAATCCAAGGCAAAGAAAAGGCATATGAGTTCTTGAAGGTGTAGGCTCTCTTCACAACTATTCATAGACCCAGAACCCAATAGCTTCCAGAATCATAAGAACTTCCAGAAATGGAGCCCCCAAGACTTGGCTCAATGAAAGAGATTTATTTAGCAGGTTAAGTTTCCCTTAAGATTACTAAATTGGAGCAGGAAGAAGAAAGTCCTGCACCTGTGCCTGGTGTATCTAAAACGGTTTGTTAATACAGAATTAGAGAGTGGTGTCGATGAGCTAACCTTCCTCTTCTGTACACGCATGTTCTCAGATACTTGGAACAGATGAGCAAGGCTTCCGTCGTGCGTAGCCCTTGATTATCTGTAAGAGATGTTTCACACGACTCTTCAGTCCCATTCAGAGCATGTAATTTCCGCCAGAGAGAGAGAGAGAGACACTTAGAGTATCCTAGCTTTCCTTCCCAAAGAATCACAGGGAAGTCCCTTGATCAAATCCAGCCAACAAACGCCAGCTCCAGATTACTTTTGAGTGAAACCATCAGAGTCACAGCAGACTCCTGCCGGATAACAAGACGCGTTAAGACACAGACTTCTGTGTGGTGTTTTAATTCTTTATTTTTCTTAAATTTGGTTTTGCTTTTAGCCTAGAACTAATTAAAACCTAACTTATTTAGCAGAACAAGAAATTAACCACAAAAACTTTTAATGGAGTTACTGGAAAAAAAGAAAATGATCTTTCCTTCATTTTTATAAAAAAAAAACTCATCAAATTTTCCACTAGAAATTTTTCAAACTTTAAAAAAAAGAAAAAAGAAAAGCGAAAGTAAAAACTAGCGAGAAAATGAAGGAAAAAGTGACCTACAGAATTAAGTTTAAATTTAATTAAGTAGCTAAACGAAGTGAATAGAAACTTAGGATTAAAAAGCAAGAAAAGACAGGCCCCCAAGTTGCAACGTCATCTAGTCCGTTTATCCATTTACGTCATCGATAACTTGTTAATATTTTATGAAAAAAAAAATATGGCGGAAAAGGAAGTTTTTACTTAGCTTTGATTAAATTTGACATTTCATTTTTCAAGTGCAGAAATTGATATTGAAAGAACGAGTTGCTAAAAAAGGTGAATCATTCTTAGCTTTTAATCTCATCTTTTTAGAAGTTGAACTTACTTTAGGTGGAACTTTGTCTTTTCTAGTGGGTGTCGTTGTGGAGGCAGGAAACAGATGCTTTGTTCGCATGTTCAAAAAAGGTTTTGTGGTTTAAGGATTTGTCCCGCAAGGATAAGATAATAAGGATAAGGTCTTCAAAACCATTGTCTGATTCATCGTCACTTGCGCCAGCAAAACTAGTAACGAAAATGAGATAGATTCTCATTGATTGGGGGGGGGGAATATTTAGAAAGACTTTTTGCCTGAAGTGCTGTGAATGGCTGTGTCTGGAAAAGAAGAAAGAATCAAAAGCTGATGGAATTGTTTGGAGAACCAGATACGTATGGTCGAGGGGAGATTGAGATGGCTGGGGGACACGTGGAAAGGATGCCTGCGGGAAGAGTACCCCCGAGGGAAACTGCTAAATGAAAACCCAGGAGACAGAAGAATTCAAGGACACCCTAGACTGGAGATGGCTGGAGGAAGACCTTCGTCTTCAGAAGATGGCGCCTTAAGGCCGCAGATGACTGGAGGGGGGAACTTGTTGAGCAGTTCCAGGTCTTACTTTAAGGACTGTTGAAACCAAGTAGTAAGTAAGTCGTTGCGGTGATGAAGATGTGAGAAATATTAAGAGAATCCTGGAGATTCTTTAAAAAGTTGATGGTAATGGAATGATGTGGTCTTCTACGGGTGGAATACCAAATAGTTGTTTGGTTTAGCGCAGCGGATATTAAGGAAGGCTGCAAACGAGAGATCCCAGAATCTTTAAGAGCATATAGTAACATTCCTCGATTACCAAAAGTGGCTTAGAGCGTATCTGCAAGGCTAATTCTTGTTCAGCCTTCATAGCCTAAGGCGCTTGAGTGGCAGCTCTATGTCCATCTGCATTGACCTCGCTCTATGAGGCTGGAAACATAGCGATGATAGCGAAGAGCAAAGCGGCGAAAACAAACACACAAGTTAACCGTATGAGACCGCGCATAGTGGAGAGCAAAGCAAAGATAGAGCAACGCTATCTATAGAGTTTTTGTTTTCGCCGCTTTGCTCGCCGCTGCACTATGTTTCCAGCCTGACTCAACCTGTATCCTCAGGTCAAAGAAAAAATCCTGTGATGACCATTATTGACTCATGTTTCTTCTGAGCCTGCAATGTCTAGTCGAAGATTCTCGAATCATCTGACTTGAGTTCAATGACTATCTACACCAACCCCCCCTCTTTTAGAGACTTTTATTCTCCATTATAGTCTTGATCTGTTGTCTAATAGTCTTTTGAGCTATCTGGTATCATAGTCTATTTCGCTTACGTCGAGTGTGTGAGTTCTATGTTAGTCTTATTTCGATGAACAACCCAAGGTAGTGGACGACATCAGAGGAGGTAAGCTGACTCTATATTACAGCAGTGTTTTTTTTTTTTTTTATCATTTAAGGCGCCTCAACATCTAAGGTTATTGGCGCCCGGAGCTTTTTTCAGTGCACTGCCGGCCTCCGGACAGTGTTCTCTCGTTACATTCATCACCGGACAGTGAGCTGTAAGAAGCTCCTAGGAAGAGAAAATCTAAGGGTCAGCAGCTGGATTCGAACTTGGGACCTCCGTGGGAGTCCAGTACGCAAACCGCATAGCTAATCCCTTCCCTTACAGCAGTGTTATTTTTTAAAACGGAAATAATAACTCAAGCTGACTCCTACTTCCGTTTCATGTCCAACCACGAAACAATCTATACTTGGAACTTTATTTAGTGAGAGATTATTGGGTAAATGTCTGAGGTGTGGCTGGCAGTGTATACGTGATGAATCCTAGGATCGATTGAGATATCTGCAGTGTATACCACACGATATAGCAGAGATATCCTGTTTCTGTTTTTTGTCAAAAGGAGAGGTTCGCGATCATTGCCTGAGAGATATAATTTTAGGGGTGCTTAAATGGGGTGGAAGTCTAATTTTAACTTCCTGTGTAGACGAAGAATGCCGATTGTACGATGGTAGAACCTGAACGAAGACAACCAAGCAACATTCCTTCCGCCCAGAGGGGCAAACAATAGTTTGTGACTGAATGGGCAGAATGATGTTTACCTGAAGCCAAATTTTGACGGGAATTCCCGCTCCTGCAGAACATTTGGTTTCAATCCTTCAAAACACACCCACGTACCTTCGAGAACATTTTCGTTACCAACCCAGCTGACCTTTGAAACATTGTATTTTCGGTGAACTTTCAATTTAGGACCAACGGGCCGGATGGAGACCTAATACATCCTTTTTTTTTTAGGGCAAGAAGAGGTAATTACATCTGACAAACATCAGAACAAATTAGATTCAACCAGATTATTGAATAAGGTTGAAATCGATATCGAAACGTTAGTGCTCGTGAGGGTGGGGGCCAATAAAACAAAGGAACCTTTATTTTTGTGTATCCTCATTCAGCCCATAATTTGATTTTTCATTTTTATGACGTAATCTACGTTTGAACGTTTTACGTCCTTCTTTCAATTTTCGTTTGATTGAGCTTTTCAATTAACGTCAAGCTTTAATTTCTAATTCAGAAAAGCTGTAACCACAGCTTTAGGTTAGCTTTTTTTTAAAATCTCTTAAATAAGAAGTACTTATACAACTTTCTCAGAAGTAACGAAGTGTTACGTCATTAGGTTTCAATCAAAACTTATTGCTTATTTTAAATAATAATATATTGGCAACAATATTATACACATTTCGCTACAATAAAATGGTAGTTTTGAAGACAGTATGACGTCATAGCTATCCTAGAATCAACAAAAATTTCATCAACAATTTAAAGTGAAAATTTATGGTGCCTAAAGTCCACTACTATTTATTTTTTTGGTCCCTCTGTGACGATATAACACGCCCATCAAATTGCCTGTCGAGATATCTCTGTACATGCCTGATGGTGTTATATCGACTCGGGGGCCAATTCAGTGGCCACCTCGTTTACCGGATTTGACACCTAAGGACTATTTCCTTTGGGGACACCTGAAAGACAAGGTGATTATTCATAACTTTTTCTTTCTTTCCTTATTTCTGCTTACCTAAAAGCATTTCTAAATCTAGGTGCATCTGAATCAAGCCGGAATTGCATCTGTAGATGAACTAAAGCAGAGAATAATAGGTACCTGTTAGTCGGTTAAAGGCGAATCTATTTCTTTGGCAGTAAGGTACAATTGGCAGGAAAGAGCATGTCTATGCATCTCTAATGGTGGAGGACATTTCGAGCATGATCTGTAATATTAAAGGGGGAGTAAAATTTATAATAAAATAGTACTTTTCTTCTTATTCAATCAAAAAACCGTTATAATATTATCATTTAGAAATTTCTTATAAGAATCATGTTTTCATTCCTAACTTCTAAAATATCGCTCACAGAAAAAAACCGTTTAAGTAAATTTTTCTTAAAAAAAAATAGAGGAATCTATGTCTTAAATAAAAACCACACCCCCCCCCCATTTGAAAAAATGAAGTTGGTGCCTGTATCTCGCTTCTGGAAGCAACGAAAAAAATTACAAATTAATTTTGGATTTCTAACAAACAGAACTAAGGGAACACGTATTTTTTAGTTTTTTTTCTAAGCTATCTTTCCGAGAAAAAGTCGTTATCCATATACCTTGGGGACACCCTGTATTTGTCGAAACGTTTCGGCAAAAAAAAAAGACGAGTTGTTAGTTTTTTATTTCTGGACCGATTCTTCGCCAATTTGAATCCTTAATTCAAATAAATTTTTCTTAAAATTTAATTTTCATTACCATAATGTGGTTTGAAGTCAACTACCATTTTTTTAAAGTATAAATTCTTACTTTCAAGGGAAAAAAAGAAATAAATTACGTAAATAGTTGTAAAAGGAAGTCATGAGAGTCTTTACTGCTGATTCTTTTTTTTTTATAAATAAATAAACGTCATACTTTTTACAAAGAAATATATATATTTTTTGAAAAGAAGATATCTACATAAAAGACGGGCACCTAAGGGCGTGTAAAGGAACTGAAGCGAATGTCTGTCTACCTGCCTGAAATACAGACATGAATGGTAATATACCTGGCCAGAGAGTGGTGGAAGGGACAGCCGAGAATATGTCACAGGTGTTACTTTTTGGCATGCCTTATATCAAGAAAACCCTACTGGAGGACATCTGTTACGGCTGCTACCCACGGCCATAGAGGTCAGCACCGCAGAGCAATCATGATCTGAGTTTATTCACATGACGCCTTGTATTATTATAGCTACTTTGATCCTGTATATCTATTTACATTTTTGGGCTTGTGGAGAGGGGGGGGCAGGAAATAGAAGTAATATTTATATTTGAATGTTCAAAAAGGAGTAAATTGCTTCAGGCTATTTTTTAACCAATTGAATTTTATTTTTTGTAGTTTTTCATGAAAACAGATTCAATGATTTTCTTTCAAGTTGGTACATCACCATTGAACACACGTGAGATCAATAATTTGTATTTTTGTGGAATTTTCCAAGAAAATTTGATAAAGGATACTCAAATCAGAAACCAACACACTCAAAAAAAGGAAAGTGCTAGAAATGATGTACACTAAGAGGCAAAACAAGTGGCCACCCTTCAGGATGTGTACTGATTTCAAATCAATTTCTTATTAACGTCTCCAAATACTTTTAGAATAAATAACAGGCCACTTGTAACATACTTAGGAATATTAATGGTAAATAATAACAGGTGGTATTGCGGCTCCTGGTAAGATTTATTAAAATTATTTAAGGAGAAATGGCTCCCTACTTGAAATAGGTTGCCGTCCCCTGTCCTAAGGGATACTTTCATATTCTTCCGCTAGAACAATCCTTAACTCCTGAAGCGAATCTGCTAATGTTGGACGTCTCTTAATTCGTCTTGAAAAACTCATCCCATAGATTTTCAATAGGGTTTAGATCTGGACTACATGCTGGAGGCCCACTCTAAACATCGGATTGAAGCGTTTTCCAGGTAATGGGAAACAATCTTTGCTACCTATATGGGGCCGTGCATTATCGTGCATAAACAGAAAATTCCTCGCCAACGTAGATGGGACAACAGCCTCCGAAAGAATGGTCGTCTATGTAGCCTGCAGCTGTTAGAGAGACCCCCTCTATAAAAATACATATTTTACATATACATACATAAAATACATATTTTAAGGGTGGCCACTTTTTTTGCCGCTCAGTATACATAACAAAGACAGAAAATAGTCTAAATTTCAAAACTGACTCGAACTATTTATAAACAACATATACACCAGCTTACTTACTACAAAATACTTGACAATTGGCAACACTGAGACTTCCTCACAACCAAACAAAGAAAACAGATCACACTTAGTCCCATGAGCAAACAAACAGAAGACACACCAACCCTTTAATGAAGTAAAAGATTACATTACGTCAATTAGGTAAATATACTGATGGACAAAATTAGCGCACCACTCAGTTTTTGTTTAGTTAAAATTAAATAAACTATTTTCCGCTTTTGTTTTGGAAGTACATCACTTGTCTAAAGCGATTTAGGGAGGCAAGAGGTCATTCAAGAAGAGATGTACAGCAGAGAGAGAAACGATAGGTACATCTGGCACCTGGCTTTGCGAAACAGAAGTATAACGGGAAATGAGATAAAAAGTCTCATAAGGCAAGTCCAAAATGTTTCCATCTCCAGCAGGGCTGTTAGTAGAAGACTTAATGAAAGTAACCTTAGAGCCAGACATCCTGCTCGTGGCACTCTCCTTACCACAGTTCACAAAATGACCAGGCTTCAGTTTGCACGTGAACATGTGAATTGGACTTTAGACAACTGGAAGAGAGTTCTCTTTACCGATGAGGTGAGAGTAGGCCTAAATTCTTCAGATGGCCGTAGTTACAAATGGCTTATTTTTTCAGCCAACAATATTTTGAAAGTCCAAAATTTGCACAAATTGGAAATAATAAAAAAAATAAGGGTGGTGCGTTAATTTTGTCCATCAGTGTAATTTTGTAAATTTCGTCACATTATACATATTAATTGGTAATATAATTATTGTTAACAAACTGTAAAATATGTTCCACAGCCCTGAAGATGACCTATGTCTCTAGGTCGGAAAGCTCGGCATAATAAAAATATATCATGACTGAAACTGGCAGTTATTTTTTCATCCTACTGAAACTATGAATCAGTCACCAAAAATAATGAACAGTAATTGATAAAGGACCCTGATTAGATAACGGGATTACGTACATTCCGGAAACGCTACAGAAAAATCGTCATTTTTTTAGTGCTAATAAACGATATCCGTATCTTGTACCTCCCTTACCAAATACGTACTTACATTACAAAAAATGAAGTATAAAGTACAAGAAGCAAAATGAATGACAAGGAAAGAGAAGATGGTGAAGATTTTTTGCGATATTCCTTTAGTTAAGATTTATCAACTCTTTTTATTATTTCAACTAAACTTAAAAGTGATGAAAGTAGGGCTAAAAGAAAGACTGTGGTCGCATTAAGTGGTTCAGCGCTGAATGATTGGATAATTCATGATGATAGCCGCATTATTTCCACCAATGGGGAACGAATAAATGAACCACTTAGCGTATTACCTCAATCCCACATTTTTTTTTTTTATTTCTTACCCAGAAGGAGATATTGCAATCGATAGAATTTTCGATATTTAGTATTGACCGCAAACTTCTGTTATGAGTAGTCGGCAATTAAATACTTAGGATGCACATTAGTACATCAGTGCTAATATGAGTGCAAGAATCAATCGTGAACCATTAAAGAGAATTAAAATCGAATTATATTTTTTAAAAATTTGAAAAAGAAGAAGTGAAAAATAATTGATCTAAATCATGCAAAAGTGCTGCATTCCGCCGAATGCACATTAATGCATTCTTCAGCTTATGAATGCTTCCACTACTGAGAGCGAATCTGACATTAGAGCTACATTAGCGGAGCGGAAAAATGGAAGAATTGTACGATCTACAATACATGACGTATTACTTCCTCTTTTTTTTTTCTAATGATGTAAGGCGCTCGGAGCTTTTTTTTTCCGTGCACTGCCGGCCACCAGACAATGTTCTCTCGTTACAGACAACACTGTGAGCTGTAAGAAGCTCCTAGGAAGAGAAAAAAACTAAGGTCCCAGCAGCTGCTTTCAAAACCCGGGACCTCCACGTGGGAATCCAATACGCTAACCACTCAGCTAATCCCTTCCCCCTACTCAATTCCTAATGTACATGAATCTATGATTGGCTACTGATACACAGATGGAACGAAAAAAAAATTCTACCTTGTAATTAGATTAGATTAGATTAAATTAGGGTGGCCTCAAGGCCTGCGCCATCGCGACCCCTATGGATCTATTGTGGTTCACCGGCTTTAGAGCTCACCCTCCAGACCCGTCCGCTTAATCAGACTCTTAATTCTGGGAGGGCGACTCCCCGGGTAAAACTCACCAAGCCTTGGTTTTTTTCCTCCCCGAGAAGTAACATCCTTAGCTATACGAGCCCCTCACACTGACACAACACGTGCAGTGCCATTTTCTCTTCTTCCTAATAGAACCTAAAAAGGCTATCTTTTGCCAGGCCCATGCGATGCATGTGTTTTCTGAGCCTGCAGTGGACAGTTAATAGGCCTGCAAATATCCTTATAGCCCCACGGCCTTGACGGATTAATTCTGCGGTCAGCAACCTTGTAATTACAATAGTATTGGAGGTAAGTTGTCAGAACTTGGTAATTTCCAAAATATTATATATTTATTTATTGTTTTATAATACACTGTACTTTAAACAAAGAGTTGGCCTGATTACATTTTAGGTAATACATAATAAATTAGATGAAACAGAACAGAACAAAATTCTTACTAAATTAAACAAACGCAAGAAATTATAAAAATAATATTACAAGAAAAGATATCAGAACTAGGTTACAAAAATTTCATTGAATAAATCTTTTTTAATACGAGGGTCGTTTGAAAAGTCCGTGCAAAGTCAGAGAGATAGCACTACTGGCGCGTATCGAGGTTATGTTTAGTTAGTAGCATCTCTTGGAAGAACACACACCAAGTTTCAGCCAGATCGGTCTATTTCTTTGTGTTTGGCATTCGTTTGAATCGAGGAAGTCGAGTGATTTTCAAATCGTGTGAAGTGTTGCAAGGACGGTTTGCAGCTGTTCCAGAAGAATCCGCAGGACTTTAAGCGTCGTTTCGTCACTGTGGATGAAACATGGATACATCACTACACTCCTGAGACCAAAGAACAATCTAAACAATCGGTTACCAAGGGGGGAATCTGCGCCAAAAAAGGCGAAGACCGTTCCTTCGGCCGGAAAGATTATGGCGACTGTCTTTTGGGATTCGCAAGGAATAATCCTCATCTACTATCTGGAAAAGGGTAAAACTATTACAGGTGCATATTATTCATCGTTATTGGACCGTTTGAAAACCGAGCTGCAAGAAAAACGCCCACGATTGGCCCACAAAAAAGTCCTTTTCCATCACGACAACGCACCAGCTCACACCTCAGCAGTTGTGGTCGCAAAATTCATGGAAATAGGGTTCCAACTCGTTTCACATCCCCCCTATTCTCCAGACTTGGCTCCCTCGGACTACTATTTGTTCCCCAATATGAAGAAATGGCTGGCGGGAAAAAGATTTTATTCAAACGAGGAGGTGATTGCAGAAACGAATGGCTATTTTTCAGACTTGGACAAATCCTATTATTCGGAAGGGATCAACAAACTAGAGCAGCGTTGGACGAAGGGTATAAGCCTAAAAAGAGACTTATGTTGAAAAATAAAAAAGGTTTACCCCAAAAAATTAAGTAGTTTTTATTTTTGCACGGACTTTTCAAACGACCCTCGTAAACCGAAATATTAACCTGAACTTTGTACATATAATATATAATTTAAACTTATAAAATTAAAAAAAAAAAAAATTTTAAAATAAACGTTTAAATTTACCTTAATTTTCTAAACGTCTTTAATAACAATTTACAGTCTGAAGATTCATTAATAAAAAAAATCACTTCTCACTTAAATTCCCTTAAGTGATGATACAGAAGAGATTTATGGGCGGAAGCAGTGTGATAAACTGACCTCATGCATCTTCATCCTGCTAAGTGCCTAAGTCTGCTAAGTGATGTTCTGCTATTTTAACTGCTTAGTTTACCCGATTAAATTTTTTAGCAAAAATTCAAAGAGAAATTTATTTATTAAAAATAAATAAAAAGATATTGATGCACTTTCATTGTTTTTTTAGTAGAACTGTCATTTTAAGATGTACAGTTAGTAAAAAAGTAAAGTAAAGTAATGACCTATTTTATTACTATTAAATAAAATGCTAGTACCGCAATACATCTTAGCTTTGCGGGTCTAGCCTATAAGCGCCTAACATACTTTACTATAAATTCCTCATATTAACACATTAAATAAAATGCAAGGCCTAGACTAGTACCGCAATACATCTTAGCTTTGCGGGTCTAGCCTATAAGCGCCTAACATACTTTACTATAAATTCCTCATATTAACACATTAAATAAAATGCAAGGCCTAGACTAGTACCGCAATACATCTTAGCTTTGCGGGTCTAGCCTATAACCGCCTAACATACTTTACTATTAATTCCTCATATTAACACATTAAATAAAATCCAAGGCCTAGACTAGTACCGCAATACATCTTAGCTTTGCGGGTCTAGCCTATAACCGCCTAACATACTTTACTATTAATTCCTCATATTAACCATTAAATAAAATGCAAGACCTAGACTAGTACCGCAATACATCTTAGCTTTGCGGGTCTAGCCTATAACCGCCTAACATACTTTACTATTAATTCCTCATATTAACCATTAAATAAAATGCAAGGCCTAGACTAGTACCGCAATACATCTTAGCTTTGCGGGTCTAGCCTATAAGCGCCTAACATACTTTACTATAAATTCCTCATATTAACACATTAAATAAAATGCAAGGCCTAGACTAGTACCGCAATACATCTTAGCTTTGCGGGTCTAGCCTATAAGCGCCTAACATACTTTACTATAAATTCCTCATATTAACACATTAAATAAAATGCAAGGCCTAGACTAGTACCGCAATACATCTTAGCTTTGCGGGTCTAGCCTATAAGCGCCTAACATACTTTACTATAAATTCCTCATATTAACACATTAAATAAAATGCAAGGCCTAGACTAGTACCGCAATACATCTTAGCTTTGCGGGTCTAGCCTATAAGCGCCTAACATACTTTACTATAAATTCCTCATATTAACACATTAAATAAAATGCAAGGCCTAGACTAGTACCGCAATACATCTTAGCTTTGCGGGTCTAGCCTATAAGCGCCTAACATACTTTACTATAAATTCCTCATATTAACACATTAAATAAAATGCAAGGCCTAGACTAGTACCGCAATACATCTTAGCTTTGCGGGTCTAGCCTATAACCGCCTAACATACTTTACTATTAATTCCTCATATTAACACATTAAATAAAATCCAAGGCCTAGACTAGTACCGCAATACATCTTAGCTTTGCGGGTCTAGCCTATAACCGCCTAACATACTTTACTATTAATTCCTCATATTAACCATTAAATAAAATGCAAGACCTAGTCTAGTACCGCAATACATCTTAGCTTTGCGGGTCTAGCCTATAACCGCCTAACATACTTTACTATTAATTCCTCATATTAACCATTAAATAAAATGCAAGACCTAGACTAGTTCCGCAATACATTTCAGCTTTGCGGGTCTAGCCTATAACCGCCTAACATACTTTACTGTAAATTCCTCATGTTAACCATTAAATAAAATGCAAGGCCTAGACTAGTACCGCAATACATTTTAACATTGCAGGTCTAGCATCTAACCGCTCGGCTATCGTGGCGCCAAAAAGAAAAAGGTTGAATGCATGGAAAAGAATCTATTGGATCCGGCAGTGGGTAACTTGATTAGGCAGAAAAGTGTTAAAAAAAAGAAAATTTGCGGGAAGCTGAGACTTTACGAGAATCCGATTGCAACTTTAATATCAACGATTCTCTCACAAACAAAAGTGTTAATTAATTTCCTCGAAAACGGAGATTCTTGGCGGGCTCATTGCTCATATTTGTTAAATGAAAACGAGATTAAGGGTCTTTCCAAAAGGAGAGAGTGGTAGTTAGTCTTACTTCTGAATTAACACAGCAGGGCAATATGCGTTCGTACTGTTAGTTATAAAGTATTAAGGAAGTATAAATGAGCTAGGCGCTACGATAGTCGAGCGGTTATAGGCTAGACCCGCAAAGCTAAGATGTATTGCGGTACTAGTCTAGGCCTTGCATTTTATTTAATGGTTAATTTGAGGAATTTATAGTAAATGTTGTTAGGCGGTTATAGGCTAGACCCGCAAAGCTGAGATGTATTGCGGTTCTAGTCTAGGTCTTGCATTTTATTTAATGGTTAATATGAGTAATTTACAGTAAAGAATGTTAGGTGGTTATAGGCTAGACCCGCATAGCTAAGATGTATTGCGGTACTAGTCTAGGCCTTGCATTTTATTTAATGTGTTAATATGAGGAATTTACAGTAAAGAATGTTAGGTGGTTATAGGCTAGACCCGCATAGCTAAGATGTATTGCGGTACTAGTCTAGGCCTTGCATTTTATTTAATGTGTTAATATGAGGAATTTACAGTAATGTATGTTTGCTAGTCTGCTCCGTTCACGACACCTAATTGGATATAAAGCTCGCCTGAAAAAATAGCCAATTACTTTACTTTACTTTTATAAATGAGCTTATGCAACTTGCAACAGTTAATTATCGGCTAAAGTTTATATGACTTGCCGGAACTTTAATATTTATTTTTAAAAAAAGGAACACAAATGTTTTTGTTAATATTTTCAAGTACTTCTGTGGAACCTTGCTTCCTTAGAGTGATTGGACCAATACGGTGAATGGTAGGGAAAACTAAGTAGGTATTCGCAGCCGTGGAAAAAGGAAAAACTTATCTAAAGAAAAGTTTGCAACAAAGTTACAGATAAAGACGAGACCTCCCGCCTCACTTGTTGAGGAAATGAAGGTGAGTTGAGGTCAAGAGGAAGGAAAACCTCGAGACAAACAATCCCACGCTTATAGTTTCCGTTTTTCCCCGGAAGTATTTGCATTTACGTATTCTCTTTTAATTGAACTATTGATTTTTTTTTTTTAATTTCACTCAAAAAGTAAGGTTATGCTCATAAAGGGTTTTCTATTTTCAGATTTTTTTCAGGAAATAACACGTGATCGCCAGGGTACGAAAAAAGCTATTCACAAATTGTTTTGCCTGTCTGTACTTTAGTCAACTTATTTTTTTTTTTAAATGGCATCCCTTATACTTAATATATTTTATTTTAAATTGTTTTAACTTCGTCAAGAGTTTTGGAATAATGAAAAATTCAGCCCAAGAATTCTGCTGTTTACAATTGAGTGTTGCTGCGCTTACATTGACAGCTAGCTGACTGTAGATTTTCCTATATACTGTGACAACAGAAGAAAACTGTATTTTAAAGGAAAAAATAACAAAATGTCTAACTAAATTTAAAAATTATTCAAAGAGAAACTCGGAGGTCCCGCGGGTTCGAATCCAGTTGCTGGCCTCTTTAGATTTTCTCTTCCTAGGAGCTTCTTACAGTTCACTGTCTGATGGCGGAGTAACGAGAGAACACTGTGCGGAAACTGGCACTGAAAAAAAAGCTCCTGGCACCAATGATCTTAGATGTTGACGCGTCTTAAAAACTAAGAAGAAAACAAAAATTTAAGAGAATAAGTACGCCAACGATTACGTCATTTAAAGGGGGTCCAATACGATACTAAAATTCTAATGTTGATGAAAATCGACCGGAAGACCCTATTTTTCCGAATAAATATTTCATTTTTCAGGGATTTCTTTTTATTGAGTGCATTTTTCCCAGTAAGTTGGTTTTCCCGAGAGAGAGGAAGTTGAACTTTTCTTTAAAGCGCCAGTTTATAATAAAATTCTGCGATAGCCAGCTAGTCCTTCCGTTTCCTTCAACTATTTCAGTTTTATTGTCTTGAAAATCTAAATAATATATTGAAGCCATTCCATGTATTTTCCATGAAAACTTCCAAGAAAATTTACTCTCGTATACTATGTCAAGGAAAAGCCTCGTCAGTTTGAAAACCAAATACTTTTTAATGTTTTATTTTGGACAACCGTGCCTTTGCAAAACCCAGTGCCACCGACAGTGCAGATATACGGCAGATTGAATCAGTTTGGTTCTGGAGAAACGTTTCAACAGTCATAGACATCAAAGTGAAATATATATAATCTGTACACTAAATCATTTCCGGTTTGCTGGAGTGAGATTTAGAACGCTTCGCTACTGTTTGCGTCACATTTGTTCACCTCTTTTCCGCGTATAGATGAGTCATTAAAAAACTATGCAGTCAAAGAGACCAGCTCAGGGGAAAATTTATGGGAATTTTCCCGATTTTCCTATTGGTTTACCTGTTGTTAATTATAAACAAGCTTTTGTATGATTCTTACAAGTTGTGGGAAATTTTTCTGAACACATTTTCTTTTTCGGAGGAAAACTATTTTTAAAATTTTCATGTCGATCACAATACCTATCACCTCTCTCACAATTTATGGTTTTGAGAGAATGTAAACAAAAAATAGAAGATTACTAAACGGAAATATATTGTGTACAAAGAATAGCAGTAGATAAATATTTTCAAAATATCAATGAGAAAAAATATTGGGTAAAATATCAGATCTTTCTCCATTTACAAATATTTGCGAAATATAGGGAATACAAGAACTGAACAAACAGAGACCGGAAAAAGAGCAAAACAAGACAAGAAAATACACGAGTGAGACCTTGTACTTCCGGTTTAATTGCATAGAGTTCCACTGAATTCCGGCCATTATCATTAATTCTTAACATAAAATATTCTAGTTTGATTTCTCATACAATTTTCTCTCTTGTTTGTATTTCTCGTGGTTTCAATTTAAACACTTTTTCATATACTCAAAATATCCATACTCAATACTTAATTATTACGAGGCACCTCGGTAGCCGAGCGGTTTATAGGCTAGACCCGCAAAGCTAAGATGTATTGCAGTACTATTCTAAGCCTTGCATTTTATTTAATGTGTTAATATGAGGAATTTATAGTAAAGTATGTTAGGCGGTTAGATGCTAGACCCGCAAAGCTAAGATGTATTGCGGTAATAGTCTAGCCCTTGTATTTTATTTAATGGTAAATACGAGGAATTTATAGTAAAGTATGTTAGGCGGTTATAGGCTAGACCCGCAAAGCTAAGATGTATTGCGGTACTAGTCTAGGCCTTGCATTCTATTTAATGGTTAATATGAGGAATTTATAGTAAAGTATGTTTGCTAGTCGCCTCCGTCCACACCTAATTGGTAGTTGGACGTAAAGTCCGCCAGAAAAAATAGGCAATTACTTTGCTTAATTAATACGAACATTTTTTTTTTCAGCAGATGGCACAATTGCACATCATAATAACCTAGGAGGTATTTCCGGCGAATACTTATATTCGAAAATTTGACACAAATACAATACTTTTCTGACGCAGTTTTAAAAGGGAATTTTCCCATCGGTACCTACTTTACAAATACAAGTTATGTGCAGAAATGAAAACCCATTATTGAAAATTTTCCACGATTAAAAAGAGATAAAAGAGATAGTAATAAATGAAAATGAATAGCTGCATGTTAATTAGGAAAGCTCTGGTGGCTGGAAAAAGCAAACGGTGGTAGCGGTAATTCAATATTTGTTAAGAAAAGAACTTTGACAGACTTGATTGTGGCGCTTAAAAAAAGAAAAAAAGAAAAGCTCTCGATAAAGCGTGGAAATTCCTCTTCCGAAAACAAGAAGATATTTTTAGACCAATACTTTACAATAAAGCTCCTCAAGTAATGAAACTTTTCAGCATAGTTTTAGACGAAATTAAGTTTGTGTAAAGTGTTAAAGTGTACCAGATTTGAACCGAAAAGTTTAACAATAAAACCAATCAAATGGAATCCAATTGGATGTTCTGCATGTTTGAAGTAAATTTAAATTGAAAGACAATAAAAATAAAAGACAAGTTAATCTTGCTTGAATAGACATTCAAGGATAGGGGATTTGAATAGAATTTCGGAAGTATGTTGTAGGTTCACATTGCGCTAAGATAGTTATCCGGTATCATCTACAGAATCGAGGCGCCACGGTAGCCGAGCGGTTATAGGCTAGACCCGCAAAGCTAAGATGTATTGCGGTACTAGTCTAGGCCTTGCATTTTATTTAATGTGTTAATATAAGGGAATTTATAGTAAAGTATGTTAGGCGGTTATAGGCTAGACCCGCAAAGCTAAGATGTATTGCGGTACTAGTCTAGGCCTTGCATTTTATTTAATGTGTTAATATAAGGGAATTTATAGTAAAGTATGTTAGGCAGTTATAGGCTAGACCCGCAAAGCTAAGATGTATTGCGGTACTAGTCTAGGCCTTGCATTTTATTTAATGTGTTAATATAAGGGAATTTATAGTAAAGTATGTTTGCTAGTCGCCTCCGTCCACGACACCTAATTTAGGTAGTTGGAGGTAAATCCTTTCCTACACTCTCCTACCATTCCTGACAATTTTCGCTAAAGCACCCCAGGTCCCGAGAACTCTTCCCCGAGAACTGACCAGCGAAAACGGGTACCACTTCGAGAGTGGATAGTTTTCCTCACAAGACTGCATTCTTTGGGCCCATTATCTGATTTAGAGGCAGAATTGAAGTTATTCTTATCTCTAGAAAAACTATTTTTCAGTGTATTTTATGCTTCTAAATTCGAAATAATATTTATGAGTAGATTAGATTAGATTAGGGCGGCCTTAAGGCCTACCGGCCGCTGAGACCACCTTTAGATCCCTCCATTTTAGAAAAAGCTCGCCCTCCAGACCTGTCCTTTTAATCAGACTCTTAATTCTGGAAAGCGACTCCTTGGGTAAAACTCTCACAGGCCTTGGTTTTTCCTCCCCGAGAAGAAACATCCTTAGCCAGACAAGCCCCTCACACTGACACAACACGTGCAGTACCGTTTCCTCCTCCTCTTCCTGACAGAACCAACAGAGGATATCATCCACCAGGTACCCATGCGATGTATGTGTTTTCTGAGCCTGCAGTGGCCGGTTAATACGCCTACAATTATCCTTATAGCCCCACACGGGCCTAGACGGATTAATTCTGCATATTTATGAGTGAGAAATTTTTGCAACCAAAATTCAAATTTAGGAGTAGTTCACCGGAAGAGCGTATGATAGAGTAGCCAGTTGCCAAAAGATTTTTATCTAAACTAAGACTACAAACATTTTATGGATTTTATGAACTTTTGATGGATTTTTAATGGAGCTGTGACTTCACGTTTCCACCAATAGAATCTTTTCTTGCAAAATATTAAACAATGCGATCTTTTCAGTATAAATGTTTTAAAGAAATATAATGTTTTAAATTGCACTTATTCATGATCGTTTTCTTCTAGCGTCCTGAAAGCACACAGGAAGTGAAGCCTAAGCTAACATAAAACAATTTCCTTTGAACACAAACTAATCCTTAGCCTTATTTAACATTGAAAACACTAAGCAAATGTCTAGTTGGTTTATTTTTGTCAAGTTAATATCGTATTAAGTTTGTCTAAAATACTTTTGGAGGAATATCTAGTCTTATAGTTAATTAATTTCCCCACCTGTGGTTTCACCTGTGCAGACATACCTACGCATAAATATTTGATCAAATTACACGAACAACATAGCAGCAAAACCAAACATCATACATCTACGCATATAATGTAGGTACAAAAAAAAATTATCTTTCCTAATATGTATATGTATAATATACTTCGTCCTACATGCTGTTATATTATAACAATTATTAAGATAATATGTTTTATTTTAATTGATATTATCACAACTTTTAGACATTAAAAACTTTGTACAGGTATTGGTGGTTGATGTTTCCGTCATTTATCGTACCGGATATGCTCGTGTTTTTTTAGCGACAAAAGTTTTTTGATGTTGATGCAAATTATTTTAAAGTATACATGTACCTAATATTTATTATATGGAAATCTGATGTGCACAATTACAACAACTAACCACTATTCTATTCTCTTGCCGCCATTTACGTACGTAATGAAACTTAAGACTCTGGACATCAACATTATCAACAAGTTCACTGCAATAAAAGATTTCTGCCGGAAGATAAGTGACGTCACAATTGCCCCTCCCCCTAAAATTGCACTGTTCTGAAAAATTTTCAATCCAAACTGATGGATAGGCCTTTTAAAAAGTAAAGTAAAGTAAAGTAATGGCCAATTTTTTCAGGCGGGGCTTAACGTCCATCTACCAATTAGGTGTCGTGGACGGAGGCGACTAGCAAACATACTTTACTGTAAATTTCTTTTATTAACCATTAAATAAAATCCAGGCCTAAAGACCGGGAATCGAACCCAGTACCACAATACATATTAGCTTCGCAGGTCTCGCCTCTAACCGCTCGGCTACCGTGGCGACTAGCAAACATACTTTACTATAGATTCCTCATATTAACACATTAAATAAAATGCAAGGCCTATACTAGTACCGCAATACATCTTAGCATTGCGGGTCTAGCCTATAACCGCTCGGCTACCGTGGCGCCTTGTAGAGAAATAAAATTGGACAAACATTCCGATATTAAAGAATATTAATATAATTAATATTTAAATATAAGAATATTAATGAGTTCATATCTTGAGAATGGCAGAATAAGAGGCTGTGAGTGATTTATATTTTCAGAAAACACTTCATCAATTTCCACGTTGCTCTTTTTTTCCTTATGAATGGGAAAACAGCCCGCCCACCCCTTCTAGATTGTACAGGAAATTAAATTCAGTAGAAACCCTTATCACATCTGGTGACAATTGTGTTTTTGAAAGTGTGATTTAAACAATGTTTAGAAAAAAAAAAGTCACAAATGTTACTTTAAGTAGAACGAGTTGTCACCACACGAGTTTTTTTTTAAAAAAAAACTGTCACCAACAATTAAAACTTTGTTCACCGGAAGTTGAAGAATTCCAGCATTCTTTGACTATTCGTGATTACGTCATCATTGTTTAATAATTTATTACAACAATTTATTTATTTATTTCAATTAATGTTTAATTTTTTTTTTTTTTTCTTGTTTTTAATGATTCATGGCGTTGTCAACATCTGAGGTTATGAGCGCCTGGAGTCTTTTCCGTGCACTCTGGACAGTGTTCTCTCTCGTGACAGACAACACTGTCGCATCACCGGACAGTAAGATGTAAGAAGCTCCTAGGAAGAGAAAATCTAAGGGCTCCAGCAGCTGGGTTCGAACTTAGCATTCGCTAATCACTTTCGCTGATCTTTACTCTTTCAATTATTTTCTATATAGGGCGGCAAGAAGTATTGGCGTAAGATTTATAATTTTCCGGATGTACGTATTGAGATTGCTAGAAAGTAATCTACAACTTCCAGAAAATACTCGATCTAGGAGAAAATATGGCTTTTCACTTAAGGGCCATTTGAATACTATAAATGAGGGATTGAATTTGTTGCTAAAATCCTGAATTTAACGAAAATTCCACTACCGGAAGTATTACTTTGCTGAATGGATCATTTTCTTCTTTTTAGGATTTCCTTAACCCTTAACTTGGCAATTATATATTTTTTTAATATCAAAATAATATTCATACATAAAGTGAAGTTTGACAGCTCATCAGTCTGGCCAACATAAAAAAAAAAAACTAAACGTGCGTTCGAAAACTAAGAAATTACCTTAACTAAAAAAACAATGGCATTAGATTTTTTCGAAATACTGATGTATCTCCACGGATACATTATCAAGAAAAGGGTTAAAAGTAGTTCTACTTTAAAACTATTCTCATTGCAGTAGTGGCGGTCTTCAACTATTTCTTTTTTTTATCAATATTTCCGGGACAATTCGATTAAAGGGACTTTTGGGTAGCGGAAGTGGCTATTCTGTACTCCAAAGTTCCCTTTCAGGATAAAGTAAGATTCTGCTTGTTTTATATTACCAAGAACGATTCAATGTCTATATTAAAGTCCTATTTCTAAGAAAAGTCTACATCTTCCGGAAGTAACTCCATTACTCAACAGATTATTCAAGTTTCTGATATTTGGGGGGGGGGAAGTCTTCAAAAATTTTCTCTTAACTTCCTATTTATATTTAAAAAAAATTATTTTGAAACATTTGGGTAAGGGGCGAATTCCTTTTAGGCATTTTGAGTAGTGTCGTCCCCTGTAAGTCAATAAATCGAGCATAGTAATTAGTAAAAGTCTTTATGTATTTAGTTAAAACGGAAATATTTAGTAAAAACACAAATTCTGATAAAATTCAGGTAGCCCAAATACTTAATACAATCCGTGGTATAACCAAACATTATAGACGAACATTACACTGAATGCTAATTAGGAGCTCCCATATGGTGGTCCAGCATCTAAAATAGTGCGGGTATCTAGTACGCAGCATGCATCTGATATGATCGTGTTCAAGATTAATAAAGTTTAATTAATGTAGATGTATATGTATACATTTTGGGGGCGGAGAGATTAAAGAGTTTGTTTTTGTTTTTAATTAAAGGGAAATGATTTGCTGCTTTGGTTTCCGGTTATCCTTAAGTACTGTGATCGTACAGATTATAGATTTTTGCGTCATGATCAGAAAATAGCGGGGTTTTGAACGGTGAACATGGCTTTTTCTGGCTACTATTCTCAAGGTTCGAACCCGCAAATTTTGGATTAGTACTTAAATTCTGGTCAACATTATATAATTTGAAAGAAAAAAAAAAAAAAAAAACGAACTATACAGTGAAATGAATCAGTGAAATCAGTTGATACAGTACAGATCAGAGAATTATCCAATTTGAATATTACAGAAATACTCAAGGAACAAAATCAAAAATATAAACAATTAGAACAAGAAAATTTAGAACTGACTGATTTAATATCAAACCAGACAAGAGAAATAGAACGCATTAAAAGAAGAAATAATGTTGTTTTCTTTGGTATACAAGAGGAGGAAGAAGAGGATTATGAGAAATTAGAACGTACTATCGTAGACGTTTGTACAAACGTGATGTCAGTAAATCTAGATAAATCTCACATAAACTACGTTAGAAGGTTTGGAAAGAATAAGGGGAAAAAACGTCCTGTTGTACTCTCCTGTGTTTCTAATAATTGTAAAAGAAAATTACTGAAAAACTCCTCGAAACTGATTGGTTCGAATATATTTATCGCCGAAGATTACGACAAGGAGGACTTACTACAGAGGAAAAAACTAATAAAAGAACACTTAAAATTCAAAGACTTAGGCCATATAAGTAAATTAAGGAAAAACGGCCTAGTAATTGATGGTAAATTCATGCATGTCACTAAATTATTGGACAGAGAGCAGAAAGAAAACAATTTAACTACACAAAAAACGTCACCAGAAGAATTTAAAGGAAAACAAACTAGAAAGGAAAAGAAAACTGTGTTAAATAATATTTCTGGATCTAATTTGAATTATCAGGGTTTAGATAAATCAATGAAGAAAATTAAACATGATCTAGCGGTATAGCAATTACAGAAAAGTGATACTTGCAACGAAGAAAGTATCAATGATGAAAACATTATCCACATATATAGTTATAACTGTCGGACACTAAAAGATAATAATAAATTATTAGAATTAATAGAAGAAATGAAAAATGTAAAATGGGACTTAATTGGACTATCTGAAGTAAGAAGAAACGGTGAAGAGTGTATAGAATTGCAAAACAATATGAAATTTTACTACAATGGCGATGGAAGTATAGGGGGAACTGGTTTTTTAGTTAATAAGCACCTGGCAAACCAGATAACATCATTTAAAAGTTACTCACAAAGAGTATCAAAACTAATATGGAACCCTGGTAGAAAGAAAATAGGACGAATTAAGATAATACAAATTTATGCCCCGACAAGTGACTCTACAGAAGAAGAACTAGAAGAATTTTATGGTAAACTTCAACCAGCAGTAGATGAAGATCCCTGCAGATTCACCATTATAATAGGTGATTGGAACGCTAAAGTGGGAAAAACGGAAGGAGAGAATGCAGTGGGAGGGTTTGGATTTGGAGAAAGGAATGAGAGAGGTAATGAAATGATTGAGTTCGCTGAGGCTAATAACCTAGCAATTATGAACACTTTCTTCAAAAAAGATCCAGAAAGAAAATGGACATGGATTAGTCCAGACGGAAATACTAAAAATGAGATAGACTATGTAATAGTAAATAGAAAAGAAATAGTGATTGATGTAGATACTGAAGACAATATCAATATCGGAAGTGATCATAAAGCTATTAAAGCTACAGTTAAATTAAAATTCAGAAGAAAAACTTATCAGCAAAGTAGAAAGAGTGAAATAGATAAGAAACAATTAATGTCGCAAGAATTCGAAAATAAATTAATATTAAACCTGGATAAGGAGAAAGACACAACTAAAGACCTTAATAGAATGGAAAAGAGATTAGTGAAAGCCATAAAGGAAACAACAGAGGAAGTAATCGGAAACAAAGGAAATAAGAATAGAAAAAAAGGAAGATTTCCTGATGAAATAAATAAACTGATGCAGAAAAGACGTAAACTGAAGAGGAAAGGAAGAGAGAAAATAGAATTCACAGAAATTTCTAAAACTATAAGAAGAATGATAAATGAATGGAACTCAAAGAAAAAGATAGAAGAAATGGAAGAAGTCATACAAACAGGTAGTAGCTTAAAGAAGTGTATAAAATCTCAAATGTTAGGAAGGAAAAGCATTATAGCGATGAAAGATAAGAATGGGATAATTAAAACAGAAAAGGAGGATATACTAAATATTATTTGCGACTTCTATAGTGAACTATATAGTGCACCAGAACCGATAGATCAAGTGCATTACGATAATCAAGACCTAGCGGAACTTCAAAAGATACTACCCTGCGAAGTTGAAAATGCTATAAGTAAATTGAAATGTGGTAAGACTGGAGGACTAGACGATATTGTGAACGAACAGCTGAAAGTGGGTGGTGAAAAACTAGCAATTGAGCTATGCGATTTGTTCAATGTTTGTTTACAAGAACAAAGCGTTCCTCGGTCCTGGCTGAAATCAAAATTAATCTTACTTTTTAAGAAAGGAGATAAATTAGATATTAAAAACTATAGGCCATTAAACCTCTTATCTGTAATATACAAACTATTTATGAGTATTTTAACTAAAAGAATGGATAGACATTTGGATTTCGATTCACCTGTGGATCAAGTTGGTTTTAAGAAGAATTTTTCCACTTTGGATGCTATTCTGGTGATTCGTGAACTAATAAGAAAAGCACAAGATTATGGAATCACCCTGCTACTACTGTTCATAGACTTCGAGAAAGCCTTCGACAGTGTGTACACCGAAGCAATTTTGAAAACCTTAAAGAGTAAACAAATTAAATATGAATACATTAAAATTATAGAATTTATTTACAAAAACGCCGAACTGCAAGTTAACATTGGAAATCAAAGAAAGAATATTAAAATACGAAGAGGTCTACGTCAAGGAGATGTACCTTCTGCAAAGATATTTGGAGTAGTAATGGAAGAAATTTTTAAGAGTTGCCAGTGGCATAACTACGGTATTAAAGTGAATGGTGAACAATTGGTCACTATGAAGTTCGCAGACGATTTAGTGCTGATTGGAAAGTCTCATGAAGAGATAATGAATATGTTGAAAGACCTAGTTAAATATGCCGAAAAACTCGGATTAAAAATAAATCCACAAAAAACTAAAATAATGAAAATAAATAACACTGAAGATATGATGGTAATGATAAACGAAGAACCAATAGAAGAAGTAGTTGAATATGTATATTTAGGGCAACTCATTGATAAAGAAGAGAAAATAGATAAAGAAATTAACAGAAGAATAAGACTAAGCTGGGGAATGTATAGTAAATACAGAAAATTATTTAGATCAGACGTGAGTATCGCAGTAAAGAAGAAGCTATGGAACTGTGTAGTGAGACCAGTCCTAACATATGGATGCGAAACTTGGAGTCTGACTAGAAAAGATTTGGAGAAGATAAGAAAGACAGTAAGAAAGATGGAAAGAAGCATGATGAAGATAAGTAGGAGAGAAAGGAAAAGCAACAAATGGATAAGGGCACAGACTGGAATGGATGATATTATAAAGGTGATCTGCGAAAAAAAATGGAAATGGGCTGGCCACATTGTGCGTTCGGAGGATGGCAGATGGGCCAAGAAAATACTGGAATGGTGCCCCCTGGGTTTAAAAAGAAAGAGGGGTAGACCTAAAATAAAATGGGATCACGAGATGAGGAAATGCTGCGGCGGAGTAGCATGGAAGAGAGTCGCCCTTGACAGAGCAGAATGGAGGAGAATGAGCGCAATATATGTTGAAGCCTGGCTACCACAGGAGAAGTAAAAACAATACAAAATATTAGCAATAAATTCGGTGAAAAATAAAATAATTAGAAGCAAAAATAATTAAATTAAAATATGTTGGTCTATTAGTGTAATACTCTGTGTGAATAAAGATGTAAATAAAAAAAAAAAATGATAACCTCTGAAATTGTAAAATTCTGTTTAAATTAGTATTTTTGTGTAAGTTAATATTTTTAAACTATTTTATTAAGACTATATAAATTTAAATAATTTTGAATTAAAAAAAAAAAAAGTACATTTATGTTGAAGATTATTTGATTTGAACTAAGAACAGATAAATTTTATTTTTAATGATTAGCAACTCAAATTTCCCTTAGGGGAGCCACAGCATTAGCTGATTTAAATATTTAAATGTATTGTTTAAATGATTTAATAAATGGCTTTCATTTCATTTCATTTCATTTCACTTAAATTCTGGTCAACATTATATAATTTGAAAGAAAAAAAAAAAAAAAAAACGAACTATACAGTGAAATGAATCAGTGAAATCAGTTGATACAGTTGTTAAGCTTCTGAACGGCGCCCTAATGTTTGGTATCATACCGGAAGAGCTATTTTTAAGTAAAATTACAAAAAAAAAACACTAGAAAATGCCCTACACTCCGAAAAAGTGGCACTTCCGGTAAGTCGTTGTTTTTGAAATTTAGAAACAAGAGTTTCTAGGCTAAATTCGCAAAGCTAAGATGTATTGCGGTACTAGTCTAGGCCTTGTATTCTATTTAATGGTTAATATGAGGAATTTATAGTAAAGTATGTTAGGCGTTTATAGGCTAGACCCGCAAAGCTAAGATGTATTGCTGTACTAGTCTAGGTCTTGCATTTTATTTAATGGTTATAATATGAGGAATTTACAGTAAAGTATGTTAGGCGTTTATAGGCTAGACCCGCAAAGCTAAGATGTATTGCGGTACTAGTCTAGGCCTTGGATTTTATTTAATGATTAATATGAGGAATTTACAGTAAAGTATGTTAGGGGGTTATAGGCTAGACCCGCAATGCGAAAATGTATTGCGGTACTAGTCTAGGCCTTGCATTTTATTTAATGATTAATATGAGGAATTTATAGTAATGTATGTTTCAAGAGTCCTACATTTCATTCGTATAAATTTTATGCAGGTAACAATATTGTCAAAAAAAAAAAAAAAAAAACAGTAATGGCATTTTGAGAAAAACTATCCCCTCTCTCCAAGAAGTAAAATCTTAAACTAATTTTCCCTCCTGGAAAACTCTTCCAAAATTGTGTGAATTTAAAAAAAAAAAAAGTTCAACAATTCATAAAAGCCAATCAATCAACAGTGATGACTCAATTTTTAAGAAAACCGGTCCAATAAAGTGATATTTATGGTTTAGATTGATTTTGATCCAAACCTTCGAATTTCCGTCCCAGTGATGTCACTAAATCAACGCTTGAAACTGCAGCAAGAACATTGAAAATAAGAGAAATCAAACAAGTGCATGACCGACCAGACGATGCAGGTACCCCCGGTACTTGCTTGTGACTTAACCTGCTTGCTAAGGTTGCCTGCAGCATGTAAATAGACTTCACACGTAAGCAGATCATTCATGTTTTAAAGGAATTCTTAAAAATGACTTTTAAAAAAAGTAAAGCAAAAAATCTTGAAACGAGCCCAAGAAAAAAACAAAAGCAATAAATAATTTAAACCTTGAAAATGGAAGAAGAAAACAATATGCCACATTGCCAAAGTTGGCATCTTATACAATCAATCAATATTTATTGTCAATTATAAATAAATAATGATTGATCGATTGCATTCGTAACAAAATCACTTTCAGTATAAAAAAAATAATAATTACAAGATGATAATATAAAAATTTATCGTACATAAATCTAATAATGATAAAGTCGAAACCGGTTTTAAAATAGTAATCATTAATTTCAAATATCCTGATGCATCCTTCTACTATCCTTGGAAATTCCAGACACTGAAATCGCTGAAAGGCACTGCACAACCCTGTACTAATCTAGCAATCAACTTCCTTGAAGAGATCTTTTTTGTGGTTTACAATCAAGGATTTGAGTCTGAGAAATGTTAAGTGTAGAAGAAATAAAAAACTGAAATTGAGCATTAAACTCAAATTGATGGTAAAATTGTCTCGACTATCAGCCTAGACGGGAGTCCATTGTTAAGTCTTAATACTCAATAAATGTTGGTCGCTTTAAATCAGTTATTGAATCAAAGGAATCTTTGAATTTAGGGGGGCAATTGTAAATAATGTTTAATTGAGTTCGTAACGCTTTTGACGTAATTTAACATAATTTTGGTTCAAGTTTAAACCTGTAAAACAATTTTTGATTGTACCAAATTTGGCACTTCATTTTTATTTATTAAGATAGTTTTTGTCATGATTATTGTTTTAAATTCTACGCAAATCAGAGTGATAAGAGTTTTATTGTGTTTTACGTACCCAAATCATCGATTGTTTTTTGTGGGGGGGGGGTTAAGGTAGAGAGAAAGTGACCCAAAATACTTGTACAATGTTAAAAAGAAATAAGTCGAAAGCAAGAATTTAGAAGGGGGGACAGATACTCGACTTCATCCTTGAACAAGAACCCCCTGAAGATCAAAAAGTCATCAATTACAATTATTCTAGATTTCAGCATCAGGGTGCCCGTCTCCAAAAATAATCAATTCCAACGATTGGATTTTACTCCAAAGTAATTAAAGATTAAGAATCCAGAACATTTCCATTTGAACGTTTTTTTCCGCAAACTCCCTGAGACGAAAGATCTAAAAAAAAAAAAAAAGAACTACAAAAAAACGTTCAAAATACAAAATATAATTACTACTCAACATAGAATAAACATTTTTGACCCTTATCAGCAACTTAATATTCTTGAATATTCTTTTTTCATACTTGTATATGTAAAAGTTATTTTACTTCAATTTTAAATATTTTGATTAATAGGAAATAAATGAAATCAAACTAAAGATAAGAGGACAAAAGTAATCAAAAAACATTTTGTAAAAAAATTGACTACAGCAATACACTGCTGTAATGAAGGCTTAGCATACCTCTTTAATCATTTACAGCTAATTCAATGAGATGTTCTAATTGATAAGTAGGTATTTAAAACACGACCGGAGTCCTGGGTTAGGATCGTATTTTACAATTTTTAATTGAGAATCTATTTAAATCATATTATTAATAAAATAATTGCAAATAATCCGAAAAAGTATTCATAAATAAATAAAAATAAAAGAAAAGATAAAAATAATAAATGATAAAAAAGATAAAGGTATTTACAAACAATGATTATACAATACAGCAATACACTCATGTATGGTTGGCTTAGCATAATCCTTTTGTTCTAATTCTGAATTTCTGTGAGAATTACAGTATTTGAATTACAGAATGAGAATTAGCCATTTTTTTTTAGTACTGTTATTGTTTAAATTAATTTTGGGAGCAGGAATTCATCTTAAACAGTAGGTCCGATATAAATTAATGTATTTATTTATTTTTTTAAAGAAAATAAAAAAGTAAACTTTACGTACCTTTGAATTCGACTTTGTTTTTAAACTGAAGGTTGACTCGGTTGTTTCAGCAAGTTTTTTTTGATGACGATGAAAATTAAATTTTGTAAACAGATTAAGTAATTAACAGGAATTACTACAAAAGATCGGATTATTTATTAATATTTTTTTGAAAGAGGAATAAAAAATCGATTTCTGAGATGTTCAGACAAACAACAGGTATGACTGGACGAGGTAGTATTTTTTATTTTTTATTTTATTATTATTATGGTTTGTTATGCGAAGGAGAGAAAGGGCCGTTTGTGAAGGAATAGCGGACCAACGGCTGTCTTATATAAGACCCTACACCCAGGCGGCACCCCTTCTACAACCCCGGGGCTACTGGTGGGGTGCCCTACTGTAACTACACTGACTAACACATAGACACATGCTCGTCGCGCATACCCAGCCAGAGCAGGGGGTGCCTTGCCGCCCCCTAGAGGGGAAGGGAACTGGCTGGCAACAGGTGGAATCCTGTCACGCTGTGTGTGTGTGAGTCACATTTCCACCTGCCCCCCACTCTTCCCTTTCCTAGTATCAACTACTAACTCAAAAAATTGTCAACCCCAGTTAGTTATTTTTTGTATTCCATTTCTTTTTTTAAATCTATTTTATTATATTTTTTGAATTTCTTAAAAGATTATAGAATTATTCGAGAAAAATCAAATAAAATAAAAGTCGATAGAAGTTGATGGCGAGTTTTTATACCAAATTTAGACGATTAAAAACGGCATTTCCAGGAAAATGGATTTTCAGTTATGCGCGTTTCGTCTCAAGAAGAAAAACGTCCCTTTTTGATGTTTTTTTAAATGCCATTTAATGGTTAATGAGTAAAGTAATTGCCTATTATTTCAGGCGTGCTTTACGTCCAACTACCAAATTATTAGGTGTCGTGGACGGAGGCGACTAGCAAACATACTTTACTATCTTCTTCTTCCTTTGGCACTACGGCCCTTGTAGGACCTTGGCCTCTTTAAGCAGATTAGACCAGCCCTCTCGATCTACTGCCTTTCTTCTCCATTGGAGAATCTGCATTTTTTGGAGGTCATCCTCCACATCTTGTAGCTAACGGAATCGCGGTCTTTTCCCCCCAGGATGTCCAAAGCTTTGCGTGGGCCTCTCCCACGCTCCACTTTTTCTATGTGCCCCAACCATCTCAGTCTTCCAACTTTAATAGCGGTTACCATGTCCGCATCCTTATAAAGTTCCTTCAGCTCGATGGTACTTTACTATAAATTCCTCATATTAACACATTAAATAAAATGCAAGGCCTATACTAGTACCGCAATACATATTAGCGTTGCGGATCTAGCCTATAACCGCCTAAAATACTTTACTATAAATTCCTCATATTAACACATTAAATAAAATGCAAGGCCTAGACTAGTACCGCAATACATCTTAGCTTTGCGGGTCTAGCCTATAACCGCTCGGCTACCGTAGTACCTATGGTTAATGAGTTTGTACTGTGGTATGAACGTAGTTTAGCGAAGCAAAGCAAAAAAAAAATCAGAATTTGACTAAAATTTATGGAAAAACTTGGAAAATTTTAGCGAAAAAAAGAGAATTTTCATCAAACTTGGAATTTAAGAAGTATATTCTCTTCGATAAAGGCTTCTTTAATCGATAAAGATAACTAAATCGATAAAGGCATCTTTAAGAGAATCCATTCATTATTTCCGGTTGACGATTTAGATCGCTGTTTCAGTTAGACCTCTTGATAGCCCAATCTAAATATAACATTTCAACTTCCTGCTATTTTTGGTACCATTTTTCTAAAAACTACAGTTTCGAACTCAGAAGACGTCGAAGCGATCGATATTTCCGATGAAAACTCAAAATTTAAAATATGACATCATCGAAACACTTCCTCTTATCTAGTAAGTGAAAATGACGTTTTATTCTGAAAACCTAAAAATAGTAAAAGTAGGAGATTTGGATTGAGCAAATCAAAGCTAGTTTGATCATATTGATCAGTTTCAGGAATTTCCTGTATATCATTGTGTGCACAAGGATTCACTTCTGTCAAAGTTGCTGTGACACTTTTGCAGAGCATCGCAATTTGGAACAACTGTCAATATATTGACAAGGGCGATGATTTCCACGATAGTTCGCTTAATTAGATAACGGGGGTACCGCGCTTGCCTAAATATCTGAACTTCCATTACGTAATTAATGATTTGTAGGTAACAGTTATGAACTTTGAAAGGGAATCATTGCATACTAATAAGTCTTATGAAAAGAATTGAATTATATTTAGATATATACAGGGTGAACCAGTAAGTATTGTACATAGGCCTACTGTGAGTAGTACATCTAAAGTGGAGTTCAATGACGTATTGGCCAACTTCATCTTTTCCTCTGTTCTTGAGTGACGTGACTTTAATTTTTTGTTCTAAAATCATTACTTTTTTCCAATAAAAATGTTATTACTCAGAAAGTTTTAGTCTGAATTCGATTCCGATGACACGGTTAGAAAGACAGATAAATTTTCTAAAAATTGATACCATTTCGAAGCATAAGTTATTCTCCAAACTGCCTTAATCTCCCTCCGGATGCTTTTTTAGATGGACCAGTAGTCAATATTTTTCTTTTTCAACAGTGTATTGTGTGTGAAATTGTAATTTGGAGTAAATACAAACTATATGATTTTTTTTTTTATATAAAAATAGTACTTGTTTAAAATATTTCCTAACATTTTCTCAGATATTTCAGAGTTTAGACTTGTTTTTTCTTTTTAGTGCAATTTGTAACTTTTGACTTCGGGTCATTCCATGTCAAATCAACACGGGGTCTGAACCTCACCATCTCGGATTTTCTTGAAATTTGGCACATGTGTACTATTGGTATAGGCTTGGAAAAATATGAAATTTTACTGTGATATGTCAACTGGTTTATGAGTTACAGGGCTGTAAAGTTGCCAAAAATGGGCTGAAAAACAGGGAACCCCGTGTTTTTGAATTACTGTAGAAGCTTTCCTAATTGAGCTACAGACTTGGGATTGGTGTCATTTTATAGCATATGTAATGCCCTTTCCTGTGATATGCGACACCATATGGGTTAGGATAGATAAAGTTTGTTAAATTTAAATTTTAAATTTTTTAAAAAGTACATATTTTAAAATTTTCAAATTAATTCCATGAATAGCTAGTAGTGTTATGAATCACTGGGCAAAATATTAATTTGGGACGACAATGGCTTCATTGTTAAAAAAAATTAGGACTAAAGCTCCAATCCGATTAATTCAACTCTGAATTCATGTTAATACAATAATGCTAATAATAATTCCACTAATAAGTCCAAAGTAAAACATACTGTTAAGTAATAGGATCTCTTTATTATTTTAAGCTTGAAAAGGCTTCATTTGTTCGACATGCATCACTTTCTAGTAGGACATATGTAGGTTCTTCCAGTCAGAGTCACAGGATCAATTTTATCAAAACATCCACTACTGAGACCCAAAGAATATCGGCATTTCTTGGATGCCAGATGATTTAGAGAGTCCAGCTGGATGAAGAAAAGTTACTTTTACTTCATCAAGTTCTTCATTTTTCTCTAAAACATATCCAAGCCACCAGTTTCTTTATAGACTACACTGATATAACCTGATATGTCGGCTAATTTTTAGTTTATCAGGGAATTTTGAAACTTCCATTTCGCAAGCTTCTGAGTTCATAGAAAAGTTTTTAACCAATATTTTGGATTTACTTCAGGGAATGAAAGCATGGTATTGCTGTGTTCCTTTAATAGCCAATGCTTGAGCAAACCGATTTTTTAAAAAACACTCAGATTCAACACAGTCTTCCTGGGTTGAATATGCAAAGTCTATGTTGGTGATGTTTTCTACTGCCCACTCAAAAAGTTGTAGTGAAGTTTGGATTTGATTTTCATAGGGTCGTTGCAAACTGGCACGAGCTGCCAGTCTCTTTACCTAACTCCCTACGCCATTACAAGGCCCTTTGCCGACTTAAACCAACTTAAAGAGGCTGTTATCTCAGCCAAAGAAGACTGTTCTTGAACAAAGATATTGAATTGAATTATTTTTGTATAATTTGATTAACTGCATAATTTCATTAAAATAATATATTATAATTAATATGAATAATTACTGTAATCATAATTATTAATTCTAAAAATGATTTCAAAATCAATATTTTAAATCTTAATAATTATTAATTATGATTCATTGATTCATTATTACTATTTTCAATTTATTTATCACTTTAATTTTATTAAAATATATTTTCCATGAAAAGGAGCTTTAGTCTTAAATTTTTTTAACAATGAAGCCATTGTCGTCCCAAATTAATATTTTGCCCAGTGATTCATAACACTACTAGCTATTTATAGAATTAATTTTAAAATTTTAAAATATGTACTTTTTAAAAAATTTAAAATTTAAATTTTAAATTTAAATTTAACAAACTTTATTTATCCTAACCCATATGGTGTCGCATATCACAGGAAAGGGCATTATATATGCTATAAAATGACACCAATTCCAAGTCTGTAGCTCAATTAGGAAAGCTTCTACAGTAATTCAAAAACACGGAGTTCCCTGTTTTTCAGCTCATTTTTGGCAACTTTACAGCCCTGTAACTCATAAACCAGTTGACATATCACAGTAAAATTTCATATTTTTCCAAGTCTATACCAATAGTACACATGTGCCAAATTTCAAGAAAATCCGAGATGGTGAGGTCAAAAATGGTCTTTTTTTGTGTTTCCTAATTTAAGGACAGTCTACATTAAAATTGACTACTGGTCCATCTAAAAGAGCATCCGGAGGGAGATTGAGGCTGTTTGGAGAATAACTTATGCTTCGAAATGGTATCAATTTTTAGAAAATTTATCTGTCTTTCTAACCGTGTCATCGGAATCGAATTCAGACTAAAACTTTCTGAGTAATAACATTTTTATTGGAAAAAAGTAATGATTTTAGAAAAAAAAATTAAAGTAACGTCACTCAAGAACAGTGGAAAATATGAAGTTGGCCAATACGTCATTGAACTCCACTTTAGATGTACTACACATAGGCCTATGGACAATACTTACTGGTTCACCCTGTATATTTTTGTTTGCAGAGAAATCTGAAAGAAGATGGATTAATTCGAGCAAAAGATTTTTGCAATTGAAATGGAGCTAAGAGCAAATATTATACAGCCTAAAAGAGCCTATGTCTGGAGCAAAGCATGCCCTAACAATCAATCAATCGAAAACCCTAATTCCAGTCAACCCAAGGAGACGAAACACTTCTACAGTCTCCCGGAGTGCTCGAATCAATGCTTCATCAACTTCTTCATGGTCCGCTGCAAAAGTTTTCTGTCCCAAACTTGTTTTCTTGTCCGCTTCCACTTATATACGGAACCACAAAAAGTTTTTCAATAATTCCGCAGTTCTTCCGCTCTCCCATGGCATGCCCTGATAACCTGAAGAAGTCTGTGAAGTTAATAGGAACAAAAGGCGCAATTCCTGTGCGATTACATCAATTTTTGTAGGAAGTCAGATTATCTTTATAAAAATGGCTCTGATGAAAAGTAAACTTAGAAAAAATTCGATAGAATTTCTAAGCACCCTTTACTAGAGATAAGCGAATCAAATTATCATAATTTTAAATTAAGTCCAGCTTTTTAAAGTACAAAAAGTAAGACAAAGAATACTTGCAAAGTTGAACGAGGCGAACACGATAATAGCTTGCCAAGCAACTGTGAAGCAGCCCAACAGGAACTGTGAAGTTCATCACGATTATGTTCAATTACCTTGTCAAGTTGTTGTTGCTCCACCTGTTCCACTTCCGCTCTAAACGCCGTTGTCAACACATAATCCAGTTAATTTAATATACAATTTCCAATTAAACTCTTCTAATTTAAAATTATACCGGAAAAGTAGTATTTTCACTTAATTAGAATTCAGAAAACTGGTATAACGGTGTAACGGAAGTCGAACGGGTAGTTTATATCCAGTGTTAACAGCTACATTTTAGGGGAGCTTTAGTTACTTTAGGTGATGCAACAATTTTCTTTTCAGGTTCCTTATCTAAACAGATGTTTTTCTTTTTTCCACGATACTTCAAGGATGTTGTTTTTTAATTTTCCTCTGAATTATTTCGAGAGGCTTTTCCATGTACACTACTTCCTTTTCTTTCCTTTAAAATTGAATTAACCGCCGTGTATATTTCCGGTCTCAAAAAAACCCAGAGAAACATGTTCTTTTATCATCTTGAACGTGATACACAAAAAGTACCAAGCACACAAACTTGACATTCTATAATTCAAACTTGATAGTACTATAATCGCTTACCGGTAACCGGAAACAGAGGTGGAGCAGTGGATTTTTGAAGGAACATCGGAAACGGTGGAGATCTCGAGAGCTGACTGCCGACCAGGCTAAGGAAATCCTTGGCCTGCCAAAAACGGCTGTGTTTTGGCTTTAGCAGGTCCCAGGATCCGGCCAGTTGGTTCAGGTTGGTTGAGTGGACATGCGAATTTAGCGTACCCATCTTACCCAGTCTCGCCAATTTGCGCTGGCTGTGGTGAGTCTCCAATGAGACTGTGCGGCACTTTGTAGGAGGTGTGTCCCGCGTTTATTCTAAAACGTTTGGCTTTAGCAGGTCCCAGGATCCGGCCAGTTGGTTCAAGTGTTGTTGAGTGGACATGCGAATCTAGCGTACCCATCTTTTCAGATGCGATCTTACCCAGTCTCGCCAATTTGCGCTGGCTGTGGTGAGTCTCCAATGAGACTGTGCGGCACTTTGTAGGAGGTGTGCCCCGCGTTTATTCTAAAACTAGATTTCTCGTCTTCGGGAGGTTTAATGTTTCCCATCCCGGAGATTGTAGCTTCTTTACCAGAACTCTCTTAGGTTTATTCCAGTGCACTGAAGCGATTGAGTCGCCATGCTCCTTAGTGTCCTGTTGCTACTTTATTAGTTTATTATATTGGCATCTGGCCACCTTTAGCCGGATTTACTGGTTTTAAAGCCCCGGTATTTCTTGTAAGGGCGGAGAACAATGGGCATTTTGGATTGCCTGCGTTCCTTCCCCTTTTTGGTGGAACCGCCATTTTAATACAATCTAATCTCTACGGTAACCGGAAACTGTAATTTTATTGATACAATTTTGAAGTTCAAATTGCAGCAAAGGAAGTCCAAACTTTTTATTACTTTTTGTGAATTACCACAAAATGGGACTCGATCGTAACTTATAACTAAAATCTAACTTAACCGGAAATAATTACTTCATTTATTCCAAACTATTTGATTTTCTGGAAAATGCTTTCAACAATTTCCTTGTTCTATTTATATCTCGTTCCCATGGAGATCCACAATATTCTTTTGAAACATTACTTCCGGGAAAAAATTTTGTTAAGGACACTTCCTGCAGAGGGAGGTTTTCCGCTATTTATTTTATATTTGAGACAAACTGGACTTTAAAAAAAAAAATTACTTTTATCCGATTTTTCATACAAACAGACAAACTTGTCCCCCACTACTCATACACAACAGAGAAATACCGACCTCCACACAAGTACGGCTACCTAGGACTGTATTTAGATAGTCGACTTACATGGAACCCGCACACTAGACTGAAAAGACAAGAAGAACTCAACAGATGATACGGACATGAACTACGAAGACTGCTGGGGCGGAGATCAGCCATGAACGTACAGAACAAACTGACTCTATACAAGGCACTACTAAGACCCATCTGGAGCCTACGGAGCTGAGCGTGGGGCTCTGCGAAACCTTCAAACATCCAAAGAATCCAATCCTTTTGAATCTAAAGTCCTTCGGCATATCTTCAACGCTCCTTATTATGTATCCAATTTAACCCTTCATAAAGACCTCAATATCCCTTTTTAAACCATTCTCGGCTTCCTTAATTTCCATAATAGCCTAACCATACATCCTAATCCCAATAGCACAAGCCTTATCCACACAACAATCCATCCCGACAGTCCTCCACAGACGCCTGAAACGACGTTGGCCCCGGCCACCTTTTACATATTTCCTAAACTTCCTTCCAACCTCTAGAAGAGTTCCAGCATTGGCTGGTGGCCCCTCCCAGCATGCCTTCCCCGATTGTGGCGCTGGATCCTCCAGCATTCAGCCTACAATCTGTGCATAACTAAATGATGATCACATTTACTGGATGTATATGTATACAGGTTGTAAATAAATAAATATATACAATAAAAAAAAACATAACCGAAATAGCATGAAGTCGAGTGAGTATACGCATCAGACGCTTTTTAAATGTAGATATGTAGATCGAATTTAATTAAGATAGACTATGTAGTTTATATATACGGGAAATTATCTCTTTAAGCTAAATGTATTCATATTTATACAATTTATGAAAGAGATAAATTATTTTTTGACATAAGTGAAAATAAATTGAAGCTAGAAAATTAATTTAGTGAATCCCCACCCCCCAAGGTAAAAAATTAGGATGTTAAAATAAGATTTTCCTTGGGTGACAGGAATTATGAAAATTGTCTGATAAGCAAATGGCGGCGGGCTGCATTCTAGGTTGATTGTTCCATTAGAATATACGAATGTAAACAAAAACATTATCATAGCCGCCATAATTATCAGCACTTTTTTTTTTTGGCGCGTCAATAGCGCGCTCTAATATGGCCGCAAATCGATCACGTCTACCCCGCCGCCTGCCGCGGGGGGGATCGCTTTGAGATCTCCTATAAATAGTTCCCTCAGCCTCTCCGGCGTGTCCCAAAAACAGATTTACATGTTAATATGAAAAGTTATTTAAAGTTGTTCTCGTTTAATTAAAGTTTATAGCTTTCTGAAGAGAAACAACATGTGTGGAAGTTTAGCTGGAGGTGGGGTGGGGGCCGGATGGAGACGGCAATGACACGGTGGTTGGTTGGTTTGTGTTTGTCAGTATCCAAGAGGCGCGGGAAATGATGAAAACATTAAACAATCTTGTGAGTTGACATGTGTGTGTGGCAGAGAGAAGTTGGCTACACCGTTGCTGATAGGGTTGCCATAAGGTTGATGTTGAATCTGTGGTGTTTGGCAGGCAGGAGAAGGAGAGGGGATAACTCTTACTGCTGAAAAGCATCTGTTGCGATCAAGTTGCTAATCGGAAATCAAGTCTCAAGGGAAATTTAGATTTCATTATATCCTTTTATAAACAAAAATTATGAAAATCAAAAAATTCAACGACTTCCTCTTTTCCACAAAGAATTTCTTTCATTCACAATATACAAGACACAGTTCTGTACTTCTTTTAACTAATTTTGACTATAATAATTTGTAAGTTATCGATTATTTTTTTGCACAATTGATTTTATTTAAAAAGATATTTGGACACTTTTCATTATTATCTTGTGCAAATGACCGTCACCGCATCGTGAATCGTTAGAACATAGATCAGCATGCAAGATGGATTCTTTCAAGTTACACGTTGAAAGTATCTAAAATTTCATATCTAAAATTGATTGCTAACTTAAGATTTCAAATTTAAAATTGTAAATTATTCAAATGGATTTAAAAATTAAATTATTTGGTTATTATGATTAATTTTGAGATGAAAACTTACTTACTTACTTATTGAAATTACTAGTGTTTGAATACTGAGCATCCTTCCGTAATCCTCAGACCTAAGAGCGTCGTCTGGCCCATTAAATTACCACTAACAATAATACGAAAAACAAATGACCACCCAAGACGTAATATAATGAACATAAAAGGAAGTGAAAATCTTGACAATGAAAATAAAAGACAATAAAGTTCATTCAGGACAATAAAATGTGGAGGAAGAAGCGATTCAAGCGATGAAAGAGTATAAAATAAATGGAAAATATTCTAAAGTAACTAAACATTTAATTGAAGTGAAAAAGATATTAAGCTGATTAAAATGAAATGGATAGATTTCAATTTAATTTGATGATATCGCTAAATGTATACCACGATATGGAATGAATGATATTTGATCACTAAGTGACCGGTAAGTCTTCCGGAAGGCTCAAGTATAAGTGAAGTATAAAGTTTCTGTTTCCTGCAATGTGACGTACTTGAGATACGTTTTTCACACGCATTTTGTTGCATTCAAAGTCTATTTACTTAAATTCATTTTTTTCTTTTTTTAGGACCTAGCTGATGTTAAAATAGATGATTCTGGGTGTAAAGTTGAAATTAAAAAAAAATTAACTCATCGGCGAGGCTCCTGAATTCCTGTCCTCTTCCTTGGTACAGATCTGGTGCGCTACCTTGGGCTCTACATAGACAAACGACTCACGTGGAACCCACACACTAGACTTAAAAGACAAGCAATGACAAAACATGCGAAACTGCTTAACAGAGAGTACTTGGACGACGCTCGAAATTCACTGTAGAACTGAAACGATTGAGATTAAAATACTTATTCTCAAACCTAAGTGGACTTCCGGACTAGATCTGTGGAGTTCAGCCAAACCTACAAACATACGGACTGGTCAGACATTGCAATCAAAAAACTCCTGTGACAGATAGTTGACTTGAATAACCTCACTCTTCACAATGACCTCAACATCCTCATTCGTACACCAACTCGCCAAGACTAAATACCAAAAGTTCCTTACTGCTCTCTCGACTAGCTCTAATCCTTCCTTGACATCTCTGAATATAGTACTGAATCGCCAGTACTATACTGCTCTCTCTACTTGCTCTAATCCTTCCTTGACATCTCTAACAATACTCCTCGCCCGTACTATACTACTCTAATCCTCTTGTACTGTCTCTCGCCTTCTCTGACATCTCTAACAATCCTCCTCGCCGACTGAATCGCCAGTACTATACCGCTCTCTCGTCTAGCTCTAATCCTTCCTTGACATCTCTAACAATACTCCTCGCCCGTACTATACTACTCTAATCCTCTTGTACAGTCTCTCGCCTCCTCTGACATCCCTAACAATCCTCCCCGCCGACTGAATCGCCAGTACTATACTGCTCTCTCTACTTGCTCTAATCCTCTTGTACAGTCTCTCGCCTCCTCTGACATCTCTAACAATCCTCCTTGCCGACTGAATCGCCAGTACTATACTGCTCTCTCGACTTGCTTAATCCTCTTGTACAGTCTCTCGGCTCCTCTCACATTCCTAACAATACTGAATCACTAACGGCCCCGCGACTTCCTTGCAGTCTGAAGACCTAAGGATTATTATATCCTGTAGAGAGAGCTACCGCTGGGTAGTTTCTCTCCTCCTGCTCATCACGCACCAATACGAGTATATCTCATCCACCTTCTAATTTACTTATTGTATATGTTTACACAGACTTTAAATAACTAAGTAAATAAATATTTTTTAAAAAAAAAACATGATCACTTAACTTTTGACTAGAAGTTTTTTTTATTTTTATTTTTTTTAATTTTTTTAATCATTTATTTAGTTACAATCAACGCATTTTGCGTTATAAGCAACAATGATAACTATAAATAACAGAATAAAAGAGTGGAGAAGTTACCCAGCGGTAACACACCAAAAACATTCTACATTCTACAGACTCTCTTCATCAGAGAGGAGATCGCGAGGCCACAGTCTTTTAAGACGTCTGGAAATGTTCTTGAAGATAGATGTTGTACAAGTGGATTGTGATGAGATTGAAGGTTAAGATGGAATTTTCTGTATCGTGTTTTCAGCAACTTGTGTTGCACGAAAGGAATGTTCAAGTCTGTGTGAATGGTTTGATTGGTGACGTAGAAAGGAGCGTTTACTATGGAGCGAAGAATTTTAGATTGAAAGGACTGGATCCTTTGCAGATTTGAGCGTTTGGTTGAACCCCACAGTTCGATGCTATAAGCCCAGACTGGCTTTAGTATACTTACATATATAAGTCTTTTGTTGTCCAGAGTGAGTTTTGATCTGTTGTCGAGTAGTCTTTTCAGTTGTCGGAAGCGTCTGTTAAGTTCTGTTCTCTTAAGTCGAGTATGAGGGTTCCATGTGAGTCTTCTGTCAAGGTAAAGCCCAAGTTAGCGGGCTACGTTGACAGCTGGTAAAGGAATAAGATTGTAAAAGACAGGAGGAAGAGTGATGTGTCGAAGAGTGAAGGTGATATTTTGAGATTTAGTTTCGTTCAGTTTGACAGCCCATTTTTTGAACCAATTTTCTAAGGAGGTGAGGTGAGTCTGAAGGTTTCTATGAGCTATTATTGGGTATTTGTCAGTAGATAAGATGGCAGTATCGTCAGCATAGGTGAGAAGAGTAGTTTGAGGATGAGTAGGTATGTCTGAGGAGTAGATTGTGTACAGAATGGGGCCTAGTATGCTGCCTTGCCGGAACTCCAGCGTCAGCATGGCTGAATGGAGAAAGAATAGTTCCTACCTTCACTCTAAAATGTCTGTCAGTCAAGTAAGATTTCAAAATGAGGAAATAGGTGGCTGGAAGGATGGTCTTGAGCTTCCAGAGAAGTCCAGTGTGCCACACTAGGACTAGAAGTTAAGATAATATTTTCAAATAAGTCTGGACCATAATCTTTTTTGTGCGTACCGCACCCACGCATTCTTCCGGGACTAATAATTCTTGCCTTCTTCTCTCATATGTTCTCCTTTTTTTTACTAATTATTGTTTATTATTTTTTACTTTTTTTAAAACAAAAAACTCAGATAAAAGAAAAAGATTTTTCCAAAGGAAAATTATAATAGAAATAAATAACATTTCTTTTTTACATTTTCCATAATGGACGGGCCATGTCAAGTCTGAGCCTTGTTTTCGATGAAGGCGGATTGTATTTTTTAGCCCCTAATGATCCTTTTGCTTTCGCTTAATCAAGTAAAGAAGGATGGAAGATATTCCCCCTCCTCCTCTTTTACCCTTTATCCTCTTATAACAAAGAAATATTTCAATCTTACAGATCTCTGAATAATAATCTTACAGGATAATTAGACTCTTGCAAAACAGGAGCTTTAGAGAATGATTTTTGAGTTTGGGGTTTTACGATCAACATGGATAGGTCAGAAATCCTAAAAAGGGGGGGGTTTATTGTAAAAACTATCTGGGAGAAATGATATAAGTAAAGTTATTTCCGGTAACTTAGCGATCAAAACCCTTCCACCGGAAGTAGTGCATTTATTGAATAGGTTTTGCCATTATTTTTTTTTTTGTTTTTGTTGAAGATGGCTTTGGATCCAGCTTTAACGATTTCCTGTGTACATCGTACACGGATTATACCCGCAAATTGCGTGTTTTTTTCCCCTCTCCGGAAACTGATCATCATTCTTCCCTTCAACTTACACCCGTACAGAACCGTTTGACTTTTTTTTTCACTTGTTTAAAAAATTTAAAAATGTACTTTTTCAAACCGTTACTAGTTTGTATAGAATTGGTTACCCAGAAATGCAGTGTTTTTGAACGGATTGCCTAGGATTACTTTTGGACTTTGCACGAAGAAGGTCGAGCTGGATGCATGGAACAGCGTGCGATCTTGTTCTCAATTTGTGGACTTGTTTATAATCCTCGTGAGCGAAATGCTTGACAAAAGTTCTATTTGTGGTTTGAAATATAAGAAGCTACAAAAAAAGTTAATATAGGCAACGCTATCCATTTAAGAAAACTTTTCGGGCAACCTTAGCCTAGAGTCTAAAATAAGTGGCTACGTCAATAACCAATAACTTTTCTACGATTTCCCTATAGAATGCGCCACCTTTCCAATATTAGTGCAGAGAAACGTTAGAATGCGCTAGTAGAATGCAGCATTCACTTGAAACTATCTTGACAAGGATGTGTAGGATAAATGTTTGGAAGGTTGCGTGTCTGAAGAAGTCATCCTAAGTCATTGTCGTGATGAACGGGATGTAGGACAGGACTTGTGCACTAAGATGGGAGCTTCGGGAAGCCAGAATGGGTTATTGCTTGGTAGCAATAGATGTCCTCCAGATCTTTGTAGAGTGTAGAGTTTTGTTATGGTAGACAATAAGGCGGAAGGCTTTAGACTGAAAGGATGTTGGATTTACTGAAAGTTGAAAGTGTTTCCGGAAACGGTGCCGCTTTACTAAGTCCAGATCGTTGCTAAGGTAATGATTTTTGAAAAATTTATTTTGCTTTCTAATTAATGATAAGTCTGTCTCCAAGCATTGTTCGTAAATTTTGTTTAATTCTTGTCTTATCAGTGTGGTTAGAGAGCCCCAGGTAGGTCGGTTCTCTAAATTCAGTCCCAGGAAGTATACCTGCCCAGAGATTGGTGTTGATTTGTATGGAAGGACGTAAAGACTCAGTTGCCATTTGTTTTCGTTCAGACATGTTTCAAATTTTTTTGCACAAATAGAGAAGACAAACTTTCACCGAGTTCTAGGCTGTTGTATGAGGACGATTGAGTTAGATTGGGAGTTACAGATTAATGGATTTTTTTCTGGATAGGTGGGAATATCAGCGGAGGATACTGTAACCCAAGACGACACTAAGGATCCTTTCTTGCCTGTGCACTGGACTGGTGCGACTTTGATGTCAGGGAATTCAATGCCGCACACGTAACTCGTAGAGTTTTTGAAGAAAACGGTAAGATGAATTAAGTGCGCTTATACAACCAACACGCTTGGATGTTGCACCGAACTGAAGATGATGAGTTACGTTCAAGATCGCATCTAGACAGAAACTGCTTTCCTTTTTTTCTTTTTGAAATGAAAATATTTTATTAGAGCTCATCCGGTCATAAATAAAGGAAAATACAATAACACTTTCCAAAAACTCAATTACACCTCTATCCCACGCCACAAAGTGAATGCTTAAAATGAAAGTATAAACCAGCGCTTTCTATTGGCCAAGTAAGAAATCACAGACCAGCCAGACTCCAAACAAGCTCCACAGAATGCGCTTCTTTATTTCAACAAAAGAAAAGTCTACATTCCACTTTCTGTAGAATGATGCGCTCGCTGTCCATCATCTAATGTTTACTACGTTAAACGTAAGAATGCGTTTTTTTTTTGTTTTTTGATCTAAATTTTTGATTTTTGCCAACTTTTGTCGCTTACAAAAACGTTTTTGTAAAAAATACATCTAAAAATAACTTCGATTTACGTATTTTAATGCTTCGTTAATCTTCAACATCGATATTGTTGCCGACAAAGGAGTCTCAGAATGATGGAGTAGTTCCGCAGGAAGAAAGTAACTCTTACTCTTCACAATTTAGCCACTAGTTTGTTAAGTTTCTGTTGCAATGTGAATTTCGAGACTAAAATAGATCTCGTTAAGGTGTACATTCTTCCGGAATCCGGGTTTTTCTAATCAGAATTACATATTAATGTAGCTAAAATTCCAACATTAAAAGAAATCGCTTACCAGGTTATCTTCTTACAATTATCAATAATAATTTTTTATCTCTTTTCCCTTTTATTTTTTTAATTAAAAGTGCATCAACATCTGAGGTCCTTGGACATTGGTACTCGGGAGATTCTGGATAATATTCTCACGTTACAGACAATATGGTCCATCACCATAACAGTGAACTGAAAGAAGCTGCTACGAAGAGAAAAAAAAAAACTAATTGGCAGCTGCTGCAGCCCAGTTCGCTAGCCACTGATCTAATCCCTTACCACTTGTAAAAGAAAATGTCCTGATTATGACGTTTATTTCGATTTTCATTAGAAATATCCAATCAGAAGTCTGGAAAAGAGTTTTTCACGAAATGAACAGAGCTTTCTGGGTTATTTGCTTAAGGGATTTTTCATGACCTTGAACTTGAAAGCTCTTGTGTTCAAACTTTTTTCCTCAGCATAAAAAAAAAAAATGTGAGGTTCAGGGAAAATTGTAACCCGAATGTTTTTCTTTTGGACAGTATCACGGAAATGCGTGTTTATTTCGAAAACTGTGTTCACAGGAAGTCAAAGAGAGTGTTCAAATCGGAACTTCATCCGTTCAGAAGACATCAAAACAGTGTGTACTGCACAATGATTGGGTACCATTTTGAAAAATTAGATCCCTACGTCACAATAACTTCTCTTTAAGTAACTGTTGAACTTCAGGACAGACAAGTCCCCCTAACTTAGTCCTAAGTTCACATGAGACATTCGGTCTTTGTTAAAAAAAAATTACGATCAATAAAGGCCAAGGACATCATTTTACAGCCTAAAAACGGCATTAACAACCCTTACTTAATATTAAACCAATATTCTCCGCTATAATCGTGAGCCTTTAAATTATTTATATTATTTCCGCTACACTTGTCACTTCCTCTTTCGTCTTTTAATGATATTTTATAAAGTGTAGCCCTTTTATTAATTTCTTCAACTACATAAACTAGTATTGTTGGCAATTTTTGATCCGGAATTTCACTGTGAATATTCGTGAAAATGAAATGCAAGGCCTAGACTAGTACCGCAGTACACCTTAGCTTTGCGGGTCTAGCTATAACCGCTTAACATACTTTACCTCAAAATTCCTTATATTAACCATTAAATAAAATGCAAGGCCTAGACTAGTAGCGCAATACATCTTAGCTTTGCAGGACTAGCATATAACCGCCTAACATACTTTACTATAAATTCTTCATATTAACCATTAAATAAAATGCAAGGCCTAGACTAGTACCGCAATACATCTTAGCTTTGCGGGTCTAGCCTATAACCGCCTAACATACTTTACTATAAATTCTTCATATTAACCATTAAATGAAATGCAAGGCCTAGACTAGTACCGCAATACATCTTAGCTTTGCGGGTCTAGCTATAACCGCTTAACATACTTTACCTCAAAATTCCTTATATTAACCATTAAATAAAATGCAAGGCCTAGACTAGTACCGCAATACATCTTAGCTTTGCAGGACTAGCATATAACCGCCTAACATACTTTACTATAAATTCTTCATATTAACCATTAAATAAAATGCAAGGCCTAGACTAGTACCGCAGTACACCTTAGCTTTGCGGGTCTAGCTATAACCGCTTAACATACTTTACCTCAAAATTCCTTATATTAACCATTAAATAAAATGCAAGGCCTAGACTAGTAGCGCAATACATCTTAGCTTTGCAGGACTAGCATATAACCGCCTAACATACTTTACTATAAATTCTTCATATTAACCATTAAATAAAATGCAAGGCCTAGACTAGTACCGCAATACATCTTAGCTTTGCGGGTTTTTCATTACAACTCTTTTAAGAAAATCGTTCTACTCCGTTAGGTTCACGCGATCCTATTATAGGCCATTATTTAGTGCTAACTAGAGAGCACTAGCATTAGCTACTCTAAACTGTTCGAATTTTGCGTTTCTTACCGGAAATACTGGTTTTGGAGCTCCAAAGAACGCACACACCCAGCCGGAACTTAACTGACGATATCTAGCCTATACACAGCGGCTTCAATACTCCCAAACTATAACAAAGTACTGTTAATTTTAAGTTTAAAAAGAAAAGCAAATACTTAAACTGAGCTTCAAGAAAGCAGACACCTGTGCATCGTATGCATAATTTAAGTTTGTGTGCATAAAAACATTTTAGCTGAAATTTGTTCTTGGTCAGAAACAGCGTTTGGGCTAACTTCAATATACGAGTATTATATAAATAATTATGTAAAAGAAATTGAATTAAAGGCTTATTTATTATAATAAAAGTTAGTTCTGGCGGAAATTTAGAAAAAGAAAATAATTTAACTCCACCGGAAACTATAAATCTAAAACCATAAAATAGAATATTAAAAAGTCACTGACTTTGTAAATAATTTTATTATTTTTTGGGGGGGGGCAAACTAGTTAAACATTTGTTTGCATGTTTGGGATTCATCTTTTAAGCTGGGGATTGTGTGAGTGAAATCCATTTATAGAACAAATTGCTACCCATAACCGTGGTGTGTATATTAAATTCGTGTTCGAATCTGTTGAGAGAGCTTTTCTACCATAGTTTTGTTTAAATTGTGTTCATCACTTTCAAAATACTTTTTTTTTCTACACTATCCCTACTTAAAGGACTTAACTAGGAAACCAGACTTTTGTCCACCAAGTTCCAAGCACACTTTGTGGGCGACGCTTAACTAAAGCTTTTTTTTTTTTTTACCAAGAAGCTCAAGTTGGCCAAACACTATTCCAACACTATTTATTTAAAATTATGTCCCAACACGGACTTAGTGTACTCATCCAGACTTGAAGAGTAAGACCATCCCGTTTCACGCACCTTCTTCTTACCCAATGAGCCGATATCTTCTAAAATTTTCACATCGAATTGATTGTACAATTTGGTACGCGTTTTCTTAGTTTTCTTGCTTGGATTGTGAGCACTGTTAGTGTTTCCGCCATTTTGGTCAATTAATTCACTTTTCTTATGCAATTCGTTGAACGTTATTGGCTGTAATTCTGGTGTACAATGTGTGACGATTTTCCCAAACAATCCGCATGAGTATGTTTGATAATCGATATTCTGTTGGAAAACGTATCTTTTTACATTTTGATCGATAGTTTGTATGGATAGATCGATATGTTGGTTGTGTGTATGTCGAATAGTTCTACAACGAAACCAGCCGTCTATACAACAATAGATATATCCCTTACCATCCATATAGTAGCACAAAACGTTCGGCAGATAGGTTAGCAACAGATCATTGACGTAAGTCATATTCCCATATCTGATACCTCTTTGTAAATACTTCATGAGATGGAGTTCTTTTTGACCAAAATCAAAGTATTCGTTGAAATCATTTAGTAGATTGCAATCGTAAGGTATGTTACGTAATTGTAAAATCATTTCAATTTTAGTTACCATACGATTAGTTTGTTCGTATGTGATTTGATAATTGGCCGCCGGCGATAAAGTGACAATATCGATGAATTTAATTAGAAAACGATTCTTTTCAATTTCATCCTCGTTGAATCTAATCTCAATGGTATCGTGGAAATCGTTGATAAATTCTTGCAATTGTGGATGTACCATACGACAACCGTCGTAGAATAATCGATTATCTTTCAATTTACTTATGACAACCATTTCACGATCGATTTCATCCATGATTGGTTGCATAAATCTAGCTAAATAAGACCATATATGTATATTCTTTACATATCTCCATACTAATACATAAAACTGGTGTACATCACTTTGTAGAAACGTCATCTGTATCATTGCCTCATATATCCTATTGATATTGTATTTATTTTTTTGTAAATTCTGCCACATTACCATAACTTCCGTATCGATACGCCGTTTTTGGCTTAATAACTTATCACGAGTATTCAAGGCTATGGCATGTCTAAATAGCCTACATTCTGTATTTAAATTCACTAACTTACTTAAATTTACATAAGTGAAAATTTTGACAACCATCTCTAAGGAAAGCTCTTGGAATTTAATATTTGGCTGAGTTTTCAAATAATTTTCTTCTGTATTTATGGCAACACTGGTACAGGTTTTCTTTTTAACTTTAGACTTTCTTTGACTCATTCTTTTGGGTGTCCAAAAAATAAAAGAAGAAGAAGATAAATCGAAGAAATTATCGAATCAAAAAAATCGAAACCATTAAGAATTGAAAAAACAGTTTTCTTACTTTCGTTTCCTTTTTTGTTAATAAATAAAAAATAATTATAAAAATAAAAATTGTAACAAAACTAAATTAAAAACACTTTAAATTAAATAACGTATGTTATTTAATTTATTTATAATTAATTAAAAATTAAATAGGTAAATTATCATCACATGATTTATTTACATCTCAACTTACGGCGAGGAAAATATTTTTGCAATTTTCATTTTCTGCAAGTACTGCAGAGAAAATGTTTTTTGACGTGAATACGTCTTTAAATTTGCTATCATATGGAGGCAATCCAAAAAATCGGGGGATATAGTTTGGCATTATAGTTTCGAATCTATCGTCTACATCCCAAATTAAATTAGACCACTGGATTAGTGCTGCACGAGAAAAGAGACAAATCCGAGACGAGACTTGAGCAACCGAGACCGAGACCGAGATCGAGACATGATATATATCTCGTCGAGAAATCTCGGTCTCGTCTCGGTTTTTCAAATATTAATTTTTAGCTACAAAATTATAAAATTGTGTTCTTTATTAATAAATAATCATTACGGGTATTGAATTAATTATTAAAAGATACGATTTTATTATATACGTTCAATATTACTACATCTATTTGACTTCGAATTACTCGTACATAAGTAAAGTAAGCAAAGTAAAGTAATCGCCTATTTTTTCAGGCGAGGCTTTACGTCCAACTACCAATTAGGTGTCGCGGACGGAGGCGACTAGCAAACATACTTTACTGTAAATTTCTCATATTAACCATTAAATAAAATCCAAGGCCTAAGACCGGGAATCGAACCCAGTACCACAATACACATTAGCTTCGCAGGTCTCGCACCGCTCGGCTACCGTGGCGGCCCCCTTCGAATTACATAATTTTTACATAAATTCACTAAATTTCACTATTCATATCATTCATTCATTCAATTTCATAAATTTCACTATTAATAATCTAATACTTTGAACTTAGATATTATTTGAATTATATTTTAGAATTTTGGAATTAGTGAATTTGAAAAAAAAGACTATCACCTAAAAATATTTCCACAAATTTTCGTTTTTAAGATACACTTTGTCCAAGCATTGATACATAAAAGAACTTTTACTGAGTCAGAAGTTAGAGAAGATCTTCTATTGGTCATTATCATCTTTCCGATGGCACTGAAGTTGCACAGATACTAAAAATATCTTTCGCCATTCTAGACAAATTTTTGAAGGTTTTCCACCATTCTAAAATGTCAACGTCTACTGGTGCTTGGTCTAATTTGGTGTAATTAATTATTTCTGTCTTCCATGCTTCGGTGATATTTGCTGATTTTTGAGCAAATGGTGCAAAAATATTGATGCAGTCGTCGTCGTCGTCAAAAGGTGAATCATCAGATTCTTTATCTTCACCAACAGCCATAACTAATGGAGCGGGAAGTTTGTTGGGAGGTGTATTTTTTATTTCACGAATCGACTTGTTATAGCAGGCAGATATGTTATTTGGGTCTTTCATTTGGCGCGTTTTTAACATCTTTTTGAAATTATATAATGATATACAACAGTAATAGTAATATATGATGCATTGAAGTGTAAGTAGTTGTCTTCTTTTACACACATTTTCATTACCAATATATAAATTAAAATAATTATTAGAAAATAACATTTTTTGAAAAGATTATTAATAGCAAACCGCTTTTAATACTTAAACAAAAATTCAAAAAACCGAGACCGAGACCGAGATCGAGACTGCATAAAGTCTCGCCTCGTCTCGGTCTCGTGCAGCACTACACTGGATAGCTAAAGGATCAAAGAATTCAGTACGATAAGCGAGGACTGTGACGCATCGCGCGCGGGTGAAGGGGAAAAGCGCCGCCATTTTGAGATCATTTTGCTGCGTATCGAGATTTGCAATTTGTATAACTTTTGACTGGGAGAAGCTACGATGTTCGTTTAAGTTTTAATCGTCAGCTGTCGTCACAATCTATCGATTGTATATAAAACATTAGTGTAAAATAGTGACAGTGAATATAATAAGGTGTTAGAATAAAAAAAATATTATCAAAAATATATAATGTCGGCCTGCACGCGTCGAAAAGCCAAAACCAAATACAGAGATCGGTATACGGTTGAAAAGTGCTTCTCAAGAACAATCGAATGGTAAAAGTCGCAAAGCCGGTGGAGTCGCCATATATCGCAACATCAAATAGCTTCACTGATAGTAATAGAGTTAACATTGACATTTCGGAAATTTATTTGGAAATGAAAGACGCAAAAGCTGGTGATGTCTGTCTAGTAAACGGAAAAAAGCCAAATGGCATCTTCAAATTCGTACTCAGGTTTGTGTATATCCTATCCGGGCACAGCGTTAGCAGAAATTAAACTCTTTATGTTACGATCGTTGTTAAAATATTCCAAAATCATTTCTAAAATTATAACCTACGAGCCCTGATCTTACTACACCAATTATGATAGTTGGTGACTTTAATGTTGATGTCTCACAAAACCGCTCATTGCCCCGACTTCATGCTCAGCGAGTTCAATTTGTCTTATATTGAAACTTCTCCAACAACGTTAGGTAATACCTATTTTGAATTAACGTTTACCAGAAATCTCGATGTATCTTGTATGCCATTTGTGTCGTACTTTTCGTATCACAGACCTATAATTAATAAAGTTATATTGTAACACAGTAATTATTTATTTCCTTGATTTCATCCTAAATACATAAATAAAAATATTTTATATAAAAAATATAACCCGTTACGTAAACGTATTCACGTACAACACACGGCCGTGTCCATGACCTCAGCCACAGTAGGGCTTTTTTTTTAAAAAATTTTCATAAAACGAAAAATCACAGAAAACTGAAACTTCATATTATTTCATCCAACCAGAAAATACGATGGTAACTTTGAAACCGGAAAAAAAAAACGTCAATAGAAATATAAATTGATTTTTCGCAAATATATTTACCCGGAAATGGCTTCAAATAAATGTGAAACTATGTGTGTATTGTATGTACACTGTAACTATGAAGATATACGAGGGAGTACCCAAAAATAACCGGAATTGCGTTGCCGCGCATGGTGCTTATGTAGTACGCATTTCTGCCGCTAGACGTGAATAGCGCAATTCCTTGCCAGTTCAGTCCTGCCTGTGTTGTCTGCCTGGCTTGTTCTGTTCATCTGCAGTGATTGTTTTTACCAGCGCTGTTTTGTTCTTTTTTCGTTTTTTATGATGGCAAGTTTAAGTGAACAACGTGCAGCTCTGAAATTTTGTTTTCTACTCGGCAAAAATGCTGCTGAAAGTGTTTTAATGTTGAAAACAGCTTACAAAGATGACGTTATGGGAAAAACTCAAGTATACGAGTGGTTTACTCGGTTTAAAAATGGCGACATGTCGATTTGTTGACAAACCTCGTTCTGGACGTCCATCAACTGCCCGAATCGACGAAAATGTTGAAAAAATTCGAGAGCTGGTGTTCACAGACCGTCGACAGACAATTGATCAACTGTCAGAGAGTAGTGGGTTATCTTGGAGCTCGGTTCAGCGAATTTTAACGGAAGATTTGGGGATGAAAAGGGTTGCTGCCAAGTTTGTTCCTCGAGTTCTGACTGACAATCAAAAAGAACATCGAGTTGAAACATGTCGTGCTTGGAAAAAACAGCTTGAAACTGATCCAGACTTTCTGTCAAAGGTCATTACTGGTGATGAGTCATGGTGCTATGGTTATGACCCAGAAACAAAGCAACAGTCGAGCCAATGGAAGACGTCATCTTCACCCCGACCAAAAAAATGTCGTCAAGTCAAGTCAAACATCAAAACAATGCTGATTTGCTTTTTTGATGCCAAAGGCGTAGTCCATTCAGAGTTTGTCCCCCCAGGTCAGACCGTCAATCAAACCTTGTATTTGGAAGTTTTGAAAAGATTGCGCAATAGTGTTCGCCAAAAAAGACCCGATTTGTGGCAAACAGGAGACTGGTTCTTCCACCACGACAATGCACCTGCACATACAGCCATCTCTGTTACACAGTTTTTGGCTAAAAATGGCATGGTTCCGCTGCCCCACGCTCCTTACTCGCCTGACCTGGCTCCGTGCGACTTTTTCTTATTTCCACGCATGAAAAAGGGCATGAAAGGTCACTGATTTGACAACATTGAAGAGGTCAAGAAAAAAACGAAGAAGGAGCTGTCAGCCATTTCTAAAGATGACTACAAAAAATGTTTCGAACAGTGGAAGCACCGGTGGGACAAATGTATTAGTTGTAATGGAGAGTATTTTGAAGGGGATAAGGTTGTTCTGTAAAAAATTTGTAAATAAATAGCTTTTAAAAAATAATTCCGGTTTTTTTTGGGTACCCCCTCGTATTTTATAAATTTAAGATTCCTCAGATAACATCTGGAGGTCTTCAATAAGGCTTAGAAAGTGTACCCAATAAAAAGAAATCACTGAAAAAGTGAAACATTTATTTGGAAAATTAGGGACTTCCGGTTAGAAGACTTTTCATCGATTTTAGTGACTTATTGGACCCCCTCTTTAAATGACGTAATCGTTAGCGTACATACTTATTCTCTTTAATTTCTGATTCCTCCTTAGTTTTTAAGACACGTCAACATCTAAGATCATTGGCGCCAGGAGCTTTTTTTTCAGTGCACTGCCAGTCTCCGGACAGTGTTCTCTCGTTACTCCGCCATCGGTCAGTGAACTTTTATAAAGCTCATAGAAAGAGAAAAATCTAAAGAGGCTAGCAACTGGATTTGAATCCGTGCACGATTAAACACTGAGCCTTCCCCCCCCCCGGTTATATCCGACTTTTCTAAAGCAAATTCTGGATGATTGGGTGCAGTTTAGGCATTCCTCTAAAGTGCTCTTTTAGTAGTATGTACAGGCCAATGTGCCTTAGGTATTTTAAAAGAAGGTTGAAGCAGTTGCTAAAATTACTAGTTAAAGAAAAAATGATTTTTCTTTTTTTAGAGAGAGAGAGATTTTCTGGAAAATTGATTATATTATTATTTATTTTGTTTTAAATGCAATGAACTTTCCGTTTTGTATCTTCTCTTGAAACAAACCATAATAAAAGAGATGGTGCCTAATGATGCACACAAATATTTATTGCAATGTTGCAAGTAAATGCAATTTATTACTATTTAAATATAATCAAAACGAATGTATCCAGTAAATTTTAAACGAGCTATTGACTCGCGTATCGATTTTTATCAATTTATGTGATTTGCAATGCGATTTTTTGCGCTGATCTAATGGAATCGCGCGTATACTTTTCATTGCTCTAACTTATTATCGAGAACATTTTCCTCTCGATCTTAATAAGCGAGCTCACCATCTTTCATTAACTTCCCTCAACAAGCTAGTGGAGTTTGCTTTCCCCCTAACGAGGCAACAATGAAAATTCAGTCAATCCATAACAAGGAAAAAGGATATAATCTAGCAGAAAGGGCGCCACGGTAGCCGAGCGGTTATAGGCTAGACCCGTAAAGCTAAGATGTATTGCGGTACTAGTCTAGGCTTTGCGTTTTATTTAATGGTTAATATGAGGAATTTATAGTAAAGTATGTTAGGCGGTTATAGACTAGACCCGCAAAGCAAAGGTGTATTGCGGTACTAGTATAGGCCTTGCGTTTTATTTAATGGTTAATATGAGGAATTTATAGTAAAGTATGTTAGGCGGTTATAGACTAGACCCGCAAAGCTAAGATGTATTGCGGTGCTAGTCTAGGCCTTGCATTTTATTAATTTAATGTGTTAATGTGAGGAATTTATAGTAAAGTATGTTTGCTATTCGCCTCCGTCCACGACACCTAATTGGTAGTTGGACGTAAAGCCCCGCCTGAAAAAATAGGCGATTACTTTACTTTTTTCGTATTGGATACATTCATATTGGATATATATTTAAATATTTAGTAACAAATTGCATTGACTTGCAATATTACAATAAATATTTGTGTGCATCATTAATCACCAAATCTTTTATTATGGATTGTTACAAAAGAAGATACAAAACGGAAATTTCATTTCATTTTGAAAAAAAAATCTTAGAATCAATTTTCCAGGAAATCTTTGGGAAAAAAAATCAATTTTTCCAAAGTAGTACTTTAAGGATAAATTTTTCTTAGATCAACTATTAATTCTAGAAACTGCTTCAACGTTCTTTTCAAAGATTTTTTCGCTGATATAATGGAGCCGTCGTAAGCTTCTCATTGCTCTAACTTATTATCGAGAACATTTTCATTTCGATCAAATTCTTAATAAGCAAGCTCATTAATTAACTTCAAGCAAAAAGCTACTGGAGTTTGCTTTCCCCCAAACGAGGCAACAATGAAAATTCAGTCAATCCATAACAAGGAAAAAGGATAAATATAATCTAGCAGAAACAGATTCTCTGCCCGTATTTAATAATTTAATAATTATGATAGGTGAAAATTACTTTCATGAAAATGAAGACAAAGGTTACGTAACTTGTCATGTACACATGTTCGTGCGTAGGAGTAGCCCGTAGGCTGTGGAAAATGCTAGAGTTTTCTTTTGAAGTTTGGTTAATAAAACTATATCCTAAGGGAACTTAATTAATTTGGAGTTAATTAAATAAGAAAATTGGCGTGCTAAATGAAATGTGGACTCCACTTAAAAGGAAGTACGTTATTTTCCAAATTCGAGTAGATTTTCGATTTGATATTTTCACCGGATATATGTATTTTGTGAACCAGGAAAATATGTTGTTCACAGATTTTTTTCTGTGTCAGCAGCGTAAATCCCGAAAAATCAGCTGACCGGAAGTGCCTCTTTTTTTTTTAATGCATAGTTCCCTTTTTCGGAAATGGCGCCAAGGCTTTTCGACAAACTTTGTATTGATCAGGTTAGGCTACTCTGTGAGGCTACATTTCAGAGTAGTGTACGCTTTTACCAATTATAATGTTGGTAAGAATTATATGGGTCTAATAGTCCGAGTTTGAAGAGTTATAATGAGTTCGAAACTCGGGGATAGCAGTAAGGGAAAGGCTAGGGGTGGGTTCATCTAAGGTTTTTTTTTTCTATATTCTTTGTTTGTTGAAAAGGAATTAAAAAAGAAAAACAAGAAAAATGCAAAATTGGTGGGAGAGAATATAAAAAAAAGTAAAGTAAAGTAATCGCCTACTTTTCCAGGCGAGCTTTACATCCAACTACAAATTAGGTGTCGTGGACGGAGGCGACTAGCAAACATACTTTACTATAAATTCCTCATATTAACACATTAAATAAAATGCAAGGTCTAGACTAGTACCGCAATACATCTTAGCTTTGCGGGTCTAGCCTATAACCGCCTAACATACTTTACTATAAATTCCTCATATTAACCATTAAATAAAATGTAAGGCCTAGACTAGTACCGCAATACATCTTAGCTTTGCGGGTCTAGCCTATAACCGCCTAACATACTTTACTATAAATTCCTCATATTAACAAATTAAATAAAATGCAAGGCATAGACTAGTACCGCCAATACATCTTAGCTTTGCGGGTCTAGCATCTAACCTCCTAAAATACTTTACTATAAATTCCTCATATTAACCATTAAATAAAATGTAAGGCCTAGACTAGTACCGCAATACATCTTAGCTTTGCGGGTCTAGCCTATAACCGCCTAACATACTTTACTATAAATTCCTCGTATTAACCATTAAATAAAATCCAAGGCCTAGACTAGTACCGCAATACATCTTAGCTTTGCGGGTCTATCCTATAACCACCTAACATACTTTACTATAAATTCCTCGTATTAACCATTAAATAAAATGCAAGGCCTAGACTAGTACCGCAATACATCTTAGATTTGCGGGTCTAGCCTATAACCGCTCGGCTATCGTGGCGCCTAAGAATATACCAAAAATTAAAACTGTTTTGCAAAAGAAGCTGACTAGTTGCACTCTTCGAAAGAGAGAGAAAAAGGAAAAAAACCATACTGCAAACAACTATCTGCTAAAAAAAACCATCCCCCGGTGGTTGCAAAGCCTCTCCATGGAACATGTTGTAGGCGGTCAGAGACTATTCCTGGTGGACGAGTGAATGTGTAGATCGGGTGACGTAGGTGTACAGTTGGGAGGCCTCCTTTTTTTTTTTTGGTGCGGGGAAGATAAGGTAGTGGGGAGAAACCACTGTGGGATCACAGGTGGGTTTTGGTTGGGTTTCCCAAGTACGGTGCGTACCATTTTGGAGTTTTTGATGACGGGACTTTGGGGCCTACACGGGAAAGGAAAGATTTCACCCACCTCTTGTTGTGAAAATTAGCCAGAATGAGAGAAGTGTACGAGAGAGAGAGAGAGAGAGAGAGAAGGATAGACTGGGGCGTGATAAGACAGGTGTTAAGAACCTGGTTCGTACAGTGAACTGAACCTCCCCTCGCTAGAACGGGATGGTAAACAGGGGTTAAAATAAACTTCTTTTTACAAGAATGAGCATGCGCCGTGAACGCCATTCAGGGTGGGGGGAATTTTGTAGCAGGGGGCCGCTTATAGATCGACCCGCCTAGCGTACAACTCATCACTGGGTGTCCTAGCACAATTGCGCTCAACCACTTTTACGCTGTTCTGCACTTTAGTCTCATCCAATCCAGTAACAAAGATACACATCCTATAAATCTGTAAAAAAAAACATTTCGTCAGTTAGAGAGCAGTTTCTCTTCTGCTATAAAACGCTTACAATTTTCACGAAGGCGCTTTCAGATTTTAGTCACTAAACCCACACTAAGAAAAATAACCCCAGTAAATCGCAGTTATTGTAGTAAGTATTAACAATATTAATTAATTAATTAACAAATCATTATAACCGGAAGGAATTGATCATTTATTTCCAAATTTTCTTATATTTTATTTTGTATTCTTATTTATTGCTGCTTTCTAATCCATTTTTTAAATTACACTAATTAGTGAATGCTTCAATTTTATTACATTTCGCACTTTTTATTATTAACGCACTTATAAATTACAGGAGAAAACAGGACACGATTTTTCATTGGTAGATATCGTCCATGCCAAATTTTCTTTATTGTTATTCTTATTTTTAATATCGACAAGGGGGAAGGATATTTTCTTTGTATGTTTTTTTAGAGTTTTCCAACTGAATATAGGTTTTGTAACAACAGGATGGAAAAAATTAATGCCAGTTTCAGGTCATTATAAACTTTATTCTGCCGGAGCTATCCGACCTAGGGACTAGGTCCATCTTCAGGGCTAATTTACAATTCCATGAAGAGACAAGACAGAAGACACATCAACCCTCTAATGATTGCCCTGAAGATGGACCTAGTCCCTAGGTCGGAAAGCTCCGGCATAATAAAGTTTATAATGACCTGAAACTGGCATTAATTTTTCATCCTACTGAAACTATGATTCAGTCACCAAAAATAATGAACAGTAATTTTCTAATAACATTTTATATTCTGAATGGCCCTGAGATTGAATGAAAAAGGTTTTGTGAGTTGTTGTATGTCACAACCGGATGTGAGTGCAGAAACTGAGCGAAGGTGTATAAAGATCAAAGTTCACAAATCTTTCTCTTACAAGGTCACAGGTGACATTGTATTGCTTCGAGTCAAATTTTTCAAGATTGGATTTTAATTGGAAATATCTTTTTTATTTTTGAAATGCTCTGGGTGAAAGGAATTAGTTGATTGGTTAGCAAATTGGATTCCCACACGGAGATGCTGGGTTTGAAACCAGCTGCTGGCCCCTTAGATCTTAGGAGCTTAGATCTCTTCCTTATTTATTTATATTTAAGTAATATTTTGTTTAGGAAATGTCTGGCCCAAAATCAGTATTATAAATAATGTCAGCACACCGGAAGTGAATTTGCTTGGCAGTTCCCAAGGTATTCATGTGCATATCGTCAGTAAAGTGTTTTCCTTCATCCCTAGCGAGCAACCCCTTCTACTCTTCCAACTGGTCCTCCAGGATAGACTCAGGCCGGACCAGATCGCTCTCAGTCTGTCCCCGTAAACACTGACCTGTCACAATTATAAACGGAAGTTCTGTTTCTCACTCATAAGCGCAGCTTTTTTTTTTTTTTATAAAGTACCAAGTTTATCACCTGCTTACTTGAGTTGAGCGCTTCTTCTGCTTCCGAAACATTTTTTTTTATAGACATCTTCTAGTGCAATTTCCGGAAGAGCGATTAGTCGGAAATTCTAGTCTATTCTTATTTCTAGTTCCTGTTTAAGTATTTTGAGGCATTTTTTTTCGGGACGATTCCGGGAAACTTAGCCAGATAGTTCTCATTTTGAAGGGCTTACTAGTAGACCACATTATTAATTCATACATAAGCGATATTTGTCCAAGCCCATCTTAAAGTCCATGTCGTTTGTAGACTCTTGTCCAAATTGCTGGAAACTGAATGTACCATAAAAATCCTTCAATTATAGTGTAAATATTTTCCTTAATTAAGCCATCACTTCCTAGACAGGTCTCTTGATCCTTGCAAGGAATCTTGAAGGAATGCTGTGGTGCTTTGCGTCAAGTTCCTTTACTTAATTTACGAGATAAGATTATTTCCTGTAATTTTCCAAGACTACAGTTCTCCATTTCCCAATCACGTAACCTGTACTTTCAGCAGTTGATTTTGTAAAAACAATGGTAGTCTCACATTGGTCCACAGAAAAATTATTATTGAGGGGGGACTCTTATTGCAACTTACTTTTTTTTTCTTTTTTTTTGGAGCCAATCAGACCAAAAATCTACCGACTACGAACAATCACAGTCCAAAATACTACGCAGTGTAACCAATACTTATGTTTTTACTAACTAGAACTGTTCACTCCGAATAAAATACATTTTGTCCATGAGTTAATTTCGGTCCAGACAAGAAATTTCATTCCCCTTACTCTCCTCTAGTCCCAAACCATCTTATTTGGCCAACCTTCGTCTTTAACCCTCTATCAGACAACTCCCTAATCATCGCGGAAATGGTCACGGAGATGTATTCGGCCGGTAAAGGCCATGATTCTCTGGAAAGCCGCTAGTAAGTGGTAACTCCCATGAGTGGATAACTCCTTTAATGTCACGGAAACTGATTACCACTTGTTGCCCAGAATTCCAATAAATTATAATTCGGTTTATAGTTATTTCCGGAATCAAATAGGCACAGTTCTTATGAAAAAAGTCTTTATAGAAACTTCCAATCAATTATTTGATAAATACCAAATTTTAAAAGTCTTGGGAGTGTCTGAGATTATCTTTTAAAAAAAACAAAACAAGAAAAGTAATTATCCCTGATAAAAGTAATTCAGAGCCTATTTTATTACAGTCCCTTTATTCCAGGCTGTGTGCTCATCATTTAATTGAAAGATAATTGACGCTAAACAAGATTGATTGTGGGTGTCCATGAAATTCTTAGTCTAGAATAGAATCAGCCATTAGCTGAAACCGGACCAATCAGAAAACGTCCCACTACAAGATTAACTTCTATTGGATAAACTTTGGAGCCAATCAAATGACGTTTTTTGGTGAATTTAATCTTGTGGTGTGTAATTTGGTCCTTTCCTTTATTACAGGCTCATAGTTCTATCTTTATTACAGTCCCTTTATTAGCTCTTTATCTTTATTACTTTCAATTTCATTACTTGTGGGGTGGCAATTATTGCGATTCTGGAAAGATTTCAAAATTAAGTTTACGATTTGATTTCTTAGACATCGACAAGACTTTGTTCTAATACTTTACACACTTCGCCTAATATTCATTTTGATCTTTGTTCCACCATATTTTATTATTTTATTTTACTACTTTAACTAATGCGGTTAGCATGCTGGACTCCCACGCGGAGGTCCCGGGTTGGAATCCAGCTGCTGACCCTTAGATTTTCTCTTCCTAGGAGCTTCTTACAGCTCACTGTCCGGTGATGGACAGTGTTGTCTGTAACGAGAGAACACTGTCCGGAGGCCGGCAGTGCACTGAAAAAAGCTCCGGGCGCCAATAACCTTAGATGTTAACGCGCCTTAAATTATTTTAAAAAAACAAATAATTAATTAATTTTGCACCAGAATTGTCGGCAGTGTGTATAAAATTGTGGTGAGTGTGTGTGATTGAATCTTGAATCTATGGTCCACCAGCTAGATTCAAACCCATGATCTCCGCTAGGGAATCTAGTAAACGCTAAGCACTGAGCTAGTTTCCTTCCTAATGCAGCGGGGAAGCCGGAACATTACATTTCAATCATGTCGCCCCAAAGAGGATGCGAAATTAAGAAGCGATTACAATTTCCCAACCGTATGTACCACTTTTCCTAAATGGGAGTTTTCACTTTTTCAAAAATGGCTCCCTCCAATTTTCTTTAAACTAGGTAATCCATGTTGTTCTGTACAGCATTTGTTGTTAACGTTCTTCTATGGAATTTCGATTAAGTACACTTCCGAAATGTCGGGTGGAAATGCTTCCGTGTAGAGTCATTTTCGGTGTATTGTGTACGATCTACCCAATGTTAGTAAGAATTAAATTTTGTTATAAAAATTCAGTGTCTAAAAAAAAAAAAAGTGATAAAAGTTAGAACCTTTGGGAATTATAGTTAATAAAAAAGCACTGTTTAGTCGTTCCCTTTATTTTCAACTAATTTATTGCGGAATAAAGAGAAAGAAATGATGTTGGAAAAAAAAAGGTGCGGCAATGAAGAGTAACTGCCAGAATGTGGGACTGGGATAAAGTGCCCGTGGGATCCCCTGAGAGGGAGAGTGACGAGGGTAAACAAAAAGTTGTGGAATTTTGGCCGGGTAAGTTCCTTTACTTTATTATTGGCCTTAACTTCCTAAACTTCATAAACTTTACGCGCTTTTGATGTTGATCGTTAAGAAAAAAAAAAAAAGAAACCCTCAAAGAAATAAGGTTTAGGACATGTTTGATTTTGAAGGGCATAAAAACGGGGTTTAGTATATTTTCTTCTAGGACCTTCAATACGCTTAGGTTTGGTGCTTTAAATTGCTTCTATTTTCAGTTTATTTTAAAGTTTTTCACAATAAAAGGAAGTATTACAATCTAGACAAAGTTTTAGTTACTGAGTTTTCAGCGAACGTACTTGCCTTAGGCTCTCCTGGACATGAAGACAAATCTGCAGTGAACACTAACCCTACTTCCTCTTCAGCCAGTTATTCCAATGCTAATTATATCAATCGATCTATTAGAATTTCCTACTAATAATGAATGAACGAATACACCTACGTTGGACCTGTTAAACTGACCATTGTAGGCGCCACGGTAGCCGAGCGGTTATAGGCTAGACCCGCAAAGCTAAGATGTATTGCGGTACTAGTCTAGGCCTTGCATTCTATTTAATGTTAATATGAGGAATTTATAGTAAAGTATGTTAGGCGGTTATAGGCTAGCCCGCAAAGCTAAGATGTATTGCGGTACTAGTCTAGGCTTTGCATTTTATGTAATGGTTAATATGAGGAATTCTGAAGTAAAGTATGTTAGGCAGTTATAGGCTAGACCCGCAAAGTTGGTTTATTGGGTTCGATTCCAGTTCTAGACCATTTAATGGTTAATAATGAGAATTTAATACGTATGTTTGCTATTTGCCTTCGGCATGACTCCTAATTTGGTAGTTAGACCTAAAGACTGCCGGAGAAAATGGGCATTATTTTCCTATTTTTGTACTACTAGTACCTTTGCATTTTAGTACTGGTATCACAACAAGTTTTGCAAGTGTTTTGTACACAAATTTTTATAATGTCGGTGATGTTCAGTTTAAATTTAATTCTGTCAGTTCATCTCGCGTGCTCTGAGTGTAATGCTTCAGTTTGGAGCTGGTTGTTGTTGTTGGCCGCGTCGTTTGCATAGCAGATTAGCCGAGTCCCTTTAGAAATACAGTATATATTATAAATTAAATAACAATACCCATGAAAAATAATTTAAATTTTATATGGCAAAAATTGAGTTAGCAGTGGTTTTCCTTTTTCTCTTAATTACTTCCGCTCAGTGGAGGAGGCGACCTCTCGAGTCCCAGGGTCATTGTTATTTCTAATAAAATATTCCTGGGTTACACAATTTTATCCCACTACTACATTACATTGTTAAACTTAACGAGATTTATTTTTTATTTATTTATTTTATTTAAGCCACGTCATTGGTAGTTTTAGTGCATCGCCAGCCTCCGGGCAGTGTTCTCTCGATAAAGATTCATCACCGGACAGCGAGCTGTAAAGAAGCTCCTAGGAAGAAAAAAAAATAATAATCACCAGCAGCTGGATTCGAACCCGTGACCTTCTCGTTGGAACCAGTATTCGCTAACCACTCAGCTAATCTCTTCCCTTCGTAGATTTCATTAAATAAATGAATAAAAATAAACAAAAAGTTTATTTAAGCGAAGTTTTTTTTTTAGAGAGAGTTGAAATTAAAAAATTAATTCAAATGACAGTTATAAACTTCCGCGCAGAAACTTAATATAGATGAGAACTGTGACGTAGTTAGGTCACATGATGAAACTGTGCGGGAAATTCCGTCACTCATTCATCCGAGGGTGATGTCAGTGTACACTTACTTGTCCAGTAATACCTTAACAGCTAACAACACGCAACCCTAACTACGTCACAGTTCATTGCTAAAATATTTCTCACCTTTTATTCATTTTTTTCTCTTACTTCGCGTAAATTGCGTAAATGCAAGAATCGAGATCGTTGATTTTATACCGGAAATACACTTTTTTTTGAGCTCGAGAATAGAGGTTTCGAATTCGGGTTCTGAAAGAACAAATAAAACAGAACTTTTAAACAGCAATATTTTGATTACAATAACAACAAGTGGTTTAACAATTCAAGATCAACAAGTTGGTTTTTCTTTTTGCACAACCTGGTAGTTTCCTGTAAAATTTAAATTACGTAAAATACGAAAAACGGAAATTCAAATCAGCTGTTCACAATTACTAGATTGTTAAAATTAATTAGCAGTGAAATTGGAAAATGATATTCAGCCATTAATTGTAACTAAATAGTCCAATAATATTAAGTGAAAACCATCTGCAATGCAGTGGCTTAGTAAAAGCTACTAACTTTTCATTTTCATTGACTTTAAACAGGTTCTATTTTCTTTTTATATATTTTCACAGGAAGGGGTGTGACACTTATTTTCCACAACAACACCTGCTACTTTTCTATCTTCTTAAAGGTTTTTTCTTTTTTACTCGTTATTTTCCATGGTTTCCCCATTCTCTGATGGGACTCTTTTTCTTATCGTAATTTCTCTTGGAGAAATTTTATGGGGAGGAACTAGTAAAGTAAAGTAAAATAATGCCTACTTTTTCAGGCAAGCTTTACTTCCAAATACCAATTAGATGTCGTGGACGGAGGCGACTAGCAAACATACTTTACTATAAATTCTCTCATATTATCTATTAAATAAAATGCAAGGCCTAGACTAATACCGCAATACATCATAGCTTTGCGGGTCTAGCCTATAACCGCCTAACATACTTTACTATAAATTCCTCATATTAACCATTAAATAAAATACAAGGCCTAGACTAGTACCGCAATACATCTTAGCTTTGCGGGTCTAGCCTATAACCGCCTAACATACTTTACTATAAATTCTCTCATATTATCTATTAAATAAAATGCAAGGCCTAGACTAATACCGCAATACATCATAGCTTTGCGGGTCTAGCCTATAACCGCCTAACATACTTTACTATAAATTCCTCATATTAACCATTAAATAAAATACAAGGCCTAGACTAGTACCGCAATACATCTTAGCTTTGCGGGTCTAGCCTATAACCGCCCCTAACATACTTTACTATAAATTCTTCATATTAACACATTAAATAGAATGCAAGGTCTAGACTAGTACCGCAATACATCTTAGCTTTGCGGGTCTAGCCTATAATCGCCTAACATACTTTACTATAAATTCCTCATATTAACCATTAAATAGAATGCCTATACTGGAACCGCAATACATCTTAGCTTTGCGGGTCTAGCCTATAACCGTTCGGCTATCGTAGCGCCTAAACACTGATTACTGTTCATTATTTTTTGGTGACTGATTCATAGTTCCAATAGGAAGAAAAAAGAACTGCCAGTTTCAGTCATGTTATATTTTTATTATGCCGAATTTTCGACCTAGGGACTAGGTGAATCTTCAGGGGCTAATTGACGTAATGTAATATTTTATATCATTAAAGGGTTGGTGTATCTTCTGTCTTTTTCTGCTCATGGACTGAATGTGATCGGTTTTATTTGTTTGGTTGTGAGGAAGTCTCAGTGTTGCCAATTGTCAAATATTTTTGTAGTAAGTTGGCGTATATGTTGTTTATAAATTGTTTGGGTCAGTTTTTTTGAAATTTAGACTGTTTTCTGTCTTAGATATGTATACCATTTCTAGCACTTTCCTTCTTTGGGCGTTGGTTTCTGATTTTAAGTATCTTTGTGTTATGATGTAAAATAGTACATCATTGTAAACTAGGTAAATATTTTTGTAAATTATGTTACATTATATATATTCATTTTAATATAATTATTGTTAACACACTGTAAATATGTTCCACAGCCCTGAAGATGACCTAGTCCCTAGGTCGAAAGGTCGGCATAATAAAAATATATCATGACTGAAACTGGCATTAATTTTTCCTCCTATTGTAAACACTGATATTTACGTGCAAACTTCAATTAAATTTAGACAAGATTTCCTTTAGGTAATTTAGTAGGAGAAAAATTTAAAATAATTATGTATAACCAAACATTTATTTATTTTTTTTATATCCATATAAAGGTAGAAGGGTGTATAAAAATGGGGAAGTTAAATGACAAGTCCTACAATTCTCCTGACGATGACTGACATTCAAAAGGGCGGGCGGGGGGATAAAAACCTGTTCGTACTGCCAGGAACAGGATGAAAGGAGAGCGGAACTCAGATAGTTACAGGAAGAGTTCAGCTTCCCTCAATAAAATTGGTCTGAAATAACGAAACGACGGGGGGTGCGCTGATGTAATCATGGAAGGCAGACTGAATAGCTGACTCTACTTCCGTTCTGCACACGCACGCACACAAAACAGGAGCATGTATACTGAATATAAAATAGAAAAGCGCCCGTCTCTACCTTCAGTTTCCGCCACCGTTTCCGGTATAGCCGGGCTTTTTAAAGTACCAAATTACATCCTCTGCCAACGGCATACCTGGATAGGTATTAAATTTTTTATGCCCCCCTCTAGAAGATACGTTTACTTTAATTTTGCTTTGTATTAAAATTTTTTTTTTTGACCATCTTTTAATATTCAAAAGGGGGACCCGGCGGATTTATTCCATTTTGAGTATTTCACCAGAAATACAGCTTTGAAGCTCATGGAAGTCCTCAAAAAAGCTCAATTAGGGAGAACAAGCTGAAACTTTGATGTATTCCATTGCTAATCTCATGTAGGTTCAAGCAGAGGTAAATTCAGAGAAATAAAAGTAAAATTGAGAAAAAGCAAGACTTAGAAAAGAACCCAAAATGAGGTTATATATCTGTAACCCTAATAAAAGTAGGGAGTCCATCATCCAACGGGGACATTCTCCTCTCACTCCCGCAGAACAACCAGAGTAAAATTCAATTAGTTACAATGTGATAATTAAACATAACCATTCCACTTATCGTGGCATACGAATGAACTGAATTATTCCAGAAATTAGCCAATTAGTATATTACAACATAAAGTCTCCCCTCCAAACTATTAAATTCATGTTTTCATTTAATTTTCCCCCAGATATTTATGAAGGAAAATGAAACTGGTTAAACAATTTTCAGATTTTTTTTCACACACTAAAAACTGATTTTACGTGGAAAAATTGCAGTCAACTTGATTTCCACCACCCACCAAACGGAATAGATGTCTCCAGAGAATTCGACAGTATATGAAAATATTGGAAAATTGAGCTCAATTTTTCCATTCATAAAATTTTTTAAATTAAATGTTTTTTAATGCATCCCCAGGGAGAAAAAATGTTTTGTATAATCCTGGTTTATTTTAATCTGTTTTCCCTATAATAATAGGGATGCATTTAAAAGGAAAAAGAAAAGGAAATTCCGGCTGTTTGCGCGTCATCAGAGCGTTTGGTACCGCCAACAACCGCCAGGATGTTTTAAATTCCAACAGGAAGGCAACAATAAGGTTTCTGATTACTCGGAAGTATTACACAATTGACTCGATTTTCTACTTTTCGTGAAGCTTTTCCTCCTGTTGGCTCCATCTCCCAATTACATCCAGTAATTTTTCTAGCCAATTATAGCAGTAAACATTTTTAATGGCGCCACGGTAGTCGAGAGGTTATAGGCTAGACCCGCAAAGCTAAGATGTATTGCGGTACTAGTCTAGGCCTTGCATTTTATTTAATGTGTTAATATGAGGAATTTATAGTAAAGTATGTTAGGCGGTTATAGGCTAGACCCGCAAAGCTAAGATGTATTGGGGCAATAGTCTAGGCCTTGCATTTTATTTAATGTTTAATATGAGGAATTTATAGTAAAGTATGTTAGGCGGTTATAGGCTAGACCCGCAAAGCTAAGATGTATTGCGGTACTAGTCTAGGCCTTGCATTTTATTTAATGTGTTAATATGAGGAATTTTGTAGTAAAGTATTATGTTTGTTAGTCGCCTCCGTCCACGACACCTAATTTGGTAGTTGGACGTAAAGCCCCGTCTGAAAAAATAGGCAATTACTAAACATTTTTATTGAAAACTTTTCCAGATAATCTCAGATTTTGAACCAACCAAGCATGCTGTCCGTAATACTGCTCCTAACTATAGGCGTTCAAGCCGCTTTCGGCTGGGGTGGACTCTTCAATAGATTCAGCCCAGAGATGCTGTCCAATCTTGGTTATGGTGGGCATGGATCTTCGTACAGGGTGCAACCATTTTTACAGGTAAACAAGTCTTAGTTGTTGTTTTCTTTGATTTGTATCTTTATCTATCTTTTTTAACTTACAGTTTGAAAAGTTAAGTAAAAAGGTTAATTAAACACCAAAAGCTACACAAATCAGCAAGTTACCCAACATTTCATTAATACTTCATTGATATCGTTTAAGTAATTACACTGTACTAACTTGTCATTAATATTTTTTAGAATTTATTAGATGTCACAAACCCTAATTCTGTCTATTTTCATCTACAAAAATATTTGGCAACTAAATTAAAGCACACCATTTAACTTGAAATTGATTGCAATAAATATTGATCTTCCATTTTTTTTTACGGGCCAAAGAGGGCGTGGTGTTACATACATGGGCGGTAGGCGTGGTTTTAATAAACTGTTCTCACTTCTGATTGGCTCTGCACCCAACCCACTTTTCACTCTTCCATTCTTCACTGTGGTTGGCCAATTCTTTATCAGTAATTTTTTGTATGAAAAATTAAAGTTTAATTTTTTTACTAAGTTTTCCACCGTAGGTATTTAATGAAGAATCCAAATATGCAATGAAATTTTTTTTTTATAAAAACACGAAAAATACAAGATTTTTCTTGCTTAATGTCTTGTTTTCAACACTAATAATGGTAAGGGTGAACAGAAGATTGGGAATAATGGTCATTTTCTTGGGAAGTAGGTATAAGAATATCGTGGGTCATGTTACATCTACTGTTTCCTGCCATTTTGTATGTTTATTTGCATAGGGCCGTTATTTAATGATCTTTAAAGATTTAATTATTAACAGTTTGATTGATTATAATCAATCTAAGTGAAGTTGGTGCTACACATTATTGAACAAATATTTAGTAGATGAAAATGGCCAGCATAAGGGTCTGTGATATCTAATAAATTCTAAAAAATATTAATAGAGACTTTAATGCAGTATACGAGTAATTTCGACTTGAATGATATCAATTGTTTTAAAATTTAAATAAAATTCAGAATCTTTTCGGTACGTTTCTAAATAGCTGAAATTACGAGCTGAAGTATGAATGAAATGTTGGGCACTCGCTGATTTATGTACCTTTTGGGCGTTTAATCAACCCTTATAATTAACTTTTTAAGCTGTAAGTTTTTGTTAAAGGGGATTTTTGTACCTTTTGGATAGATTGTCCTTCTTTTTTTTTTCATAATTTGAACAATTTGAAATATATCTAGTGGTAAATAAATGTTAGGATAACTAGAAAAATTAGGCTGATAAACGACGGGAATAGGGGATACAAATGCCTTGAATTTCTGGACGCCCACTCTCTTGAGACATTTGACATCATTGTCACAGGATAGGACAATTGTTGATAGCAAAAATGAAATTCTGAAATTACCATGTTAATCAATGGAGTAGTTCAGCTGAAAGAGGAAAATTCAGGCAAGAATTGAATGAAGGGATTATTTTCACCGCTAACTAACAAATAATCCCTACAGGGCTATTTCACCATCCGGAAAACCCACCACTTGGAAGTAATTTAACTGTAGTAAGGACCCACGAACCCATGAAAATTCAAACTTCCTGCTACACCCACTTAGAAGAAAAATCTCCCTTGTCACAATTATATTTCCACATCGGAGAGAGTAATTGGGAAATGAGTTTTTCTTTTTTTTCACTCTTTCTTTTTTTTTCTAAGTAATTAATTTAAAACGTTTCTCTGGCGGAAGTTTTTGCCATTAATTTCCGTCAGTTTAGTCAACATAATAGCTGTAGAAAATAAATTGTCGTATATTTTTTTACCCCCCCCATTTTCTGATCTTACATCCCCTCTTATTCTCGTATTTTCCCCCCCTCTTGATTGTGTTCGAAATTGATTTTTCACTGGGGAAAATTTTTAAGGCCCGCAGGAAAAGAAGGGGCATTTACTTGGGAGGGAGGGAATCTCATTTTTATTTTTTTAGGGCATCGGTATTACCCATACAGCCAGCATATCATTTTTATTTGTATATTTAATTATACAGGGTGTTCATTTTAAGACGGCTCAAATGCATTTCATGTGCTTAAACGGTTAATCTGAGCGAAAAAAATGGGTCGAGGAAAAATTTGTGTTTTTCTTAACTCTTTGATAACAAGTTAAAAAATTTGAAATATGATTAATAAATATGTACCAGATTTTGAAATGGCCTAGCACCTTTAATTTTAAAGATTTATCGAATTGCGGTTTCCGGTTTCTTTCATAACTTTTTTGCACTCTTTAAAAATGTCTATATGAAAATGGGGGGTCAACCGCAAAAACACTCACTTTTGGTCGCGCGTCTGCCGCGTATGGAGGGCAGGAATCTAAAATCAAGTCACATATTCTGAAACTAGAGGTGATGGGCAACAAATTTTTCCTCTACCATTTTTTGCTCAGTTTAACCGTTTAAGCATGAAATGCATTTGAGCCGTCTTAAAATGAACACCCTGTACGAGGGTCGTTTGAAAAGTCCGTGCAAAGTCAGAGAGATAGCACCACTGGCGCGTATCGAGGTTATGTTTAGTTAGTAGCATCTCTTGGAAGAACACACACCAAGTTTCAGCCAGATCGGTCTATTTCTTTGTGTTTGGCATTCGTTTGAATCGAGGAAGTCGAGTGATTTTCAAAAAATGGACGAAAAAGGATTTCGTGTGTTGATTAAACACTACTTTATGAAAGGCAAAACGCCTGAGGAGACTAAAGAGAAGCCTGATAAACATTATGGTGACTCTGCACCTTCGATTAGAACAGTTTATAAGTGGTTTCAAAATTTTCGGAGTGGCCATATGGGCACAAGTGACGCTGAACGTTCTGGACGCCCTGTTGAGGTTACTACTCCAGAAATCATTGATAAAATCCATGATATGGTGAGAAGAGTGAAGGTGCGTGAGATTGCTAGTGCTGTGGGCATCTCGAATGAACGGGTACATAATATTTTGAAACAACATTTGGACATGACAAAGCTATCCGCAAGATGGGTGCCGCGATTGCTCACGCTTGACCAAAAACGAAATCGTGTGAAGTGTTGCAAGGACGGTTTGCAGCTGTTCCAGAAAAATCCGCAGGACTTTAAGCGTCGTTTCGTCACTGTGGATGAAACATGGATACATCACTACACTCCTGAAACCAAAGAACAATCTAAACAATGGGTTACCAAGGGGGAATCTGCGCCAAAAAAGGCGAAGACCGTTCCTTCGGCCGGAAAGATTATGGCGACTGTCTTTTGGGATTTGCAAGGAATAATCCTCATCGACTATCTGGAAAAGGGTAAAACTATTACAGGTGCATATTATTCATCGTTATTGGACCGTTTGAAAACCGAGCTGCAAGAAAAACGCCCACGATTGGCCCACAAAAAAGTCCTTTTCCATCACGACAACGCACCAGCTCACACCTCAGCAGTTGTGGTCGCAAAATTAATGGAAATAGGGTTCCAACTCGTTTCACATCCCCCCCCTATTCTCCAGACTTGGCTCCCTCGGACTACTATTTGTTCCCCAATATGAAGAAATGGCTGGCGGGAAAAAGATTTTATTCAAACGAGGAGGTGATTGCAGAAACGAATGGCTATTTTTCAGACTTGGACAAATCCTATTATTCGGAAGGGATCAACAAACTAGAGCAGCGTTGGACGAAGTGTATAAGCCTAAAAGGAGACTATGTTGAAAAATAAAAAAGGTTTACCCCCAAAAATTAAGTAGTTTTTATTTTTGCACGGACTTTTCAAACGACCCTCGTAATTGTATATACAAATAAATGGTATGCTTATATATGGGTAATGCCGATGCCTTAATAAATTAAAATAAATAGAAAATAAGATTACTACGAATACAGGACCGTTTGTAATACTGAAATTTCTATTAAATGTTATTAAACGTAAACACTAAGAGATGAATAAACAATATGCATATTTAAATAAGCACAAAATAAACAACCTGTTGTTGGTTTATTTTCATTTGTTTGTCTGTTTGTTTGTACTCCACAAAAAGATTGTGTTTCGTAACAAAGAAAACCTCCAAAATGTAATTATAAAACAAAAAAAGCTAAGAAAAAAGTTTCGTTAACAAAAGTTTGCTTTGTCTTTATTTATAATTTCTCATCAGCGATTTTCTCTGAGATAAGGTATTTTTTCTCTTTCTCTCTACAATAAGAGAAAATCTTTTTATTTTTTCATATAGAGTTTCAATTTTGTGTATTAATAAGAAAATATCCGTTTTTCCTGCATTCGGAAAAATGAATTGAATGAGATCGCAATATGAATGTTCAAAATTAGAAATTTCTCTTAGTGGAGCGGCGAGCAAAGCGGCGATGATGGCGAAGAGCAAAGCGGCGAAATCAAACACAAGTAAACATATGGGACCGCGCATAGTGGCGAGCAAAGCGAAGATAGAGCAACGCTATCTATAGAGAGTAGAGCAACGCGTTATGACATGTTTGATTTCTTCGCTCTTATCGCGCTCAATTTGTAAAGGTTATTTTTCAAAGGTTATGGTTATTGATACATTATTGGTCTAGTTTGTTTAAAGAAACCTCTGTGGGACCATAATATTTGCGAAGCTACAATAGTTCTTAACAATTAATAATTAATAGTTAAAATTAATTAACAATTAGTAGGTAATGGAGAATTCGGGTAATTTTTGCTACATTTAATTTGGTTCTCAATCCCTTATGCTAACTTTCATCTAAATACTAGGCAAAATTAAATTACATTTTCACGTCCTACTACTTCTGATCAGAACGAATTCTCCAATCCTTCTTCTGTAGCGTCGTACTACTCCAGTTTTTCAGATGAACAACATTAATTTACGACAAATCATGTAGTGATTTAATTTTTTTTTTTTTTAATTGACTAATTTCTTTTTATCTGCATATTTTGTTACCTTAAAGTAACTGCTAGGATTAATGGGGTTACACTTGGCTAGTATGTAATCAAATGTTGTTATAGACATTCGAAAATACGCATGAAACTTGCCAGGATGCTCCCGAAGTTGTTGGTACAAGTGATGAAATTCACCAAGTTCATTTCTAGACTTATTTATGTCATGTACACTGCAGCTCCTACTACTAAGCTGCTGCAAATACCAAAGTTTCAACGAAGAATTTTCATATAAAAATAGTTCCTCCATCTTGTTTTGTTAAAAGGAGAACGCGACTAAGCTCGTCACTATGTGCATGCGACTCTTTGCTCGCTGTTCGTTGCTCTCTTTGATTTGAAGCAGCTATCATCGCCGCTTTGCTCGCCGCTCCACTATGTTTCCAGCCTTAGGGTACGTTCACAACGGAGCTGTGAGCATAGATGATAGCAGTGATGCATCAGCGCTTATAGAATAACCTAGTACATTCTTATGTGAGCGTGCACAACGAAGCTTCGACTAGTGACTCATACGCGCTGCTATAAACGAGCATAGCGATAGAATTGAATTTTTCATTTTTCTGCTAGCTGAACTCCAGTATCGGAGCTTCAAAATGGACGTCGAAAAATTATTTAGTGCTCTCTTTATTCATTATTTTTGGTTATTATTTTATTATTTACTTTTAAACAATATTTTGTTTTTTAAATCGTGCTTACATTTATTTTCATGTGTATTTATTTGTTTTTTTTCAATAAAATCATTACTTACCTCAGAGTAATCACTAGTTTTTCTTCTATGGTTATAGGATTTCCATGACAATTTTTCCAAAGTTTTCTTAATTTTGACCTTATTTTTTCTAAAATATAGTCGAACGTGGGTGGACCCATCCTCACATATTCAAAAAAACGATCCGGATAATTTCTAAGTTCCTTATATAAATGGTGAAATGCGCCCAAAGTACTTCGTTTTTTATTTATGGGATGTACATGATATTTTCTAAAGCGTTTCTTCTTTAAAATATACCATTTTGTTGCTGGTGAACATAAAAACTCTTCTTCATTACTCGGGCATGTTGCATGTATCACAGCTCCGTTGTGCACACTAATCAGCGATTATATTTTACTCTCTCAGTTATCATCTCTGCTATCATCTATACTCACAGCTCCGTTGTAAACGTACCCTTAGGCAGCCAATAGACGATAGCATATCAAAGGTTTTCCATGATAAAACCTGTCCACCGGAAGTACCACAATATTGAATAGATTTTTCCAGTTTTTCCAGAATTTTCTCCAAAAAAACGGCTAAAACTAATTTCCTTTAAACTTGACGCGCTAACTTAGATCCAGGAAAACTCTCCTTCAAGGGAGTAGGGTTGTCGTTCCCCTTGAATGTTCCATTTCAGTTAATTTATGGACTTACCACTTATTAAATATACTCAATAAAGAGTAAGCTGGCCGGAAAAGCCACATATCACTGAATAGATTTTTTTTTTTGTGGAAAATGGGGGTACCTTCACCTTGAATAATGGAGACATCAAACATACAGCTCAAATTCAGGATTCAAAGAAAATTTGATCTCAAAATCTGCGGAAGAGCGTAAAGATTAGATTTCTAAAAAAATTATCATTAATATATTTTCTTTCTTAGTGGAAAATCTCTGAGTTTCCAATCACCAGAAAAACACCTTATAGATTACCTGCTTAACAGTTTTCTTTTTTTAAAGAAAGAAAAACATCTTCACCTTGACCTACACCTACACTCAGCTTGTGGCTGGAAAAACAACAACAAAAAAAAAAAGGAAGTCAAGAAAAGCTAAAAGAAAATTATGCGTAGTTTTCCCCCCTCCCCTGGCTATAAAATTTTAAATAAGTTTTTCACGCTTCATTAAAGGGCAGCCTTTTCTTTGGAAGATGAAATACAAGAGGAAAACTCGGAATTGGTTTTCAGTTCGTCCAGATTTCTATTTTTCCGGTTTCAGTCAATAGCTAATATGGTCAGGGTCAGGGCTTCATTTGGAAACCGAGAAGTAAAATACAAGGCAAAAAAACCGGAAGTGGCTCCCAGTTTGTCCAGATTTCTATGTTTCCGGTCTCAGCCACCTACATTTAGGGCTAAAGGTGAACTATACATCAACTGTAGCCCTCATTTAGTAAACGCAAGGTAAAATTCAAGAACGAAAAATACGGAAGTGGCTTCCAGTTCGTCCAGATTTCTATGTTTCCGGTCTCAGCCACCTACATTTAGGGCTAAAGGTGAACTATACATCAACTGTAGCCCTCATTTAGTAAACGCAAGGTAAAATTCAAGAACGAAAAATACGGAAGTGGCTTCCAGTTCGTCCAGATTTCTATGTTTCCGGTCTCAGCCACCTACATTTAGGGCTAAAGGTGAACTATACATCAACTGTAGCCCTCATTTAGTAAACGCAAGGTAAAATTCAAGAACGAAAAATACGGAAGTGGCTTCCAGTTCGTCCAGATTTCTATGTTTCCGGTCTCAGCCACCTACATTTAGGGCTAAAGGTGAACTATACATCAACTGTAGCCCTCATTTAGTAAACGCAAGGTAAAATTCAAGAACGAAAAATACGGAAGTGGCTTCCAGTTCGTCCAGATTTCTACTTTTACGGTTTCAGTCCCCAAACTTTTGTAGCTAGCCCTTCTCAGGGTACCACAAAATATGTAAGCGCGTGTGTCTATAAGTACTTTTTACGTTTGACATAAAAAGCTGTTTCCGTTTTGACGATCACAGCTAAAGCTGGACATTTATCACATAAAACTGTAATTATTTTTGTATTTATATAATATAAAAAAAAAGAATAGGTCGCTTGCTGACAAATTATCCCAGGATTCGTTAAAAAGAGATCCAAAGGGATGCGGCAGCAGCATAAGGGACAATGTCGCCTGCAAGCGGGAAAGCGCCTTAGATAAGAGAAAACGAAGCTGAAGAGAGAAAACGAAAAAGCTCAAGCTCAAGTTTTCTACAACTTTGAGGAATTGAGCTTAAACTCTAAAATCTATAACAAAACAAAAAACCTGTAGTGAGAGAGCAGTTTTTAGATTTTTTGTATCGCACTTTCTAGAAGTATTAAGGGAACAAAAACGATATTTTTCTTTCTATTGGATCACATACTTGGTGAACAATATTATAAACAAGTTTGCTTATTGGTTGGCAAACTCAGCCAATAGGAAACAAGGTTAGAGAAGGGATAAAGATTATTTTAGTTTCTTTACTCTTTACTTTGGGAACTGGAGGATATTTCTCCATGGGAAAAATCCACTACCGCTTTGAGAACAATGGCTTCCTTGTTTACTCCCTATTTTAGGGTAGGTACTTTGAGCTTACTGTTCTATTTTATGCCCAAAACTTAATATCTTAACAAAATGGAACATTATTTACTTTACAAAACTCAATTATCTAAAATACCAATAAAGTACACAAGTACTATTATCTCTCTACAGTTTGAAAGTTTTAGGTAGCCATTTTGGGGGGAGTTACTATCCCCTTGTCCATGGAGGCCAAGTATCTTGGGGTTATCTTTGATAAAAGGCTCACGTGGAATTCTCACCTAAACATGATTTCCCATAAGGCAAAAGTTTCCTTAGGATACTGTAAAAGGCTGTGTGGGAAAAGTTGGGGACTGAGCCCTAAGATGACACTCTGGATTTACAAGAGTGTAGTAAGACCCATGGTGTCACATGGGGCGGTGGCTTGGTGGGCAAAAACCTTGCAGGTGGGTGGAGTCCGGGCGCTCAGTGGTATTCAAAGGCTAGCGTGCCTGAGTGTCACCGGTGCCATGAGGACCTCCCCTACTACGGCCTTGGAGGTTTTGTTAAATCTGCCCCCACTGCACATATACATTCAAGGCGTTGTAAGGGCCGTTGTCGTTAGGCTTATGGAAGGACAAGCTCCTATTACCGTCAGGCATGGAGGAGCATATCAAGAGTTATATGAGGAGCTAGAGGCCGATTCTATTTTGGGCCTGCCTTCGGATTCTATGACTCCCAAATATAACTTCGACAAGCCGTTCAAAATCTGTATTGGAGACCGGGAGGCTTGGAGACGTGGACCCCCAGTGGTGGGAGATTCAATGTGGTACACTGATGGCTCCAAGATGGAGGAGGGAGTGGGAGCGGGAGTGTACGGGGTGAAGCCGAAATGTAGCTTTTCGGTTAGCCTAGGGAAGCTAGCTACAGTTTTTCAGGCTGAGCTGGCTGCAATTAGGTTCTGTGCTACCGAGATTGAAGGGCGAGGAATTATTAATTCTAAAGTCGTAATTTTCTCGGATAGTCAGGCTGCTCTACGGGCAATTAGTTCCTATCAGGTTAACTCAAAACTGGTTTGGGACTGTCTGGGTGCCCTCAAGGAAATTAGTGACCAAAATAAGGTCTTTCTGGTCTGGGTACCTGGTCATTCAGGACATAAGGGTAACGAAGCGGCAGATTTATTGGCCCGGGAAGGCTCTGCGAGATACTTCGTTGGCCCGGAGCCCTGTTTTGGGGTTCCGAAGTGTATTAAGACTGCGACCATTAACTTATGGGTGCAGAGTAGGTCTCAGGAGTGGTGGTCTGCCACCACTGGACAGAGACAGGCGAAGGAGTTTATTAAAGGCTATTCGCCGAGGCTGTCTGCAGAATTAATCCGCCAAGGCCGTGGGGCTATCAGGATGATTGTAGGTCTATTAACTGGCCACTGCAGACTCAGAAAACACATGCATCGCATGGGCCTGGCAGATGATAGCCTTTGTAGGTTCTGTCAGGAAGAGGAGGAAACAGCACTGCACGTGTTGTGCCAGTGTGAGGGGCTTGTTTGGCTAAGGATGTTACTTCTCGGGGAGGAAAAACCAAGGCCTGTGAGCTTTACCCAAGAGTCGCTCTCCAGCATTAAGAGTCTAATTAAAAGGACAGGTCTGGAGGGTGAGCTTTAAAGTTAGGGGAGCCACAATAGACCCAAAGGGGTCGCAGTGGCGTAGGCCCTGAGGCCACCCAAATTTAATCTAATCTAGGTAGCCATGTTTAGTGATGGTTCGTAACATCGAAGGCAATTTAATCGAACTGTTTACAAAAGATATTCGATTAAAGAATTTTGTAAGCTCCCTATACAATACAAAGTTTTAACCAGTGTTTATAATAGATCTCCTTTTTTATTTATTATATTTAATACCTTTTCAAGACCAGCTGATATAAAAAAACAGTGTTTACAACACAAGATCAGCTGATAAAAAAAAAAAATCCCGTTAATTATAAAACAGATGATTAAAGCAGTTATTATGTTCTATTGATTGGATATTTAAAAAAAAAAAATTAAAAAATATTTATTAAAAAAAAGAGAAAATCTTTTTTCCTTTAGAATAATTTTCCGGCTATAAATAAAACACCCACTCAAGGAAAAGTGGAGTTTTCTGATTAAGAGATTAAATGAAGCAATTTTAAGATATTCTTTTTTTTTCAAATATTTATTTTGTAAAGCTCTTTTGAAGGTCACTTATACTTCGCGTAATCATTTTCTTTGCTTTTAAGTTTTTATAAATAGACCGCCATATTTTTTTTTATAATTTTCTCGTAATATCATTTATTATGGATTTTTTTTTTATGGTCAAGTTAATTGCAACCTTTTTCCTCATCAATTTTAACTAATAATTTTATTGCATTGAATATTATTATTTTTAATTTTTAGTACATTAACTTTTAGGTTTTTTTAACATCCCAATATTTATATCTTATAGATGCTCACTGAAAACTCCGAAGGATTCTAATAAAACTCTGGTTTCGTTGAGTTGTTTTTGTTAAAACTTAACCAAAAGATTCTGCAAGGATGTGTGCCCTCATCAGTGGCTACATTAGAAGACGAGTTTTCGTGTTCTACGTATATATACGAGGGTCGTTTGAAAAGTCCGTGCAAAAATAAAAAACTACTTAATTTTTTGGGGTAAACCTTTTTTATTTTTCAACATAGTCTCCTTTTAGGCTTATACACTTCGTCCAACGCTGCTCTAGTTTGTTGATCCCTTCCGAATAATAGGATTTGTCCAAGTCTGAAAAATAGCCATTCGTTTCTGCAATCACCTCCTCGTTTGAATAAAATCTTTTTCCCGCCAGCCATTTCTTCATATTGGGGGAACAAATAGTAGTCCGAGGGAGCCAAGTCTGGAGAATAGGGGGGGGATGTGAAACGAGTTGGAACCCTATTTCCATTAATTTTGCGACCACAACTGCTGAGGTGTGAGCTGGTGCGTTGTCGTGATGGAAAAGGACTTTTTTTGTGGGCCAATCGTGGGCGTTTTTCTTGCAGCTCGGTATTCAAACGGTCCAATAACGATGAATAATATGCACCTGTAAATAGTTTTACCCTTTTCCAGATAGTCGATGAGGATTATTCCTTGCGACTCCCAAAAGACAGTCGCCATAATCTTTCCGGCCGAAGGAACGGTCTTCGCCTTTTTTTGGGCGCAGATTCCCCCCTTGGTAACCCATTGTTTAGATTGTTCTTTGGTCTCAGGAGTTTAGTGATGTATCCATGTTTCATCCCACAGTGACGAAACGACGCTTAAAGTCCTGCGGATTCTTCTGGAACAGCTGCAAACCGTCCTTGCACACACTTCACACGATTTCGTTTTTGGTCAAGCGTGAGCAATCGCGGCACCCATCTTGCGGATAGCTTTGTCATGGTCCAAATGTTGATGCAAAATATTATGTATATTCGAGATGCCCACAGCACTAGCAATCTCACGCAACTTCACTCTTCTGTCATCCATCACCATATCATGGATTTTATCAATGATTTCTGGTGTAGTAACCTCAACAGGGCGTCCAGAACGTTCAGCGTCACTTGTGCCCATATGGCCACTCCGAAAATTTTGAAACCACTTATAAACTGTTCTAATCGAAGGTGCAGTGTCACCATAATGTTTATCAAGCTTCTCTTTAGTCTCCTGAGGCGTTTTGCCTTTCATAAAGTAGTGTTTAATCAACACACGAAATTCTTTTTCGTCCATTTTTTGAAAATCACACGACTTCCTCGATTCAAACGAATGCCAAACACAAAGAAATAGACCGATCTGGCTGAAACTTGGTGTGTGTTCTTCCAAGAGATGCTACTAACTAGACATAACCTCGATACGCGCCAGTGGTGCTATCTCTCTGACTTTGCACGGACTTTTCAAACGACCCTCGTAGAAGACGAGTTTTTGTTTCTACGTATAAATAGCAATCAAATTAGAACACAATCTACAATTCAGAATATAAAAGATGAAAAAGAAATTGTCAACAGATGTCACCATAAATATTCATTCTCTCTCCATGGTATTCTGGTTTTCAAATGCTGTACTTCCCATTCTGATTTTAACCTCATCCTTGCTTCATTTTTTTTTCTAAAAATTGTTGCAAAAACTGTCCCAATATACGTGGCTTTGCCGAGGAAAGATTGACAAATAGAATAATTTGTTACAAAACGTCAACATTTTTTAACAAACCAGAAATTCAAAACGACAAAGAAGTAACGTCAACAAAACAAATGACGAACAAAAAAAAAATTGAATAGAATTTAAAATCATAACACAAACAATAAGACTTAAAGTTTTGTTAACAAGCTGTGCTCATCCGACTAAAGTGAAGCACAAATAGACGACATTAATTTAGATAAAATGGACAAAGTAAAGTACAGCCAAGTTAATATAAATAAGACTTTAGCCAAGATAAAGTATCTTTAGTGAAGCCTGTTTCGACGACGGGTACTTATTATGATTTAATTTGGTCAAATTTATTATGACAGTTAAGTTAAATAATAATAATAATAATAATAATAATAATAATAAATAATAATAATAATAATAAATAATACGTAATAATAATAAGGGAAGGTATTAGCTATGCGGTTAGCGTACTGGACTCCCAAAAAACAAAAAACTTCTTACAGCTCACTGAATGATGGTCGGTGTTGTCTGTAACAAGAGAACACTGTCCGAAAGCCGGCAGTTCACTGCAAAAAAACTCCAAGCGCTAATAAACCCAGATTTTGAAACGCCTTAAATTAAAATAATAATAACAACTAGGGAGGCCACGCCGAGATCCCGGGTTCGAATCCACCTGCTGACCCTAAGATTTTCTCTTTCTGGGAGCTTCTTACAGCTCAATGACCGGTGATGGACAGTATTATCTGAAAAGAGAGAACACTGTCCGGAGGCCGGCAGTGCACTGAAAAAAAGCTCCGGGCGCAAATAGCTTTAGATTTTCTCTTCATAGGAGCTTCTTACAGACAACACTGTCCGGTGATGGACAGTGTTGTCTGTAACGAGAGAACACTGTCCGGAGGCCGGCAGTGCACTGAAAAAAAGCTCCGGGCGCAAATAGCTTTAGATTTTCTCTTCATAGGAGCTTCTTACAGACAACACTGTCCGGTGATGGACAGTGTTGTCTGTAACGAGAGAACACTGTCCGGAGGCCGGCAGTGCACTGAAAAAAAGCTCCGGGCGCAAATAGCTTTAGATTTTCTCTTCATAGGAGCTTCTTACAGACAACACTGTCCGGTGATGGACAGTGTTGTCTGTAACGAGAGAACACTGTCCGGAGGCCGGCAGTGCACTGAAAAAAAGCTCCGGGCGCAAATAGCTTTAGATTTTCTCTTCATAGGAGCTTCTTACAGACAACACTGTCCGGTGATGGACAGTGTTGTCTGTAACGAGAGAACACTGTCCGGAGGCCGGCAGTGCACTGAAAAAAGCTCCGGGCGCAAATAGCTTTAGATTTTCTCTTCATAGGAGCTTCTTACAGACAACACTGTCCGGTGATGGACAGTGTTGTCTGTAACGAGAGAACACTGTCCGGAGGCCGGCAGTGCACTGAAAAAAAGCTCCGGGCGCAAATAGCTTTAGATTTTCTCTTCATAGGAGCTTCTTACAGACAACACTGTCCGGTGATGGACAGTGTTGTCGGTAACGAGAGAACACTGTCCGGAGGCCGGCAGTGCACTGAAAAAAAGCTCCGGGCGCAAATAGCTTTAGATTTTCTCTTCATAGGAGCTTCTTACAGACAACACTGTCCGGTGATGGACAGTGTTGTCTGTAACGAGAGAACACTGTCCGGAGGCCGGCAGTGCACTGAAAAAAAGCTCCGGGCGCAAATAGCTTTAGATTTTCTCTTCATAGGAGCTTCTTACAGACAACACTGTCCGGTGATGGACAGTGTTGTCTGTAACGAGAGAACACTGTCCGGAGGCCGGCAGTGCACTGAAAAAAAGCTCCGGGCGCAAATAGCTTTAGATTTTCTCTTCATAGGAGCTTCTTACAGACAACACTGTCCGTTGATGGACAGTGTTGTCTGTAACGAGAGAACACTGTCCGGAGGCCGGCAGTGCACTGAAAAAAAGCTCCGGGCGCAAATAGCTTTAGATTTTCTCTTCATAGGAGCTTCTTACAGACAACACTGTCCGGTGATGGACAGTGTTGTCTGTAACGAGAGAACACTGTCCGGAGGCCGGCAGTGCACTGAAAAAAAGCTCCGGGCGCAAATAGCTTTAGATTTTCTCTTCATAGGAGCTTCTTACAGACAACACTGTCCGGTGATGGACAGTGTTGTCTGTAACGAGAGAACACTGTCCGGAGGCCGGCAGTGCACTGAAAAAAGCTCCGGGCGCCAATAACCTAAGATGTTGACGCGCCTTAAATCATTAAAAAAAAAATTAAAAAAAAAATAATAAGGAATAATAATAATAATAATAGAAATAATAATAATAATAATGCATAATAATAATAATAATGCATAATAATAATAATAATAGAAATAATAATAATAAGAAGAAGAAGAATAAGACTTTGTTTTGGTCGGCGGAGAGTTCAACTTCTGTGTCGTTACGTCCCCTTTGAAGTCCTTTTTTTTTTTTAAATTGCTTCAGCATCTAAGACTCCCTTGGCCTGGGCTTCTTTTCGGTATTCTATTGTTGTTATAGACAACCACTGTCCATCACTCTGTAGTCAACAGTAAGAAAAAACTACGAATAAAAAAAAACCTAAGGGCCCACAGCGGGATTCGAACCCATGATCTCCGTGTTGAAAACCAGTATACGCTAACCACTCAGCCAATCCGTCTCTGGTTATTTCATGTGTAGTGCGCCATTACTCAAGATGACTGTAGCTATTTAATATTTATAAAAAAAACTTCGATATATGAAGAAACAAGATATTACCTTCGAGTTGTGCGTTTTTGTATTCACGCTAGATTTAGATATTATATAAACGATTTAACCATACACACGTACAAAAACCTGTAGACTAAAATATATTTATTAGAAATCACAAAATATGTTTAAAAAAAGTGTTGCGAGATGTTGGCATAATTCCAGCAAAACATGTAGAATCCAAAATATTGCTGTAAAAGATTTGCTAAAGTATAATATTTATTGTTCACATATTTATGTCAAGTTGGAAACGTAATTTTTGGTTTAAAGTTGAATCAAATTAGTCCAACCAAATTGTGTCCAAAATTAAAAATAGTTTGGCGTTTTTTTTTTTGAACAATTTATTGTCGTTTATCGACCATCATTTTTAGAAACATTTATATGGTGCCCATGAAGTCAAAATCTTTACACTAAACTGAACAATCTTCTTCTGATTATGGATGGAAATCTGAAACCAGGGATACAAAAAAAACATGCGGACTGTGAGGAATAAAATAAAAATATATTATCCAGCAGTGTGAGCGAAACTACGTTTTCAGGATAAGGAGAATCAGGCTAGCTACTTCTCCGGAGCCCGTGACGTTCCTACGGGAATCCCAGATTGACCGCACGAGTAAAAACAAACAAACAAGAAGCCTGCACATGTAATTAATGCGTACCACAATTCGGGTTTAGCAAACCCGCAGCTTCACCAAGTTTTTATCTTCATTAACTCTTCCATTCTACAAGAATACCCAATCACAGTCACAAACCCGCCACCGGACTGCTGGGACTATTGGGGTTTTGGTTGGGGTTGCTTGGAGTTTCGATTCTTTGCAATACTTACTACTATAAAAGGACAGTCTCGAAACGTGACATCACGACTCCTCGTGATAACTTACTTGCTTACTTACTCAAGGGCTCTAACGGTCCATGAAGGACCCGAGCCACAGCCACTACAGCTTTCCACCTCTCTCCTATCTCTTGCCGACGTTTTCCATTTCTGCTGACCAAGGGCTTCCAAATCTTCTTGCACGTCGGTCAACCATCCTAGTCGAGGCCTAAACCCTCGGCCTTTTTCCACCAGTGTGTCCATATAGAGCTTTCCTGGGACCTCTCTCGTCTCTCCTCCATTCGGTGCAAATGTCCCAGCCATCGTAGTCTACCCAGACTTTATAGTGGCTACTATATCAGGCTCACCGAACAGTTCAACGGTTCTATAGCCATCTTGCGTCACTTACAGGTCCGAAAATCCTTCTTAATACTGCTTTCTTTCCCACCTGCACAACCTTTTGTTCGTCCGCTTTGGTTAACTCGTGATTACTGCTATCAATATTTCCTGAGAACAAGTTTCCAAAACTAATGAGGCTCTGCGTCATGTTGAACTCCCCAAATTAAACCACTCCTAGGATTGTCTAGTCAATAAGTTGGCTGATGTTCATGCTAGTAATTTAGTAAGTCTTTTCATACTTATAGAAATATTATACACGCTAGAAAGTGGTTTGTTTCGTCATGCCGGTTCGTTGAATATCGTTGATTAAGGTCGAGAATGGAAGTGAATTTTAAAGGAAACACAAAGATCAAAATTAAAGGAACCTTTTATTAAAACAGAAAATTAGTAATTATAACTCAGGAATTCCACCTTTACTAACGGCGTACTAATGGTCGTACTGGACGTCTCCAGGTCGGATGCCACAGCTGGCTAGAGACAAGCGGCAGGTAACAGAGCGCTACTCCCTCCTCCAATAAGCCTTATCCGCTCCACAGGCCACCCTGACTCTCTTCTCGCTGTGATGTCCTATCCCCACTCCACTCCAAGTCTTCTCCGCCCCCCCACTCCTCACAATAATATCCGCCATAACATGCATACTTCCGGTTTCGGTCTTTCATCCACCATCAGAGGCTAGACTAATCACTTTGGCGTAAAGATTTCATCTTCACTTATGTTTCCGTCACACATACTACAGCTTGCTCAATCTCACTACATTTGCTGGGCTTCTAAGTAACTACTTGAGTGCTCCTATTACTTGAGAAGGTGAAATTCAAGGAGGTTTAGGTTGTTGTAAGTAGTAATTAATTATTTGACAGGAGTCCAGAGGAAGTGGTATCAGATATCTCCCAGAGCGGAAAGATGAAACTACTATTGTTGAGCCAAAGTTAGGTTTAGTACTTTGAAGTGTTGTTCAAAACTCCATGAGTGATTTTGAAAGCTTTTGAAGAGATTCAGTCTTGTTTGTTGGTCCATATTCCAATATCTTGTCTTGCTCTATCTACTGAGACAGATTGAGAGATTTTAGATTCCACCGGAAATACACGTTTTAATGGCTCCTGAGTCCGGAAAAGTGATTTTTGCAAATTGTTCTGAGTTTGTACATCCGTAAGTCAATTACGAAAGTTCAAATTTGGTATTTAGTCTAGGTACCACCGGAAGTACCATTGCTTGAGCAGATTTTCCAGTTTTTTTTAAAGGAATTTTATAAAAAACAGCTCTTAGGATCTCCTTTATTGCCACAATTCACGATACTGGAGTTTTAGAGACAATCTTAGCAAAAAAAGATTTAAACAGAAAAGTTATTAGTTTTCTTCCGATAAAATGAATAAAAGAAACTTGAGTCAAAAGAAAAGAAAGTGAAATGTAGTCCTGATTTCCATGAAACATGAAAATGAGTTTTCCTCTTTTGGGTGACAGAGCGGAAGAGATTTTTCCCGATGATGTATTGACTAGTTGACGTGTTTGAAATTTAAATCAGCCTCACTAAGCCGAGGACCAGAGAGAGAGAGAGAGTGAGAGAGAAATAAAGACAAGTTTGTTTAAGCACCAGCGAGGTGTTTATTTAAGATTGTGTACCCGGGTCTGGTGGTGTCCAATACCCCTAGAAGATGTAAAAGTCGTCGAAGAAGCCGAGGCAATAGCAGGAAATATGGTAATGATCACGATCTGGGGGACGACAAAAGAGAGTGTGTGACATGAATAAAATACGACCAGGGTCCTAAATACCTTCGCCCGTCCTTCCTTGAATCCCGGGTCTTAAAAAAAACCTTTTGCCTTGGCCCTGATGGCCACGTCAGTTCGACGTGCTTTAAATATGGCGGCTGCAAGATGAAGCCCGGTTCATAACTTTACTGATCCTTAAGTTTTATGCTTTTTTTTTTCTTTTTCATGCTTACAGGAAGTACTGCTGTGATGCAGATTTTGGGTTATTTCAGTCTTCACCGGAAGTCGATGGTTCTACCATAGTTATTATCATTATTTAATGATTTAAGGTACGTCAACATCTAAGGTTATTGGCGCCCGTAGCTTTTATCAGTTCACTGCCGGCTACCGGATAGTGCTCTCTCGTTACAGGCAACACTGTCCATCATTTCGTTCAGTGAGCTGTAAGAAGTTTTATTTTTTTTTTGTAGGAGAAGAAAATCTAAGGATTAAATCCGGGATCTCCGCGAGGGAATCCACAGTACGCTAACCACTTAGCTAATCTCTTCCCTTATTTTTTTTTTTTTTTTTTTTGGCGCATCAACAGCTGAGGTCATTAGCGCCCGGAGCTTTTTCCAGTGCACTGCCGGCCTCCGGACAGTGTTCTCTCGTTACAGACAACACTGTCCATCACCGGACAGTGAGCTGTAAGAAGCTCCTAGGAAGAGAAAATCTAAGGGTCAGCTGCTCTTCCCTTATTATTATTATTATTATTATTATTATTATTATTATTATTATTATTATTATTATTATTATTCGCCATACTTCTATACGGGTGTGAAGTTTGGGCCGACGCTCTTAAAAAGGAAAAGTACCGGAAGCAGATGGCTTCGGTACAAGGAAGAGGAGCGTTCATCGAACAGTCTCGGAGCCTGCGGCACTGGTGGTGGCTGGAGTGATCCCCCATTGATTTGATGGCCAAAGATCGTAAGATGCCTTACGATCTAAGGGAAGTCCTCGGAAGATCGGAGGTGAAGGTGGTGGCCAGGGATCACTCAATTCGGTCCTGGCATGAGAGGTGGCGGACGGACAGCCGAGGCAGATGGACTGCACGGCTCATTGGCAATCCCTTCTGAGTGGGCCGGTAGAGAGCCTGGCGAGGTCGACTACTACCTCACCCAGTTTCTCACAGGGCACGGGTGCTTCTCCTCATACCTGTATAGGATGGGGAAAGTTGAAGACCCTGAAATGTATCTCCGGAGACTCTGACCTCGATGAGGCCCATCATACCATTCTTTCTGTGTGATAGATGGGTGCCGGAGAGAGATAGCTTGGAGCAAGAGATCGGGCTAATCATGCCCGAAAATATAATAGAGATTGTGCTCTCCCACAGAGTCGGCAGGGATAGAGTGGCTACCTTTGTGAAGGCAGTATTGGTAAGAAAGATACAGGAGCTGGATTTCCGTCTGCTCCGGTCGTTCCAGAGAGGAGAACACTGTCCGGTATGAGCTATTGTGAGGCACCACCCTAAAGTAATACGTAAGTGGTTCCAACGGTGGGTTTCAATGTCTCTAGGGAGGTGGGTTTTTTAGTGGGTGAGGGTCCCACATACTGTGGGCATTTCTCCCACAATGATGCATTATGCATTTTTCCCGCTCCATACAAAAATTATTATTATTATTTTAATGATTTAAGACGCGTCAACATCTGAGGTTATTAGCGCCCGGAGCTTTTTTCAGTGCACTACCGGCCTCCGGACAGTGTTCTCTCGTTACAGACAACACTGTCCATCACCAGACAGTGAGCTGTAAGAAGCTCCTAGGAAAAGAAAATCTAAGGGTCAGCAGCTGGATTCGAACCCGGGACCTCCGCGTGGGAGTCCAGTACGCTAACCGCATAGCTAATCCCTTCCCTCATTATTATTATTATTATGTTATAAGCATTGTCCCCAGGCTTTAATTAATATTATTACAGAAAAAATTCATGCACAAAAAAGTTATATTAATTTGAAGTAAAAGAACAATAGAGTATTTAATATAAACGAGATATAAATCAACTCAAATTGTTTCTCTTTGCTCACTGCCTTATAACAGATGCCCATTCAGAATTTTCCTTTCTAAAATTCACATAATACTTCCGCTTGTGTACTTACATACTTACATGCAATATAAACACTGAGTTTCCTTTTTTGTCTGTCAGTACGCTGCGAGCTTTGTTCCTATATATACTTTTGTTTGCCCACATTTTCCTGCCTTGTTTAACTTTTCGCCCGAGTTAAACAACGACCGTCTAGGGACCCGTTTTCTCGAACAATACGGCAAACAAAAAAGAAAAATTAGAGAAATAATACAAGTATTTCCGGTGAAGTACGCAAGCAACCCCCGAGTTCTCTGACCTTCTTCCGCTTCTTTCATTAATAAAAAAAAAAAAAAAAAAAAAAAAAAAAAAAAAAAAAAAAAAAAAAAAAAAAAAAAATAATTTAATAAAAGTTCATTTATTTTTATTTATTTATTTATTTCATTTTTTTGAAATATCACCGGAAGTAACCTTTCCTCTCAACACGAAAAAAAAGGTTACAACTAATGTTGCAGACAACAATTAAAGAAGATAGAAATTATAATTGGCAAAACAAGAAATCAATCAATCACACTTTAATGCACACAACGGATGTGATTCATTGAGCACTATTATCGGCCTGTTTATGACGTCATAAACAGCGTTGATTTATGTTTTCGTATGATGTGATTAATTGATTTAATAAAACAACAAATCACATCCATGGTTATGAAATTATCCTTTAAAAATGTGATATTTGTGAAATATACGGTGCTACACTTTGTGTACTGTTAAGGGTGGGGGTAAATGAGTGGCTAAAATTGAGTTGAAAAAAGTGTATTCGGGGAGGGCTTGGGGAGAGGATTTCCCTCGTTTAATTTCAGTGTAATGTACGATTTTTACAAACTGTAATGTTGGTAACAATTAATAAAAAAAAAAGTAATTGTCTATTTTTTCAGGCGGGCTTTACATCCACCTAATTATGTGTCGTGGACGGAGGCGACTAGCAAACATACTTTACTATAAATTCCTCATATTAACTATTAAATAAAATGCAAGGCCTACCCTAGTACCACAATACATTTTAGCTTTGCGGGTCTAGCCTATAACCGCCTAACATACTTTACTATAAATTCCCCATATTAACACATTAAATAAAATGCAAGGTCTAGACTAGTACCGCAATACATCTTAGCTTTGCGGGTCTAGCCTATAACCGCCTAACATATTTTACTATAGATTCCTCATATTAGCACATTAAATAAAATGCAAGGCCTATACTAGTACCGCAATACATCTTAGCTTTGCGGGTCAAGCCTATAACCGCCTAATATACTTTACTACGAATTCCTTATATTAAACATTAAACAGAATCCAGCATAATTAAAAAAACAAAAAACAAAAATTTGATTGAAAATCGTCACAAAAGCTCAACATTTTTTTGTATGCCTTCTTCAGTGTCTCTGTTGTGATGAAGACGTGAGATTGAGGTTAAAATTAGGTTTTATTTTAGTTGAGAAATGATTTACTTTGATTGCAGAAAATGAATGGGGGGGAAGCCTTCCATTTCCGCCTCACTCTCGGGGAAAATGTTATAGGTCTGGGCTATTTTTTTGGGATAAATTCAAAGGAAATTGTAGGAGATATATTTTTTTTTTTTTGAGAAAATAACAGGAATAGGGGAAGTCGATTTTGTATTGTGGCACTTCCGGTGGTTGTAGGGCCTATAATAGTTGTGCCTAACACTATGGTTCCTCGTTATAGGGTTACGCTGATCTTACATTCCACAGGCAGACAGACAGATATCCGGTACTTACAGACCAAGTTTTTTTTTTTAGGACTCAGGGTCGCCTTAAAAAAAATATCCAAGTCTAGACAAAGTAAAAACTAAATTAAAAGGCATGTCAGAGAGAATATTTAAAGGTGATTCTCTTTAATATTTCTCTCAGTGAAAATTGCTAGGGGATTTGCGGGGAAGTAGGGGAGTTTGGAGGATGAGCGAAAGCCGGGTTAGCTGAGGCGGCAATACGGAGGAGACTGCAGCGCAGGTGGTGCTGGGGGCGGACGGTATTGATTTGGCCCCCAAACTGGGAGCCGCTACTATGCTCCTCTGCCTCCGGTGGCCATTCACCCACACTAAACAGCTCCACTTGGCGCTGCTCTACACACACAAACACATAAAGCAATTCTCCTACCACTTCTTCGTCGTTGTTTCCAACACCACGCTCTTATCAACACTTCATTCTTAGGGCGTCTCCACGCGAGCTTTATATTCCGTGAGTGCCACTTCATCACAAGCACCGCCCTCAAACTAACCTTTTTAACTCTTCACCCCTTCTTCTTTCAAAGCTAGATTTACTACTATTTTTCGAAATTGAATTACCACCCATTTCCGAATTTGAGAATGTACCCCGGAAGTGAACGTTGTCATCAGGTCTTGTTGGATTGGATCGCTTAGATTGCTAGGGTTGTTGAAGTATGTGAAACTTTTCCGTTTAATGTAGTTCAATTTTATCATTGTCCTATACTCTACTGGAGCACTCTAGCCTGCTGGAACAGAATGCTTCTCCAGAACAGCAGGCATGGCCACTTCCAGTACTCCTCCTCCGACCTCCATTCTACAGTTTACCAACATCGCCAAAACGATCTTAGTAGAATGATATTTCGATTTCTCCATCCTCAGTCCTCTATTCTGCAGTTATCATCTTCGCCTAACGATCTTGTTAAGATGATAAGTTACCACAGTCGATTTCTCCAACTCAACTGCAGTAAGAGAGATTGGCAGTAATCGAGCAGAAAAGTTCTAACCGGAAATGCCGGTATTAAGGTACCCTAGAGTCAGGGAAAAAGGGGTTTTTACAAAATAGTGAGTCTGTCCGTCTGTCTATATTCACCATAACTCAAAGACGAATAATAGCAGGAAGTTCAGAGATGATATTTAGCTCAAGTACAACACAGGAAGTCAAATAAGACTTCAGCCTACCGGAAGTCTCACTTTTCTGGGTAGATTTTTCAGTTTTTTTAAAAAACTTTTCTCGAAAACGGCTCCAACGATTTTCATTTATGATTTAGTGCAGTGATTACAAACACATAAGACTACAATTTATATCGGAAATACTTTTCCTGAAATTTAGATTACGTGTAAATAGTGTGGGAAAGAGATGGGTAGATTCTCTCCCAATAAGGGACGGGTACTACCTTTTGTATACGTATTGTTAAAAAGGGTTAAAGCTATTGTTAAAATTCGGGTCGGAAGAAAATCAAAAAATCCTCTACCGGAAGTAGCTCTTTAATCAACGGAAAGTCCACATACTCCAAACTGGGGTCTCTGTGACTGTTTGGGATAGGCTTCTGTTTATAGTTATATTTTCAGTGTAATGTACGATGCTACCGAGTTTGCAGGAAATTAATGGTTCAGAACCTTGAGAATGGTAGTTAAAGGTATTTTTTTTTTCTGTTCAAAGGTTTCGATTAAGAGAGTCTAACCTTCATCAAGTGGAGCTGTGACCGGTTAAATATAATATGATTACTTTAAATGAATTTTTTTACAAAGATAATTTCCGTTTTACTAAAAATTGAAACTGACTTTAAATTTGAATGGTACGTGCTGTGACCACTCACACTACTTCCCATTACTGCCATACTCAAGGTTCGAACTCATTAATATTCTTCGAACACGGAATATTTAACCCTTTATTAAATTCTTACCAGGCGCCACGATAGCCGAGCGGTTACAGGCTAGACCCGCAGAGCTAAGATGTATTGCGGTACTAGTCTAGGCCTTGCATTCTATTTAATGGTTAATATGAGGAATTTATAGTAAAGTATGTTAGGCGGTTATAGGCTAGACCCGCAAAGCTAAGATGTATTGCGGTACTAGTCTAAGCCTTGCATTTTATTTAATGTGTTAATATGAGGAATTTAATAGTAAAGTATGATAGGCGGTTATAGGCTAGACCCGCAAAGCTAAGATGTATTGCTGTAGTAGTATAGGTCTTGCATTTTATTTAATGGTTAATATGAGGAATTTATAGTAAAATATGTTAGGCGGTTAGAGGCTAGACCCTCCAAGCTAAGATGTATTGCGGTACTAGTCTAAGCCTTGCATTTTATTTAATGTGTTAATATGAGGAATTTAATAGTAAAGTATGATAGGCGGTTATAGGCTAGACCCGCAAAGCTAAGATGTATTGCTGTAGTAGTATAGGTCTTGCATTTTATTTAATGGTTAATATGAGGAATTTTGTAGTAAAGTATGTTTGGCGGTTATAGGCTAGACCCGCAAAGCTAAGATGTATTGCGGTACTAGTCTAAGCCTTGCATTTTATTTAATGTGTTAATATGAGGAATTTAATAGTAAAGTATGATAGGCGGTTATAGGCTAGACCCGCAAAGCTAAGATGTATTGCTGTAGTAGTCTAGGCCTTGCATTCTATTTAATGGTTAATATGAGGAATTTTGTAGTAAAGTATGTTTGGCGGTTATAGGCTAGACCCGCAAAGCTAAGATGTATTGCGGTACTAGTCTAAGCCTTGCATTTTATTTAATGTGTTAATATGAGGAATTTAATAGTAAAGTATGATAGGCGGTTATAGGCTAGACCCGCAAAGCTAAGATGTATTGCTGTAGTAGTATAGGTCTTGCATTTTATTTAATGGTTAATATGAGGAATTTATAGTAAAGTATGTTTGCTAGTCGCCTCCCTCCATGACACCTAATAAGATGGACGTAAAGCCCGTCTGAAAAAAAAAACGCAATTACTTTACTTATTAAAGTTGCCAGAAGTCCTATCTAACTGTATTAAAGTTCCAAAATTACAGGAAATCGGTTGAACAAAAGTGCCTCCTTAATAAATGTTTACTCGAGTTTTCTTTTTACCGGAAATATCCGTTCTACGGCTCCCTGGGTCTGAAAATTTGATTTTTAGAAAATGAAAATGTGTCCAGAACTGGCAATCACAGGAAGCTGTAACTTCAAATTTTGATTAGACCCCACCGGAAACTGGATTGTAAGCTAGCGATAAGAAAATCCCTAAACCGGAAGTCCCTCTTTAACGCTTTATTTTTGCTGTATAACCTAAAAAAAAAGAAGGCACCATCAAGTAGGCCAAGATTGTGAAGTGACATTGATAGTAACAGTGCCTTAATAGTTCCTAAAACCCTAAAATAATCCAAGTCCGTGTTCTTCCTTTAAGACACCTGACATTTACTCGAAACCTCCCACTATCGAGTCGAGTCAGATGTATAAATGCGCCCGCTTTCTCTCTCACTAAAAATCGCTTAAGTTATTAATTAAGCTTAACTCTAGAAGTTATTTTATAAGCAACAATATTCCAGAATAACTTAAGCTCCTAGTAGGATGTTATCGCCTTAATATTTATTTCTGATTAAACCATCATCTCAACCCACTCTGCAGCCCGTTTTATAAACTATTCAAGAGATTACCATAAACTGTTTCTCATAATCAAAAAACCGTTCTGAGTTTTCCTTATTTTCCCAAGCTCATCGTATTCTATTTTCATCCTCGTGGAAATTTCAGTTTGAGTAAAGAAAAGTTAATTAAAAAGAAAATTAAAGATGGAAACTCAAAAAACTGGACTAAATTAAAAGTTTTAAATCTATATTGAATTATTAAAAAAAACCTTTTAATTTTTTAAAATAACGCAAAAGGAAATAAGTCTACTTTTTTGCTTCCTGCCGTGAAAAAAAGAATTAAAAAAGAGAATTTAAAATACTGCATAAGCGGATTCAGTTCATCCTTCATCCCTGAAAATGGAAATCCTATACTTTGTTAGGACGAAAGGGGAAGCTTAAGTAAACGATACCTTTGACCCAGCTTAGGTTTAAGTACGTTGTTGAAAAACAAGTAGAAGAAAAACAGTCAGGCCTTCCTTGCATGTCCTAAATAGATAATTTTTTTTTTCCAGGTGGGCTTTTCGTCCATCTACCAAATTAGATGTCATAGATGGAAGCGACTAGCAAACATATTTACTATAAATTCCTCATATTAACCATTAAATAAAATGCAAGGCCTAGACTAGTACCGCAATACATCTTAGCTTTGCGGGTCTAGCCTAGAAACGCCTAACATACTTTACTATAAATTCCTCATATTAACTATTAAAAAAGAGATAAAAATTATCAAAGTTGAGTGTTTTTCAACGTTACGCTTTTTCGTGCAGTTTTTGACGATCAACCCTTATACAACTGTCATACCGGACAGTTTTAATAAAATCCAATGCTTAGACTAGTACCGCAATACATCTTAGCTTTGCGGATCTCACCTCACCTTGGCTCGGCTAACGTGGCATCAACCGGAAGTAGATCTTTACACAACGGCCTTCTCGGAAATGACTTTTCTGAAATCTCCGGATATATACACTATAGAGAGTAGCATTAATGACGCCCTACTTTTTAACAGAAAACTCGGCAGTTCTCGTGGAATTGGGCTTATCCATAAGCGGTGACCCAATTAATTGAACTTTTCAGTTCTTGATTTGCAGTACAGCAGTGTGTTGAGGTTAAATTATTGTCCCGGTTCTTGAGGGATCAAATTTATCTGAGCAAGTAGTGCCAACTAAACGCTTATGACGCTACATGGTTATTACATTAAATCCTTACTTTAAACTGTTGAATTTGTTTATTTCCTTCCAACAATTACAACAATACTTCCGTCAGCGATCAGCAAGAGGAAGTGAGAGAAGGGGATGAGCTCTGATGTTATCATGACGCGTGGAATTCACGGTTGAAAAGTAATCATCCAAAATTGAGAACATTATCTTCTATTTCTCGTACTCAATCTATCTCCCCCACCCCCTCTAACTACCTCTCTCTCTGTGACATAAAATAACGTCCTTGATGAAAGAATATTTCATCGTAGATTGCAGCCTAAGACTGTTCCAACGCAGTCTACGTCTCTTAAATTTATGAGCTCCTATAATGATAAGCACACCTGGAGAAATGGCTCATTTCTTCCAGTTTATTGTGGAAAAGTTTTTCCTCCAGCAATGCTTAGCCATTCTTACCAACATTCCTAGTCCTCATGTTCACGTAGTTGGTCTGAGACTTTTATTAAACAACATTTATTTATTTTTTACTTTTATTACTCCCTTTTACTACAGGAACTTTTGGTACAACCGCTCGGCCAACGTGGCGCCTAGCAACTTTAATAATAACTTTGGTCAAAAAAAAAAAAGTGGGGCGGTTTCTCCTTCTAGAATTGAATTAGGTCGCCATAATAGACTTCTAAACCTTGGGAACAGCATCCACCTTGTATGATCTAATACGATTTGAAATTCTAATCTTCAGGGGGGGGGGAAAAATAACAATGAATCTCTGTTCACAGAACAATGGTGCCATGGAGACTCTGCAAGAATTACAAGAGGCAGAAATGGAAGGACCTTGCTACGGCAAACGGTGCACGGCCAATGAACACTGCTGTCCAGGATCGGTTTGTGTTGACGTAGACGGAAGTAAGTTGAATTCTACTGTACAATTCTTAGAATCCAATTTGGCTTTACTAATTGGCTCCAGTAAATAAGGAAAAAGTGGGAAAAGTTTTAAAGTAAAATCGAGTTAAGGGAAACTACTTAGGCGAGGACTTTTGCGGAAGTTACAATAATCTAGTTGGGCATTCTAGGCTTTCTTTGATTGGCTGGAGAAGATTGCAAGCGAAGAGAGACTACTTTACTGGCACAATACCATTTGGCCAGACAAGTATTTCTTTTTACTATTACGTCAAATTTTACTTTCCACCGGAAGTATCTGCTTTAAAGTACTCCAAGTCACAAGAAGTGGTTTTTTGAAAGGGTGTTTTCTAATAATAATAATAATAATAATAATAATAATAATAATAATAATAATAATAATGTATTTATGCATATTACATATTACAGGGAGTCAGCTTCGTACATTTTTTTTAACATCCATTTTATTACAAATAAAAGAAATAAATGAAAATGAGAATAATTAGTTAAATAATAAACTCCTTTTGAAAATAAATTAATTAAAAATAAATAAATAACACCAAATAAATTAAAGTATACATTTTAAGGAAACATAAATTAAGTAAAATAAAATAACAACGCAAAATCCCTTCTTTTAATAACAGCCAGCATAAAGAATGCTATAGATTTCAGTTTGTTCAAATCATTAATCATTAACAGATTTACTGAATTTTCTTCCTCGCTGATATTTTTATCAATGTATCTTTCTAGGAATTGGTCCAATTGGCGACAATTCTAATATATTTGAGATTGCAATTGTATTTAAGGTATTGTTCGCCACCAATAAATGAAGCCATCAATTTATAACTGTTATTATATCTCGAATTAAGGATCCTTTCAATGTCTTTACTTTGTAAGTGATTAGCCCATTTGCTTAGAATGTCATCACAGTTATCAGCAATAGTTTTACAATCGTAAGTCATATTTAAAATTGAGGGACATCCCACGCACGTTAAGATTTCATTTAAATACGACAACCAATTTTTTGTGAGATTTTTTTTAGAGAAAAAATTTGTAGGTTAAAATTTTGGAGATTATTTGCTACAGGAAGTCGAGTGAGTGTTTTCCGAAACAAGAGAAAAATAAAAATTTAAGCAAAACCCTAATTTGCATCGTAATCCGAATATTCCTCGATGTACACTCGTGTTATTTCCGCCTACAAGCTTGTAGCTTGATTTACTTCCGCTCTAGTCAGCTGCAAACAGGAAAACTAGTTTGGTTTTAACTAATTAAAAGCTCTTATAATTAACTTCTGAAAGTTATTATGTTGCACATATCCGGTGTGAGATGCGACAGAATTGTATTTGGCGGACAGTTTGTCTGTGTGCATTTTATGTACACGTATTGTAATGGTAATAAAAGTGTGGGCGTACTAGGGGAATGATGGGTAATAAAGGTGAAATGAGATTTCCGGTTACACTGCTTCCTGAAGACTCCTCTCTTCAGGGCTTCCCTGTTTAATTTGCAATAACAACAAAAACCTTCGTACAAAAATTCGTGAGGTAATTTGTTCACAAATACTAATTCTAAATAATGTTTTCCATGTTGTCTCTTTAAAGGCAGTTTTTATATCTGTCACACAAAATTCTCAGTTACTTCGCAGACCAGCTTCCGCTATAACAATTCCATGGTACAATTACACCGATTACTGGATGTAATATCTCTTGTTTTAACCAATTTTTAGACCTGATTCTCAATGCCTTGCAACTCTCGATATTCGAATCTGGCTGACCATCCTGAGTTTGACTAAAGCGCAAGTATAATAAAATATAATCCTCATTTAGGCCCAATAAACTGATATCTCTGTACAAGCGACTATAGCCAGAATGAACGGGCGGCCCCTATCGACATCGAGCGAAAGAACATGATTAGCCCACTTTTCAATCAAATCTGGTACCCTCTGTTTTATGCACCTCTCATTATCGCAAAGAACGAAATCAGATACGCCAATAACAGCGTCATTGATTTATCAAAAGATCGTACAGCACAGAATCCCTGAAAGGTGTATATTGAAACACTAAATACAGTAAATTATCTATGTAAGTCGTTAGATGGTCTACTCCTGATATTTTATTAATAGCATTAAATGTAGAGTTAATTAGGAGTTACATAATTCTGGCGCCATGAAAATTTAATCCTGATTCAGGCGTTTTCTTATCCCGGCCAAAGTTCATTTAATTTCCCAGCTGGGTCTCTAAACACATGTAGCAACTTGCCCATTAAATACGCCCACGCGCGAGGAAAATGCCCCGCCCCCCACTCACCCACACTAAAACTTTCCCATTATCATGCATTAATGAAAACTGTACCATTTCCATTAAGCCCTGTAGCATTATCTCTAGTCGGCTCTTTGGGAAATTTATCTGATAAAGATAGTAAACTTGGGTTTTTGTTTTTTTTTTACGTCTTCTTTCTCTAACAAAGAGAGTTACAGGAAGTATTACGATCATCTCGAAGCTGTTCGTCCGGAAGTAGAAATATTCAACTGAAATACACTCACTTGACTCTTACCATAAGTTACGCAATAAAAATTTCTTAAAATTAAGACTTTATTCTTTAAAAAAAAATAGTTGAGGCTTCAGTGTGATAACGTAATAATGATACTGTGACGTCACACACACACACTCGCACTGTCAGTGAGCGTATATTTCTGTGTTATGTATAGTGACTCAAAAAAAAAGGCAGAAAATTTGTAATTCGACTTTTCACCAATCAGAAGCTAGAACTGTTTATTAAGCCACGCCTACCCGTATGTCACGCCACGCCCTCTTTGGCCCGCCCGTAATAAAATGGGCTTAAATTATATTATTAATATAAAATTTTGAATAAAACAAAAATAAGCTTTTTCGAACGTTTCTAATTGGCTGAAATTATGAGCTGAAGTACGAATGAAATGTTGGGTACTTGCTGATTTGCGTACTTTTTATCGTTTAATCAACCCATAACTTTTCAGCCGGGCTTTACGTCCAACTACCAAATTAGGTGCCGTGGACAGAGGCGACTAGCAAACATACTTTACTATAAATTCCTCATATTAACACATTAAATAAAATGCAAGGCCTAGACTAGTACCGCAATACACCTTAGCTTTGCGGGTCTAGCCTATAACCGCCTAAAATACATTACTATAAATTCCTTATATTAACCATTAAATAAAAGGCAAGGTCTTGACTAGTATCGCAATACATCTTAGCATTGCGGGTCTAGCCTATAACCGCCTAACATACTTTACTATAAATTCCTCATATTAACACATTAAATAAAATCCAAAGCCTAGACAAGTACCGCAATACATATTAGCTTTGCGGGTCTAGCCTATAACCGCCTAACATACTTTACTATAAATTCTCTAATATTAACCATTAAATAAAATGCAAGGTCTAGACTAGTACCGCAATACATCCTAGCTTTGCGGGTCTAGCCTATAACCGCCTAACATACTTTACTATAAATTCTCTAATATTAACCATTAAATAAAATGCAAGGTCTAGACTAGTACCCAATAAGGTTACATTTTAGTATAATTGACGGTTACAGAATGTGTTTTAAGTTCGTAAAAATGGTGTGAATGTTAACACCAGATTTTCTTAATTTTTCTGGAGTCACCAAAAATCTATTTTCACAAATCTTGGGAAGCGCACGTACAACGAACAACCTTTAAATGTTGTGAATCATCATTAATGTGTTGGTTTTTATCTCTCTTTTCAGTGGGATCATGCTTGTTCCCATATGGTCTTGGCCAGGGAGAGCTGTGCCGAAGACACTCCGACTGTGATACTGGTCTGATCTGCTCTGACACTGGAGACGGCGCTAAAACCTGTCAACCACCATTTACCGCACCCAAACAATACAGTAAGTAGGTCATACGATTACTCACAAAATAGGATCCAGTAAAATGAGTGAATTTTTAGAATGTTTAGAATAATGTAGTATAATCTAGTGACTGGAACTGAGATTGCGGAGCCCCAGGTGGTTGTTTCATTATACAGGAAGTTCGAGGGAGGAGGCCGGGGTAAAATGGGATGCATGACCATGCTCAATATCAGCAATTAGCGCACGCACGCATGCGCACCAACCTAGCTCACTATGCACTGGTCTAACTCCTTCTGATGAATGGTAAAATATCACGGAGTTTGTGGGGGGGTTCACTCTATCCACTCTATCTGTACTATAAGACCCCCCTTGGGGCAAAGTACTTATTATAATCTGAACGGGAACTCCCCCTGGGGAGTCTTGTGTCCCTGGTCCATGCTGCTATTGTAGCATGTAATGTCAAAGTTCAATAGATTGTTCGCCCTAATTTCCCCATTACCTAACTCTTATTAATTTAGAACAGAGTTCATTTGGGCCACTTTGTTATTAAAACCTTTCTTGTTTTTATTTTCTAAATAAAGAAACTTCGAACACTCGCATGACTATTTCTTACAACTGTTTCCAAGGTTAAAGATTACATAACTTTTACAACAAACTCTGCATATCAAAACAACTTTAATACTTACTAACATTGTGACCAAAATGCCCCTTTTTAAGATAGAAGCATGCCACGATCACACGAACTTCAACCTGTTTCAGGCGAGGAGTGTACAATGAGCAGTGAATGCGACATACATCGTGGTTTGTGCTGCCAATTTCAACGCAGACATCGACAAGCCGCAAGAAAGGTAAGTATTCGAATTTTTATTCATTTAATATAAATTAATTTTTCAAATATTTATTTTGTCATAAATTTAGGCGCCACGATAGCCGAGCGGTTATAGGCTAGACCCGCAAAGCTAAGATGTATTGCGGTACTAGTCTAGGCCTTGCATTCTATTTAATAGTTAATATGAGGAATTTATAGTAAAGTATGTTAGGCGGTTAGAGGCTGGACCCGCAAAGCTAAGATGTATTGCGGTACTAGTATAGGCCTTGCATTCTATTTAATATTTAATATGAGGAATTTATAGTAAAGTATGTTAGGCGGTTATAGGCTAGACCCGCAAAGCTAAGATGTATTGCGATACTAGTCTAGGCCTTGCATTCTATTTAATGCGTTAATATGAGGAATTTATAGTAAAGTATGTTTGCTAGTCGCCTCCGTCTACGGTACCTAATTTGGTATACGTATCTAAAGCCTGCCAGAAAAAATTGGCAATTACTTTACTTAGTCCAAAAACATCTTCCAATCAAAGTCAATGAACGAATGAATGTTAGCTTTACGACAAAGATAAATGCCACTTTATTGGAGAAAGGTTCTTTCATGGCAATAGTTAAAAAAACAAAAAAAATCCAAGGCCTAGACCGAGAATCGAACCCAGTACCACAATACTTCAATACAGCTTTGTAGACCTTGCCTATGTCGTTCGGTTACATCATAGAATATTTTATTCCCAATTCGTATGGAAAATTTCCTGTAAGAAGCTTCCGCTAAAAACGATATAAATTCTCACTTGTATAAGCAAAAAATAGTTAAAAGAAATGGTTGTAAAATTTAAAAAATCGATCGGCTACAAAAAAGCTCGAAAATCGATTATGTTAAGTTCAACTATCCAGTTGAGGAATATTGGCCAGTAACTTTTAAACGAAAAGCACTAGTTTTTAACAAAAATTTAACCAAACGGAATACTGTTCGTATCTTTAGAAAGAGGAAATGAAAAATACAAATTAGACAACATTTAATTAGTTTGACTAATTGGTCTATAAAAACTAATTTAAGAGTGACAATGAAGACGATTGCTTGTTGGTACATGAGGAGATCAAAGCTAATCAAGGCGTTAATAGAGTCAAGCTTTAGCTTGCTACAGGCAGGTGCAGAAGCAATGAATATTCTACGATCTAATTAACAGCTTCCTGTGTAAGAGATAATGGATTTGCAAAGCAATAACACCCTGTGACGGACAGCTTCACCAAACTACCACGGATTTGTTTACATCAAAGATATTAACATTTTATTAAAAGACATTAACCTCGTTACTTGCAGAGCAGAAAAGTTTGAGCTTCACTAATTTGCCCCCCCACAAAAAAAAAGCACAACGAAAAACAGCTGTTAACATACATACGACCAAAATCCTCGAAATTCGACGAACTGAATAAATTTAACCAGCCTTTAAATGCTACAAAAAGAGGAGGAGTTTTCTAAAAAATAAGAAATTTTAAAAACACAATCATTTTGTTTTTGAGATAACAGCAGATAAACTTTCCACCGTTTGCAAAACTAATAAATTACAAGTCTCAATATACAAGAATCAATACATTTATACACAATATCATTCACTATAAAAGTGTACAATATGATCCGTTTCTTCCCTTTAGTTTAGGAGATATTAGCATTAAAAGTTTTCACCGTTTGGAAAACCACCAAATTTCAACTCTCAATATCTCACTCCCATTTCAACAAATTGATAAAAGAATCTTTACATTTATACACAATATCATTCACTATAAAAGTGTACAATATGAACCGCTTCTATCCGTTAGTTTTGGAGATATTAGCATTTAAAGTTTTTACTGTTTACAAAATCAGCAAAATTCAACTCTCAATATCTCACTCCTATTTCAAATGATTAATACAAGAATCTATACATTTATACACAATATCATTCACTATAAAAGTGTAGAATATGAACCGTTTCTATCCGTTAGTTTTAGAGATATTAGCAATTAAAGTTTTAACGTTTGCAAAACCACCAAATTTAAACTCTCAATATCTCACTCCCATTACAACCGATTGATACAAGAACCTATACATTTATACACAATATCATTCACTATAAAAGTGTACAATATGAACCGCTTCTATTCGTTAGTTTTATAGATATTACCATTAACAGTTTTCACCGCTGCCAAAACCACCAAAATTCAACTCTCAATATCTCACTCCCATTTTAACCGATTGATACAAGAACCTATACATTTAAACACAATATCATTCACTATAAAAGTGTCCAATATGAACCGCTTCTATCCGTTAGTTTTGGAGATATTAGCATTAAAATTTTTCAACTTTTGCAAAACCACCAAAATTCAACTCTCAATATCTCACTCCCATTTCAACCGATTGATACAAGAATCTATACATTTATACACAATATCATTCACTATAAAAGTTTACAATATGAACCGCTTCTATCCGTTAGTTTTGGAGATATTAGCATTAAAAGTTTTCACCCTTTGCAAAACCACCAAAATTCAACTCTCAATATCTCACTCCCATTTCAACCGATTGATACAAGAATCTATACATTTATACACAATATCATTCACTATAAAAGTGTACAGTATGAACCGCTTCTATCCGTTAGTTTTATAGATATTAGCATTAACAGTTTTCACCGTTGCCAAAACCATCAAATTTCAACTCTCAATATCTCACTCCCATTTTAACCGATTGATACAAGAATCTATACATTAATGCACAATATCATTCACTATAAAAGTGTACAATATGAACCGCTTCTATCCGTTAGTTTTATAGATATTAGCATTAACAGTTTTCACCGCTGCCAAAACCACCAAATTTCAACTCTCAATACCTCACTCCCATTTTAACCGATTGATACAAGAATCTATACATTTATACACAATATCATTCACTATAAAAGTGTAGAATATGAACCGTTTCTATCCGTTAGTTTTAGAGATATTAGCATTTAAAGTTTTAACGTTTGCAAAACCACCAAATTTCAACTCTCAATATCTCACTCCCATTTCAACCGATTGATACAAGAATCTATACATTTATACACAATATCATTCACTATAAAAGTGTACAATATGAACCGCTTCTATCCGTTAGTTTTGGAGATATTAGCATTAAAATTTTCACCTTATGCAAAACCACCAAAATTCAACTCTCAATATCTCACTCCCATTTTAACCGATTGATACAAGAATCTATACATTTATACACAATATCATTCACTATAAAAGTGTACAATATGAACCGCTTCTATCCGTTAGTCTTGGAGATATTAGCATTAAAAGTTTTCACCTTTTGCAAAACCACCAAAATTCAACTCTCAATATCTCACTCCCATTTCAACCGATTGATACAAGAATCTATACATTTATACACAATATCATTCACTATAAATGTGTACAATATGAACCGCGTCCATCCGTTAGTTTTGGAGATATAAGCATTTAAAGTTTTTACTGTTTACAAAATCAGCAAAATTCAACTCGCAATATCATTCACTATAAAAGTGTACAGTATGAACCGCTTCTATCCGTTAGTTTTATAGATATTAGCATTAACAGTTTTCACCTTTTGCAAAACCACCAAAATTCAACTATCAATACCTCACTCCCATTTTAACCGATTGATACAAGAATCTATACATTTATACACAATATCATTCACTATAAAAGTGTAGAATATGAACCGTTTCTATCCGTTAGTTTTAGAGATATTAGCATTTAAAGTTTTAACGTTTGCAAAACCACCAAATTTCAACTCTCAATATCTCACTCCCATTTCAACCGATTGATACAAGAATCTATACATTTATACACAATATCATTCACTATAAAAGTGTACAATATGAACCGCTTCTATCCGTTAGTTTTGGAGATATTAGCATTAAAATTTTCACCTTATGCAAAACCACCAAAATTCAACTCTCAATATCTCACTCCCATTTTAACCGATTGATACAAGAATCTATACATTTATACACAATATCGTTCACTATAAAAGTGTACAATATGAACCGCTTCTATCCGTTAGTCTTGGAGATATTAGCATTAAAAGTTTTCACCTTTTGCAAAACCACCAAAATTCAACTCTCAATATCTCACTCCCATTTCAACCGATTGATACAAGAATCTATACATTTATACACAATATCATTCTCTATAAATGTGTACAATATGAACCGCGTCTATCCGTTAGTTTTGTAGATATTACCATTTAAAGTTTTTACTGTTTACAAAATCAGCAAAATTCAACTCTCAATATCTCACTCCTATTTCAAATGATTGATACAAGAACCTATACATTTATACACAATATCATTCACTATAAAAGTGTAGAATATGAACCGTTTCTATCCGTTAGTTTTAGAGATATTAGCATTTAAAGTTTTAAAGTTTGCAAAACCACCAAATTTAAACTCTCAATATCTCACTCCCATTACAACCGATTGATAAAAGAACCTATAAATTTATACACAATATCATTCACTATAAAAGTGTACAGTATGAACCGCTTCTATCCGTTAGTTTTATAGATATTAGCATTAACAGTTTTCACCGTTGCCAAAACCATCAAATTTCAACTCTCAATATCTCACTCCCATTTTAACCGATTGATACAAGAATCTATACATTTATGCACAATATCATTCACTATAAAAGTGTACAATATGAACCGCTTCTATCCGTTAGTTTTATAGATATTAGCATTAACAGTTTTCACCGCTGCCAAAACCACCAAATTTCAACTCTCAATATCTCACTCCCATTTTAACCGATTGATACAAGAACCAATACATTTAAACACAATATCATTCACTATAAATGAGTACAATATGAACCGCTTCTATTCGTTAGTTTTATAGATATTAGCATTAACAGTTTTCACCGTTTACAAAACCAGCAAAATTCAACATTCAATACCTCACTCCCATTTTAACCGGTTGATACAAGAATCTATACATTTATGCACAATATCATTCACTATAAAAGTGTACAAAATGAACCGCTTCTATCCGTTAGTTTTATAGATATTAGCATTAACAGTTTTCACCTTTTGCAAAACCACCAAATTTCAACTCTCAATATCTCACTCCCATTTTAACCGATTGATACAAGAACCTATACATTCAAACTCAATATCAATCACTATAAAAGTGTAGAATATGAACCGTTTCTATCCGTTAGTTTTAGAGATATTAGCAATTAAAGTTTTAACGTTTGCAAAACCACCAAATTTAAACTCTCAATATCTCACTCCCATTACAACCGATTGATACAAGAACCTATACATTTATACACAATATCATTCACTATAAAAGTGTACAGTATGAACCGCTTCTATCCGTTAGTTTTATAGATATTAGCATTAACAGTTTTCACCTTTTGCAAAACCACCAAAATTCAACTCTCAATATCTCACTCCCATTTTAACCGATTGATACTAGAACCTATATATTTAAACACAATATCATTCACTATAAAAGTGTACAATATGAACCATCTATCCGTTAGTTTTGGAGATATTAGCATTAAAAGTTTTCACCGTTTACAAAACCACCAAAATTCAACTATCAATACCTCACTCCCATTTTAACCGATTGATACAAGAATCTATACATTTATGCACAATATCATTCACTATAAAAGTGTACAGTATGAACCGCTTCTATCCGTTAGTTTTGGAGATATTAGCATTAAAATTTTTCACCTTTTGCAAAACCACCAAAATTCAACTCTCAGTATCTCACTCCTATTTCAAATGATTGATACAAGAATCTATACATTTATACACAATATCATTCACTATAAATGTGTAGAATATGAACCGTTTCTATCCGTTAGTTTTAGAGATATTAGCATTTAAAGTTTTAACGTTTGCAAAACCACCAAATTTAAACTCTCAATATCTCACTCCCATTACAACCGATTGATACAAGAACCTATACATTTATACACAATATCATTCACTATAAAAGTGTACAGTATGAACCGCTTCTATCCGTTAGTTTTATAGATATTAGCATTAACAGTTTTCACCGTAGCCAAAACCATCAAATTTCAACTCTCAATATCTCACTCCCATTTTAACCGATTGATACAAGAATCTATACATTTATGCACAATATCATTCACTATAAAAGTGTACAATATGAACCGCTTCTATCCGTTAGTTTTATAGATATTAGCATTAACAGTTTTCACCGTTTACAAAACCAGCAAAATTCAACTATCAATACCTCACTCCCATTTTAACCGGTTGATACAAGAATCTATACATTTATGCACAATATCATTCACTATAAAAGTGTACAATATGAACCGCTTCTATCCGTTAGTTTTATAGATATTAGCATTAACAGTTTTCACCTTTTGCAAAACCACCAAATTTCAACTCTCAATATCTCACTCCCATTTTAACCGATTGATACAAGAACCTATACATTTAAACACAAAATCAATCACTATAAAAGTGTAGAATATGAACCGTTTCTATCCGTTAGTTTTAGAGATATTAGCAATTAAAGTTTTAACGTTTGCAAAACCACCAAATTTAAACTCTCAATATCTCACTCCCATTACAACCGATTGATACAAGAACCTATACATTTATACACAATATCATTCACTATAAAAGTGTACAGTATGAACCGCTTCTATCCGTTAGTTTTATAGATATTAGCATTAACAGTTTTCACCTTTTGCAAAACCACCAAATTTAAACTCTCAATATCTCACTCCCATTACAACCGATTGATACAAGAACCTATACATTTATACACAATATCATTCACTATAAAAGTGTACAATATGAACCGCTTCTATCCGTTAGTTTTATAGATATTAGCATTAACAGTTTTCACCGCTGCCAAAACCACCAAATTTCAACTCTCAATACCTCACTCCCATTTTAACCGGTTGATACAAGAATCTATACATTTATGCACAATATCATTCACTATAAAAGTGTACAATATGAACCGCTTCTATCCGTTAGTTTTGGAGATATTAGCATTAAAAGTTTTCACCTTTTGCTAAACCACCAAAATTCAACTCTCAATATCTCACTCCCATTTCAACCGATTGATACAAGAATCTATACATTTATACACAATATCATTCACTATAAATGTGTACAATATGAACCGCTTCTATCCGTTAGTTTTGGAGATATTAGCATTAAAAGTTTTCACCTTTTGCTAAACCTCCAAAATTCAACTCTCAATATCTCACTCCCATTTCAACCGATTGATACAAGAATCTATACATTTATACACAATATCATTCACTATAAATGTGTACAATATGAACCGCTTCTATCCGTTAGTTTTGGAGATATTAGCATTTAAAGTTTTTACTGTTTACAAAATCAGCAAAATTCAACTCTCAATATCTCACTCCTATTTCAAATGATTGATACAAGAACCTATACATTTAAACACAATATCATTCACTATAAAAGTGTACAATATGAACCGCTTCTATTCGTTAGTTTTATAGATATTAGCATTAACAGTTTTCACCGTTTACAAAACCAGCAAAATTCAACTATCAATACCTCACTCCCATTTTAACCGATTGATACAAGAATCTATACATTTATGCACAATATCATTCACTATAAAAGTGTACAGTATGAACCGCTTCTATCCGTTAGTTTTGGAGATATTAGCATTAACAGTTTTCACCGTAGCCAAAACCATCAAATTTCAACTCTCAATATCTCACTCCCATTTTAACCGATTGATACAAGAATCTATACATTTATGCACAATATCATTCACTATAAAAGTGTACAATATGAACCGCTTCTATCCGTTAGTTTTATAGATATTAGCATTAACAGTTTTCACCGCTGCCAAAACCACCAAATTTCAACTCTCAATATCTCACTCCCATTTTAACCGATTGATACTAGAACCTATATATTTAAACACAATATCATTCACTATAAAAGTGTACAATATGAACCGCTTCTATCCGTTAGTTTTGGAGATATTAGCATTAAAAGTTTTCACCTTTTGCTAAACCACCAAAATTCAACTCTCAATATCTCACTCCCATTTCAACCGATTGATACAAGAATCTATACATTTATACACAATATCATTCACTATAAATGTGTACAATATGAACCGCTTCTATCCGTTAGTTTTGGAGATATTAGCATTAAAAGTTTTCACCTTTTGCTAAACATACAAAATTCAACTCTCAATATCTCACTCCCATTTCAACCGATTGATACAAGAATCTATACATTTATACACAATATCATTCACTATAAATGTGTACAATATGAACCGCTTCTATCCGTTAGTTTTGGAGATATTAGCATTTAAAGTTTTTACTGTTTACAAAATCAGCAAAATTCAACTCTCAATATCTCACTCCTATTTCAAATGATTGATACAAGAACCTATACATTTAAACACAATATCATTCACTATAAAAGTGTACAATATGAACCGCTTCTATTCGTTAGTTTTATAGATATTAGCATTAACAGTTTTCACCGTTTACAAAACCAGCAAAATTCAACTATCAATACCTCACTCCCATTTTAACCGATTGATACAAGAATCTATACATTTATGCACAATATCATTCACTATAAAAGTGTACAGTATGAACCGCTTCTATCCGTTAGTTTTGGAGATATTAGCATTAAAATTTTTCACCTTTTGCAAAACCACCAAAATTCAACTCTCAGTATCTCACTCCTATTTCAAATGATTGATACAAGAATCTATACATTTATACACAATATCATTCACTATAAATGTGTAGAATATGATCCGTTTCTATCCGTTAGTTTTAGAGATATTAGCATTTAAAGTTTTAACGTTTGCAAAACCACCAAATTTAAACTCTCAATATCTCACTCCCATTACAACCGATTGATACAAGAACCTATACATTTATACACAATATCATTCACTATAAAAGTGTACAATATGAACCGCTTCTATCCGTTAGTTTTGGAGATATTAGCATTAAAAGTTTTCACCTTTTGCTAAACCACCAAAATTCAACTCTCAATATCTCACTCCCATTTCAACCGATTGATACAAGAATCTATACATTTATACACAATATCATTCACTATAAATGTGTACAATATGAACCGCTTCTATCCGTTAGTTTTGGAGATATTAGCATTAAAAGTTTTCACCTTTTGCTAAACCTCCAAAATTCAACTCTCAATATCTCACTCCCATTTCAACCGATTGATACAAGAATCTATACATTTATACACAATATCATTCACTATAAATCTGTACAATATGAACCGCTTCTATCAGTTAGTTTTGGAGATATTAGCATTTAAAGTTTTTACTGTTTACAAAATCAGCAAAATTCAACTCTCAATATCTCACTCCTATTTCAAATGATTGATACAAGAACCTATACATTTAAACACAATATCATTCACTATAAAAGTGTACAATATGAACCGCTTCTATTCGTTAGTTTTGGAGATATTAGCATTAACAGTTTTCACCTTTTGCTAAACCACCAAAATTCAACTCTCAAAATCTCACTCCCATTTCAACCGATTGATACAAGAATCTATACATTTATACACAATATCATTCACTATAAATGTGTACAATATGAACCGCTTCTATCCGTTAGTTTTGGAGATATTAGCATTAAAAGTTTTCACCTTTTGCTAAACCTCCAAAATTCAACTCTCAATATCTCACTCCCATTTCAACCGATTGATACAAGAATCTATACATTTATACACAATATCATTCACTATAAATGTGTACAATATGAACCGCTTCTATCCGTTAGTTTTGGAGATATTAGCATTTAAAGTTTTTACTGTTTACAAAATCAGCAAAATTCAACTCTCAATATCTCACTCCTATTTCAAATGATTGATACAAGAACCTATACATTTAAACACAATATCATTCACTATAAAAGTGTACAATATGAACCGCTTCTATTCGTTAGTTTTATAGATATTAGCATTAACAGTTTTCACCGTTTACAAAACCAGCAAAATTCAACTATCAATACCTCACTCCCATTTTAACCGATTGATACAAGAATCTATACATTTATGCACAATATCATTCACTATAAAAGTGTACAGTATGAACCGCTTCTATCCGTTAGTTTTGGAGATATTAGCATTAACAGTTTTCACCGTAGCCAAAACCATCAAATTTCAACTCTCAATATCTCACTCCCATTTTAACCGATTGATACAAGAATCTATACATTTATGCACAATATCATTCACTATAAAAGTGTACAATATGAACCGCTTCTATCCGTTAGTTTTATAGATATTAGCATTAACAGTTTTCACCGCTGCCAAAACCACCAAATTTCAACTCTCAATATCTCACTCCCATTTTAACCGATTGATACTAGAACCTATATATTTAAACACAATATCATTCACTATAAAAGTGTACAATATGAACCGCTTCTATCCGTTAGTTTTGGAGATATTAGCATTAAAAGTTTTCACCTTTTGCTAAACCACCAAAATTCAACTCTCAATATCTCACTCCCATTTCAACCGATTGATACAAGAATCTATACATTTATACACAATATCATTCACTATAAATGTGTACAATATGAACCGCTTCTATCCGTTAGTTTTGGAGATATTAGCATTAAAAGTTTTCACCTTTTGCTAAACCTCCAAAATTCAACTCTCAATATCTCACTCCCATTTCAACCGATTGATACAAGAATCTATACATTTATACACAATATCATTCACTATAAATGTGTACAATATGAACCGCTTCTATCCGTTAGTTTTGGAGATATTAGCATTTAAAGTTTTTACTGTTTACAAAATCAGCAAAATTCAACTCTCAATATCTCACTCCTATTTCAAATGATTGATACAAGAACCTATACATTTAAACACAATATCATTCACTATAAAAGTGTACAATATGAACCGCTTCTATTCGTTAGTTTTATAGATATTAGCATTAAAATTTTTCACCTTTTGCAAAACCACCAAAATTCAACTCTCAGTATCTCACTCCTATTTCAAATGATTGATACAAGAATCTATACATTTATACACAATATCATTCACTATAAATGTGTAGAATATGATCCGTTTCTATCCGTTAGTTTTAGAGATATTAGCATTTAAAGTTTTAACGTTTGCAAAACCACCAAATTTAAACTCTCAATATCTCACTCCCATTACAACCGATTGATACAAGAACCTATACATTTATACACAATATCATTCACTATAAAAGTGTACAATATGAACCGCTTCTATCCGTTAGTTTTGGAGATATTAGCATTAAAAGTTTTCACCTTTTGCTAAACCACCAAAATTCAACTCTCAATATCTCACTCCCATTTCAACCGATTGATACAAGAATCTATACATTTATACACAATATCATTCACTATAAATGTGTACAATATGAACCGCTTCTATCCGTTAGTTTTGGAGATATTAGCATTAAAAGTTTTCACCTTTTGCTAAACCTCCAAAATTCAACTCTCAATATCTCACTCCCATTTCAACCGATTGATACAAGAATCTATACATTTATACACAATATCATTCACTATAAATCTGTACAATATGAACCGCTTCTATCAGTTAGTTTTGGAGATATTAGCATTTAAAGTTTTTACTGTTTACAAAATCAGCAAAATTCAACTCTCAATATCTCACTCCTATTTCAAATGATTGATACAAGAACCTATACATTTAAACACAATATCATTCACTATAAAAGTGTACAATATGAACCGCTTCTATTCGTTAGTTTTATAGATATTAGCATTAACAGTTTTCACCGTTTACAAAACCAGCAAAATTCAACTATCAATACCTCACTCCCATTTTAACCGATTGATACAAGAATCTATACATTTATGCACAATATCATTCACTATAAAAGTGTACAATATGAACCGCTTCTATCCGTTAGTTTTGGAGATATTAGCATTAAAAGTTTTCACCTTTTGCTAAACCACCAAAATTCAACTCTCAATATCTCACTCCCATTTCAACCGATTGATACAAGAATCTATACATTTATACACAATATCATTCACTATAAATGTGTACAATATGAACCGCTTCTATCCGTTAGTTTTGGAGATATTAGCATTAAAAGTTTTCACCTTTTGCTAAACCTCCAAAATTCAACTCTCAATATCTCACTCCCATTTCAACCGATTGATACAAGAATCTATACATTTATACACAATATCATTCACTATAAATGTGTACAATATGAACCGCTTCTATCCGTTAGTTTTGGAGATATTAGCATTTAAAGTTTTTACTGTTTACAAAATCAGCAAAATTCAACTCTCAATATCTCACTCCTATTTCAAATGATTGATACAAGAACCTATACATTTAAACACAATATCATTCACTATAAAAGTGTACAATATGAACCGCTTCTATTCGTTAGTTTTATAGATATTAGCATTAACAGTTTTCACCGTTTACAAAACCAGCAAAATTCAACTATCAATACCTCACTCCCATTTTAACCGATTGATACAAGAATCTATACATTTATGCACAATATCATTCACTATAAAAGTGTACAGTATGAACCGCTTCTATCCGTTAGTTTTGGAGATATTAGCATTAACAGTTTTCACCGTAGCCAAAACCATCAAATTTCAACTCTCAATATCTCACTCCCATTTTAACCGATTGATACAAGAATCTATACATTTATGCACAATATCATTCACTATAAAAGTGTACAATATGAACCGCTTCTATCCGTTAGTTTTATAGATATTAGCATTAACAGTTTTCACCGCTGCCAAAACCACCAAATTTCAACTCTCAATATCTCACTCCCATTTTAACCGATTGATACTAGAACCTATATATTTAAACACAATATCATTCACTATAAAAGTGTACAATATGAACCGCTTCTATCCGTTAGTTTTGGAGATATTAGCATTAAAAGTTTTCACCTTTTGCTAAACCACCAAAATTCAACTCTCAATATCTCACTCCCATTTCAACCGATTGATACAAGAATCTATACATTTATACACAATATCATTCACTATAAATGTGTACAATATGAACCGCTTCTATCCGTTAGTTTTGGAGATATTAGCATTAAAAGTTTTCACCTTTTGCTAAACCTCCAAAATTCAACTCTCAATATCTCACTCCCATTTCAACCGATTGATACAAGAATCTATACATTTATACACAATATCATTCACTATAAATGTGTACAATATGAACCGCTTCTATCCGTTAGTTTTGGAGATATTAGCATTTAAAGTTTTTACTGTTTACAAAATCAGCAAAATTCAACTCTCAATATCTCACTCCTATTTCAAATGATTGATACAAGAACCTATACATTTAAACACAATATCATTCACTATAAAAGTGTACAATATGAACCGCTTCTATTCGTTAGTTTTATAGATATTAGCATTAACAGTTTTCACCGTTTACAAAACCAGCAAAATTCAACTATCAATACCTCACTCCCATTTTAACCGATTGATACAAGAATCTATACATTTATGCACAATATCATTCACTATAAAAGTGTACAGTATGAACCGCTTCTATCCGTTAGTTTTGGAGATATTAGCATTAAAATTTTTCACCTTTTGCAAAACCACCAAAATTCAACTCTCAGTATCTCACTCCTATTTCAAATGATTGATACAAGAATCTATACATTTATACACAATATCATTCACTATAAATGTGTAGAATATGATCCGTTTCTATCCGTTAGTTTTAGAGATATTAGCATTTAAAGTTTTAACGTTTGCAAAACCACCAAATTTAAACTCTCAATATCTCACTCCCATTACAACCGATTGATACAAGAACCTATACATTTATACACAATATCATTCACTATAAAAGTGTACAGTATGAACCGCTTCTATCCGTTAGTTTTATAGATATTAGCATTAACAGTTTTCACCGTAGCCAAAACCATCAAATTTCAACTCTCAATATCTCACTCCCATTTTAACCGATTGATACAAGAATCTATACATTTATGCACAATATCATTCACTATAAAAGTGTACAATATGAACCGCTTCTATCCGTTAGTTTTGGAGATATTAGCATTAAAAGTTTTCACCGTTTACAAAACCAGCAAAATTCAACTATCAATACCTCACTCCCATTTTAACCGATTGATACAAGAATCTATACATTTATGCACAATATCATTCACTATAAAAGTGTACAGTATGAACCGCTTCTATCCGTTAGTTTTGGAGATATTAGCATTAAAATTTTTCACCTTTTGCAAAACCACCAAAATTCAACTCTCAGTATCTCACTCCTATTTCAAATGATTGATACAAGAATCTATACATTTATACACAATATCATTCACTATAAATGTGTAGAATATGAACCGTTTCTATCCGTTAGTTTTAGAGATATTAGCATTTAAAGTTTTAACGTTTGCAAAACCACCAAATTCAAACTCTCAATATCTCACTCCCATTACAACCGATTGATACAAGAACCTATACATTTATACACAATATCATTCACTATAAAAGTGTACAGTATGAACCGCTTCTATCCGTTAGTTTTATAGATATTAGCATTAACAATTTTCACCGTAGCCAAAACCATCAAATTTCAACTCTCAATATCTCACTCCCATTTTAACCGATTGATACAAGAATCTATACATTTATGCACAATATCATTCACTATAAAAGTGTACAATATGAACCGCTTCTATCCGTTAGTTTTATAGATATTAGCATTAACAGTTTTCACCGCTGCCAAAACCACCAAATTTCAACTCTTAATATCTCACTCCCATTTTAACCGATTGATACAAGAACCTATACATTTAAACACAATATCATTCACTATAAAAGTGTACAATATGAACCGCTTCTATTCGTTAGTTTTATAGATATTAGCATTAACAGTTTTCACCGTTTACAAAACCAGCAAAATTCAACTATCAATACCTCACTCCCATTTTAACCGGTTGATACAAGAATCTATACATTTATGCACAATATCATTCACTATAAAAGTGTACAATATGAACCGCTTCTATCCGTTAGTTTTATAGATATTAGCATTAACAGTTTTCACCTTTTGCAAAACCACCAAATTTCAACTCTCAATATCTCACTCCCATTTTAACCGATTGATACAAGAACCTATACATTTAAACACAATATCAATCACTATAAAAGTGTAGAATATGAACCGTTTCTATCCGTTAGTTTTAGAGATATTAGCAATTAAAGTTTTAACGTTTGCAAAACCACCAAATTTAAACTCTCAATATCTCACTCCCATTACAACCGATTGATACAAGAACCTATACATTTATACACAATATCATTCACTATAAAAGTGTACAGTATGAACCGCTTCTATCCGTTAGTTTTATAGATATTAGCATTAACAGTTTTCACCTTTTGCAAAACCACCAAAATTCAACTCTCAATATCTCACTCCCATTTTAACCGATTGATACTAGAACCTATATATTTAAACACAATATCATTCACTATAAAAGTGTACAATATGAACCGCTTCTATCCGTTAGTTTTGGAGATATTAGCATTAAAAGTTTTCACCTTTTGCTAAACCACCAAAATTCAACTCTCAATATCTCACTCCCATTTCAACCGATTGATACAAGAATCTATACATTTATACTCAATATCATTTACTATAAATGTGTACAATATGAACCGCTTCTATCCGTCAGTTTTGGAGATATTAGCATTAAAAGTTTTCACCTTTTGCTAAACCTCCAAAATTCAACTCTCAATATCTCACTCCCATTTCAACCGATTGATACAAGAATCTATACATTTATACACAATATCATTCACTATAAATGTGTACAATATGAACCGCTTCTATCCGTTAGTTTTGGAGATATTAGCATTTAAAGTTTTTACTGTTTACAAAATCAGCAAAATTCAACTCTCAATATCTCACTCCTATTTCAAATGATTGATACAAGAACCTATACATTTAAACACAATATCATTCACTATAAAAGTGTACAATATGAACCGCTTCTATTCGTTAGTTTTATAGATATTAGCATTAACAGTTTTCACCGTTTACAAAACCAGCAAAATTCAACTATCAATACCTCACTCCCATTTTAACCGATTGATACAAGAATCTATACATTTATGCACAATATCATTCACTATAAAAGTGTACAGTATGAACCGCTTCTATCCGTTAGTTTTGGAGATATTAGCATTAACAGTTTTCACCGTAGCCAAAACCATCAAATTTCAACTCTCAATATCTCACTCCCATTTTAACCGATTGATACAAGAATCTATACATTTATGCACAATATCATTCACTATAAAAGTGTACAATATGAACCGCTTCTATCCGTTAGTTTTATAGATATTAGCATTAACAGTTTTCACCGCTGCCAAAACCACCAAATTTCAACTCTCAATATCTCACTCCCATTTTAACCGATTGATACAAGAACCTATACATTTAAACACAATATCATTCACTATAAAAGTGTACAATATGAACCGCTTCTATTCGTTAGTTTTATAGATATTAGCATTAACAGTTTTCACCGTTTACAAAACCAGCAAAATTCAACTATCAACACCTCACTCCCATTTTAACCGGTTGATACAAGAATCTATACATTTATGCACAATATCATTCACTATAAAAGTGTACAATATGAACCGCTTCTATCCGTTAGTTTTATAGATATTAGCATTAACAGTTTTCACCTTTTGCAAAACCACCAAATTTCAACTCTCAATATCTCACTCCCATTTTAACCGATTGATACAAGAACCTATACATTTAAAAACAATATCAATCACTATAAAAGTGTAGAATATGAACCGTTTCTATCCGTTAGTTTTAGAGATATTAGCAATTAAAGTTTTAACGTTTGCAAAACCACCAAATTTAAACTCTCAATATCTCACTCCCATTACAACCGATTGATACAAGAACCTATACATTTATACACAATATCATTCACTATAAAAGTGTACAGTATGAACCGCTTCTATCCGTTAGTTTTATAGATATTAGCATTAACAGTTTTCACCTTTTGCAAAACCACCAAAATTCAACTCTCAATATCTCACTCCCATTTTAACCGATTGATACTAGAACCTATATATTTAAACACAATATCATTCACTATAAAAGTGTACAATATGAACCGCTTCTATCCGTTAGTTTTGGAGATATTAGCATTAAATGTTTTCACCTTTTGCTAAACCACCAAAATTCAACTCTCAATATCTCACTCCCATTTCAACCGATTGATACAAGAATCTACACAATATCATTCACTATAAATGTGTACAATATGAACCGCTTCTATCCGTTAGTTTTGGAGATATTAGCATTAAAAGTTTTCACCTTTTGCTAAACCTCCAAAATTCAACTCTCAATATCTCACTCCCATTTCAACTGATTGATACAAGAATCTATACATTTATACACAATATCATTCACTATAAATGTGTACAATATGAACCGCTTCTATCCGTTAGTTTTGGAGATATTAGCATTTAAAGTTTTTACTGTTTACAAAATCAGCAAAATTCAACTCTCAATATCTCACTCCTATTTCAAATGATTGATACAAGAACCTATACATTTAAACACAATATCATTCACTATAAAAGTGTACAATATGAACCGCTTCTATTCGTTAGTTTTATAGATATTAGCATTAACAGTTTTCACCGTTTACAAAACCAGCAAAATTCAACTATCAATACCTCACTCCCATTTTAACCGATTGATACAAGAATCTATACATTTATGCACAATATCATTCACTATAAAAGTGTACAGTATGAACCGCTTCTATCCGTTAGTTTTGGAGATATTAGCATTAAAATTTTTCACCTTTTGCAAAACCACCAAAATTCAACTCTCAGTATCTCACTCCTATTTCAAATGATTGATACAAGAATCTATACATTTATACACAATATCATTCACTATAAATGTGTAGAATATGAACCGTTTCTATCCGTTAGTTTTAGAGATATTAGCATTTAAAGTTTTAACGTTTGCAAAACCACCAAATTTAAACTCTCAATATCTCACTCCCATTACAACCGATTGATACAAGAACCTATACATTTATACACAATATCATTCACTATAAAAGTGTACAGTCTGAACCGCTTCTATCCGTTAGTTTTATAGATATTAGCATTAACAGTTTTCACCGTAGCCAAAACCATCAAATTTCAACTCTCAATATCTCACTCCCATTTTAACCGATTGATACAAGAATCTATACATTTATGCACAATATCATTCACTATAAAAGTGTACAATATGAACCGCTTCTATCCGTTAGTTTTATAGATATTAGCATTAACAGTTTTCACCGCTGCCAAAACCACCAAATTTCAACTCTCAATATCTCACTCCCATTTTAACCGATTGATACAAGAACCTATACATTTAAACACAATATCATTCACTATAAAAGTGTACAATATGAACCGCTTGTATTCGTTAGTTTTATAGATATTAGCATTAACAGTTTTCACCGTTTACAAATCCAGCAAAATTCAACTCTCAATACCTCACTCCCATTTTAACCGGTTGATACAAGAATCTATACATTTATGCACAATATCATTCACTATAAAAGTGTACAATATGAACCGCTTTTATCCGTTAGTTTTATAGATATTAGCATTAACAGTTTTCACCGCTGCCAAAATCACCAAATTTCAACTCTCAATATCTCACTCCCATTTTAACCGATTGATACAAGAACCTATACATTTAAACACAATATCATTCACTATAAAAGTGTACAATATGAACCGCTTCTATTCGTTAGTTTCGGAGATATTAGCATAAAAAATTTTACCTTTTGCAAAACCAGCAAATTTCAACTCTCAATATCTCACTCCCATTTCAACTGATTGATACAAGAATCTATACATTTATGCACAATATCATTCACTATAAAAGTGTACAGTATGAACCGCTTCTATCCGTTAGTTTTATAGATATTAGCATTAACAGTTTTTACCGTTGCCAAAACCATCAAATTTCAACTCTCAATATCTCACTCCCATTTCAACCGATTGATACAAGAATCTATACATTTTTATACACAATATCATTCACTATAAATGTGTACAATATGAACCGCGTCTATCCGTTAGTTTTGGAGATATTAGCATTTAATGTTTTTACTGTTTACAAAATCAGCAATATTCAACTCTCAATATGTCACTCCTATTTCAAATGATTGATACAAGAATCTATACATTTATACACAATATCATTCACTATAAAAGTGTAGAATATGAACCGTTTCTATCCGTTACTTTTAGAGATATTAGCATTTAAAGTTTTAACGTTTGCAAAACCACCAAATTTAAACTCTCAATATCTCACTCCCATTACAACCGATTGATACAAGAACCTATACATTTATACACAATATCATTCACTATAAAAGTGTAGAATATGAACCGCCCAATATGAATACCTTGGTCCCAATGTGGGGCCCGAAGAATTAGCTGAATGTGGCAAATTTGCAGATGTAGAGATTTGTATGAATGGTTCATTAAAACAGGTAGTTAGCTAACTGGAGGATGAAGATTCAGTTAAGGTGTGAATTCACAGTGATTTTGGTGGGGATTATTGAAATAATTCACAATAGATGGTTTTGTGTATGTGTGAGTGAGGTTTTGGCGGGGGACATTAATGGCGGATAAATTCAATTTATTAGTGCTGCGTGCTGTTTTGTAGTACTTCATTCTGTCGTGAGTGCAGCGCCACTCTTGCCCAATTGCTATTCTCCTCAGGCTTACCAACTGGATTACAATAAAAGTTTTTATTCTTTTATCTGGAAATGGGGGGGGGCCTCTATAAAACAAAAAAGGCTAATCGAAATCAGGGGAGCCAAAATCGATAAAGCACTCAGCTTAATGCATATCTCTATGAAATATTCATACCCGAATAATGTGAACTTTCACAGGAGACCCGCCCCTCTAACTATAATTTTTTAAATGAAATTTTTGATTATGCCCTTTCTTGATTATATGATGCCTATTTACCCCAGAGAGCAAACTAACCTACAAGTCTTCTCACAGACTTTTCGAGCGTCATACATTCAAAACTAATTTTTGAAAATTGATATCCTAGAACATTGATGGCGAACCTATGACCCGCGCAAGCTTTTTCACTGACCCACAATCAATCATTACGCGGGTTGATTTAGTTTAGATTTTCTAATTGTTGTGGATAATTTATATTCTATCTGTATTTTTTTTCAATCACGCATTTGACACAAAAGCAATTTAAATGCTATCTTTGTTTGATCATTACAGTTCTAAAAGCGCAAATGACGACAAATGCTTTTGTAGTATTTGAAATAAAGCAAAATTGTTTACAAAATATCAAATAAAGTGTATAATTTTACTGATATTTTGTTTGTTAAAAATATCGATAACCCAAAGTAAATAACCATATTTCAGATTTTTCTTCAGATAAAACACACTTTTGTAAGGTTTTGTTCAGTTATGTTTGTAAAAAGAGACTTCCATAGCCACTTGTTTCGTCCCGTTTTACCCGTTAAGCCAACTGAATTTTAAAGATGTTTAGTTTTGAAAATATTCAGTTTAAACATTTTTAAACTTAACTCTAGTGCAAATGGGCATTAGTGACCCAAGAGCTAGTACTAAAAACAAAAAGAACAAAATTTGACCCACGTCTCAAAAAGGTTCGCCATCCATGTCCTAGAACAATAAATAAGTCGGTTATCTTGGTGGACTGACCACATTGATTTCGATGGATTTATTGTGTGAAAACTGAAAAAAAAGGGTTCTTCTGGAAATTTTCCCTTCAAAATCTACGCAACATTATATAACCTAAGGGCTTTCGCTTTAAAACAACCCTATTGCACCATGCAGCTATACTTCATTGCACCCTCTCCCGTCAAAAAGCGGCCATATCATCTTCTTTTTATCAAAGGGCAAGCTTTGTCGAAAAACTGATGTTTACTTTTTACGTTTTCAATAAAAAAAAACCCTTACAATTTTATTGTATGAAGTAATCTTTGTAAGTCTTCATCTGAGTACGCAAAGAGCTATCCGAATCTAATAACATATCCATTACCATTGGAAAAAGATCGAATAACCCTAATTGAATTTTCCCCGGCGAAAAACCTAGTCACCTTGCTCTTATACTATACATCATGGAAAGAAAACTCTTCGCCCTTTACTTTTTTAACATTTCTATAAAGGTGAAAAATATGGCATATAAAACATTCACCTCATTTTCTGTAACAGCAGTTCGCGTAATTAAATTTCCACGTAACCAAAATGATACGAAACACAGTTTTTCTCACGTTTAAAACAATATGATAACTGACAGGTAAAATCACAGAAAAAGTCAAAACAAGTGATTAGGCCAAATGCAAATATGAACTTTGAACTCACCTTTATTGTTTTTAAGTTCCTCTAGTTACACGCACTCAAATAAAAGGTTTCTCCCGTTTGAAAGTTAATAAATTACACTACTTTATCATCCTCTTTCAGCTAATCTCTTTGTAAAACAATAATTAGATCGAAACATATGTAAATGTTAAATTTAAAAGCGAGCTGACTTATAAACGCATTGTACATTATACGTCTTTGTGTTTATTTAAATTAGTTCTAAAATTAGTTACAAAACAAACATGTAAAATTTAAATTACATTATCTTTACAAATTTAATGTTAAAACACCACTAATTACAATAATGAAAATGTTTATCGTTTGATTAAAACAAAATATTTGTGTTTACAAAAAAGGTTATATTCTGCCAGCCATGTGCTACTATCTGGCGACGAACCTATAAATTATTCTCTCTTCACTGCTTCATTCGATTCTTAATTTTTGCCCAAATAGTCGAAAATTGGACATTTTAACTGTAAAAAATAATAAATCCAATTCATTTTTTACGATCTCCTTTTTCCATTCAAATGGAATTAAATTTCCTTGTAACCAAACTGATACGAAATACAGTTTTTCCCACGTTTAAATCAATATGATAACTGCCTGGAAAAATTACAGTAAAAACCAAACAAACCTTTAATGATGCACTTTCAAGTGAACTTCCATTTATCTTCGTATGAGAAATTACGTTTGTTTTACAAGAAAACGTGTTCACGAGCACTCAACAGTGTTAGTTATCAAGTTGTTTAATTCATTGAAAACTCTTTTAGGTGGACCTGTAGTCAATTTTTACAGTAGATTGTCTTAAAATAAGGAAGTTAAAGGTTACAAATAGCACTTAAACAAAAAAAAAAAAAATTACTTCCGATCTCTCTGAAATATTTGAGAAAATGTAAGGAAATATTTTAAACAAGCACTATTTTTATAAACAAAAATTCATATGTACTTCCTCTAAATTACAATTTCACTCACAACTACACTGTTGAAAAAGATAAGAATGTGAATACGATATACCTTAACAACCTTTTTTTTTTACTACTTTAAAAATTGACTACTGGCCCACCTGAAAGAGTTTTCAATGAATTAAACAACTTGATAACTAACACTGTTGAGTGCTCGTGAACACGTTTTCTTGTAAAACAAACGTAATTTTCTCGTACGAAGATAAAAGGAATCCTGGGAAATGATATACCGTTTGAAAGCCCATTAGACAAGGAAACTTTTATAAAAAGTGCCAGCACCTAGGTCTGATAATGATCACGTAAGGGCCTAATGGAGTTTTCTTAATGAAATTTCGATTACTTTTATTTTTCCAGCATTCGGTGGAAGATTGAGGCTGTTTGGAGAATAACTTATGCTTTGAAATGGTATCAATTTTTAGAAAATTTATCTCTGTCTTTCTAACCGTGTCATCAGAATCGAATTCGGACTAAAACTTTCTGTTTAATAACATTTTTATTGGAAAAAAGTAATGATTTTAGAAAAAAACTTTAAAGTGACGTCACTCAAGAACAGTGGAAAATATGAAGTTGGCCAATACGTCATTGAACTCCACTTTAGATGTACTACACACAGTAGGCCTACCTATGGGGACAATACTTACTGGTTCATCCTGTATATTGGTACTAAATATCGCATCTTAAGGTAAATCACAGCAAATTAATAAAAAATTTCTAACTGTTCCCAGGTATGCTCATATTTCAAAGACCCAATGGTTTGTATAGGACCTGTAGCTTCGGACCAGGTAAAAGATGATATTGAACGAACCGCTGGCGAGAAACGAATCACCGGAAAGACGGCCGCTTTTAATCATCTACGTCGTTAGAGAATACAGGAAATGTGGAAAGAATTAAAAAAAAACATCTTTCTGATTGGTAGAATCTGTGTGTGTGTGTATGGGTGTGTGTGGTCGAAAGGGGCCTATGATTACTTTTTCTTTTTTTTTTGATTTGTTGTTTTCTAAATTTTAATTTTTCAGTTTTAATTTCAGTAGTAAAAACAAAGTCGCCCCTCTTTAAATAAAAAAAAAGTAATTAATATCTCAAAAATTATCTCAAAATAAAGCAAATAAATTAACACTAGAGAAAGACAGCCTAGTCAAAAGCGTAACCTAGATTCTAATTGTGTAACCTTCCACTTCTTTCTTCCATTACAAAAATAAAATCTCTTTGTAGGAACTTTATTTTTTATTCCTTAAAATATATATTTTTTAATTAATATTATTTTAAATATATATTTATCAAATGTATCGGCACAGTATATAAAATTACATAATTATATATATTTAGAAGAGAGATATATTTATCACATAATTGCAAATATATTAAATTTAAAAAAAAAATACATATCAAAAAGGAAAACTAAAAAAATAAATATGTACTCTTTAAGGCTACAAAGCAAACTAACAACATATCATAGCTCCTAAAACTAAAAATTAAACATATCATAGTTTTTATTAGTTATAGAAATATTTTATTTCATTTTTTTTGAATAAAAAAACCATTAATTAAAAAAAATAATAGTAATATTAATAAATAGAATAAAAGAAAAAAGGCGAATAATAAAAGAAAATATTAAAAGATATTTACCAGAGTTACCAGTGCAAATCCACAATAAATAAATAAATAAAAATTAATAAGTTTGGCCTAAAATCATAATGGCTTTAAACAATTATTTGAAAAAAAATAAATTATAAATGTATGTTAAAAAGTCTTTTTAAAAAATTATTTATATAGATGTATTTTATAAAAAATAAAAAGTTTTCAAAAGATAATATTATAATCATAATAAATAAATAAATTTATTTTATTGCTTAATAAAGGAATATTAAACAAAAAAAAAAGTATATATATGCTCAGGAGCGATATTAATAAACGACATATCAAGAAGGCCGTGAATTAATTTTTAAAAATGCAATCAGCTGTTCTTAATTTATGACAACAATGGTATTGTTATTTTCAAAATAGGTTAGTTTCATTTTTATTATTATTATTTGTTTATGAAAAAAGAAGAAAAAAAATAATTAAGGAAGAAGGCAGAAATGAGAAATTTCTTATCCAATCCACTACAACAAGTAGCCGGCTTGGACAGTGTTAGCGTGATCATAAAGAGCTACAAATTAACAATCTAATTACATTAATCTGAGCCACTCTCAGTAGGATACCCCGAGGGGCCCCTGATTAAAGTCCTGTCCCTAAGCACTATGTAATGGCCAAAAAAAAAAAATTATGATTTAAACTTTAGTACAACTTATTAACACTCTTCCAAGTATCTACCCTCATTCCAGCCAGTAGTTCAACTCCGCCGCTAAGGAAGAAGTAGGAGACTCGGTTATCGTCCTATGATAAGTTTTTGGGAGGGAGAGGAAGTTAAGGTTAACGCTGGACACCAGAAGGACGGCCAGTCCATGAAGAACAATCTTGCACCGAGTATACAATGTTTGTCAAAACGATTAATTTTGTTTAGTCATACAAATCGATAGTTAGTTCATTTAGTCTAAAAAAAAACCCGGTCGCCTAAAAAGCAATGGGTCAGCATCGTTGGCGTTGCGCAGTAGAGCGCCATTTTTTAAACCTTAAACATCTTTTAGTTCAACCATTTCCATTATCTTCATTCTCTTAATCACTTATTTCTCCCTGTTCATATTTCTCACGTTACTCCTAACCTTGAATACCATTAAGCGCTCTCTTATTGCAGAAGCTCACCGGCAGAGTTGCGAAGCTTTGCGTTTGTGACCGAGTCTTTTGGCTGAGTTTGCGCAGTATAGAGTGTTAACCTCTTACCCACCTGACTCGTCGTAGTGGAGGGGATGAAATTCTCTCACTTGTTCTGTAACAAATGAAAATTATTTTGCCGGGGAATTTATTAATTTTTTATTAATACAGGCTGAAACTGTTAACTTTAATAAAATAATAAATTACTAATTCATCTGTTAATTTGATTAATTCGTTATATTAAAGCTACACATATCATTAATAATATTATGACGGTTTATATTAATAAAAATATAAATATATAAATGATAAATTTAATAAAAATATTATTAATAATAATAATTACTTTATTGACCCCGTAATTTTTTTTTTTTTTTTAATCTAAAAATCTAATTCTACATTATTACATTTTCAGCAGATATATTCTAGTGTCTGAAAATATTTATTATCATCTAAAATAAATAAACTGTAAAACATGTTATATGAGTGTATACTTACAGTAACACAACTGATTCATTCTTAAATAAAAATATATTAATGGAATAAAAATATGTGTATTCTCTTATACATCCTGAAATCCTTTCAGTTTCAGCAACAAGTAGGAGAAAATACGATATTTTTGTGTGTGTGTGTTAGCGCAAACCTGATTAATGATGATTATTTAATAGATGTGTGCCTTCATCACAGGACCACAGAAAACGATGGTGTGCTAACTTGTAGATTTTAGTAACAATATTTTCTCCTACTTAATGGAGTCCGAGAAAACAGTACAGAAACTTTGTCTAGTTTCGAATTTCAAGAGAAAATAGAGCGTTGAAGTTCTAAGATTTAGTCCTGCAGCAGCTACTGGGGAAAAGACTGAAGACTAAACGGTGTCCAGGCGATTTGTTTATCGTCGTAACGGACAAAGGAGCGACAAAATGCGGAAGTAGCCTTAGTCAAAGTTTCCAGAATATGTGTTTCATCTAACAGCTGTAAACAAATCAAGTTTCAAATTTTTTTTTGTATAAAATTTAAAGAAAATCATGGAGCCATTTTCACGGAAACAACAAAAATGGTAAACCAATTCAGGGGTACTTCCGGTAGCGATTTTTTTTTTTTCTAATTCGATTTAATAATAACACAATAATCCTTCCTTGATAATATACATGAAACTTAGCGCGTCATCCTGAAATACTGTTTTAGAGACGAGCTATCCCAATTTTATCCCCCAGAACTGCTCTTAAACATTTTGGGACAAAATTACACATGAGAAATATCGTAATAAGTAATTAATTATGAGTAGGCGGTACAGTTTAAGGAAAATCGAATATCGATTAAGGCTAACGAATATCGGATAACCACGCACCACTTATTCGTTCGATTTTAAGGTAGCCTATGATAGTGTAGATAGAAGTAGGTTATACCAGGGGCATTGGTGGATATGGGAATTCCTGCAAAATTGATTCGACTCGTCAGGATGACGATGAATAAGCCATGTGGACAGGTGCGAATACAAGATCAACACTCCGAAGAATTTGAAATTGATATTGGAATACGTCAGGGGGGGGGAAGCCCTAGCATGCCTCCTTTTTAATTTCGCTCTAGAAATGGTGGTGAGGTAATCCAACATACAAACGAACAGCACTGTTTTCAATAGAATGAGGCAGCTACTCGACTATGCAGACGATATCGATATAGTGTCAAGATCTATGAGGAGAAATGGAGAAAGCATTTACGGATCTGGAAGCCACCGCAAGAGTTTTTGGTCTAGAAATAAACCGGACAAAAACAAAATACTTGCAAGTCCAAATGCCGGAGGCCCCCACGCCACAGTCATTACCATTGGTCCGTACACTTTCGAGTGGATAGACCAATTTATCTATCTGGGATCAGAAGTAAACGCCCAGAATGACATTTTCCGAGAGTTAGGAAGGAGGATTGCTGCAGCCAATAGATGCTATTTTGGGCTTAGCAAACATCTCCGGTCTAACCTGATCTCAAGAAAGACGAAGGTGGGACTCTATAAATAAACACTGATACGGCCAGTTCTCCTGGACCTGGACCACCAGAAAGGCAGATGAAAAGAAGCTCCTGGCGTTTGAAAGCAAAATACTCTGTAAAATACGATATATGGCCCGGTTAGGAGCACGCAGATATGGAGAAGAAGGAAAAACCAGGAGTTTTATAGCCTATATGAGGAAATGGATGCGGTAAGGTTCATAAAATTAGGAAAGCTAATATGGGCAGGAAGAAGGCGATATAGCCAGGAGAGTGCTGAAAGACGAGGAGCTCCACAGTCTAAGAAAGATTGGCCGGCCGAAGGCGAGGCGGTGGATTGATGGTGTTGTCGCGGACGCAAGTTCATCACTTGGCGTCACAAACTGGATGGCTGCCGCACAAAATAGGGACGCCTGGTGGAGGCTTATTGAGAAGACCCAGACCCATTAGTGGGTTGTTGCGCCATTTAAGTAAGTAAGTTAAGGAAAATCGAAGGAGCCGGATTTTGACAAAATTTCGTCAAATAAGGAAATAATGTTTTTTTCTGTTTTTCTCTTAAGGAAAAGCTCGCGTATTGTGAAGGACATTTGCTCATAGCGTAATAAAATAGGCAATAAAACTATTACTATTGTGAATCGATCCGTCTTTATCTTCTTTATGATTTCCCGTAAATTATCCCCCTTTTGCTTCTTTTTATTTTTCAAGAACAGTAGAGTTTTTTGTCCAGTAAATCACAGCGGATGTTGGATGAGTAGAGATAGTAACATCAATATAAATACATACGCGATACAAAGCGACTCATTCATACAATCACTTAGCAAGTGAACAAGTTGATACTGTACTCGTCCATTCTATTAACTGCAGCCGTGTTGTATAGATTCCCAAATCTATTAAAACAAAATGTTTATCTATTATACAATTTTCTGTCTAGTTTGTCTGTCTGTACTGCAGACGATAACCACACTTCCCGTTATTGACAACCAACTGTTACGCCCTCAAGACGAAGAAATACCAACTTCGCTGGATGTTTTATCTGTGAGTCGTTGTTAATTTTTTTCCACGTATTTAAAAGTTATTTGAAGCACTGAAATGTTTGTCTGTAAGTCGCTTGAAAGTTCAAATGGTTTTCTTCCTTTAACTTGACGGAAGAAGGGAACTGTTTCAAACTCTGCAGCTTAACGATTTCAAGTTCTCTTCAGAAAAACAAAAAATCTAGTGTCCCTCTACTTTGACTAACTTCTATTCTCAACATTTTTAATTTATTTTATTTTATTTTCACCACAAACAGCTGATTTAAAAATATATTTCAGGCTGGCCAACAATAATCGAGTAAATAAAATTATTGCTGCATTAAAGTTGAGAAATTTTTCTCAGAGAAAAACTGTTAGCAACACATTTAACTTTCCTTATTAATAGATATAATAGAAAGAGTTCGGCCTGTGTTGTAGTGAGTTTGAGAGTGAGTAGATGTTTACAGAAATATCGATGAGAAAAAAAAAAATCGATAAATTATACTGAAAAGTATCTTTAGAGGGAAGCCTATCTCTCTCCGAAAAGAGCTATTAATAGAATTTCGAGAAAAACATAGATTAAAGAAAATTTACGAAGAAAAACTTAAAATTTTTCTTTAAAATGGTACATCCGGTAAAGGGATTTTGAACGTTAAGATACAGACTGATACCAAACTGGGAAATTTTTAGTTACAGCTTCCGGCAAGATTTTTCTTATTTTATTTTCTGAAAACCTAGTTATTTTCCCCCCCGAACTTAGACCACGATCTCATTTTTTTTTTTTTTTATTAAATAATTTCAGAAAGTCATGAAACCATGCTATGGTTTTCCTAAAGGATGTAAACGAATCAAACGCAGTTTTCCGGAACTGGAAGTGAACTTACTGGAAGTGGTTTCACCGGAAAGGCTTCACAATGGAAGACAGCCGAAAAGTATTCAAGAATAGGAGAGGTCACGTTTGCTGCTTAAGAATTGTATAAATATTCGAAACCAAACTTTCGAATCATAATATTATTTATTTATTTTGATTAAATCTAAATAATTAATTCAATTACCAAAAATGGAGAAGTTAAATTGTAAACAATTTTTTATTGACAAATTGAAATTATTTGTAAAAATAAAAATGTAAAACTTTTAAGGTGTTGCTCTATCATTTAAATATGGATGTAGATGGAAATAAAAAACTTTCCAATTTCCCGGTGATGGCCCGGAAAGTGTATCCGCAGTGTAACATGGTTATGGAAAATTATTTCATCATAGTATAATGGGGATACTCTGCGAACTCAATTAAGCTCTACTGGCACCCAGTTGATGCTAAATGACTTCTCCCACAGGCGATGAAACAAACCTGATCCTCTAAGCAAGTTAGAGCTGGCAGTTTACTCCCAACGATCCACAGATTTTCAGAGAATGGCTTCCCTCTAAGAACCAGGCTCTCCAGCCAAGTGAGAGGAGCCGTTAGTCCAGGTATAATCACTTAATTGATGTCCAATAAGCGCGTCCGGCTAGCAACACTCTCCCAAAGTTGGTTCCCCCAAATAAGACTGACGGAAGTTCTCGAAGAAGGGCATAATTCTCTGGAGGAATCCCATAGACTGGAAAGCTGGTAGACTGGGGATAACCATACACCTTAATTGCAGACAACCCATCGTACCATAAATGAATGTGCTTCTGAGGTAATGAAATGCCCCTTTTCTAGTTCGTGTTACGCAGGGGGTGTTCTTTCTCCAGACTTTGGGGTCACCGTACGACATAGGATAACGCATGACGCTTTGAACTGGGCTAGAGAAGATGGAATAGCATCTGTTAGGGACGTCGCACTCCCTAACACCTACCATACACTCCCTTCCTTTCAAAACTCTTACTTAGATGCCCTGAGGATGGTCGCGTTTGTTCACCTCCTTAATAAGGGTGGCATTGAGGATTATATCAGACATGGCTGTGCGATAAGTTCTCATATCGTCATCTTTTAGTATCTAAAGGAAATATTTCCCTCGAATTTCCGTTGAGTTTAACACACACACACACACCTCTTCCGGTGAAAACACAACAAAGAAAAATCTACGACAATCTTAAGAAAATAAAAATTCTTGAGAAAAATTACGTGTAAATGTCATAAAATACGAGCATTTCCTGTCCCAATACATAAATATGGAAGATTTTTGTATAGAAAAAAACAAAAAATACAAACAAAAATAAAGTCGCAAAAGTTTGCCAGTAAACAAGTCGTAGTAATTCACTTCCGGAGGAACTATCTTCTTGCTTATCGCTATCTCCATGGCAACAGCTCAAATAAACATCAGACAAACTTCCGTAATGAAATTCTTTGTGCTGTCTTGTTTCCATTTAGATTAAATTCCCCACACTTGTTAACTAATTTACTTATAATGCAAACTTTTAACTAAATTACAAAATTATTTTTTGGAAAAAATTAAATAACAGATTATTTAATAGCATTCTTTGAACGTAAATTAGTTTTTCCAGTTTGTCATTTAGAGTTTTTAAAATAATGTGCCAATCTTTTTAACTGTTTCTAAATTCTATCAGAGTAAGAGAAAGAGTTCTAATCGAACTGTATTTCTATTTTATTCGATAGTGAAAACTGGTAATCGAAAATAAGGTACGATCACAGTATTATAAGAAAAAAAGTTAACAAAGAAAAATGTTTTGAGATTCAATTAAATCTACAGAAAAATAAACTCTTTCTCTTTTCTCTTCCAAAGCAAAGTATTTGGTGTTGTTTGTTGAGAAAGCCATCCAAAATGAAAATAACCAAGTATAAACGAGTTAGCACTTCAAAGAACTTGCCGACATAAAAGTTTACAAACAACAATAATGGGAGCGCTCCAATTCGTTGGAAAACTTCTTTACCCTGGAGCAGAACAAAGCGCATCGATATTAGGATTTTGTTCGGTAAACGATGAAAGCGGTGAAAAAACAAGCAAATTAGATTAAGACATAAATCCATATAGAGGAAATGACAGCCGATATAGTCTTCCAGAATAAAGAGCACTGGATGCTAAGACTGTAATGGTACTTCCATCTCTTGGATCGACTGGAAATATTTAACTATAAATAGCATAAAAGAAGACTAAAAAAAAAAACTCTAAGAATTAGAACGCTACAAACAAAAGAAGATAGGAATATAATCTGCGTTCTAAAAAACTTCTTTTTAAATTTTAATCGCCTTACACATTTCTACCTAGCTATGACTGCATAATACTTGGAAATATAATTTGATTTGTAAAATAGGAATTACATCATTCGTTACTATTAAATAAATACAGCAACGCGGCTCTACGTGGATTGGGAGTTCCGTAGGATATTATAGACGCCACATAAAGGTCTTTTATAAAATAATAATTCCATGTTTAGTTAAAACATTTTATTTTAATACAAAATTTATTAATAACCTCCTTTATTAATATTTATAGTAATTATAAAATAAAATAAAACTCTACATAATGCAAATAATTACAAAAGGTTTGCGTTTTCTGGATTAATAATAGTTATGAACAAGTAAAGACTGGAGATCATGAAATGTGTTACTTGTAGAATGACTCTCCAGGCGAAAACTGATGGCAGTTGAAGAGAATGGGAGGTCGGTGGTGAAAGAGAAAACAACAACAATCATGTAATGGAACCGAGGAAGCGAATGATAAGCGAAGAGGTAGACCTGGAGAAAAATGGCCAAAAAAGAGAGCAACGCTACGGTGATTAAAGGGACAGTAAAGGATGTCAAGGTGCCCTCTTGTCCATGATGGCAACTCTTCCTGCAGGGAAAACACAGCTGCAGGTGATCATTGGCGTCTGGAGCTTTTGTTTTCAGTGCACTGCCGGACAGTGTTCACGGGTTACAGAGAACACTGTCCGGGGAAGGGCAATGAGCTGTAAGAAACTCCTAGGAAGAAAAAAAAAAAATCTAAAGACCAGCAGCAGCTGGATTCGAACTCATGATCTCCGGGTTGGAATCCAGTATCCAACTAATCCCTTCCCTACAAAACTCGAAAAACTATAATATAGTTAGTTAAGATGATTATTAATGGATTTAAACAAGTTTTATAATGTGCAAAATGCACAGTAAGTGGTAAGGCAATTCTAATAATATACTCGTAGCTCCTAAACAAAAACTTACAGTTTACAAAATTAAGTAAGTATAAGGATTGACTAAACGACCAAAGGCACACAAATCAGCAAGTACCCAAAATTTCATTCTTACTTTAGCTCTAATTTCAGCCATTTTGAAACGTTCGAAAAACCTTATTTGTTTTATTCAAATTTTATGATAAGTGATTTTACTAAATTAAATTTTCATTATTGTTTAGAATTTATTAGATATTTCAGACCCTTATGTATTTGTTCAATAAAGGGTAGCACCCATTAAACTTAGATTGTCTGCAATAGACTGTATCAAACTATTAATCATCAAATCTTCAAAAATCATTAAATAACAGCCCTATGCAGATAAACATACAAAATGGCAGGAAACAGTAGATGTAGCATGGACCCACAATTTCTTTTTGCCCACTTCCCAAGAAAATAACCATTATTCCCAATTTTCTGTTTACTCTTACATTGTTAGTACAGAAAACAAGACATTAAGCGAGAAAAATCTTTTATTTTTCAAGTTTTCATTGAGAAAATGTTTTATTGGATAATTCGATACTTCATTAAATACCTACGGAGGGAAAATTAGTAAAAAAAATTAAACTTCTATTTTTCATAGAAATAATTACTGATAAAGAATTGGCCAACCACAGTGAAGAATGGAAGTGTGAAAAGTGGGCTGAGTGCAGAGCCAATCAAAAGTGAATAGTTTATTAAACCACGCCTACCGCCCATGTACGGCATACCACGCCCTCTTTGATTCGTAATAAAGTGGAAGTTCTGGATTTTTTCATTATTCTACTTTCTATTAGTTTTTACAAGCTCAAGTATTAGCCAATTTCTTTTTAAATTAGGAATTTTTTTTTGGGGGGGGCACCTAAATGAGGCAATCGGCAGAAAATAGGTGTAGTATGCAATTTTTTGTTTAATAACAGTTACTTGATTGACTATAATCTTAAATTTTTATTTCAAGAACAATCTCTGATCATAACTTCATCAAAGAATCACTTTCACATATCATTTATCTTTTTTCGTAATCTTCTTTTTTGCCTTTTTTGTTACCATTGCTAATTTAATGTCTTTTTTTAATCCCAAACATTTTTTATTTCTATTTTAAGAACCCAAAGTTCTAGTTATTTATACAATGTTTACAGTCACTGTCCTGAGACTATAAACAAAGTTAGCTGTTTCGAGTTTCTATAAAAAACATTTTCAAGTTATTCAATTTCAAGCAATTAAAAAAACTTAACTACAAGTGATAACACTGTTAAGACCCAAATGGATATACGGAGCAGAAGTGTGGGGCTAAACCAAACCTTCCAGCTCCGAACGCCTGCAGACACTACAGTCTAAAATCCTACGGAAAATCCTTAAGGCTCCATACTACATCTCTAACCTTACCATACACACTGGACCTTCACATCCCTTTCGTCACTGACACCTAATAAAGTCTCGCTACCGCAACTTTTACAGCCTCCTCCTAGCTCTCCATCCAAATCTCTCTTGTCCAACAACTCTCCTCTCCTCCCCTTCCAGACAATCCTCCTCGTCGTTTGAAGCCTACAGATGTGGCCTACAGATCTATTGTGATTAAATCATTGTGAAAGAGTTTCACCAGTGGGTGATTGCTCTAACCATGACATTACAAGTGAACTGAACCAGTAAGATCAAATTTACTTGTTGCAGTTGTAAATATATAAATAAAATGAAAAAAAAAAACTATAAGTGGTAATGATAATTATCTTCGGTTCAATATTCACGACCAAAATGAGATTTTGATAATTAATGTTACATTATTTTGTTTGTTTGAAAGATTAATATAAAAATCATAACTTATAAATTAAGCTCACTTTGAAGTAATTTAGAAGACTGTAATTGAAAATGGAATTTCATTTACTAAGTTCAGTACAGTAATGGGCTTACTATTTATCGATTTCAAAAAAATTTAGTTAAATTTTGTATTTATATGCATATTTATCTTTAAAATAGGATCAAGATAAAATTTGGCTGCGCGATTTTCAAAGTGCTTGGAGAGCTTTGTGCTTTCCGCAGCAAATAGCAGTAATTGTGTAAAAATTCTCAGTTATTATTAGCGTGATTCTTCAGGTTATTGAATAACTTCCTTTCTTGCCCAGTGTATTGAATGTTCAGCGCAACAGATGGTAGAAACGGAAGATACGGCATCCAAAGCTTCCATGATTTCTTTTTTTTTCCACCTCCTGTAAATGGATGAGATGATGAAAAGTCGTATGAATGACACTGGATTCGTTTTTTGCAAAAAGTGTGACAACCTTGAAACACAAAAGAAGAGGAAAACATGAATACTTAGCGTAAAAGTTGCCGCTACGTTTTTTACTAATGCACAAGGGCAATATGCATAAAGTGCACCGCTACATTTACATTATTAATCCATCTAGTGACGACCATAAACCAGGCGTATAATTAAATATGCTCAACTGCGAGTTAGCTCTCAGTGTGAATAATGTAGATTCACTCTCTAATGAACACGGTTTGAAGTAACTAAACTGAGGTGAAAACAAACACTGAAAACCACTTATAGTTTTTATTTTTTATTATTATTTTACTATTTACAGACCGACAGACTTTCACCATAAAGTTTCTTAAAATAAGTAAAAGTTCAGATACATTTCCGGAGCTAGTAATTATCAAGTCGTTCGGTGGAGAGTGTTCTATTCATTACCTAGTGTTAACTGGGAAAATAGACGAAGGAAATTTCTTCGGAAAATAGATTGCAATTACTTTCCACTGGCTGGGTCCTAAATAATTTCCAGTCGATACTTTTGTGCTCTAAGTACTGTGGGTACCAAATTATTCATCGAGCTAATTCTGAGAAGATTGGATCGCTCTGGAATTGGTACTCGAAGGGACAGTTATTGAACAAGATATCCACCAAACCAAATTTGATGCTAAAGTTGTGAATGCGGCTGAAATTCGTCTATGAGATCAGCGTTGATTATAGAGAAAACATTATGAGCAGCGAAATGTGTTAGAGTTGTTAAAGATAGCCTCACGTATGTTCATGATGTGGAACTAATTGGAAGACCTTCGCTTATTACTAAAGATTTGGTGCAGAAAGATGACGAAAAAGTGAACAAGAGTGAACTACCAGTCACTGTTTCTGCATTTGAAGATGCATCTGAGTGGTAAGCTATACGATGACGATGATTAGGTCAAAACGACCGTGTTGCAGTGTTATCAAGTCAGGCAGCAGACTTCTATGAGAATGGGATTCTAAAAGCTGGTTCTACGATACGATAAGTGCTTTAATATTGGTGGCAATTATGTAGCAAAGTAGATTGAGGTTCCAGGCTTTCATTTAAAAATCAAATTTCAAAGCGGTACTTACAAAACACTCCTCGTATTTCGTCGTCAAAATGATGCTCCTTTTTACTAATCACCCAAAGTATTTCGCTCGCTTGCCACACTATCGATCCTGCGTAGGATTTGATCATTGATTTCGATAGCACGATGAGGTTCGATAAAATCAGTTTACACGAAATGAGTTTTCCTAAGCTTTCTTCGAGCTTTTCTTTAAACTAATTTCTATTTGCAACTTTTCCCCAGGATGTTATTTAAGGGCACCATTATTTGCTCCTGTAATTAAGAAAAACTATGAAACGGTAAGCTTTATTTAATTTTTATAATTTATTGCTTTGCAACAGTTATTTATATAAATTGTTTTCCATTTAATTACACTTTATTGCGGAAAAGTCTGCTTTAAATTTCCATTTGTATTATTATTTTTTTTCTTCTCAGCCAAATTATAGTAAAATAACATGGAAATTTTGGCCGTTCGTGATAATATCAAAGAAAATTTATTCAGTTACTTCTAAAAGTGTGGATGTTTTTGGTCACGGTAGCAGATATTGCCGGCGCCATATTCGATCCACAGCATTTCTGCTATTTACTCTTATCATAATAAAGTAAGAAAAATATTGTGCTCATGGCAAATTTCCTATCTTGGAGTTTTCTCGGTTTTTTTAGGTGTTTCGATATTGTCTGCAAAAACAACAACAAAAATAACTAAAAATTGAAAATATAACAACGATAAAACTCAGATCTCTTCTTCTTCTTCTTCTTAGTCAATCCTCGTCTACCTTTCAGTGTCGAGGTTCCTTTACTAAAACCTTCCAGCTATCCCTATCCTCAGTCAAATTTCTCCTTCTTCTCCAATCCAAGTTTTTCCTTCCGAAGTCCTCCCTCACTATCCCTTCCCATGTGGCGCGCGGTCTGCCCTTGCCTCTTTGACACTGCATCTTAGCCTCATAGCAAAGTCTTGCTATATGGCTTGTGTCCATCCTCATCACGTGCCCAAACCATCTTAGCCTGTGCTCTCTCAGCAGCTCTTCCACCGGCCTGACGTCGAGATTAGACCTTATTGTAGAATTTTGTTATTCTATCTCTCCTCGTCTTTCCCTCTATTTTTCGGAGGAAACGCATTTCGGCTGCCTGTACCTGACTGCTGTATTTGGAAGTTAGAGCCCACGATTCGCTGCCGTAGGTTAATATTGGGAGAAAACCGTTATTTTTGTGCCCTTCGTTGCTTCCCTTTTAAGTAATAAATCCTTCCTTAAGGGCATTGAACATTCTACCTGCCGTAGCCACTCTTCCGTTAATTTCTCCGTGGATTCGGCCTTGTTCATTAATATTAACTCCCAAATATTTAAAATCAGCGACTTGCTCCAACATAACATTCCTGATTCAGATCTCTTTTAACCTTATATTTTTCGACAAGCATACTCCTGCGGATCAGACATTGAGTCTGCGATGAATTTGCCTTCAACTGGAGGAACCATCTTACTGTTCTCTTTTCTTCGCACTTTCAGAGATTTTGTTAAAAACAGCTGGATGGATAGGTTTTGAAACCAGGTACAATCCTGTTACGCTCATCTTGCCAAGAAAGTTTTATTCTGAGAAATTCTGAAACAAGAATTATGGTTAGACTTTTGGCTATCCTACTTCTCATATCTTATTAAATTAAGGATTAAATAGTTAGCTAAAATCCGGAGTTTGCGGTAAACACCTTAAAAGGAAAATACTCTTTTGGGTGCATTTTCCACTTTCCTGAGATTTAATCAACAATGGATTTTTGGATTTTTCCGTTATGTTCGTACTTACATACAAAGTTCAATAAAATTAAATTTGAATAAATTTATTTTTAAGAAAATTGGTTTTAGGAAAGGGATTGGAATTGGCTTCCATATAACCTCAAAGGCTGTTATTTTACCATTCTACAAGCTGTCTGAAGTCACTAAAAATTCACGCACTCAATTGCTGAAAAACTTTTCCGAGCTCAGAGGTCCCGTATTGACGTCAGTGGAAACTAAAAAAAAAAACAAAAAATAATTTGCACGCTAATTTATCAACGAGTAAGTCGATAATATATTCAGATTTATGGGGAGGCTACGTAATCTGTAAGCAGCTCAAAACGGTAGGACTAATGTGGACAAATAGTGACAAATGGCTCTCTCACTATAAATCTTATGAGATGATTTCTCGTCGGTCCAGGCACCATCATCATTCAGAATACAGAATGTGCCCTCACTCAGCATATTGGTCCAGTTATAAATTGCCTCGCTGTTGCACTTTGGAGGGTGGATGTGGGCGGAAGGTCGTCTAGTTTAGTTAGAGGCAATGTCAGTGCTTTGTACTGCAGTGGGAGTGACTCACACTAAAACACAAACACAAATACCTCTACTGTTGTTGATCTTTATCATTCACCGCCATCCCCCGTTACAGCTTCTAGCTAGTGATGCGAGAATTCTGCACGCCTATGGATGATCCCGCTCTTCATGAATACACTTTCTCTCCCAAAGTAATCTAAAAATAATTTACTTATAGAATGTAATAAAATACAGACGATCTAATAAACTAATTAAACATTTGTATTTCACCAAAACAGTTGAAAAATTGAACAATCCAGTGATTGATAAATCACAAATCAGATATGGGACACAGTAAATTTATGAAATGACATTTGCATTCTCATATCCTGAAAATACGGCAAAATAATAGAATTTAGTCACGACTTTTTACTTCAACAATTTTCAAAGTTCTGTCTTTAACACTTAATGCACACTCTAATTAATATTAATTTAAAACACTAACCTTATTTAATAGATATTAAAAGCGGCCAAAAGTTGTTAACTTGTCGTAAAAGATTCAGAAAAAAAACAAAACAAAAGTCGAACTGTGAAATATTACCAGCTAAGCTAGGTTTCTTTGCGACAGGTTATTTCCACGAGGATTACCCACAAAAAAAAAGAGTAATACGATACTTTTATCTTCACTTGTAAAGGTGGAACACTGTCTACAATAATACCACTCTACAGAATACCAAGTAAAAATTTATCGTACCCCTATTGAACAAAATCAGAGAATCGGTGTTAAAACTGACAGTCAGTTGATACATATATCACATGTAGATACGATAATACGAATATATTGCTCTCATGTAATCGATATTCACGCCACATTTCAGGCAAATCCGATACTCGCCTGCCTAGGCGTTTGCAAGAAGGTTATTTTGGGGTTTGAAACCCATTAAACATACAATGATATGAATCGATATTCTCTTACTACCATATTCTCGAGTTGTTGACTCTATAGAAAAATTGCGTTTACCTCTTAAAATGAAAAAAAAAAACGAATTTCTTGGATAATTATTCAGGATAATTATTTAAATACATTCTTAGAAGACAGAACATTTCAAATTATAGGTTAGAACGTATGCAAATTGTATGAAAAGGAGATTGATAATGGAATACATATTATTTGTAATTGTCCAATTTTTAACGAAATCCAGAGAATTATGATTTCAGAACCAAATTAACATTGAAATATTTATTACCTGCCAAGATAAGAAAAATTTATTATTTTTTATAAATGTATGGATTTTATTTTAAAATTAGGAGAATTTTTACCTTTATACCTAAATCATACTTGTTTTGTTTACATTTATTTTGATTTTAATTTTTTGCTTGGTCATTGTACCAACCTTATTGTACATGTGTTTGTATTACACTACTATTAACTTAATGAATTATTATTATTGTTATTATTATTATTATTACCGCTATTATTATTTCTATTATCTAAGAACAATTTACAATGAGCTGACTTATTTTTAAATTTTTTATTTGTTTCAAACATTTCTTTTTGGTTGGTATTCTTCACTGTTTAATTAATAATTAGTAAGAATTCTTTTATTTTATTTTTGTTATTTAATATTGATCGAACATTGTATCGATGTATTTCTATTACAATAAATAAATAAATACATTCTTAAAATTTAGAGCCCCCTTCTAAAAAAAAAATTTAAACATTTAAAACTTAACGTCTTCTTTTTTACATTATGATTCAGATTTTGATTTATATTTATTTACAGTGTGAACCGAATTCATAAAATCAAAACCTATTATCTACCAAATTGTTCTCATAGATAACGTCGTATGGTATACGTCATACAGTTGAATATATACATAAATATCTACTTTCCTTTTTAATATGAATTGGTGAAATTTCTGTTTTTGTTGTTACATTGCCTCAAGTTCATTTTGTTGCGGTTGTTTTCTCTAGATTGTTTGGTATTGTCATGACTGATTTATCAGACTTGTTTGCGCTTGTCCATGAGTCATGAAAGGTGCACCACTCTCTCTCTATTTGTGTAATTTTTTTCTTTCTCTATTTTTACCATTAAATCTGCATTGTTTTTGTGTACATACCGGTTTGGCAATTTATCTAATTCGCCGAAATGGCCTCAATATATAGTTTAGGAGGGGGAAATAAATGAACTTATTCATGCTGTTATTTCGTTTGTAAATCTCAGGTTTATGACCTGTTGAAGTATTATTGCTTTGTTTTATTGGTTTTACGTGCGAGTGACCTCGAAATAAATATAGAGAAAGCTGTGGTTAAGCCACACGAAGGAATCTTACTCAGTTAGAATGATGAGCTGGTCGAAGAATCTGTTTAGAGACTTAAACAAAGCTGGAAGTCTTGAAGCAACCTAGTATTCGTAAAAGGAGCTGTAAATAGCAGTTACACATCATTAGCTATAGTAAGATTTGGTCATCGCCTTAGGAATCGGTGACTTTCTGGGTACGTAGCGACATTGGAAAAAGATTTTTTTTGTAGAATTCTAAGCCCCACAGCTGATCTCTTCCGTTTGAGTAGTTCTTGCAGGGTATTTAGCGCATGGATTTAGGTGGTCAGATGGACATGAGTATTTTGCATCAAGAATGGTACCTATTCGACCTCAGAGATCATGACTGGAGTTATGATTTGAAGTCAACCTGTTGATGGCTAAAATCTTCTACCTTCTACTCATGGAATGAGTTGAACCAAGTTCTTGTGGAATTGGATTACAGTAATCCTGTATTGATCGTGCCTTTGGTACCGTTGGATTTCTTGGATTCCCTATGATCCTTTAATTTCAACACACAACAGAATAATTGCATCTTTGACTTTCCCTTACTGCAATTTTGGTGTTATCACGGGGAAACATCGGTTTTGATGTCCTCTGAATCTGAAAAAGTGGTTTTTTTTTACAAAATTAGTTGCGAGTGAATGTGGGTCTGTCTGTTCGTATCCACCTTCATTTCCAGCGGGAACTCAAGACCAAAAATTGAATATGGTCACACTTCTTGCTGTTGGGCTCAAGGTTCTGACGCAAAGTGAACCATATGTAAATTAACATATTAACACAGCGGTATTCTAAACGGTTTTTTAAAATGTTAATTAGTTCACGATGTGTCCTTTAACAAAACCAAAAACACACACTTATGTTTACACATCAGGAACACAAAACTCTTTCACTATAAAGATCGACCTTAAGTGAGATACATGCGGTTAGGTAGGGCAAAACCCTTTCTAATCTCAAGTTTTGTACTTAAGTAGATTAAAGAAGAATCCTGTTTCTCTAACCTCAATTCCAAACCAGCCAGAGATTCATGTTTTGACCTCAACAGGGTCAGGCACCTGGTCACGCTTCTCTGATACATCACTTTAGCGATCTATTTCTGCGTCGGTATTTACAAACGAACGTAAACGATATAGGTTATGTGTTTTTGGTTTTGTTTTGTTTGGAAGCAAAAGGTTAGAATTTACCAAGTGACGATAAGTAATTAAATTCTCGTACTCCTCCGTTTGGTGACAAAATCTTTTGTGGCTACTCACATGACTTTCTCTTACTCAATCTCAAGGTTTCGAACTCACCAATTTTGAAATAATATAGTCATGTTTTAATACTTCAGAATATTATACAGTTTGTAAACAAACCTTATAACCTTACTGTGAAACCTACCCCAATCCTTCGTCGAGAACAGACGAAAAAACGAATATTTTTTTTAAAAATGCAAAAAGGCCAAAATTAAATCTATGTAAATGTAATGTATATACTGCATTCAGGGATTTACCATCGGAGGAGAGAATCAGCACAGTTTCACTTTTAAAATCAGGTAAGTCCATTTTTAATTTTTATTTATTTTTTTAAATTTAGCTTTAATTCCAATTTATTTTGATCTTTGTTTTTGTTACGAAAGATACGAAAGTACTGCGATCGCGTAAAATTTTTCGATTTCAATTTTCCACTATTTGAAGTAGTATTTGTAGTCTCCCGAATACGAAAAAGTTGTTTTTTTTTACAAATCGTGTGTTTGTTTGTCTATTTGCCTGTGTTTGGACAACATAACTTCAACAAGGAAAACACATGATGTTCAAATATGGTTTCCGGTTTATCTACTTTTTTTTGGTAAAATGAGGGATTTGCTTCAAAACGTTGATATCTTTGCTGCTCGACAAAAAAAGGAGGTTTCGTCAGGAGCGGATGTGGACCAGGAGCGTACAACAGAAACGTCGCTTCACACGATTCGCCAAAGAAAAATTTTTCCCAAAAAGTGCATTAGGATGGTAATGTAACGAGTTTGTTCAAGATTCCACTTCCGGAATTGCCAGTTTATTGAATTGATTTTTCTTTTTTCACTTTGTACAAAAATTACTTCCACAAGTTTTCTTTAAACTTCCTTTTCTAAACTAACCTTTTCAGAGAAAGTGTAACATGACCTTGGTGTAACCCCCTACATAACCTTCCTTATTAAAGGTTATATGATGGTGGAAGTTGAACACAAAGCTGAGTGAGTCTGGCATTAAGATAGATTGAGCTTAAAACATTTAGAAAACAACAACTTAGGCAGGAAACAGGTAAAAAAAAAAGAAGAAGACTCTTTTAAAGAAGACGTTTAAAGAGAAGGGGGATGTGATAAGATATGCTGCTGACGATGCGTATCGTGGAATGAGATAGATGTGGAGGAATACGGTGTGTAGAGGCAAGTGGAAGAAGACGAAAAGTAAGTGAAGTTTTTCTGGTGGGGCATAGTCTGGAAGACAGGTAGTACAGTGGAAGAGGAGAATCCGTTATACCTGGCTGGGTCCTAGCTGGAGTGGTGGCGAAGTATGTAGAGGAGAACACGTCGGCCAGATGGAGTCACTAAGTCAGTAGGACAGTGCTACAGGCTCTGGCTCAGTCTATCCAACTTGTCCGTGAACTGCCATCATATCTCGTAACCTCCACCGCACTGTTGCCCACTACGATTAGAAAAGGTTAACCACGGACAATCCAAACACGGGCGCCAAAGTTTTCTTTTTTTAAAAAGGGATATTATTTTTTTCCTACTGTTCAGCATTTTTGTCAACACTGTTTCACTTTTACAATCAGGTGAGTCCATTTTTATTTTTATTTTTTAAATTTAGCTTTAATTCCAATTCATTTCGATCTTTGTTTTTACTTTTCTGACGGAAGATAAAGTATTGCGATCGTGTCACATTTTTCGCTTCCGATTTTCCACCGGAAACGTTTGAAGTCCCCCATATACGAAAAAGTGATTTTTACGAATCGTCTGTACGTTTGTCTATTTGCACCGTGTTTGGACAACGTAACTCCAATCGGAAAACGCATGATATTCAAATATGGTTTCCGGTTTAGCCGCTTTTGGGCAATATCCCCTTACCGGAAGTCTCGCTTTACTAAATAGCTTTTTTCTTTTTTATAGTTTCCTCAAAACCGGCTCTTACTAGTTCCCATAAACTTATAAACGCTCCCCATGGGTAGTTTGAACTTTTGAAACATTTTCCCGGGAAAATTCGAATAAGGGTGGGTACTTCTGGGTTGGGGCTTTTTTTTTTTGCTAAAGTGCCATTTCAGCCTAATGTACGGGCTTATCAATAAGGACGAAAAATGTACCTAAAATAACCGGAAGTGCATTTCACTGATTTGATTTTCAAAAAAAAATTAATTACCTAAACAGCGGTAAGCAGGAAGCTTCAACCATAACTTCTCGCCCCACCATCTCAGCCGTATAGGAATTTCAGTCCCTCCAATTTGCTCTTGCCCTGCTGATACAATTATAGACGCCAACCACCTGATCCTCGATTGCAATAGTCACCAGGATGATAGGGACAAACTGTGGAATGCAGTCATCAAAGCGAAATGTCCACTTCCTGCCAACCTGCATACCATCCTCACAGAACCAATATTCGAAACGTATCTGGCTATTTTCCAATTCACTACCAAAAACAAAATCAAACTTTGAAAATAAAAAGTAAAAAATAAAACATAACAGCAACTAAAACAAAAATAACAATAGTACTCATAACACATCCCATTAAATAATACATTAGTACATCCCTGGCTAATCTGCACAGACAGGAAGCCAACAAACAAACAAAAAAAAAAAAAAAAAAAAAAAAAAAAAAAAAAAGTCAATTTTAATAATGAATCCATGATTAGGTTAGGGCAGGGGTCGGCAACCCGCGGCTCGCGAGCCGCATGCGGCTCTTTTATCTAAATTTTGTGGCTCTTCAGCCTGTCTAAAATAAATTGTATATTTCATTTTATTAAAACAAATGAAAATTTCAACTATTAAAGTAAAGATATTTTTTCAAAAAGAATTTTAAATGTGATAGGTTTGAAATTGAATATAATCATATTAAAATACAGTACGTAATATATAGGACTGCCGCTATTTTCATTCAAACACAGGTTTAGTTACTATTTATTTGTTTATTTACTTTGCAATATGTTAAAATAAATATATAAAACATTTAAATGTTATTGAATATCATAAAATAATACTTTGCGAGTACAAATGATCTACTAGAGCTTTTTACACTATCATTCTTGCGGCCCTTGGTAAGATTTATTAAAATTATTTAAGGAGAAATGGCTCTTTACTTAAAATAGGTTGCCGACCCCTGGGTTAGGGTCATCACAGTGCCTTCATTTCCCGCTCAATTTTAATGACTGCCAGCTGATTGTATAGAATCAGCTGATTTCTCTCCGCTTTGTCGACTTGTTAATATTTTCTAAACAAAAACAGCTGAAAAAAAATTCTTTTATTTTTTTTTTATGACGAACAGCTGTTAGATTATTCTGTCTGGTTTCCAGAGTAACTCCTCAACGCTATAGTTTTAAGTAATTATTTTCCGCTCATTGTAATTTAGCGCTAACTAAGATTTCCTTTTAAAGGAATAAAAAATTGAGTCCTTAACAAAAATTAATTTCACAGATATTTTAAAACTATGCACGAATATGTACTTTTATAATATATGTATACAGGAGGCTGTGTTACAATTTGTTAGTGAGTAATACAATAATTTTGTTACCAACATTCTTCTTTAAATATATTTTTTAAAAAAAATATATCAGCTGTTTTGTGGCTGAAAATTGAAGTGATTAATTAAATTCAATTTTCTATGCAGAAGATTGAATTTTTAAGGCTCTATTTAAGAAATGGGAGTTAGGTTTTCCTTTAAATTGCAATTTCAGCGTATTTGACGATCTGTTCTTCTGAATAGCACGAACAAGAATGAAATATGGAGCAAAATTGGTCCACATTTTTTTGGGAGAATCGATAGGCTTGTTCCATTTTATCGATAAAAAGTTTTTTTTAGGTTTTAGATTTCTTTTTGTAACTTATTCCAGGGAACTTCCTAAGATTCAAGGGTTCTACTAAGTAAAGGGACGAATCTCTTCGTACCCTGAAAAGTACCGTTGCAGTCTTCAGTAGGCTGGCCGGTATAATAACGGGATCAAAGTTGAGAGATCAAAAAATTTTGAAATTGAAGTATGTCAACTGATCAGAAGTACAACTTCACAAGTTTAATTCTGCGATTCGACTAAATAATCATCTCAATTTGACTTCGAATAGATTTGACCTATCACTTTGGGGGAGCTGTGACGTCACACTTTTTCCGAAGCAATTTATAATTTTGGTAACTTTTATAACAATAAAAACACCAACTATACCTCGCTTTAAACACTATTTTAATGAGGCAAACTATAAAAACATTTGAGGTATCAGTACCAAAGTTATACTGTTTGTAGAATCGTGCATTATGCTGAAATCAACCCTAACATTGAATACGATCATATGATCTGAACTTCCTTTGATTTTTCTTCCTGTGTTACTTAAATTGCGCAAACTATAAATTCATTTTCCTTAAAACAAAACAAAAAATTTGTTATTAATTTATAAAAAATATTCTTTAAATATCTAGCTAAGGCATTCAATTCCCATAAATAGGGATCTAGAGAAAACTCAATTATTTCCGGTTAAAAGATACTAAACATCAGGAAACTGGAGAAAGTAAAAAAAAAAAAACAAGTTCCGGTTTTAATTGCTTACTTTTATGGCGGTAATTAGTTTGCTCATTTTCTAAGTCTCTAGGAGGCATTGGAAGAGAGTAAATTGTGTGGAAATGGATCAATCCATTTTTTACAAGCTATAATTTATCTTAGATATTCCTTCATTTTCTTAACTCATTAAGTACTTTCTTCTGTCTTTAAAAAAAAGAAAAAGAAAAATCTGCGTAACAATTAAAACAAAAGGGAAGGGATCAGTTCAGTGGTTAGCGTACTGGATTCCGAAAGCGGCGATCCCTGTGTTTGAATCCAGTTACTAGCTCTTGCAGAAGCTTCTTACAGCTCACTCTGTCCGGTGATGGACAGTGTGTAACTAACGAGAGAACATTATCCGGGGGGGGGCAGGGCATTTTTCAAAGCTTCCGGCGCCAATGTCCTCAGATGTTGACACTCCTTAGATTAAAGAAATATATTTTTTGTTTTCATTTTAGTGAATGAGAAAAATGAAGATTCTTAACAATTCGTTTCCTTTAACCGTGGATGACCGATTATTTAAAATTATTTCTATTTAAAACTTAAAGTAATCGCCTATTTTTGTAGGCAGGCTTTACGACCAACTACCAAATTAGGTGTCGTGGACGGAGGCGACTACAGAACATACTTTACTCTAAATTCCTCATATTAACACATTAAATAAAATCCAAAGCCTAGACTAGTACCGCAATACATCTTAGCTTTGCGGGTCTAGCCTATAACCGCCTAAAATACTTTACTGTAAATTCCTCATATTAACACATTAAATAAAATGCAAGGCGTAGACTAGTACCGCAATACATCTTAGCTTTGCGGGTCTAGCCTATAACCGCCTAACATACTTTACTGTAAATTCCTCATTATTAACACATTATATAAAACCCAAGGCCTTGACACCGGGAATCGAACCCACTAAACCAACAATACACCTTAGCTTTGCGGGTCTAGTATCTTAACCGCTCGGCTAACGTGGTGCCCAAAATTATTTGTTTATTAAAGCTGTATTTGTAGCCTGAAATGTTAGCCTTGAAGCATAAAGGAAGGCATCGCTTCCGGCATTTACGGTGATCTTAAACTTTTATTCGAAGATTTTTCATCGACTGATTCAACAATCGATACGGAAGAAAGGTTTATTAGCCAATTTCAGTTATTTATTCATTTTTCGCCAAGTTATCGATCTAAGGGACTAGGTAATCATCTTCAGGGCTGATGCTTATTTACAATTATAATAGTTGCAAACTGTTTGTGAAAGTGTTGCTAATTTACTATTCTATCAGTAGTGCGCCGTGTTTATTTCACACTACTGACTAGACCAGATCTGTGCTGTTCAACTTACTGTTTCTAGTTTGTGTTTCTAGTTATATAGTTATTAGTGAGTTCATCAGAGAATATATAGTGAGCATTGTGACTAATGTTAGTTTACTTGTAATGTCCCACAAAAGCTTAAGTAGTTTAAATTAGAAAGTTCTTTCTCTCTATATATATACGTATATAGTTTTATATCTAACAGTTTCCGGTCTCTTCTCCTTCGTAATTTATTTTCTATTTGGAATTCTTCAATCGAATTTATTTGAAATTAAAATGACTCTACAATAAAGTGACCGGAAACAGTGCAGCTATTCAACCGGTCTTCCGGCCAAGAATTGAGGGGTGATCTCTTTCTCTTGGGGCAAAAAAGTCCTTTTTTTTCTTTGACTTTCTACATTCTCTTTACTAAGTAAGAGGAAGTACGCGTTCGTGTTTAATTTCAGCACCGGAAATAACTATTTTGTGAAACCCTGAAACCCAGGATAATTCTTACTTTCATTCCTTAATTAAAGACAGGAACAAAAGAGACGTAAAAGCACAGGACAAAGTTTAATGGTAGGGAAACTTATGTACGGTAAAGTTTACACATTTATCAAAAGCATAATTACAGCTGGTTTAACTGTGCCCAAGCTTGAGTGTGGCTGGAATATTTCCCGCCTCCATCTTAAAATTTACATCACCTACGACCTAAATAATGGATCACAGGTCCAGTCGTTAGTAAAACGTGGTTAAGCGCAATTGTACAGCTGTAAGAGTACGTTTAATTAACTGATGGAGTTAACCGCTGTGGTTTACGCTGTGTTCTGAGCAGTTAACCTACTTTTTGTTAGAGTTAGGGTTGCCTAGGTGATAGTCCGTTGCCTAGGTGTCCGTCACATACTAAAAACTGCCGTAGTCCAAGTGCACCAACAATTTGGGTTTTTGCAACTTCCTTTAACTTGTAGTAACAGGAAACTGTTATAATCGAAACAGATTATATCGATTTTCACCGGAAATATCCGGTTTTGAGTTTTCCTCAGTCCGGAAAAGTGGTTTTTTGTGAGTGTATGTGTCTGGTCGGTCTCTGGGTGAGTTTGTTTCAAGCGACTGACTTGGAGACTGGCCATCCCGTCTCTGTGGTTAACGCTTCCTTCATCGAACAGTTTCTTTCCCACTCCAGGAGAGACTGCAACTGAAGATAATATGATCCCACGTCTGGTGACAAGAGACTTTGCAGCAGCAAAGCGCGCTTATCAATTAGCCCCCAATCTGTGGAAGTAAGATGGATGCTTTTTTGATGACTTCTTAGAGCTTGGGCTAGCAAACATTCCAAAGGCAAATACTCTTTTTGTCTTTTCCAGGACTTGTGGGTAAGTATTGCTTAGTAGCACTTCCTTTAGGTGTCCCAAGCTAAGTTTGCTCTCCACAGTAGACTCAGCAAATCCTTGGCATGAGTGTCTCTGGACAACTTGATAACAACAGCAGCCTCTTTCGCCAGTGTGACATCATCACCATAACTTTGACATCATCACGATACACTTGCTTTTTTTTTACACAAAAAGCATGTGAAAGTAAAACAGGGAAAACTGCTTACATAAAAGATGATGAATCAAGCGAATAGATGCGTTCCAAAAGATGATTAGACACCCTTGTTGCAGTAGCGGCCGTCCTCTTAACTCAACTGAATCTAATAAAATCCACCTTCTCCGGCCTGGAAGTGTATCTAAAGAGATGAAGAACTCGTGTGCGTCGATCTGGCAGGATGGAAATTAGCGGAAAATTCTGAAAGTGAAAGTGACTCCTTAGCCACTCGTCAAGACTTGGCCTGAATTCGACCGGAACCTCCATCTCAATACACTTTCTCCTTTTACTGCAAGCGGAAGTAATGTGAGGAATTTGGGAAAAATTATTTTTTTTAACGATTTTATTGGAAATGGTTCCAAGGTCTGCGCCTTCTATTTTTCGATTACATTTATTGAGATTTTTACTTCGGCACAGAAATAACAGATGTCTTGTAATAGCCCATAAGTGTGTGCTCTCATGGGCTGAAGACCAAGATACAAACCATGGTCATGACTAGCGTGAGCACTACCTTATATCTAGGCACTAACATAAGATTCCAGTTAACTTTATTATGTAAATTAAGAGAAAGTCGTGTGAGTATGTTCAAGATACAGTTCGATCCTTGGACAAAGAACAATGAACGATCTGGTACACACAGAGAAAAAAAGACAGACCAGTTTAAACAGGTAAGTTACAAGCACACACTGGATAAACTTGTAGAAACATGCGGGCACGCATTTGTGACAGACAAGTGTCACACAAACCCACAAAAACATTTTATTTGTGAGGCGATGAACAGGTGTTTGCCCTAAGATGAAGAAGGTGGGCAGAAAAAATTTAAAAAAAAATTATAATAATAATAACCTTACTTGTTTTACCTTCTTATAACCAACCACCAACCAGCTGGAGAGATATTGTTGTTTGTCGTATGGGTGCGGCCATTTTTATTTACCACTGCTATCTAGATCTCATATACACACATATGATGAAGGCAATGCCTTCTATATTAAGTCATTAATTTCGCTCTCTCTTTAGCAGGTCTTTTCACAAGTAAACTTATTCATTCATTAGTTTTCTAAAACTAAAACTATTAGAGAAAGTTTATTTTTTATTCTTCTTTTTTAGCTTTTAAGAAATAGTTTAGATTTTATTAGGTTCTACTTTAGATATGTAGGTTGTTTATTGTTAAATATTCAAATCAGGGTTAGTTATTATCATAAATTCTTGCGTTGGAGATGGGGAAAGAGGAATTTACGTATTTTTAAGCATCTCTCATAAAATTTATTACATATTTTTATAATATAATTTAATTATTCTAAGTAGGTATTGATTTATTTATACTTTTAATGATTATTAGTGACAGCTAAAGAATACTTTATTCGACTCGTCTGACTTTTATTATTATTTTCCTAACAGCTGTTCTCTCTTTTTTTAATTTTTAATCGTATTTTTTTACTTCGTCCTGTATCCTACAAAATTCTAATTTTATAACCTGAACTTTTATGCATATTCAGACATAAAATGAATCTAGGCATGTTTTGAAGCCTCCCCGTAAAAATATTTTTTTTATAGCATATGAGTGTACGTATGTAAGAGGACTTGAAATTAAGGTATTAGCCAAACCGGAATCGGAAGTACAACTTTACTAAATAGATCGTTCAATATTTTGAAATTTTCTTGATAACGGTTTATACTTTTTTCTTAGTGATCACATGTATTTAATCTACTGCTTTTCTTTAAAATATATTTTCTGGGAAATCCAGTGACGTCTACTTCAGGGAGAAGGATTTAAAGGAGTCCCTTAAAAGTACCTTTTTAAGGTTTCAAAAATGAGATAAAAAAAGGTTCAATTAATGATTAGTATTAACCGTACAATAGTGTTTTATGTATAGTAGGTGGGATATTTTGTATTATTAATGCGGTAGTGGCCAGACTGGAGCACTATTTACTGTTAACTGTCTATTTATACAGAGATAACAAGTATGTGCGTATTGATTAGACCTGTGTACTGTATTAATTTTCTTTGTAACATTAAATGTAGGTTTCAAGAACTGCACTCTCGTGCAGTTGCTCCATCTGGGCAGGTTCTACTGAGAATTATGGACAGATATGGGTGTGGTCAGCCTCGGCTACGACCTAGAATGTCATCCCTTGTTGGGCATTGGAGTCTGAGCAGGTTTTGTTCTTCGGCAAGGATGAAGGGGAGGAATTTATTGACGCAAATGATTGTATCTTGTGACTGGCTGGCTGCCTAGAATTTGCCTGGCCTGAGTAGAACCTGAAAACATGTACTTATCTATCGATTTACCAGGAAGATCGGATCCGTGGATCGAATAAATCGATAATTTATTTATTACAACATGCTTAAAATTTAAAGATACAGGAAAAACATATGGCGGAAACACTCTCATGACTTCTTCAGACAAAATTAATTTTTTTTTTCTTTACAATTTAGTCTCAGCATCAAAATGGGCATCTTAGTTCCAAAATCGAATAAATATCACATTTGACATTTCTAATCAGTGCCACCATGGGTTCCGGTTTATAAACTTTTGTACCGAAATTCTGCCAACCGGAAAAGGCACACTGTTTTCTTTTTTGTTTATCCTCGGAAAAGGCCCTTGTTTTCCTCAGTTTATCCGCCACTGCAATTCATCGTCCATCATCAGTGGTAGATCCAGTTTGGTGTTCGGAATGAAGACTTTAACTAGGCTTCCGTCTTACACTAACTTGCTGACTGAGTGATCTGTGACGAATAAAATCATCGATATTATTGA